>NW_027675871.1:0-600000 GCF_046562875.1 Panthera onca
CCCTGTGTCTGCCTCCATTTTAAATTACACCTCATTTATACCATTTGAATGCATCATGACTACTTTTTATTTCCTTGATCTCTGCAATAATGGATTCCATGCTGTCTTCTATGCCTTTGCCAATCCCAACGATTCATCTTTTGACTGTTATGCTAAATTCTGATATGTAGCTTATATCTGTTTTGATCAAGTCATTAGCTGTCCACATCTTCCCAGAACTTCTTTTGAGGGGAATGCTTCTGTTTCATTATTTTGGCTAGTTTTCTCTCTCTTATGAGGTTTACAAGCTTGTTATTTGCTCTGCATCTGCAAGAATTGGTATATGAAATGGGGGTCACGCCCTGTGCAGGTTCTAGCCCTGCTGGTAGTGTTTCGTGGAGAGTGTTACTGGCTCTCTATTGTTATGGCATTGGCTCTTTGAGTTCTCTACTCGTCATGATGTTTTTGACCCTCCACAAGGTGTGCTTTTATTTGTCCCTTGAAGTAGCCCTGGAAAGGAAAACAAACAAACCAACACACAGGAAACAGAGGCATGGAAGGAAACGAGCAACTAAAATAAATAAATGGACACACACACACTCACACACACAGAAAAACAGTCTGAAATCAAAAACGAAACAAAACAAACAAACCAGAAACACCAGCTACAAGTAAAGAACACGGTAGAGGTGTTGCTGTTGGAAGAACACATATAAAGAGAGAAATGACAGGAGTGGGGGAAAGGAAAAAAAAAAAATATATATATATATATATTGACCAGACTAGGAGGCTAAATGGCTTAATGCAGAGAGAGAGAAAGGAAAATAAGGAAGGAGGTGTGGGAACAAAAGGAAGATAAGTTTACCCAGGCAGAGAAACTAGATGGCTTGATTATTCCAGAAAGAGAGAAAGGAAAGTATAGAAATATAGGTAAGAAATGTATCAAGGGAATGGATTATAAATGTCCGCTTAAACGAACCAACAAGCAGAGTTATCAACCTAAAAGAGGGAAGAGATAGGAAGGGAGAATATGTCTAAATAACAAGAGTTGTCCCAGAATTAATCCAGTCTATGCAGCATCATTGGTCCGGATGATGGACCTGCCTGGTTCCACAGCGCCTACCCTGCTCCATCAGATAAGCAGGTACCCAGCACACAGGGGCGTGGTTTGGGGTAGGCTGGTCCCACCTCCGCTGTGGACCCTCGGACTGATCCCTGAGGCCCCGCCTTGGTGCTGGTGGTGGTGGCGGTGGTGGTGGTGGTGGTGAGGAAATGGTGATGTCCAGCCTCTTCCCCATGACCTGGTGTACTCCGTTCCAGTTGCCCTCATTGTGCTGAGGGCACACGCAGGGTGGTCCTTCTTGCTCCGCTGACTCCTTTGGCATAGCGCTTGTCTAGGATTCGCAGACCTGTTCCGTGTGCTCTGGCACTGGGGAAGTGCCTCTCTGTGCTGCTACAAATGTCTTCCTGGCTATCTTTGTGCTGCTGTGCTTCAGGGAGCCCCGCCTTTTCCTGCCGTGGACTGCGCTGCTGACCTCACTGCTGAGCTTGGGCATGGTGGATGCAGGCAGGCATTGTTTTGTCCCACAGCGACGCCCCCAGGGAGGGGCTAATTTCTCCTACTGCAGACTGCGCCCTAGACCCAGCCACTGATCCGGGGGGTGGTGGATTCAGGCAGGCTTTGTTCTATTGCACAGCCCTCCAGGGAGGGGCTACTGTCTCCTTCTGTGGACTGTGCCCCTGATCTACCCTTGAAACCAATGCTGGCTCCTCTCCTCCCCAGGTGCGCAAACAGGGAGCCTAACCCCAGACCCAAGAAAGCCCCACAGTTAGAGATAAGATCCCTCTCAGTCCCAGTCCGAGGTTCTCCTCTTATCCACATACAGCCCTACACTTCCGGAGCCACTCTTTCTCTTACTTTTGTCTCTCCGCAGAAGGGGATCTCTTGCCTCCATTCCTACTCGGCCCATTTTATGTACCCCAGTTCACAATCAGCCACCTGTCATTTCTTAAGTTGTCTCATTTCCTTCAGGAGTATTCAGTGTGTTTTCCTCTCAGACTTTTGGGGTTCAAAATACTTTGGCTTCAGCACTTTGTTTGAGAGACATGGGATGTACAGATCCCCCTACTTCTCCATCTTGTGACCCTCTGCCCCAGAAGGATTTATTTATAAATTGATGGACATCAAATTCTAGATCTTATTTTCTTATTAATGTTATTAGGATTAAACTCAGTACATACTTTTAGTGTTAAGAAAAATTCCCTGTGATTTGAATCCTTTGAAAATGAATTGAAGAGGCAATCCGATAAAATATCACATTCCCATACTGGGACACTGGGACTTCTCTCTCTCCATCTCTCTCTCTCTCTCTCTCTCTCTCTCTCTCTCTCTCTCTCTCTCTCTGACACACACACACACACACACACACACACACACACACACACACACACTTCCCACAGACTGTCAGAATCTCTCTAAGGTGCCCGCCCAACTCCATGGCCAGTACAGAAATTTCACCAGTACTCAGGAATAGACATCCTCACTAAGGTCTGCCCAGAACAAAATGGAAGAAAACAGCCTCTGTCAGTCCCACTCTCCTGCCTGTTCAGTTTCCTCCCTCCTGCCAGGTCTCGCTGACCCCCACCCCACCTTGCTGTCAAAGCCCACTCTATAACTACCTGAAAAACCTAGCTAGTGTTTGATTCTTCAGCAAAACGCAACAAAGTTCCAAAAGGTCTCAGCCCTCCCAGGCCAATGAGTCACCAGGAAAACACCAGGCCAAAAATCACACTAGGAGAATTCTCATTCCAGCTGTACCACTTCCTGGATGAAGATGCCCAGTGAAGCTGTCTTCCAACAACAGTCTAGCTCCACATCTGTAGACCTCTAGCCCACCTGTATTGCTACCAGGCTCGGGGACACATCCAACGATTTTGTTTCTTGAACCCCTTCTGGACTGTGTTTACTTTGTTTAAAAATGTCTACATCTAGGATAAACTAGATTTTGAGACACAAATATACACAAATATGCAAATTCCCCAAGTGAAAAGACACATCCAGGAGTCTGTTCACTGCACTCATCCATATCCCCAAAGCACTGATTTCTACCGTGTACATAATTAGAGAGAAGAAGCAGGCAGAAACCTGCCCAATAACAATGAAAAAGCAACAGAAGGTGATGGAGACCCCCACCTGATGTAGTAGCTGGAAGCCCAGAAGTCAAGAATTACCCACAACCACCATGGAGGCAGGGGTATACCTCGAGAACAGAGCCTGGCACACAGAGTCCCTCAGTCAGTTTTCGGTGAGTGGTGAATAAAGCCACAGGTGGACCAATAAACCGACAAGCAAGCGAGCAAAGGCTGAGGAGAGAGAAGACAGGTGGCTTAAGCGACCTATATACGTCATCTTCACATGGGAAGTCAGTAGACGGTGCTTAAAACTGACAAATCAATAAGCAGCAGTATGCTATATTACTTATATTCATGAAGATACCTAAGAAAAGAATATAAACTTGGAACAGTTAAAAGTGTTGCTTCAAATAATGGAGGCAGTAAAGAGAACTGTGGTTGCCAGGAACTCAGGGGGGAAGGGAGAGATGAATAATAGATGAAGCACAGGGAATATTTATGGCAGTGAAACATCTTGTAAGACAGTGAAATGCTTTGAATCATGGCATTGTGCATTTGTCAAAACTCACAGAACTGCACACCACAGTGAATGCTAAGGTAAACTTGGGACTTTCGTTAATAATAGTTTCCACATTGGCTCATCCATTGTAACAAATGCACTTCACTGACACAAGAAGTTTACAATAGGGAACACTATGTTTTGGGGGGTAGGAGGGAGGACAGGGGAACTCTGTACTTTCCAGTCTTCTTCTGTAAAGCAAAAGCTGTTTTAAAAAATAAACTCCCTTAATGAAAGGAAGACAGAGAGACAGAAGTGGAGGGAAGGAAAGAGGGAGAAAGGGAGCTACTTAAAAGTCATGGAGGAAACTTAAATGTGGATTACTAAGTGAAGGGATCCAATCCGAAAAGCCATACGCTTTACGTTTCCAACTATGATAACATTCTGGAAAAACAAAACAAAACAAAACAACAACAACAACGACAACAACAACAACAGCAACAACAAAACACCTTCAGAGACAGTAAAAAGACCAGTGGCTATGAGGGTTTAGGGGGAGAGAGGAAGTGGTAATAGGTGGAGCACAGGGCACTTTAGGGTGGTGTAACTATTCTGTATGATACTGCAATAGTAGGTACATACCATTTACATTTCTCAAAACTTATGAATCTATATAACACAAAATAAACCCTAACTGTTAATGATAATGTGTCTAATGATAATATGTCAATCAATAATGGCTCATCCACCACTTATAATTAATGTATCCACATTAGTGCAAGGTACTATAGAAACGAGTGGGGGTGAGGAAACTGGATTTTTTGTGCAATTTGTCTCTAAATCTAAAATTGTTCATACAAAATCTCTGTTTAAAAAAAATCCCTGATTAAAAAAAAATAAAAAAGAAAACAAAAGACAGTGTTGTCCCTGGGGAAGAGGTGTTCGTGGGGGAAACAAAGGTTTTGTTTTGTTTATTGCAAGTCCTGATCTGCAATTTGGATGTTGTGGGGTTTTTTTTTTGTTTGTTTGTTTTTTGTTGTTTTTTTTTTTGTTTTAACTATTTGTAGACAATATTTTGATTGAAATTTCTCAAAAAAAAAAATCTGTACACCTGCCAGAATAGATAACATGAAAAAGACCATATTAGCAAGTGTTGGCAAGGCTATCAAGTATTCAGAGCTCACAGACACTATGCAGGCACTACTATAGAAAGAAGTTCATGTAAATTGGTATAACCATTTTGGAAACAGTTTGGAGGAATCTTACCAAAGCTGATAAGGTGGATGACATGCGACCCAGCAAATTCCCTCCTAGATAAATAAATACTATTCTAAAACATGTTCACCAAACGACATGTCCTATAATATTCACTGAAGTTTCATTCATAATTACCCTAAGCCAGAACCTACCTAAATGTCCACCAAGAGTTGCAGAAATATTGTAAACTATTCACATAAGGAAATTCTATACACCAATGAGCATAAAGGATCTATACACACAATAACATGAATATCACTAACATAAGTTTGAGTGAAAGAAGCTAGGTGTAGGACACATAATTCCATTTCTATATAGTCCCAAAACAAGCAAAGTTGTATATCTGTAAGAAGTCATAATAATTGCTGTCCCAAAGGAGACATACACCTTGACTGAAAGAGGCACAGGTGGTCCCTTGGGGTACTGGTACCTTGTTTAATGAGTCCAGTTTCCACAAGTATATTGAACTTAACTTCATCTAGCTGTGCTCAGAATACTTTTAATAATATATGTCCTTTTTGGGTGCCTAGGTGGCTCAGTCGTTAAGTGTCCAACTTTGGCTCAGGTCATGATCTCACGGTTTGTGAGTTCGAGCCCCACATCAGGTTGTGTGCTGACAGCTCAGAGCCTGGAGCCTGCTTCGATCCTGTGGCTTCCTATCTGGCCCTCCCCTGCTCACACGGTGTCTCTCTCTCAAAAATAAACAAACATGAAAAAATAATATATGTCCTTTTGAATGTATACTATACTTCAGTAATCTTATTTTCATCTGAGTGCAGACCCATAAAACACACCCTTTTTTCTCTACTGTCTCTACTAAACATTTAAAGAATATGTACTTTAAACATAAATATATTTAAATTATATAAAAAATAAATCTAAATATAAACATATAAATATAGGTACTTTATACACATTTTACATAACCTATTTCAGTAGTTGGAAGAATCTCAACGTTAACATTTCTATGAATACATTTCAAAGCAAGAGTATTTCAGTTTTGAGTCCCCTAGAATATTTATTCAAATTTGCTTGGGAGCCATACTGTCCCACCTTTTCTGAGCACTGCTTTCCTTTTGGGCTCTGGATATGTTCCGCATGTTATAAATTTCAGTGTAAGGTGACATTGCCAAGACAAGGGAGTGCTGACGATAAATCATTGCTCTTGCAAAATCTGCAGCCAGGCTCAGTTTTGATCTTCTTACCACCAGATAAATTCCACCTAGGGAAATTCTTTTATTGTTAATTTCAGCTACTGTAACTTTGACTTGCTCCCCAACCTAGAATATGTTGTTATTCCTTCTGCAGGTGGGAGTGGAGTCAGAGCTAATTCACAGGCATTAGACCCAAATCTAAAGATGAGTGTGTCCATGCTTCAACTGTGAGGCTATCTTTTCCCTATGGTAACAACGTTCTGCTATTTCAAATCTAACTACTGCACTTACTTGTCTCCTTTAACACAGGAAGTACAAAACTCACATATATTGCTTCAAATTTAGTGTTGTACATGTAAACTCACACGGATTTAAAGCAAACATTACCAAGCTTACCCAAAATGAAAATGTTGTGTTCGTGATCGGTAACTCTTGTTATTTGTATAAATTCTCAGATAGTTTAATATACATAACAGTATATTTTAAATATATTTCAGAACAAAGGACAAAAAGACCTCAAATATATAAGGAAGTCTAGAAAACCTCCAACAGTGAAAACTACCTAATAAATCAACTTAACCTCACCACCTGCTGTCTCTTTCTTCAACTAAACCCACTCATACTTTACCTTCTCATCATTTGTCTTTTGGCTTTCTCAGACCACACTCTATTTTCAGGATGTTAAACTCGCAAGTACCTCTCAGCATATATATTTATTTTCAGCCCACATGCCTCCAATTAATAGCATTTATGAAGAATTTTCTATGTGTTCACCCATTAACATCCTTTTTTAATCCTTTCAGTAGTCCAATAGTTTATTTTACTAACCACATGTGATTCTTCAGGAAGCTAAAGCACAGAGCATTTCTGTAACTTACATACAGTTCTAATGGTTTCCAGTGGTCAATCTTTCATCCCACCGCAGGCAATGTGATCCACAGTTAGTACGCTGCTGCCTCCAATTATTGATAGGAACTCAGACACAAAGACAAATCCAGGGCACATAATACTATGAATCCTGCCCTTGCTAGCACTCTATGTCTACCCGGTAGGCTGTAATGAAAATTCTGGCTTTACTTTATTCTCTAGGACAGGCTTTACTGCTTCTACTCTTATGCAGCACAGTTATGTTCTTTTATAATATAAACACACGTGAGTGTTAGGCTTTCCATCACTACTAGAAGGGGGTAAGAGTCAGGACTCAAAATGAACTTTGATGCAGTTTTAAAGTCTTTATTGTGGCAAACTGGGTAATGGTTTGGACTCTGACATGAAGCATTGTCTCAGAGATTCACTAGATCATCAGACTTGATATTGATATACGGTTGACTCCCAAAATAGCGTAAAAACCATATCTCCAGGCTTCCAGGATGTTGACGTTAACAAAAGAAATAAAAATTTCTCACATTGCTTTCCGATTCACATGCAAAAATAAGATTCCATTTCAAAAATTTTCCAACATCATTAGAAGCGCCAGACACTGTATATTCTCTAATACATATTTACAGTTAATACATTAAAAAGAAAACTACAAGCAGATCGTAAATCTTAATCATAAGTGCACATTAAACTGTCCAAATACACAATTCAGTTCCATGGCAAACAACTGAGTTCTAATTCCCATAAGACATGACAATCTGCCAAAAATATTTTAAGCCCACCAATAAAGCAAATATATAATATTATACCCACTAAATAATATAAATATTATATATATAAATTATATATGCACTAAAAACACTGATTTTAAGAGCTCCGTGGCAATCCTTGGAACACCAAAAAACTATGAGTTCAAAATTGCTCAGATATCTTTGTATCCAAATATGTTTCATGCATTTTTATTCAACAGTGTTCAGAACACTAGTACTATTGTTTGCACACAGCAAATCAATATGTGTCAGCCACCGGTTTAAATTATACTGGATCAATTGTGTACTCAAACTTGGACAAAACACACAGCACAACAGTGACAGTAAACAACAATGAAGCTTGCTCTCCATAATTATAACATTACTGGTTCTGTAAGGAAAAATTAAGTTACTGGATGACAAGTAGAAGGGGGATAAAACTAACATCAGGAATTCAAAGGCTTATTTGAGGTGCCAGTCATCACAATAGGCACTCAAGCATAGCAAGGTCATAAACTTCCTCCTTAGTTGTGCCATATGAGATATAACATTATAAGAATGAATAAGATTATGGGATTTATTTCAAAAATCTGTACAACCTAAGCGCAGACTCATTTTAGAAGACAGTAAATGAATCCCTCACCAGAAAGGCCACCGTGTCAAGTTCCTTTTCACGGTCTGCCCAAAAGAATACATAAAATACTTTCATTTTCCTATTAATACATGAATCAACTATATTAGTGTTTTCTTCACATTTTATATGTTTTAAAACAAAACTTCAGCAAGGTTTTGGTAAAAACTTGGAAAAAACAAAGATTTTTTTTTTTTTACATCCTGTTTTTTAAACTAGAAATGGCAATATTTTTTAAGGGACCAGCTAAACAACATATTGAATTTAGGATGGACATTCAGATCCAAACCGAATTCAGATAGCCCAGATAACCCAAAGCATGAATGCAAGTTCAAGTGCAATAAAGTAACAAGGTATAGCAGGGAAAAACTAAGATTCTCAGTTAAGTTCAAATAACTGCATGGTGTCAATGGTTGTGTTTCAAAGCTGTGCTGAGCAAAGTTATCCTCCCAGCGACATCTAATTTCAAAACCCTCTGGGAAGCTACCTCGATAAGCTATATGTTGAAATTACATTCTAATATGGTCATTGGATTCATTTTTAATTATTATACAATTATATACAATAGGGAAGTTGTACAAATATGTATCTTTTCCTCAGGGGCTAATTAGCTAAAACAGTTAATTTGGGAAGGGTGGGGGAGAAAAACCTCTGTATTTGAAATACCATTGGCAATGGAAGCTAGTAACGAAAATTTATATAAGCTTCCTATAAAACGAGTATAATTTAACCCTCTGCATCTTTTAAATAATTATTCACTTTTATTTACTCATGTGGCAGTATTTGTGACAACACATTATCATTGAGTAGTGAAAAAAAGAATATGAGGCTTACTGGGAAACTGTATATTAGGAAGCTATGCCATTTGAACTCTACAAGCTCAAGAGTCAAAATCACAACTCTCGGGGCGCCTGGGTGTCTCAGTCGGTTAAACGTCCGACTTCGGCTCAGGTCATGATCTCACGGTCCGTGGGTTCGAGCCCCACATCGGGCTCTATGCTGACAGCTCGGAGCCTGGAGCCTGCTTCCAGTTCTGTGTCTCCCTCTCTCTCTGACCCTCCCCCATTCATGCTCTGTCTCTCTCTGTCTCAAAAATAAATAAACATTAAAAGAAAATTTAAAAAAATCACAACTCTCATTATTCCCCTAAAAAGCTGCCAAGCAGAGAGAAACCGTAATATGGAAGATTTAATACGTCATGTTTCAGCCTGGGATGGATGGTTCTATTGCACAATACTTAAAGTTGAAAGAATAGTGGTACAAAATCACTCCTTGGCCCTTCCGATATCGCAGTAAAATCTGACTGCGGCACCACTGACTAAACACCATTAAGTCTTGCTGCCACCAATAACTGAGGTCACTTGGATAATCAAGAATTCCATGCTGGACCACAGGACATAAACACTATCATAAAAGTGAAAAGTACTCTGTGTGGCTCTCCTGTTTGATCCCTGTGGTCTTTGATTGTCAAACAAAAGACCAATACCTGCTAACACAACTGTGCATGGACATAAGATAATAAAGGAAAGTCCTGGAGCAACACTGTTAACCAACTGCCATGATATTTATAAGAGTGATGCATGGTAATGTGGATATGTCCTGTTATCCAACAACAATGACAAACACAAGTGAGGAAAATCTATTTTGCCCAAAGATAACCTCAACCAGTTATTTGGTGCCAAAAAAAATGTACCACCGCTCTAGATCAGTAATACTTCAGAGAAATCCAACGGCTATTATGTATGCAGGTTTAGTCACCACGCTTACCCCTACTCATTTACACTATGTGACTTCCATTTTAAAATAAATTATCCTGGAAAGATTCCCAGATCAGTATGTGAGATTGGTACAAGGCCAAGTCATTTCCGAGTGGATTCCATCCATGTCCATAACCAGCACCAGTTTTTTATTTATTTATTTATTTATTTATTTATTTATTTATTTATTTATTTATTTATTTATTATTTTTTGAAATTCACTCATTGGTTTTTAATAGAAACCGTGAGGTTTCTCAATGCATTTTCAATTTTACCCACTTATAAAGAATTTCCCAAGTTAATTTTACTAAACAAAACCTTCCGAGTGTCTACCATTTCCTTTAGGAGTTCAGTAAACATCAACATTACATTTCAGTATAAAATCTTTAGAAACGTCTTAAGAATGTGTACACAATTGAACTTTGAATCTTTTGGTTTGTAATCACCGAGCCCATGACATTCAAAGCCATACAAATCCTTACATTATTAACAGTGATACGCTTGAATTTCTTAGACAGTATCCTTGGTCAAAGCGTTGGAATCCAGTTAAAACTCAGAAAGGTGTGGGATTGAGAATACCCACTATTGCAATTGGTGTTGAGAATACCAACTATTGCAACAACTTTCCACACGTATTCGATCTTTCGTCCAGAAAGAGTGGCAGTCAAAAAAGGAAAGAAAGAAAGAAAATGAGGCGGGAGGAGCCAGAGGTGGGAGAACAGCAAGGAAATTCTAGCTTTATTACACAAGGATGGAACCAAATTCCTTTGGAGGGGGTGGGGGTGGAATGGCTTCTTCTGAGGACTTCAGACCAATGAGGGAACAAGAGAGCACATGGATCTGCCCCTACAGTCCTGGAGACATCTCAATCTGGGGTTAGGAAGAAAGGGGACCTCCCTTGCGGTCCAGGGGTCTCCTCCCTCCGCAGACCCGGTGCTGGGAGGCAGCAGAGGGGCACAGCTGCCGCGGAGTCCCAGCAGGCGGCGCCGCATCCCGGGGGCGCGGGCCGGGACCATCTGGTGCTTCTTCGCCCATAAAGTGTACTAGGGGACGCGGTCCCGGCTGTCCCTGGTTCATCCCTCCAGGCACAACCCGTCCCGGGGCTGAGAGGTCGCGCGGCGGTGGCCCGCATCTCACGCCCAGGCACTGGGAAGCGGCGGAGTCTCACCACGGGTGCCAGGTTCACTCCCAGGACTTGGCGCGCCTGGCGCCGCGCTTCTGCCAGGCTGCTCTCGACCCACACGTCGCCCACTCAGCGAATGGTGGGGCAGGTGGTCAGCGTCGGGGTGGCCGCCCTCCCACTCTCCTCCAGGGTGCGGCCCCTGGAGGAGGGCCCGGGGGCCATGGGCTTGCGGTGGCTGCTGTCTTCGCGGGAGGGCGGCGGCGGGGGCGGCATCTTCCTCTGGCCGACCGCCACCTTGCGGGCTCCGTGGCGCCTCCGCCTGGCAGCTGGCCGGCCCGTCTGGAGGCAGGCCTCCAGGGGCTGCTGCCTCCGCGTGTACACCACCTTCTCCTCAGGCGCCTCCAGGGCGGCCCCTCCTGCAGCGCTAGAGGCTCCTTCCCCTGCTGCCAGGGCCAGGGCCTCCTGGGGCCAGCGCCCCCAGCTTCTTCTTGCTGCTCAGGATGTGAGACCTCTAGGGGCCGCCCGCGCTTGCCAGGTCTCGAGGCCGCCGCAGGGCCCTGATGAATTTTCTACCATGAAGCCAAATCAGGAGGCAGGCTGTGAGAGTTACACCGCAGTTGCTAGGAGACCAGGAGCTTTGTGAGGTCACAATGTCTGCATATCTTATCACGGTGGGCTGCCCAAAGCTGCCTTAGGTTTGGCTGTGTTTAAGATTATGCCCTTGAGAAAGACCTGTACCTAATCTTACCTGAGAAGGCCCATAATTCTTCACGAGTTCAAGAGGGTTGTCTTAGAGGTGAATGCACGGGTGCTTCAGCCTCCATTAATTCCATCTAACATGAAATGACACTTAGCGGTGGAGAGTACACACAACTTCCAATCAAACACGACTCTAAGATGGTGTTAGCTAATTAAATGCCTTGTCATGCAACGCACTGAAAGCCAAATTGAAATAACTACTCTACCCTTTCAAAGAATACCGATATACTGTGCCTTGCTTAGGGTTCCATACGTGTGTTGCTACAGCTCACAGTTCAGGAAGCTGTTCTTCACAGCAGCAGCAAACAGTTTGCCTAGTTAGTATCCATGCTCACTTTCATGCAGCTTAGGGAAGACCGAGTCATTGTGTGCTTAAGAGCAAAGCGTCAACGAATTCTGTGAGTGGCCAGTAGGGCATTCAGTGCCACTAAAACCTATTCACTACCTACCAATTCATGGTATTTCAGGTAAGTCATACACAAAGTAGTAAGAGACCGTATGGGATTCCAAGGGTAGAAAACGTGTTACACCGTCCGTGTAAGTGCTTTTGAAAGCAACCAGCAGAGTCCATCCATCATCACCACATACACAATTCATTCACAAAATACTACAAAGACCACCTACCATGATCAACTGAAATCCACTTCGTATGAAAGGATGACTCCAAACTAGGTGAATCACTAAGAGTGATAAGTCATGGTAACAATCAGAAGAGAAACTTGCCAAGGTCAACGTGATACATGTGACAGGCCTCTGTCTTTATTCAACTCCTTTTCTTAAACACACAAAACTTTCATCTACGCAGCTTAAGCTACTACTACCTCACGCTCATAAAGTGCTGAAAATGGAAAGCAATCTCATATACAGTAAGAGCAACCCCTGGATTTCCGTTTTCTTTCAATGTAATTTATTTTCAAATTGGTTTCCACGCAACAGACAGTGTTCATCCCAACAGGTGCCCTCCTCAATGCCCATCACCCACTTTCCCCTCTCCCCAACCCCACGTGAACCCTCAGTCTGTTATCAGTATTGAAGAGTCTCTTATGGTTTGCCTCCCTCCCTCTCTATAACTTTTTCCCCCCATCATCTCCCCCATGGTCTTCTGCTAAGTTTCTCAGGATCCACACATGGATGAAAACATATGATATCTGTCTTTCTCTGCCTGACTTATTTCACGTAGCATAATACCCCCCAGTTCCATCCACGTTGCCACAAATGGCCAGATTTCATTTTTTCTCATGGCCAAGTAGTATTCCATTGTATATACATAAACCACAACTTCTTTATCCACTTGTCAGTTGATGGAGAGCTAGGCTCTTTCCATAGTTTGGCTATTGTTGAAAGTAGTGCTATAAACATTGGGGTACATGTGCCCCTATGTCTCAGCACTCCTGTACCCCTTGGGTAAATTCTTAGCAGTGCTATTCCTGGGTCTTAGGGTAGACAATTTTTAATGATTTGAGGAACCTCCACACTGTTTTCCACAGCGGCTGCACCAGGTTGCATTACCACCAACAGTGCAAGAGGGTTGGGTTCCTGTTCTTCCATATCCTCACCAGCATCTATAGTCTTCTAATTTGCTCACATCAGCCACTCTGACTGGCATGAGGTGGTATCTCAGTGCGGTTTTGATTTGGATTTCCCTGATGAGGAGTGCTGTTGAGCATTTTTTCATGTGTTTCTTGACAATCTGGATGTCTTTTTTAGAACAGTGTCTGTTCAAGTCTTCTGCCCGTTTCTACCTGGATTATTTGTTTCCCGGGTGTGGAGTTGGTGAGTTCTTTTTAAAGGTTTTGGATACTAGCCAATTATCCAGTATGACTTTTGCACACATCTTTTCCCATTCAGTCAGTTGCCTTTTAGTTTTGTTGATTGTTTCCTTCACTGTGGAGAAGTTTTTTATTTCGATGAGGTCTCGATGGTTCATTTTTGCTTTTAGTTCCCTTGACTTCGGAGATGTGTCAACTAAGAACTTGCTGACGCTGAGGACAGTGACTATTTTCCTGCTTTCTCCTCCAGGGTGTGATGGTTTACTGTCTCACATTCACGTCCTTCATCCATTGTGAGTTTATTTTTGTGAGTGGTGTAAGAAAGTGGTCTAGTTTCATTCTTCTGCATGTTGCTGTCCACTTCTCTCAACACCATTTGTTAAAGACACTGTCTTTTTTCCATTGGATATTCTTTCCTGCTATGTCAAAGATTAGTTGGCCATACGTATGTGGGTCCAGTTCTGGGGTGTCTATTCTATGACATTAAGTCTATGTATTTGTTTCTGTGCCATAACCATGCTGTCTTGATGGTTATAGCTTTGTGGTAGTGGCTAAAGTCTGGCATTGTGGTGCCTCTCACTTTGGTTTTCTTCTTCAGAATTACTTTGGCTATTCAGGGTCTTTTGTGTTTCCATACACATTTTATGATTGCTTGTTCCAGCTTGGAGAAGAATTCTGGTGCAATGTGATTGGGGCTGCATATAATGTGAGGACTGTGTTGGGTCATATTGATATTTCGTCAATATTTATTCTTCCAATCCACAAGCATGGGATGTTTTTCCTTTCTCTGTATCTTCTTCAATTTCCTTCACAAGCTTTCTATAGTTTTCAGCGTAAAGATCTTTTACATCTTTGGTTAGTTTTATTCCTAGGTATTTTTTGACTCTTCGTGCATTGTAAATTGGATCCATTTCTTTATTTCTCTTTCTGTTGCTTCATTATTGGTTCATAAAACACAACCAATTTCTCTACATTGATTTTGTACCCTGCAACATTGCTAAATTCATGTATCAGTGCTAGAGGACTTTTGGCAGAGTTTGTCGGATTTTCCATGTATGGTGTCATGTCATCTGCAAAAAGTGGAAGTTTGACTTCATCTTTGCAAATGATGATACCTTTAATTTCACTTACTGTCTGATTACTGATGCTAAAACTTCCAACACTATGTTCAACAACCGGAGTGAGAGTGGACATCTCTGTCTTGTTCCTGATCTCAGGGGGAATGGTTTCAGTTTTTCCCCATTGAGGACGATATTTACTGTGGGCTTCTCATAAATGGCTTTTATGATGTTTAAGGTATGTTCCTTCTATCCTAACTTTCTTGAGGGTTTGTATCAAGTAAGGAAGCTGTATTTTCTCAAATACTTTTTCTGCATCTATTGACAGTGTACTATGCTTCTTATCTTTTCTTTTATTAATGTGATGTAGCACATTGATTGATTTGTGAATATTGCACTAGCCCTGCAGGCCAGGAATGAATCCCACTTGATCGTGTTGAATAATACTTTCTATATGCTATTGAATGTGATTTGTTAGTATCTTGTTGAGAATTTTTGCACCCCTATTCATCAGAGATATTGGCCTGTAAATATCCTTTTTTTTCTGTGTCTCTCATTTGGGAATCAAAGTAATGCTGGCTTCATACAATGAGTCTGGAAGTTTTCCTTTCATTTCCATTTTTTGGAACAGCTTGGGAAGGATAGCTATTATCTCTACTTTAAATCTCTGCTAGAATTCGCCAGGGAAGCCACCTGGTCTAGGACTCTTATTTATTGGGATATTTTTGATAACTGATTCAATTTCCTCACTAGTTATGGGTCCGTACACATTTTCTATTTCTTCCGGTTTGAGTTTTGCAAGTGTGTGGGTATGGAGGCATTTGTCCATTTCTTCCAGGTTGTGCAGTTTGTTGGCATAGAAGATTTTATAGTGTTTCCTGATGATTGCTTGAATTTCTGAGGGATTTGTTGTAATAATTCCATTTTCATTCGTGATTTTACCTATATGGGTCCCCTTTCTTTTCTTTTTGAGAAGCCAGGCTAGACGTTTATCCCTTTTGTGTATATTCTCAAAAGCACAACTCTTGGTTTCATTGATGTGCTCTACTGTTTTCCTTTAGACTCCATATTGTTTATTTCTGCTCTGATCTTTATTATTTCTCTTCTTCTGCTCGGTTTGGCGTGCCTTGCTGTTCTGCTGCTAGTTCCTTTAGGTGTGCTGTTAGATTTTGTATTGGGGATTTTTCTTGTTTCTTGAGATAGGCCTGGATAGCAATGTTTGTTGTTGTTGCTGTTGTTTTGTTTTGTTTTTTTGTTGTTGTTGTTTGTTTTGTTTTGTTTTGTTGTTCCCTGTCAGGACTGCCCTTGCTGCATCCCGAAGGGTTTGCATTGTTGTATTTCGTTTTCATTTGTTTCCTTATATCTTTTAATTTCTTCTCAAATTGCTGGTTGACCCATTTATTCGTTAGTGGGATGTTTTATAACCTCCATGCTTTTGGAGACTTTCCATCTTTTTTTCTGTGGTTAATTTAATGTCCCTGCAATTACCACATTCTTATCAATAAGGTTCTGTATGTTTTTAATTAATTGTTTTATATACTTGTGTGTCTCCGAATTTGGTGTGTAGACATTTAAAATGTGTAGCTCTTCCTGATGGAGAGACCCTGGAATTAATATAGAAAGCCCTTCATCATCTCTTGTTACAGCTTTCAATTTAAACTCTACTTTGCATGATATAAGTTGGCTCCTCTAGGTTTCTTTTGACCTCCAGTAGCATGATAGATAGTTCTCCATCCCCTCCCTTTCAATCTGAAGGTGTCCTCATGTCTAAAATCAGTCTCTTGTAGACAGCAAATAGGTGGGTCTTGTTTTGTTTTTTTGTTTTTGTTTTTTCTATCCATTCTGATACGCTATGTTGTTTGGTTGGAGCATTTAGTCCATTGAAATTCAGTGTTATCAGGGAAAGATATGCGTTCAGAGTCATTGTGATGTCCGTAGGTTTCATGCTTACAGTGGTGCACCAGTTTCCTTTCCCACCAACAGGGAGAGAGGATTACTCTTTCTCCATATGCTCGCCAGCATCTGTGGTTTCCTGAGTTGCTCATTTTAGCCACACTGACTAGTGTGAGGTGGTGTCTCAGTGTGGCTTTGATTTGTATTTTCCTGATGATGAGTGATGTTGAGCATCTTTTCATGTGCCTGTGGACCATCTGGATGTCTCCTTTGGAAAAGTGTCTATTCATGTCTTGTGCCCATTTTTTCACTGTATTACATTTTCCAGGTGTGACTTGGGTAAGTTCTTTATACATTTTGTATACTAACCCTTTACCAATATGTCATTCGCAAATATCTTCACTCCTTCCATCGGTTGCCTTTTAATTTGGCTGATTGTTTCCTTTGCAGTGCAGAAGATTTTTATCTAGACCAGGTCCTGATAATTCATTTTTGCTTTTCATTCCCTTGGCTTTTGAGACTTGCCAAGGAAGAAATTGCTGCAGTTGAGGTCATAGGGTTTTTTTTTCCCTCTTTTCTCCTCTAGTGTTTTGATGGTTTCCTGTCTACATTTAAGTCTTTCATCCATTTTGCATTTATTTTTGTGCACGTTGTAAGAAAGTCATCTAGTTGATTCTTCATCATGTTGCTGTTCAGTTCTCCCATCACCATTTGGAAAGAGACTGTCTTCTATCCATTGGATTCTCTTTCCAGCTTTGTCAAAGATTAGTTCACCATACATTTGTGGGGCCCCTTCTGGGTTCTCTATTCTGTTTCCTTGGTTAATGTGCCAGTTTCTGTGCCAATGTCATACTATCTTGATGATTACAGCTTCGTAGGAGAGTCGAAAGTCTGGGCTGCCTCCCACTTTGGCTTCCTTTTCTCAACATAACTTTGGCTACTCAGGTTCTTTGGTTGTTCCGTGCCAATTTTCAGATTGCTTGCTCCAGTCTGGAGAAGAATGTTGGTACAATTTTGATTGGTATTGCATTAAATGTGTAGATTGCTTTGGGTAGTATTGACATTTTAACACCATTCATTCTTCCACTCTATAGGCATGGATTGTTTGTTTGTTTGGTTTTTTTCCTGATTTTGTTGTGTCTTCATCATTTTCCTTCATACATTTTCTATACTTTCACCGTACAGATCTTCTACATTTTTGGTTAGGTTTCTTGCTTGGTATTTTAGGGTTATTGTTGAAATTGTAATTGGCATTGATTTCTTGACTTCTCTTTCTGTTGCTTCCTTATTGGTGTATAGAAATGCAACCAGTTTCTTTACACTGATTTTGTATCCTGTATGTTTGGTCAATTCATGTATCAGATCTAGCAGCGTTTTCATGGAGTCTTTTGGGTTTTCTACGTTCAGTCTCATGTCATCTTTGAAAGGCCAAAGTATGACTTTCAGTGATATATGTTCAGTTAAGTGTAGTTAAAAAGAATTTACCCTTTGGGCTCTATGTTAACTTCATAATTGCACAATAAGTGAGAAATAAGCAAGAACTGTGCATGTTATCCCACATTAGAATTGGTAACTGGAATCTAACTCTTTAAAATATATTGAATTCCTCATGTTATGGATAGAAGTATGAAACATCTAACTTCACCCAGTGCACACGTGTGTATTTGTAATCACATATGGTAATCAGCAAAATTGTAATACTAGTAAGGTGTACCAAATTTTACACGTTCATTGTACAGATAATATTGTTTTACCGTCTTTATGGTAGCATCCTAAATAAGACATTTGGAATCAAGGAGAGAATCCAGAACCTACAGCGTACATTCTTCATGCTCTATTCTGGCTTTCAAATAAATGAACAATAGAATTTAAAAAAATAGATTGCACTGGTAATCATGTGTATTGCAATTGTGCAATTACTTTTTATGCACTCTAGCCATAATAAGACTGCACGTGAATAGGGTTTGGAAATAACACCTATTTATTACTTTGTTTGACATGACAAACTCACTAGCGACATATACTTTCAAAAACTTTTTAATTTTTAGTATTCATTTTTTCAGATATTCTATAAGGCCCAATAACGTATTACTCCACATGTAGAAGAGCAATGGTAGAACTGGTGAACTTTGCATTTGTTCCAATGGCTATCACATAATATTATTTGATATCCTAGAATTTTAAACAACTATACAGCTGCACGACTCATGCTAGGTATTTAAACCTTGACATACTTTAGCTTTCTGTTTTTCATTATTCAATAGTTTTTTTTTAGAATTAGCTTTTGCTACAATCGTGTAACTATTAACTTGGGTAATAGACATCCAAGTTTCCAGCTTATCTGTTTTTGTATCAGTGATTAAAATCAATCCCTATGTCATTGCCTTTTTAATTAACCATGGCTATGTTTTAGTTCTTTTATCACTGCAATACTAAATTCTCTGTTGTCTTCTATGCCTTTTTTGAAACCAAGTGATTATTCTTATGACAATTATTCTAAATTCTTGCTGTTATACTGCTTTTATCTATTTTGATCAATTCTTTAACGGTTACTTCTCCTGGAATTTCGTCTGAGGGGAATTCTTCGGTTTCATCATTGTGGATAGTTTTCTATTCCTTATGTGTTTTAACGTTTTTGTTGTTGCTGTTGTTGTTGTTGTTGTTGTTGTTGTTGTTGTTGTTGTGTTGTGTTGTGTTGTGTTGTTTTGTTTTGTTTTGTTTTGTTTTGTTTTATGTGCTCTGCACCTGAGAGCACTGCTACATTGAAGTGGACTCATCCCCTCTCCATGGCCTGGCCCTTCTGGAGGTGTGTTTTGGAAAGTGTTACTTGCTTTGTGTTGCTATGACTTTCGTTGTTTGATTTCTCATCTCAGAGTGATTTTTGAAAATCACACGAGGTGTGCTTTGATTTGCTCCTTGAAGTACCGAATGAAGTAATTGGAGGTTTGCACTCTCTTGACAGGGGTTAAAACACCTTAAGTTGCCATAGATGGATGTTCTTTCCCTTCCCTACAATGGGGGTTTCTCCTGGTAGTGAGATCCTGGAGACGTGGTGGCGCCAAAGCCCAGGCTCTACACAGACGGCTCCTCTGAAAGGCTCTGGGCAGCTGCACTTATGAAAGCCGCTTATTTTCTGATTTCCCAGAGGTTACCTTGGACAAAATTGTGGATTTTTTAAATTACCTGGCCCCATAAAATTCGTCTACCAGCCAGATCTTAGTCTGTAGGCAAATGATACCTCAGAGTTTGCTTTTCCAATTTGTAAAGGGGAAGTATACCGCCTATGTTCAGTATAGTTGTGAGATTATTGGTAATGCTGTAAAACGTGTGGAAAAAATACTGGCACATTACACTCAATAAACACTGTATTTTTTTAATTTCCTCATAGTTGTCACTACATCCATGCAAACTGTATCTCCAGGGTGGGGTCTTTCGAAGGTCAAAATGTAAGTTACACCATAGAAGCTATCAACAAGGCAAACTCTTTTTCCTATTCTTGAGGAGGTGACCCTTCCCTTTTTTGTATATGAATACTAAATTTGGTGGTAGAGATTATTAAAGACTTGAATGTATATTGCAGTCCAGCACACCAGGAGATAGTTAAAAGTCCCCTATTTCAGGCACTGTGGATATACATATTGAACACCTTAGGTGTCAGGTGCTATTAGGTTCAAGTACACAGTGATAATCAAACATGCACGCTCCATATATTCAGGATGTTTCAAAACTCAGCTACAAAAGGTACATGTATAATTACAACTTGTGGCAAATGCTGTTAAATAAAAGACTAAATGTTATGGGAAGGAATGACACAGGGGACAAAATGTCGATTAGAGGATTGGCCAACAAAGGGAGAAATGTCCTTTATTCAAACTTGGGGAGAAATGTCCTTTATTCAAACTTGGACACGTAGCAAGAACGGTAAGGAAACTAGCGAACACAAAATGCATCCTAAGCGGAACCTACGTGGGTCTAATTTGAGAAACCAGGAGAAGAGATGGTCCCAATCACCTAATGAAAGGAGAATGAGGAAAGATGGCATTAGAGGGGTGACAAGGCAAGACTGCCAAATCTGGTGGTCACGTTACAGATTCTATGTGTCATTTTGAGTAGAGTGGAGACTAGAGGGTTGTTTTAAGTAGAGGAATGAACTGCTCAGATTCAGGATTTTTGGATTGCATTCCTGATGCAGTGAAAAGAATGAACTGGGATTTTGGTTGGAAGGGAAAGGCAGCATGGGGCTAAGAACGAAAATGGAGTGTAAGCAGGTGGTGAGAAACTAGGTGGCTTGGCATACGTTGGAGTTGGAGTTGAGAACCCCTGCTGCTGAATGGATCACAGGAAAGACGTTGAGGAGGGGACGACTGACAATGAGACTCTTTCCCTCTTGAGCAACTGAAGACAATGTCCCATTAACAGAGAGACACAAGAGGGGTCTTAAATTGGTCATGGATTTCAATTGCTTATTGATTGGGTATTAATTCACATACTTACAGAAGTTTGCTTAGAATTTTAACTTTTCGTTGTTTTGTGTCTACCGAATTGCTTCCTTATTACCATCTTGAGGTTCTAACTGATGGTCTCCAATTCTTCGCTGTCAACAAGACCTTCTTACATAAGATTATGGAATTGATGGGTGATGTAGGTACCTCATCTTCTACCCAGTCTTGGTCATCGTCACAAATACTCAATGGCCACTGTTGTAGAAGAACCTCAAATTCCATCAGGGTTGTTCTCACTGTTCTTGGAATGGCCGCCCCTCCTTTTTTCCCACACATTTGGTTTTGTCACCTTTGTCCTTCTCCTTTCTGCCTGCCAGCTAGAAATTTGGTCATCCTTTAAGATTCTTTGTGCTATGCCTCTGAGATGCCTTTACTGATCAACTCAGCTCACTGGACTTCTCCTGATACATGAAACTTGACCTTGAAGTCTTACTGTGCTTTGTATGGTGTTTGGGTTTTTCCTACCCTCAAATATTGTAAGTTTCTTGAAGGCAAAGATGAGGTCTTCCATGCTTCCAGAAACTTTTATAAACACTCAAACATGGTCAAAGTTTAGAAATCTTTCTTGGTGAAGTGGTGGAGTCAACGTCATATCAGGTGGGAGGGGAGTCTGCTGAACGAATTTTCGGATTCAAGTGCACCTTGAAACAATGTTTACATCACAAACTAAAGGCAATTACCTAACTTCACAAAAACAATAAGTTACTGCACATATCTTCACGTTTCACAAAAGAGTTCTATCATGACCTCTGTTTCCTAGCTCTCAATGCATATTGGAGACTGAACTTGAAGAACGTGTTTTCAGAGTTTTGTGATACCTCAATTTAACTGTTGCAGTACTTTCTAGAGTCACATTTTTCGTTTTTGGCTTTCATTCTCTGACATATATTCATCAAGACAGATTCTGGGCATGAATCCAAAAAGCAGTTTCAGAAAACTAGAAAATTAAACAGCACTAACTAAATTTTCAGTTGTAACAGTTACTAGTAAGGAGATCTCATTTAATTCTGTCTTTGTCTGTACCATGGAAAATTACCTCTTGCCTTTTCCAGTCTCAGTATTTATAGAGCTGGGATAGCAAACTACGGTATGTCTAGATATTTGATACCCTAATCTCCCACTCAAGTGTGCCGTATCATGGAACACATATTTTTAAAACATGTCTAAAGACGTTTCCTTTGAGAATTTGGGGTAATTTCAACATATTATGGAAGCCATGCAGAGTCTCTTAAAACCTATATGTAGTCTTATGTGTAGGAGCTTTATGAAAAAAGAAGAAGAAGAAAGAAGAAGAAGAAGAAGAAGAAGAAGAAGAAGAAGAAGAAGAAGAAGAAGAAGAAGAAGAAGAGAAGAAGAAGAAAGGAGTGGAGGGAGGAAGAAGAAGAAGAGGAAGAAGAAGAAGAAGAAGAAGAAGAAGAAGAAGAAGAAGAAGAAGAAGAAGAAGAAGAAGAAGAAGAAGAAGAGAAGGAGAGAAGAAGAAGAAGAGTGGAGGAGGGAGGAAGAAGAAGAAGAAGAAGAAGAAGAAGAAGAAGAAGAAGAAGAAGAAGAAGAAGAAGAAGAAGAAGAAGAAGAAGAAGAAGAAGGAGAAGAAGAAGAAGAAGGAGTGGAGGAGGAGGAAGAAGAAGAAGAAGAGGAAGAAGAAGAAGAAGAAGAAAGAGAAGAAGAAGAAGAAGAAGAAGGAAGAAGAAGAAAGAGAAGAAGAAGAAAGAAGAAGAAGGTGGAGGAGGAGGAGGAGGAGGAGGAGGAGGAGGAGGAGGAGGAGGAGGAGGAGGGGAGGAGGAGGAAGAGGAGGGGGGAGGAGAAGAAAGAGGGGGAGGAGGGAAGAACGAGGGGTAGGGGGAGGGTGATGGGGAGGAAAGTGATGTCAATATGCCCACAAAATTATTTTTTACATTGCATTTTATTGTCTAGAAAGAGGAACCCATTGAGAATTCCTTAAACTGGATTCATCTCCTCCTTTTGTCTGGGGATTTCAACATCTACCCTAGTTGTTCTTAACCCAAGGTCAAATTAGAATGATCTGTGGAACTGACATCCAGACATCAAGGTGATTCTGATGTACAGCCAGGGTTTAAGGCTAAGGCAGCTAACTAAACATTAATGCGCTGTAGTAGATACGCTTCATGCTGAGCACAGTAAAAGGGAAATGTTCATAGCAGTCTTCCGTATAATAAGTACAGTATGGAAACATACATTCCAAACGTGAATCAACAGTAGAATTGATAAGCAAATTGTTAAAGAATCATCTAAGGGAATACAATGTGGAAGTAGAAATCTCTGAGTTACACCTATGCAAAACAACATCGATGAGCCTTATAATGTTGAACGGAAGAAGCCAGATCTAAAGAAGTGCATATTATTCCATTACATTTTTATAAAATTCAAACATGGACTAATTTAATCTCTGTTGCCCAAAGTCAGGATATTGATTACGTTGGGGAAGGGAGATGGAGCAGGAATGGGGAGTGATCGCAGGGAGAGAATTCATGGTGCTGGTAATGTTCTCCTTTTGGGGTTTCATGGAAGTTAGAGGCCTAAGGTTATACAATATAAACTTATGTATTTCCTTTACATTTTCAGTATGTCCTCAAACCTATATGCTGAACTAATTGCTGAAATTCATCTGTATTAAAAGCAATAGAATCCTTTGAAATAAGCTCTTTGGCCAAAAAAATAGTAACAAAAGTTGACAGTGGGATGGATCACTATGCGTCATGATTTGCTACTAGTTCATGTTTTGTTTGTTTCTTTGTCTGTCTGTTTGTTTGCTTGATTGCTTATTTGTTCGTGTTTAATATGATGTGGTCCTGGAGCAGACCCACTGAAGGTGATATTATGGAAGTTAATATATTAATTAGAGTAAGTGGGTTGATGAATCTGTTCACTAAAGTCTTTCCTAAAGCCAATAGCATATGGTGTAAAGCCAATTATATGATTTTCAAACAAATGTAATATCTTATAAACTCACAGTTTTTATGGACTCCTGTGTGGCTCAATTGGTCAAGCATCTGACTTCAGGTCAGGTCATGATCTCACAGTCTGTCAGTTTGAGCCCGGAATCGGTTTTGGATTTTGGATTCTCTCTCTCTCTCTCTCTCTCTCTCTCTCTCTCTCTCTCTCTGTCTCTCCCAGCTTTTACTCTTTCTCTCTCTCTCTTAAATATACATCAACATTTAAAAAATTAAAACAATGAAAAATAAAAATTAATGTTGATTTTGAGACAGAGAGAGCACAAACAGAGAAGGGGCAAACAGAGGGAACAGATGATCCAAAGTGAGGTTTATGCTGATCGCACTGAGTCTGGTGTGGTGCTTGTATTCACAAATTGTGAGATCATGACTGAGCAGAGGTTTGACACTCAGCTGACTCAGCTACCCAGGTATCCCTTGACTCCCATTGTAATCTAGACGTTAGCAACGTTAACACTGGACTATTTGAAACTATCCTTGATATGTTGAATGTACCTAATAAATTTATGAAATTGAAACACTTTATTTATTTAAATGATACTAGACTGAGTCATTTATTTGAAATGTTATTTTATGATTATGGAAGTCTTAAAGTGTTTTGCAGAAAAGTTAGAAAATTAAAAATAAAAAAGAAAGAAAAATGGTCATAAGTCAAACACCTGGAGATAAGCATATCTAAACACCTTTTTTTATGTTTACGTATTTTTGGCAGAGAGAGAGAACGAGAGACAGATGAGCAAGAGTGAGCGATGGGAGGAGAGAGAGAGATAGCATCATAAGCAGGCTCCACGCTGTCAGTGCAGAGCCTAATATGCAGCTTGGTCCCACACACTCTGGAATCATAACTGAGCTGGAATCTAGTGCCAGATGCTTAACCGACTGAGCCATTCAGGTGCCCCTGGAGGTAAGCACCTCTAACACTGTGGTATAATCGCCACGGAAGAGGTATATGTACATGCATTAACCAAAATTAGCTATGTAGCTGTGAATCCCATTTCTGGTCATCTAGTGATACGAGCATTTCGCTAGGTCATAAATGTTCTGCAGGGCTATGAATTTTAAAGGCCACATAGCATGCCATAACCTATTTAAACACTGCTATTGATCATTGAGGGTGTTCCATTTTCTTGCTTCAATTAGTTGCTACAAGTAGAATTAGCTTTTCATGGTCTAGACACAGTTTAGTAAATGTCAATTAAAAAATAAAAAGAACTGCAGCCGGTAATGTGAGGCGGAGGAACAGGTATGACCAGATGTGGCTTCACCTTGTCTATTGCTGGCAGTCTTTACATCCTTCTCTCCCTAATCGTCTTTTTCTCCTCCTAGACCCACAACCTCCACCTCTTTATTGCTCCTTCTTCTCATCCTCGTTTCTCTGTCTATACTGGCCTCCTTGCTTCCCATCAGTACACACGTTCACACTCCTGCCTTGGGGAATTCATGGGTCCTTCTGCCTAGATCACCTTCCTGTCAGCAGGTAGTTCTCTCATGTCCTTGAGGTATTTATTCAACTGACACCTTTTTCAGCAGGACCTTCTGTGTCTCCTATTTCACCCTGTCTAGTATTTCACACCCCCTCCCCCAATTCTTCTATCCTCTCCAAGATGTATTTCCTTTTTTTCCCCATTCATTATTCTCTACCATAGTTTCTATTTCCATTACCTTTGTCAATTCCCCCACTGGACTATTAAGCACCAAGATCACAGTGATCCTTGCTCCTTTTGTTCACTAGTGGATCCTCAGGGTGTAGACTGTGTTGTCTCACTCTAAATGCTCCAAAGATTTTTATTGAATGATTCAATGAATCAACATCACTCCTTCTTTCTTATGAAAGTTTATAATTTTGTACTTTACACTTACATCTATGATCCATTTGAGTGAATTTTTGTATAAGTTATGAATTTAGGTCAAGGCTTCTCTTAATTAATTAATCAATGAACCGACTAATTAAACAATTAATTACTTAGTTCATTGATTACTATTGCATATGAACACTTAATTGTTCCAGTAACACTTGATGAAAGACTATATCCCTTTTTCTGTTAGGTTGGCTATATGTCATTATCAGAAGTTGTGTGAGGATGTTTGTGTATGGGGTCAGTTTCTGGATTCTCTGTTCTATCTCTTGACCTGTGTCTCCATCTTTCTTCAATATCACACTGCCTTGATTACGGGAGGTTTATATTGAGTCTTAAAATTGTGCAACATGTGTTCTCCAACTTGGTTATTTTTCAGAGCTGTTTGGCTGTTCTAGTTCCTTTGTCTTTTCACACACATTTTAGGATCAGCTTGCTGATATCCACAAAACAATCCTGGGATTTCGACTGGGATTATGTTGAATCTCTAGATCAAGTTGATAATTGACATCTTACTAGCGAGGCTTCCATGGGTAGATATGGCATATGTCTCCATTTATTTATATCTTCCTTGATTGATCCAATCAGCCTTCTGTGGCTTTTAGCATACAGATCCTGTGCATGGCTGTTAGATTTAAATGTAAGTATTTCAATGTTTGGTGTGATATTAAATGGTTCTTTAAAAGCTTTTCATATTCTAATTGTTCATTGCTTATGTATAAAATAAAACTGAGTTGTATATATTGACCGTGTATTCTGGGGCTTATTTAATTATGTTTGAGTTCTAGAAAACTGATGTATACCCCTTAGAATTTGTTTCATGTTGATAACCCCATGATTTAAGAGTCGCGGCAGTTTTCAGGGCACCTTGATGGCTCCATCAGTTGACTACCAGACTGCTGGGTTCAGCAGCTCATGTCATGGTCCCATGGTCAGGGGATTGAGCCCCGTGTGGGGCTCTGTGCTAAGCATGGAGCCTGCTTAAGCTTCTCTCTCTGTCTTTCTCTCTGTCTCTTTCTCTCCCCATCTCTGCTCATTCTCTCCTTCCAAAATACAAATTGAAAAATAAATACATAAAAGAATTGAGATAGTTTTTATTTTTACTTTTTCCAATCTGAAGGCCTTTTCTATGCCTTTTTCTGTACATGCCACACTTGTAATCAGGGGAGGTACTGGTGTTTATGTCGCTTTGTACACAGAACTGGCAGATTCCTTGCTTGTATTGTCTCCTTCGTTGGATTTCTCCCAAACTTTCCCCAATCAAAATAGGATTCAGAGGGACCCTATTCTAGTTTCGGTTCAAGATGGCTGTGTAGGAAGGCCTTGAACTCAACTCCTCCAAGGTGAAAGAAGATTCCAACTACCTCCATATTGACCTTAAACTTTCCAATTGATTAACTTTTTCTTTCCAGCTTCTCTCCTTCTTTATGATTCTTTAATTTTGAGACAGAGGAAGACAGAGTGCAAGTGGGGGATGGGCAGGAATAGCAGGGGACATAGAATCTGAAACAGGCTCCAGGCTCTGAGCTGTCAGCACAGAGCCCAATGCGGAACATGAACCCATGAACCATGAGATCATGACCTGTACTGAAGTAGGATGCTTAATCAGCCAAGCCACACAGGCGCCCCCTCCCCACCCTTAGCTTATCTCTTAATTCAGGATCCTGAAAGCAAAGTATCACCTGATGGGAACTGAATCTACCCCTCTAGCAATAAGGACTGCCTGAGCCAATAAGACTCCACCCTCAAGCCCAAGGCAGTGACCAACCTGACCTTAGTGACCACCTGTGTATACCTACCTCTTTTTGTCCCACATTTTCCTTACATAAACCTGGAAGTATTTTCAGCACGTATGAGGGAGTCTTTGATGTGAGTCTGCTGCATTTCTGGTGTCGGCCTCTGAATACATTTCCCATTTGTTTCACCTCCACTAGTTCTTTGAATTGCGATCTTGTCAGTAATGGGTAGCCAAACCTCACCTTTTTTGGATCCCCTGGAGCTAGGTGCTCTTGTGCCTGAACTCCCTGACTACGTTTCTGGTGAACCAGCCAGAAGGTGTACTTCCAATTTGTCCAGCTCCCTGGGGATTGCACCCATTGATATAACAATTCCTCCTGAGGAGCTGAGGACTGACTGCACAGATTGTGCCTAACAAAACATAGAAAATTGAAAGACAGAAAAGAAAGAAAACAGCAAGACAGAGAGACCGTAACAAAGTGAACACTCACCCCTAACGTTGCCAAGGGCAGTTGGTGAAGATCCAGGAACAGACTCCTCTGTCTTTGGGCAGAAAAAGGAAAGAAAGAAAAAAAAAAACACAACACTGCAGTTTGAAAAGAGCAACTGTCATTAAAAGAAACCATTAGAACTCTGTCAATGACAGAGGAGACACAGGAGTTCTCTCTGGGTCATAAAGACGGGAGAATGGCAGGGTACATTTTACATCCACATTTTTTCATGTTTACTTCTTTTTGAGAAGCAGAGAATACACGCAGAGCAGGGGCAGAAAGAGGGGGACAGAAGATTCAGGAAAGGCTCTACACTGAAACCATCAAGCCCAATGTGGTTCTCAAATTCATGAACTGTGAAATCATGACCTGGGCTGAAGTCAGATACTCCATCCACTGAGCCCCAGCTGCCCCACATTCTCCATCTCCTTAAAAGCATAGACCACAACAGGGTCCAGTTGCTGTAGCTGGCCTGGTGCCTCAGTAAGTTCCAGGCACACAATACACACCAGCCCCAATTGCACTGGACACACACACACACACATGACATGCTTTCCCCCCCTTAAACAATGCACTTTAAAGAGGAACTAGCATATAAAAAGAGCCATTCCTGGACTGTACCCCACCTCAGCTCCCACGGCCCCTTCAGGGCACCCTCTCAGTGGAAAGTCTTAGTACACCCTAGTTTATATCCACTTCAGCTTCAACTATATTGGCAAGGTATCCTCTGCATGTACAAATCCCTCTGCCTTCAGCTTGTACCCACGTTAGCTTCACCTATCTTGCCCAGGAACCGTCTGCATAGAGAGATCAAGGACAACCTGTCCCCCAGACTGCTTATGTTCTAGCCACCCTGTACAGGGCACCTATACACAGCACCCCAGCATGCCTCAACTTGCAATCATTTCAGCTTCAGCTGTCCTGCCAGGGTACCCTCAACACACAGAATCCTGGGACACCCCAGTCTGCGTTCACTTCAACTTTAAGTATCCTGACAGGGTGCCTGCTATGTAGAAAGCCCCAGGATCCCCAGTCCATGCAATCCACGGCTTCAGCCAGCCAGCCAATGTCACCAACTAGCACACAGAGTCTACCCAGGGGGACAATCATATATAAGACAATTCTTTCAAGTGTAGGAGAAGTAGCTGCTCTGCCTCATCTATAGAGACAAATGCAGAAAGGTAAGCTAAAGGAGAGACAGGGAATTATGCTCCAAAAGAAAGAACAATAAAAAACCCAGAAAAGAGCGGAAACACAGGTAAGCATTGTGCCTTAATTAAATAAAGAATATAAATTAATAATGGTCAAGATGCTCGCCGAGCTGCAGAGAAAAGGAAGAACTAAGTGAGACCTTTAATTAAGAGATAGCAAACACACAAAAAATCAGAGTTCAGGAAGATAATAGGTGAAAAGTAAAAAAAAAAAAAAACAAAAAAAAAAAACCAAAACACTAGAGGGAATCAACAGTAGAAGACGGCATGCAGAAGGACATATCAGTGATTGGAAGACAGATTAAGGGAAAGCACCCAAAACAAACAGCAGAAAGATTTTTTTTTTTTAAATGAGGATAGGTTAAGGGATACTTTGGAAATATTAAGTGAGCAAAAATCCACATAATAGGGATTCCACAAGAAGGAAAAGGGGTACCAAAATTATTTGAAGAAAAGACAACTGAAGACTTTCCAAAACTGGAGAAGAAAACAGACATCTAGGACAAGAAGCACCGAGTTCCAAACATGATGAAACCAAGGAGCCCCACACTATGACACATCAGAATTAAAACGTCAAAGTTTAAAGGTTAATAAAGAATTTCAAAAGTTGTAAGAGAGATGCAAAAGTTACCTATGATTTGAAAAACAAATCACAACAAACAAACACCTAAAGCTGTCAGCTGATATATCAGCAGAAAGTTGGCATGCTGGGAAAGAGTGACATGATATCTTCAAAGGCCTGAAAGGATAATCCCTCGACCAAGAAAACTTTACCTGGAAAGATTATCATTAAGATTTGAAAAAAAAGAGATAAAGAGTTTCTCAGACAGAAGATAAAGAAGTTTATCACCACTAATCAGCAATGCAAGACATGTTAACGGGGGGGGGGGGGGGGGGAATCATAATTAGATATTACAGAATTATGAATAAAAAGATGTAAAATATGACAACATACACATAAAATTTGGAGGAGGGACTTAAAAAAGTTTCTCTTTGTATTTTATTTTACTAAAATAATATGTTTTATTTCATGTTTGAGAGAGAGAGACAGAGTGTTAACAGGGAGGGACAGAGAGAGGGGGAGGCACAGAATCTGAAGCAGGCCCCCGGCTCTGAGCTGTCAGTACAGAGTCCAACGTGCAGTTCAAACTCACGTATTGTGAGACCATGACCTGAGCTCAAAATCGCACACTCAACTGACTGAGCCACCCACTTGCCCCAAAGGTTAATCTTTTTAAATTTCTCGAATGTGTTTATATTTAAGTGACCACCAAATTAACATAGACTGCTGTTTCCTTGAGATGTTATATGTAAGCCTTGTGATAATAAACTCAAAACACAAAATACATGAAAAATAAAGAAAAAGAAAGCCAAGTAAAGCACAACACAAATCCATCTATGAGAAAGAAAGAGAGTACGGAAAAAAAGAAACAGAGACTTTCAAAAGCAACCAGAAAACAAAGAACAAAATTACAATTAGTACATAACGGTCAACAATTACTTTAAATATAAATGGCTGAAGTGCTCCAGTCCAAATACATAGGGTAACAGGATGGACAAAAAACAACCCTCATCCATATGCTGCCTAGCACAGACTCACTTCAGACCTAGACACATACAGACTGAAAGTGAAGGGATGGAGATACATTTCCCGTGCAAATGAAAGCAAATAACAACAAGGACAACAACAACAACATCAAACAACAACAACAGCTCAGAACCAGGTAGCAACACCTATATCAAACCAAATAGACTTTAAAACCCTCAATAAAATATTAGCAAACTCCTCTCAACAACACATTAAAATGATTAAGTGGCTTTTATTCCAGGGAAACAAAGATGGCTCATCCAATCAATCAACATAATATCCCACCTCAACAAAACGAAGGGTAAAAATCATATGTTTATACCAATAAATGCGGAAAAAGCATATGACAAAATTTAACATGTATTCATGGTAAAAGTTCTCAAAAAGTCGGGGGGGTGGACATGCCTCAACACATAAAGATATTATTTTTTATATTGTTTATATTAAGTTCACACCTAACATCTCAATGGTGAAAAACTGAGAGCTTTCCCTCTAAGATCAAGAACAAGATAAATATGTCTACTTTTGCCACTCTTGTTTAATATAACACTAGAAGTCCTAGCCACAGGAATCAGATAAGAAAAAAGAAATTAAAGTCATCTACCTTTGTAAAGAAGCTGAACTGTCACTATCTACAGATGACATAAGAATATGCTAGAAAACCCTAAAACTTTCCCCCAAAAACTACGAGAAGTAATAAACAAATTAAGTAAAGTTGCAGATATGGATTTGATACACAGAAATTGGTAGGGTTTCTATATAATAATAATGAAGTCACAGAAAGACAAATTAAGAAAACAACACCTTTCCTAATTGCAAAAAAAAAAAAAAAAAAAAAAAAGAGAGAGAGTAAAATAGCTAGGACTAAACTTATCCAAAGAAGTGAAAGACCGGTAGTGTGAAAACCATAAGTCAATAATGAAATTGAGGACGACACAAACAAATGGAAAGCTATCCCATGATCATGGATTGGAAGAATCAATATCATTAAAATGTCCATATTACTCATAACTATCTACAGTTTCAATGCAATCCCTATCCAGATACCAAAGGCACTTTTCATAGAACTGAAACAACTAATACTGAAATATGTATGGGACCGCAAAAGACCCTGAAGAGTGAAAATAATCTTGAAAGACAAAACCATACCTGGAGGTATCAAAATCCCAGATTTCAAGATGTAGTACAAAGCTTCAAGTAAAGCAATTAGTAAGGGTAGTGGCACAAACACAGACACATAGATCGATGGGACAGAATAGAAAGCCAGGAAATAAACCCAGGCTTATTGGTAAATTAACCTATCACAGAGGAGGCAAGAATAAACTATGGGGGAAAGACAGTCTCTTCAACAATGGTATTGGGAAACCAGGAGATCTACATGCAGGTAGCTAGGACCTAACCCTAACGCTGGCCTGGGCTCTGGCCCTAAAGGGACCTAGCATGGACGTCTGAGAGAAATAACGGATTGGGGCCAATTACCATTGGGGAAAATCCTGTGTGGAAGTCACACTCTCTCCATGACATTTCCATGGCCGTGATGGAGATGGAGGAGGAGATCCTGAGACAGTTTCAGTCTGTCCCACCCATATGTTTGGCTCCGCTCTTCCAACGCTACCCCTGACCCATAACTGCACATGGGCCCTCATTTCAGTCCTGCAGGGAAATCACATCACTGTGGGGTGTTGGAGCAAAGGCACTTCCGGAGAACCAACCCTAACCCTACCCACTGCTCTGCCTCTAAGCGGGATCACCTTCTAAGGCTGAGAAAAGAAGCGGTGGGGCATGGATTCCTCCTTTTTCTACCCTGTGTTCTCTTCAGGACCTCAGGACATTGAATGCTGCCCACACTCACTGGCGACGATAGTCTGCTTTAGCTAGGATATGAAAGAACTGGAATTTTCACATACTGCTGATGAGAATGTAAAAGTGATAAAACTACCCTGGCAAACAGTTTGACAGTATCCTAAAAAGCTGAACATGCAACCTATTCTATGATTCTGCCAAATCTACTCTCAAATATTTTCCCTAGAGAGAATAAATTCTACGATCATAGAAATAAAATCAAAACAAAACAAAACAAAAAAAAAAAAAAAAAAGAGAGACAGAGAGAGAAAAGAAAAGAAAAAAATGAATGTTTATAGATGCTTTGTTTTTAATAGGCTAAGGAGCAGCTGGTGCTTCAGTTGGTAGATTTCTTGATTTCTTGATTTCTGCTTGGGTTATCATCCCAGGGTCGTGTTTTTGAGACTCACATTGAGCTCCACACTAAGCATGGAGTCAGCTTAAGATTCTTTTTCTCTTTCCCTCTGCTCTCTCTTTCTCTTTCTCTCTCCCTCCCCCTCTCCCTCTCCCTCTCTATCTCCCTCTCCCTCTCCATCTCCCTTTCCCTATCTCTCCCCCACCTCTCCTTCCACCCTCCCCTCTCCTTCTCCCTCCCCCTCACTCTCTAATAAAAAGAAATAAATACGCCAAATGTGGAAATAATACAAATGTCCACTGAAATGTGAACGGATAAACAAGTAGTAACAGACTATTGGAACACACAACACTATGGATAATATTCAAAATACCAAGTGAAAGAAGTCAACTCCCCACCCCCAAAAAATAAGGAGTATGTCTTCTATAATTTTATTTGTATACTATTCTAGAAAGTGCAAGATAATATGTAGGGACAGAAAACAGACCAGAGATTGCCTAGGAATGGGAATCTGGAAGACGTGGGGGACGGAGGGATATCTAAAGGATACGAGGACATTTTTAGTGGTGACACACATATTCTTTTCCTTGTTGTTATGTATACATTGGTGTATATGTAACCAAAATTTACCAAATTATGTAATTGTATTTATTAGTATTAGTATTAATTATTAATTATTAATTAAGTAATTTATTTATTAGGGCTTTTTAAAATTTTTTTAACGTTTATTTATTTTTGAGACAGAGAGAGACAGAGCACGAACAGGTGAGGAGCAGAGACAGAGGGAGACACAGAATCTGAAACAGGCTCCAGGCTCTGAGCTGTCAGCACAGAGCCCGACGCGGGGCTCGAACCCACGGACCATGAGATCATGACCTGAGCCGAAGTCGGACGCTTAATCGACCAAGCCACCGAGGCGCCCCATAGGGCTTTTTTTTCAGAGAGAGAGCTGAAGCATTCATAACTGGGGGAGAGAGGCAAGGGAGAAAGAGAGAATCTTAAGCAGACTCCATGCTTAGCATGGAGCCCAATTAAGGGCTTGATCGAACCTGGGATCATGACCTGAGCCAAAATCAAGAGTCTGATGCTCAAGTGAGTGAGCCACCCAGGTGCTCCACCAGTTACGTACTTTAAATATGTACAGTTTGTGTATATCAGTTAAACATTAATGAAGTTGTTAAAAAAAACAAACATGATTAGATATTGTGTCTTTTGACCTCTGGGACTGCTATTTCAAACCTGGTCCACCAGCATCTACTGATTCTCGGAATCCCCAGTATCTTTCATTAACTCACATAAGTTCTTCAAAAAAAATGTAACTTGGGAAAAGGGGAAATACCCTGGCAGTTATCACGTGTATCAATTATAAACGTCACAACACTTAGAACTATGATCCATATATGAGGTGGGTGATATAGCGTATGTTTCCTTTAGACAACTGAGAGCTGGTTGAGTCCCAGCACCTCATTACCCTTGTACACTTGTTAATTACTTGTTTACCAGTTAATGGTCCTCTGCCTCCTTATACTGTATAAGAAGGGACTTGATCTGTCTTGCTCACTTCTGTGTTTATAATGTTACAAAACCAGGCTGGAACGCTGGCAGAAAAACCAAGCGGCACTCGGAGATCTTCTTTGGGTTGCAGATCTTGGTTGAACGGCGGGCTCAGAGGACCCTATTTCTCCAAACTTCTGAGCGCTGAATGCAAATGGAGCAGGAAATTTACAATCATCAGCTACCATATCTGTGGGGGTTTTCCTGCACACAGAAAACAAAGGAAGAAGAACCAGGAGGAGGGGTCTCTAAGATAGAGACCAGAGTTCCTTTTAGTCCCACCGGCCATCTTTGGTGCAGTATTTTATTCACTCCTCCAACATTATCCCATTTTATGCCTTTTACAACACCTTTTTAGTAGGTACCACCTTTCAGTTTTTTAGGTTGGTACCCTCAGAAGGCTAAGATGCCTGCAGTAGTTTGGCGAGCAACAGTGTTTTCAATAAAATGTACCGTGGTATTCAGTATACAGGGCACAATGGATACAAGTAAAATTAGGGAGAAGAGGGGCCCTGCCAGGGCAGGAAGCCAGGATCCCAATCTGTGAGATCTCATTTGTTCCATTGATTGGTACTTTACTGTTGTCAATGTTGAATTATTAATTATTATTATTATTATTATTATTATTATTATTATTATTATTAGTTCCTTAATCTTAGTTGTAAGTATTTCTGACTGGTTTAAAAAATAGCAACATTCCTCCCCCGAAAAGATGCAAGTCCCTCCATTTTCTGAAGTGAGGAGGTCGGGGGCTTGTCTATTTTGGGGGTTACTGGCACCAGAGAGTTTTTTGGTTTTCTAAGGTTACCAGAGAATTGGCCACCCGTTCCATGTCTTCATTTAGCTCTTGAGATAGTCTATGGTACAGTCCTATGCATAAACCTATGCCCCCTTCTCCAGTTCCTATTCCTGTCACAATTTCTGAGCCTATCCGAATGGCTAGCAGGACTGCCCGTTTAGCCTGAGACTTGGGGCTAAAGGTTGTTAGGAACTGATCTTCAGTGTATACAAATATCCCTGGGGTCCGGAAGATGGAATAACATTTCTGAGTCCAGTTGGCCTCTAAGCACCGATAGGCTGAATTAGAACACAGATAGAACACCCCAAGGGTGCAACGTATTTCCTTGTCTGCAATCTGGTGTAGGTCTCCTGGGAGCTTTCCTAAACGTGTGTGTGGGGGGGGGAGAGGGTAGCCCATATACTAACTCAAAAGGGGAGAATCAAGTGCCCCAGGCGGGCATTGTGCACACACGAGGGCCAGCCGAAGTAAATCTGGCCATAGGGGTGAGTCTCTTGGTGGAACTTGGCCAGGGTTTCCTTGAGGGTGCAATTCATCCGCTCTACCTTTCCCTGAGCTCTGGGGGCGTTAAGTAGTGTGCAGTTTCCAGGCAATGTTAAGGGACTTTGTTAGGGTTTGTATAATGTCCGCTCCAAATGCAGCTCCATTTTTACTGTGTGTGATTAAGCCCAATCTCCCGTAGAAGAGCTTTGGCCACCTCGTGACTTCATTCCATTCTGGTCTGGAATGCTTGGATGCATCCCAAATTGGTGCAGATTGTTCCAAGAGGGTACCTAAACCCTTTATTTGTTTGTGTGTTGGTAAAGTCCACCCCTAAGTCCATCCTTTGTGAGCCAGGCAGGGGCTGTGGGGCAGAGCAAGCATTGTTTTTGGCACATGTTACACATTATTCACTGACAGCCTGGCATAATGCCAGCAGCGTAGTTCTTTTTGAAGAGGATCTCTAGAACCGTTTTCCCTAAGAGGGTGAGTTAGTGATATTCTTTCACTAGGTGCTTTCACATTGATGACGGGACAAGACTCACCATCCGTCTTTGCTTAGTGTGCCCACTTCTGTCGAGGCCCAACTTCTTTCTTCACTCGTGTCCAGGGGTGGGGAGGCTTCCTTCTGGGGTGCAAGAGTCAGAGTGTAGGTAGGAGCTTCACCTAGGTCACCTGAGGCAGCCACTCTGGCTGTTTTGTCAGACAGGTGATTTCCTTGATTTATGGGGGCATCTCATTTCTGAGGTCCCTTACAGTGTAGGATAGCTACTTTGTCTGGTAGCCATATGGTCTCAAGAAGCTTTAGTGTTTCTTCCTCTTTTTTGATAGTTTTCTCTGAAGCGGTAAGGAGGCCTTTTTCTTTATAGATGGCCCCATGTACATGCACAGTAGCGAAGCCATACCAGGAATCGATGTAGATGTTAACTCATTTACCTTTGCGAAGGATGTTGGCTCAGGTTAAGGAGTACTGAGTCCATCCCATTGTGCCGACCATCCTTCCGACAAGGCCTTGGCTTCCTGAACTCCCGTGGTTGTGATTACCGCATACCCTGCTCTTTGGCTGCACTCCTCTAAATAGCTGCTCCCATCGCTGAACAGGGTGATCTCTGGGCTTGTTATACCCTGGTCTTGGAGGTCTTGGAAGTTGGCGTAGACTTCATCCACTACTCCAGAACAGTCATGGTCAGGTTCTCCCTCCTCTGTGGGAAGGAAGGTGGCCAGGTTTAGTGTTCCTTTACTGTTTTGAGAGCGAGCCTTGGGTTCTCATAGAGAAGGCCTTGGGATTGTGTCAGCTGAGAAATGGAGAGGAAACGATATCTTTGGGTGCTTGTGAGCCACACGACCGTGTGTGGGACCTTAACATTAAATGTTTGGCCAAGTGTGAGCTTGTCTGCATCCTTCATGAGCAGGACTGTGGCTCTGATCTCTGAGGCACAGGGGCCATCCTGCAGCCACAGGATCAAGTTTTTTTTTCTTTCTTTTTTTTTTTTTTTTTTGACAATCAGAACACTGGCCTTTGCCAAGGCACCATGCTCTGAGTGAGCACTCCTTTTCATGTAGGAAGAAGTTAAAGGCCTTTCTATGTCAGGCAAACCAAGGACTGGGACTTGACCCAGAGCCAACTTTATTTCTGTGAAAGCGGCCCTCGCCTCCTCAGTCCATGCGAGGGAGTCCCAGTTTGGTCCTCCCAACAGGTCATAGAGGGACCTCACTATGGCTGAGCATCTGAGGATTCCCAATGCGAAAGAACCCTCCAGCCCCTAAACATTCACACAAGCCTTGTTTTGTTTGGGGCTGTGGCAGTGTGGTGCCACACTTTCTTCCTTTCCGGTCCTCGTTCTCTTTTTCCTTTTGTGAGGAGGGAGCCTAAGTATTGGACCTGCGGCGGACAAATCTGTGCCCTTTTCTATGAGGGTGGTACCCCAAGTAGGATCAGAGCTGTAGGAGGGCCTGTGTACCTTTCATACAGTCTTTCTGGGTGTCACTGGAAAGGAGGAGGTCTTCTACATATTGGAGAAGGATATACCCTGTGGTTTCCTTCGGAAAGTCAGCGAGATCTGAACCTAGGGCTTCCCCCAGAAGAATGGGCGAGTTGTTGTAACCTTGGGAAAGTAGTGTCCAGGTCAGCTGCATCTGACACTCTGTAACGGGCTTAGTGCATTCAAAGGCAAACAATGATTGACTTTGTGGAGCCAGGCAGAGGCAGCAGAAAGCATCCTTTAGGGCGAAGCACGCAACCCTTCTGGCTGACCACGGAATTTGGCTGAGGAGAGTACACTGAGGGTTCGGAATGACTGGGTGTAAGGAAACCTTCACTTTGCTAATGGCCCTCAAATCCTGTACTGGTTGGTGTCCTCCTGACTTCTTGCCTGGCAAGAGTGAGGTATTCCAAACTGATTGGCACTCAGTTAGAATACCTCTTTCTCTGAGCTTGGTCAGGTGCTCTTGTATGCCCATTCTAGCCTCTAGTGGAATGGGGTACTGCCTTGGTGTCTGAGGTTGAGCTTCAGGGATCAGGTCAACAATGATTGGGACCCAATTCCAAGCTATTTTCAGGCGGGTTATAATCAGCCCATAGCGAGCTGATGTAAGCCTGAATTCTTAGGGGTTACCAGGTAAGGCCTGGGCACAGAACAGTCTCCATTCTTCTTCCCTTGGCAGGGGTATCGCCAAGACCAAGGTTTCCTTCTGCCTTGGGTTTCATTGGAGGCTAGTGTGTCCAGTGGGTTCAAAAGGTATCTGTGCTCCAAGTTTGGAGAGTAGATCCCGGCCCAGGAGAGGAATCGGGCAGTCATGTAAGTAGAGGAACTCATGCCGGGCCTTGTGACCCCCAAGTGCACCTTCTTGAGCTTGACAGAAGGGCCGTTGCATTGCCTGTGTCCCAGTAGCCCCAAGTATGGTTGCTGTCTTTTGGCCTAAGTGCTCTACCAGGGAAGTAACAAAGGAGTATTCAGCCCCAGTGTCAACCATGAAAGTTATTGTTCAGCCCACCACCTCATTTCAACCGTGGGTTCATGGGGGCCAAGAAACAAAGAGTCCGGTCCCCCTCAGTCCAATTCTACCCCGGCCAGATCAAGAGGGTTCTCACCTCGAGGTACCTCCAGATATTGGCTGGGTTTTGAGGTCCCCATCCAATTCGGACATTCTTACAATTTCCCTTACCTTTGCAGTATGCACACTGGTCCGTTGCTAATGGGCTATGGGCTTCCCTCCTTTTTGTGGTTGGGGTTTTCCCATCTTTGCCGCATCTGTTCTTTAGTTCTGCTGTGAGAAAGATGGCCTTCTTTTTAGTCTTCACGTCTCTTTCAGCTGCAAATTTCTGTTCGTGAAAACTGTACTGATGACCTCTAACAGCTGAGTGATATTCATCTGGCAAGCCCTCCAACTTCTGGAGCTTTCGTCGGATATCTGGGTAGCCTGTGCCACAAAAGAGATATTTACCATCTGTTGACTCTGGTCCCTTGGGGTCAAACGGTGCGTATACACGGTACACTTCACATAATCTTTCATAGTAGTCTCCGGGAGACTCCCCAGGGTGCTGTGTGACTGATGATATTTTAGTCATGTTCATGGGATTGTTGACTCCAGCTCAGACTCCCTGAAGGAGGGCTTCCAGGTATCATCAGACGTGGCCCTGTCCTCCTTCTGTGGTGAAATCCCGTGTTGGGCGTTCTTCACGCATGCAGCTTGAGCCCAGACAGTAGGGTCATTGATTCCTGGAGATGTGTGATCTCCTAGGTACTGTCATGTTTCTGTCATTCTTATTTTTAATTAAACAAAGTATGGAGTAACTGTTGACAATCTTCCCAAGTCTGTGAGTAGGTCTGGAAGAGGGACTCCATCAAGTCAAACATTGCTTGTTTCTTTTCGGAGTATGGTGGAGTGTTGTGTTTCCACTTGAGGAGGTCGGTTGTAGAGAAAGGTAGATAACCCATCATGGAATGGCTGGTCTGGACTGGTCCATCCTCTTTCTGTCTTTCAGGCTCTCTTGTCTCCGTTACATGCATTTGGAGAGTTTTAGGTATGGGTCTGGGGCGCAGTCTGGCTCCTGGCCCATGTGGGGGTGGGTTATCTGGGTCTGAGAGGGGCGGGGAGATGGGCGGCACTGACTGCAGTGGCAAGTGCACTGACTCTGGCTGTGGCTGGAGAGACAGATGCAGGAGTAGTCTCAGGCTCAGAGGGAGGGAGGCAGGAGCTTGAAGATTTATAAGGAGGTGGAAAGACAATATCTTCGTCCACATCTCCTTTAAATATTAGAAGAGCAGTGGATCACTTCTTTGACTCCCTGGTGAGCCTCCAGATAAAGTGACTAAAACCTATGCCTGGCTCTGTTTGCTAATGATGAATCACCTCAAGGCAGGAAATCTGGGGCAATTTAAAGCCAGGAGTTGATGTACAGAAGTGGATCAGGGTGGCCTGGGTTCCCAGTGACTATTAGCCAAACCTGCTGCACTATTTGAGCATCTAATGTCCCTTCTGGAGGCCATCCTGCATTGAATATGGGCCATTCTAGTTCACAAAATTTCCTTAACTTCCTGGGTGTCATTGTCACCCCATGGTAACCTGAAAACCCCTGTTCACATTTTTTCATCATGACCTCAAAAATCATAGGCTTACTCTGTTTTCATCCCATTATTAATTTCTTTCTCATATTTGGTGTCACAAAGACAGACAAAGTTAGGGTATACCGCCAGATGAGAGGACTATTCACATACTCCTCTGGCCGCATTCCTGAGGGAAAGTTTAGGTGAGGTTTGGCTATAGTGGACTCTGCTTTGTGACTTGTAATGGGAATCTGATCTGATACCGCCCTAGACCTTATACTCTCACAATGACAGAGGGGAGCCCATTCAGACTCCATAGACCTTGGGGACCTTAAGAGTGCCTGTCCATGAAGCCACAAACTCTAACTCGACTGGTAACCCTGGCTTAGCTGTACATTCTCTCTCTCTCTCTCTCTCTCTCTCTCTCTCTCTCTCTATCTCTCTCTCTCTCTCTCTCTCTCTCACACACACACACACACACACACTCACACACACACACACACACACACACACACACACGCACACACATGCACACCAGAGTCTATTACATTTCCTTCCACAAAATTTCCTACCTGGGACACCTATTAAGTCCTCTGGGGATTGATCATGTCCCCCTTCCGCTCTTTTGGGTATGCCTGACTTCTTCGGGGCCCCGGCCTTACCAGTTCCATGGAGCAGGACCTGCCCAAGACAGCGGAGAAGGAGGCTGCTGAAATTCAGGCAGAGCATGCACTTTCTCCCTTGCTAGCCTTTGCTTTGCCACCACATCACTGTTCTCCCAAACTAGTGGCAACAATGGGCCAGTGCGGTTGGGTTTCCTAGTCAGCAATCTAGTATGTTACGGAACCAGGCTGGAACACTGGAGGAAAAACCAAGTGGCACTCAGAGAGTTTGGTCAGAGAGTTTGAGAGGCCTGAGAAAACTGAAACTTAAAAGCTTAAGTTACGGGAAACTGAAAACTAACCAAGCCTAACTAGCTTGTTCCGCTTCTGTACAATTGCTTGGCGCGCCCGTGTATTCCTGATCAATCATTGTTGCTGGGCACATCCGTGTATTCCTGATCAATCATTGTGATACCCATACCCCCGGTTGTGGTCTGACCTAAAGGCAGGAACCAATCGAATACTGCTAAGTGTCCAACTTTAAACACCAACCAATCGCAGCTCTGTAACTGTGGAAAATTCCTGATTTCCCCATGACTTGTTTGTAACTGTCTATAAAAGGGGTGTAAAAACCTCTCTTGGGGCCTCTCAGCGTCATTGGCAATGAGTGCACAGAGGTTCAGGTTCGAACCTGCAATGAATGACCCTTGCTGCTTAGCTTTGACTCTGGACTCTGGTGTTTCGTTTTTGGGGGTCTCTTGGAATCTGGGCACTTCAAGTTTGTCTCACCAAAGGTCTGGGCGTGGAGTCCAGTGGGGAGGGTAATTTATAGTCGTCAGCTTCCATATCTGTGGGGGTTTTCGCACATGCACCAAACAAAGGAAGGAGAATCCAGAGGAGAGGTCTCTAAGCTAGAGACCAGAGTCTGTTTGAGCCCCGTTGACCATCTTTGGAGTACTTTATTCACTTCTCCAACAAGAGTAGAGCTCTAAATATCATATAGTATATGCTCATTAAATCTTATTAAGTGAATGAGTTCTATTGCTTCTGTATCGGACATATAATAAGATTTTTGGCAATCTATATAGTAAGAGTCCCCAGACCATCACATTATAGGGATTTCAAGGTTTTCTAGTCTTCACACAATATTAAGGTTTTGTTACAACCACCATACGCTAACCCTACAACCTCCCATCCTGGATCATATAATGCCCCTGTCTCCTCCTCATTCACAATCTTTTGCCACTGAGTGCAGACAATTCAATAATGTAGTCTTGGTTCAGAAAGCCAAATTCCTCAGTTTTTCTCACTCAGACAGAATTAAATCTTACTGTGAACGTCTGCCAGTAATGTTGCAATAGAGATGAAGAAGATCAATTCAAGTTGACTCCCTGAGCTGATCCCTATAATCTCTTTAGGGCATGAGTACAGTTAAATAGAAATGCTGCACTCAGAAATATGTCTACTGCTTATCCAAGGAACAAAAAGCAAGCATTAAAAAAGTAAGCCGTTTCCCTGCAGAGCAGCTTAATCAGGGAGAGTGAGTGGTGCAAAGTGGGTGAATACTTCTCTAGGGCCTTAACTATTGCAGAGACACAGTTCAACCTATGGGGATGTATAACAGAAACGTGAAACCTGAGAGCTGCCATTGTTGGGTAACAATGTTCTCTAACTGTGCCTTAGGCATTGACATGATAATCCAAGGGAGACAAGCACTAATTATAAGTGGCATAGACGTGGACAATTTCTACATGCTTCAACACCTCTTGATAATAGTTAATCCTGTCTGCTCTTTGCACGTGAACATTCCGTTGTTGGTCATTTTCGCCATGACAGAAATGGTCCCCTGTGTTTCCGTGGGCTTGTAAACTTAGCCTTCCTGAATAGGGTTGGAGACATCAAAAGGGCATCTCTTGGTACCTGTTGTTTCATTTTGTTCGATAGTTATGGACCTACCCCTATAAAAGGATTCAGAATTTTCTTAGTATGTCTTAAGACTGAATTGGAAGCCCGTTTTCTGTATTCAATTCAACTTAACAAAGACGGTATTTCATGTCAGACATTGTGAAACATATAACTGAAGGAATAGTACTTCCCAAAGATTGACCTTCAAAATCAGTACCCCTTACTAATGATGCCTTGTTTTTTGGAAGGTCATGAAGGTGTGGATCAAGGTAAGAATGGATTAAAATTAAATAGAACCAATAAGAAAATATAAAAGGACATTTACACTTAGTAAGGATAACCAATAATTCATGAAATGTTGTTTATTTCATTTATTTATATGTATGTGTATGCTTATACTGGGTTGTGGTGAAATATGTGTTCCTTACAGTAGGTTGGGGATAAAATATTTGAGAGACGCTGTGCTAATGCACCTTATCAGGCTGCCTGGTGCCTCTGTAGCTTGGGTTCTTGATAGGGCTTAGGTTCATCCGCTTCATGTGCTTGCATGAAATTTGGAAGATATGATGGCTAGTTTTATGTGTCAACTTTACTGGGCCACAGAGGTCCAGATGCTTGGTCAAACATTTTTCTGGTGTTTTGTGATGGGAAATACTTGAGTCTGTACAGTGAGTAAAACAGATTATTTTCGTAATGTAAGTGTGCCTTATCTAATCAATTGAAGGCCTGAATAGAATAAGGATGATTCTCCCATGGATACTAGGGAATTACTCTTGCCTGCCTGATTGTCTTTAAACTGAGACATTGGCCTCTTCCCCAGACTCACACTGAAACAGCAGCTCTACCTGAGATTCAAGCCTGCCAGCCATTGGACAAGAACTATGCCATCAGATCTCGTGAGTTTCCAGCTAGCCAACTCATCCTGCAGATCTTGGGACTTGTCACCGTCCACATTTATGGGAGCCAATTTTGTATAATAAATAAATAAATAAATAAATAAATAAATAAATAAATAAATAAATAAATAAACAAATAAACAAATAAATAAATAAATAAATAAATAAATAAAAATACATACATATATATTTATTTAATAAATTCATATTCATATGAATATATAAACATAAACATAAATATAAACATACACATAAACATAAATATAAATATATAAATAAATAAAAATATATAAATATATTATAAACTATAATATATATTATATATATATATGAGAAACAGAAGTTTTCTCTGTTGAATCTTACTAATTCAGAAGGTGAAAACTATTATCTAGTGGTTCTACAGCCGTTTTTTTTGTTGTTGTTTACAAACAGAATGTGGTAGACATTATTCTAATAGAAAAAAAATAGCACCCAACATTCCATACCTTAATGCTGACAACCCATGAAAATGAAGAGATACCTTTTCTGTAGTCGTGTTGTATTATAGAGAGAGATTTTCTGGACCAACCTAGTATCATCATGAACCCATGCACCATACACCCATGCAAAGCAGAGAGTTTTCTCTGGCTGGCCATCCCACAATCTGAAAATAAAGACCTCACTTGTATAACTGCAAGGAACTTAATTGTCCAAAACCCAAATAATCTCAGAAGTAGATTTCTCCAGATAAGATCCCAACCTACTGACACTTGACTCTTACCTAGTGATACCCTAGGCCCAGAACACCAGTGAGTCTGCCTGGACAGACCAGTGAGTCTGCTGGGGTTATTCTGGCAAGACAATTCTGCAGTGCTGTCTTTGGATTCTGGGAGTGCAGTGTACACCCCACTTAACTAACACTTCTCCTGATGTTTTGAACACACAATTCCTCATATTAAGTCACTGCTTGGATAGAAGGTAATTTCTGCCATATGCTACTGAAATTTGACGATTGTACTTCCACGTATCTCCTACTAGTTAAATGCAACGATACCTGTAGCTTATTTCGAACTCAAGTAAAGCAAAACACAAAACTCTAAAGAACGGACCACTCCTTACTTCTTGAAAATACCTCTTCTTTTCTTTTTGATAACATTTGACTCTCCTGGTTTCTCTTTTATATTCCCTCTACTAATTTTCATTCTATTTTCCTGCCTCATTTCCATTCATCAAGCATGCATTGAGCACGTACTAGGTTGTAGGCACTGTATACAAAGAACAGAGGTCTTATCTAGAACTAATAATGGACCTTGTTATCCAGGGATTTGCTACTGTGCAAACAAATTAACTATACTGAGTTGATAACATCTGTAATAGAGGTGGATAAATGTACCCTGGAATTGCAAAGAAGAAAACACATGAGTCTCTGGGGCACCCAGGGAGTGCTTTACAAAAATGAGAGTCACTTGAAGTGAGTCTTCTAGAGAAGGCATATTTCAAATCGACAGAGTAAGGAAGGGCATTCCAGGCAGGGAAATAAATAAATAAATAAATAAATAAATAAATAAATAAATAAATAAATAAAAGAGGAAGACACGGAAGTTTGAAAATGTGACACATTAAAGGAGTAGCAAAGTTTCCTTTGGATGGATTTCTTGTGGGAATGGGAGGTTGGTAAAGAGTGAGGATTGGTGTAGAAGGTGACATATGAATTGGATCCTAGAAACAGTTTACAGGAGGTAGTTATTGTGCCCGAATGACTTTGATGACTACCCATTGTATTCAAATAAACATGAAGACACTTCTTGGCTTAGTTAGAAGGTTGCTCATCATCTGTTTAATTCTATAAGGTTAATCTCATCCTATGTTCCTCTTCTCTACCAACTATTCACTCATTTACTCATTTATTTATTCAGTCAGTCAGAGAGGGTATGTGTGGGGTGCATATCACGAAGAATGTGAAAGTCATTATAAGGACTTTGACTTTTATTTTCAATGAGATGGAAAGTCAGTTGAGTAGTCTGACCAAGTTCATATTTTAGTTTTATTTATTTGGTTATTTATTCATTCATTCATTCATTCATTCATTCATTCATTCATTCATTCATTCATTCATTCACTTATTTATTTACTTACTTACTTACTTATTTACTTATTTATTTATTTATTTATTTATTTATTTATTTATTTATTTATTTATTTATTTATTTATTTATTTAATGAGAGTGCCCACAGGGGGATAGAGAGACAGAGAGACAGAGAGACAGAGACAGAGAGAGAGAGAGTGAGAGTGAGAGAGGGAATCTCAAACAGGCTTCATGCCTAATTCATGCCTAGCACAGATCCTAATGCATGTTCTGACTCCATGAGCTCATGATTTCTGCATCATGACCTGAGCCAAAATCAAGAGTCAGATGGCTAACCACCTGAGCTGCCCAGGTCACCGTAATTTATGTTAAACAAATCATTCTGACTACTGTCTGGAGAGCAGGATGGAGTGGGAAGCAAGCATACAAGCAACAACAACAACACAATAAGGAGGTTACTATACTAATCCTGAAATAACTGTAGGTTGAATAAGGATTGAAGAAGGGCACATAGTGAGAAAATTATGATCATGTGTACATTATAAATGTGGATATAATAGGATTGCTTGTGGTTTGAATATAAGGTATGATAAAAACAGATATAAAAGATGATATCAACTTTGTTTTTGTTTTTGTTTTTGTTTGCTTGTTTTTTTGGGCTGGACCACAGGTTGGTGGTAGTTTTGAGTTGTCTGTTAGAGATAATGGGTTTTAGGGGAAACATCAAGACTTGCTTTTTTTTTTTTTTTTTTTTTTATTTTTTTTTATTTTTGGGACAGAGAGAGACAGAGCATGAACTGGGGAGGGGCAGAGAGAGAGGGAGACACAGAATCGGAAACAGGCTCCAGGCTCCGAGCCATCAGCCCAGAGCCTGACGCGGGGCTCGAACTCACGGACCGCGAGATCGTGACCTGGCTGAAGTCGGACGCTTAAACGACTGCGCCACCCAGGCGCCCCAGGACTTGCTTTTTTTAACATTGTGAGTTTTGAGATGCTTATCAGACATCCAAGCTGCATTTTTGTGAATGTAGTTAGATATAGGCATCTGGAGTTTAAATTAAGAAGTTTCGTGTGGACTCTAGGCTGGATTACTTAGTATGAGATCGCATGAGATCAGCTAGAGAGTGAGAATGGATGAGAGAGAAGACATGAAAGGACTGAGCTCTGGGGTCTCTAACTCTTAAAGTACTGCAAGATGTGGAAAAACTAGCGAAGGAAACTAGACACAGTGCCCACTGAAGGAGTAGGCGAGACATGAGGAGGGTCTCGAGTCCAGGAAGCCTGGTAAGGAATGTGTTTCAAGGAAGGAGGTATCAAATTGGTCAAGTGCTGATGGCAAGTCAAATAGGATGAGTTCAAATAAATGATCATCAGGGTCACATGGGGGGGTCACTTGGTTAAATGTCTGACTCTTGGTTTCACCTCAGGTCATGATCTCATGGTTTGTGGGTCCAAGCCCCAGGTGGGGCTCCATGCTGACAGTGTGGAGTCTGTAGGATTCTCTCTATGCCTCCATCTGTCTCATAACCTCCCCTGCTCACTCTCCCTTTCTTTCAAAATGAATGCATACACTTTAAAAACTACTAAAATATAAATAATCACTGTGTTTTGCAAAGTGGATGTCATTGACCTGTGATGAGAACCGTTTCAGTAGCACCGGGGAAAAGCCGAATTGGAGTGGTTTCAACAGAGAATTGGAGGAGAATGACTGTAGACAGGGAGGAAGGCAATTCTTTCAAGGAGCATTGTGACAAAATGTGGAAGAAAAATGAGGCAGCAGTGGGAAGGGAAGGGAGCAGGGTCAAGAGAGGGCTATGGTTTTTCTTTCTAAAATTTGAGAAATAAAAGCATTTTTGTAATTTCCATATTGCTGATGGAAATGATGATATGGCAGAGTGGGGGAGAACTGCTGACAGAAATGTTCTTAACAGGGCGAGAGTGACTTCAGTCTAGTGTCCAAAAGATAATTGGCGCGGAGAGGAATGAACAGATCCTTCATATTAATGTTGGTGAGAGCAGAGCACAAGGGAATAGGTGTAGATGGAATGGTAGATGCGATAGGTGATTTTGCAAATTCTCTTTTCACTGACCTGGTTTTCTCAGTGCGGTAATAGGCAAAGTTATAAGACCAGAGTGAAGAAGGGTTGGGAACAGTTGGAAGTTTGCGGAGAAGGAAGTTGTGAAATAGAGGTCTAGGGGTGTGAGTAAGTAGCCTTCTGACCTCACTTTGGTCAGTGGCCATCAAGTAACTTTTGTGCTGCTTTTCTCCAATTACATTGGATGTTGCTATGTGTAGGAAGTAGATTGAACTCCCTGCGGTTCCCCACTTCTTTACCTTTGCATAGGTAAGTTTGCATCTGCCTGAGAAGCCCTCTCTACCCTAATCACTCATATTTCAAATTTGCCTCAACCATTACTTACTTAATCCCACCAGGCAGAGTGAATTAGTCCCTTCTTGGAACTCTTGTGGTACCATGGGCAGTACCCTGTACTGTAATTTTTGCCATATTGTAATAATTTGCGTCCCTGTCTCCCTAGATAACTTGGCCACTCCTTGAGGGTGTCAATTTGGTCATTGCACTTCCTAGTATACAGTTTGACTTGTGGTTTGCCTTTGTTAATTGCCAATTGAATTGAATTGAATTGAGTTGAATTGAATTGAGTTGAATTGAATCGAATGTATTGAATTGAATGTATTGAATTGAATTGAATTGAATTGAATTGAATTGAATTGAATTGCATGGAGAGAATTAGCAGAAGGGATTGGCAGGTAGGAAGGGCAGAGCCTAGAAAGAGTGGTGACATTTAGAACAAGACTTGTCTGATCTATAAGGAGGGGAACTCCTGCTCATGAGAGTGGGAAAGGTAACTGTTTACTCACCTGTAGTGGTGGAGTGAATGGAGCCGAAACCCCAAATGGACTTCTGTAAATTGTGTCAACAATTCTTACTTCTATAGTGTTTGCGTTGAGGACCAAAAGAGTTCATATATGCAGAAGGATTTTGTACATAAAAATGTGCTGCATAATGTAAGATACTCTTTCTCACAACACTCTGTGCCAAGATTAAAGAAATGTGTTGATTTTATATATTTTACTAAAGGATAGCGTGTATAACAGAGGAAGAGAAGGATGGGTTTAAAAAAATGATTATAGTTATACTCGTCTTGTTGACCTTTCTGCTCTTCAAAGTCTCTTTGGAAGATATCATCCTGGTCTCTTTCAGTTACAGATGCCTCTTATTGTCTCTGAGACAATAGCCCTAATATGATCCAATTTGCTAAGCCAGGTGGTGTGGAAGACAGAGAAAACGGCCAGCTCATTCTGCAGGAAGCAGCGTATAAGGAGCCCACTGATCTGACAGGCTTGTGTCACAATGCACCAGTGTGGGAATTGCCCAGGCTCAGAAAAGGCCAGTTTTTCGCAACATTATACAACTCAAGAGAACTTTCTAACACAGAGGCAATGTTCACAGTTCCACAGAAAACACATGTCTGATTCTTGATGCTGACTAGAAGTCAGCCAGTTATTTTAACACAGGTTATAACTCTCACTGGTTTCACTTCACTTTCCCTTAAGTTTCAGGTTTCTTAAGGGCAGGGACCATGTTCTGGGCTTCATAACCTCTGCTCACACTTGTCAACCATGGTATTTCATGGGCGTTCCGTTATCATCTGTTATTCATTGGGTTTTTTAGTAGGTGTCAGGCAGCTTTCATGGTGACCACGTATTGGCAGATCATCAAGAGAGTGGCAATAGTGGAGCTTTCTCTACTATATGAACCACATGTTATTATCTTAAAATTCCTGGAACATATGTATGATGTCCTGTATGAATGATTGTGAGTTTATGACACTCATATTCTACTCCTTTTTCCCAACAGTTTAAAATACGTTTATGGCAGTTTACCTTCCTTTCATTCCCTAACTTAAAATATTTTACTTCTTTGGCTTTGGACTACCTGCCTACATGCTAAAAGATGCAACACTAGAAAACATGATTGCATTTTGATGTGTTCTTAGCAGGCTGCCTTAATTGCCAGCTCTGTTGGGTGGGTTGGATATCACTGTAACTTCTGGCAGAATCTTCTGAGATACAAGTATATTTCTTGGGCAAAGTAGCATGTTGAGTCCATCATCATTTGGAGTGAAACTCAGTCTACGTCCAGTAGAGTTGGTCCTATTGGTCACATGAAGGAATGAAAAACAGGCCATATTCGTTTCGATGTCATAACATTCTGGGACGTGTAGTGATGCCCATGAGAAAAAAAAAAAGAATCAGACAGGGGACTCCATTTAAGAGACGTCTCAGCAAGCAGAATCAAGATGCCAGAATGAGGAACAAAGATAAATGCTGTCTAGGTTGTGGAGGTTGGAGACATTGCTCCAGCAGAGAGAAAGTTCCTTCAGGGTTAAGGGAGAGGCTGGATAGTGATCCTCAGGCCCCTTGTTACCACCTCCAGGCCATGATCTTTCTACTCCCCTGAAATTCCTGCCTTCACCTCCTTAGTCCATCTATTCAATCCCAGAGTGCCACCCTTTTTTTCATGGACATTTCTGGAATCCCTTCCTACTCTTCTTTCTCCTCATGTTGCTCCTGCCTCTGTTGTGGGCAATTTCAGAATCCTGGTAAAATTGCTCTAGCAATGTAGCTTCAGTGTTCTTTAAATTCTCTGGCTCCCACAACCTTAAGAGTCAGTTTCCTCCAGTAGCTAACTTCTGTGATGGAGCTCTGAGCTCTATGATCATCCAGATGTCTCCTGCTAGAATGTGAAACTTACCGTGCCAATATCTCAGAAGATAACCTCCCCTAACCAGGTGTCTCACTACTTGACTTCACAACTTCTCTTCTTCAGCCTGATAGAGACTTGTGGTCCCTACTTCCTCCCTCTCATTTCCCTGTATATCATCCCTTGTGGCTCCACTTCCCTTCCTAATGCAGTGTATACACCTCAGTATGTCACTTTGTGTTGGAACCTCCTAGTCCTCTGCTGCATCGGCTTAGGTGGCCTTGAAGCTTGGATGAGTCCTCCTCTCTGTCAGCCAATCCTCTGTCTCACTCAGCCCAGTGAACTGTTACAGGGACTCACAGTCACTAGGGTCACTCACTATGATTTTATGGTTGCTGATGGCAACCTACCCCCAGAGCTTCTTGCCAATCTTAAGCGGTCTTCTCCCCACAGCAGCTATTCCATACCTCCATCATTTCCCTCAACCTATCTTTTTCACCTTTCCCTGGGAAATGACTCTTATTTCATAGATAGAACTTCGATTGTAGACACTTTCAAACTCTCACTCAGACCTCATAATCACACCTTTCAACACAACTTTCAACCCCAACCCCAGTATGAGAGACAAAAATGTTCCTATTCCCACTCTAGATTCATTAATTCATTCGGCAGTCACTGAGAGCCAACTGAGTCCTACGAAGCACTGTGCTATATGCTTGGGACATTAGAGATGAGGAGGCAGACCCTACTCACAAGGCGCTTACAATCACAAGGAGCTTACAATCATGTAGGGGAGGCAGATATTATGGTGTAATGATCCCAAGATGCATGGAGCATTAGGAGAGTGTGAAGGGAAAATCCATGTAACTCAGCCTTCAGGGGAAGGAGATGAAGTGTTGTAAGGGACTTTTCAGGTGGCGTGCTATCTTGAACTAATCCTTAAAGAGTGAGTAGGTATTAATTAGGCAAGGTTGGAGTAGGAAGGACACAAGAGGTTCAGGCATTACACAGTAGAGAAAAATCACACTGAATATAGGGAGAGGGTATAAATAGGGTAAAAATAGGAAATTGAGTCATTCCGATTCTTGACTGGGTCCTACACTTTGTAAAGAGGTCATCTCACAAAGAACCTCAAACGATCACATTTTCCCAAAATTTCCTTCTGCACGTTTTATTCTTTATCCTAGTGTAAGTCCTCTCCTTCCCTCACCAGTATGATTCAATTAGTAACTCACTTCTGTGGATACTATGGCAACCACATTTCCTCTATGCCGCACCCTTCTGTATCTTTGCTTGGCATCAGTGGAGCCTCATGATGGAGCTCATATCTCTACTCCCCTTAGAGTGGACTTTGGAACATGCAAAAGTTATTACATCACTGCCTTCCAAGCTGTGGTTCCCCCACACTCCAGCATGATAGAAAACACCTTTCCCATCCACACCCTGCCCCCACCTTTGCATCCTTACTGGTCCTGGGCCAGTTGCTCATGCCCTTAGACTCCCGCATGATCAACTATCAGCAAATTCCTTAAGATGCCCTATTGTTTTATACCTAGATGTCTTTCCCATCACCATGGGTATGTTTTGATGCAGCATCTTAATTGGTACATATTTTAATGCAGGCTAAAATAACTATCAAATATCTAACCTATTCTCTCTTTTTTTTTTTAATTTCCCAGATAACAAGGGTAATAGATGCTTTTTTTTTTTCATTTTAAAAATTCTATTATTGAAGTATAGATTACATACAGTGTTATTTTAGTTTCAGGTGTGTAAAATAGCGATTTGATAATTCTATACATTATTCAGTGCTCACCATGGTAAGTGTAATCACCATTTTTCACCATATCATGTTGTTATAATATGAACTATATTTCCTGTGCTGTACTTTTCACCTCTGTAAGTTATGTACTTTATGACAGGAAGTTTGTAACTCTTAGTCACCTTTCCCTGTCTTACACACCCCACCCACTTCTCTTCTTGTAACCACAAGTTTGTTCTCTGTATTGAAGAATCTGTCTGTTTCTTTCTTTGTTTTGTCTTTTAGCTTCTACATAAAAGTGAAATTATATGGTATTTCCTTTTATCGGAATAATCCCACATAGCATAATACCCTCTAGGTTCACACATGTTGTTGCAAATGGCAAGGTTTTATTCCTTTTTTTACAATGAAATTATATTCCATTCTATGGACACTACATTTCTTTATGTATTCATCTGTTGACAGACACTGGGGCTGCTTCCATAGCTGGGTTATCATAAATAATGCTTTAATAAACACAGAGGTGCATGCGTCTTTTCAAATTGGGGTTTCCCTTTTCTTTGGGTAAATACCCAGTAGTGGAATTATTGGATGATGTAGTATTTCTGATTTAATTTCTTGAGGAACCTGCATTCTGTTCCCTAGAGTGGCTGCACCTATTTACATCCCCACCAAGAGTGCATTGGTGTTACTTTTTCTCTTACCTTCTCACCAATACTTGTTATTTCTTGTCTTGCTGATACCAGGCAGAGTAGGGAGGGGAGGAAGTTGGGATCCAAATTGCAATATTGAAATATCAGAGGAATGTTATTGTCATATTCATAAACTTCCCTATACGTATCCTAAGGAAAACTTTTTTTTCTTTGATGAGCTTTTTAAAGGTAATATACACATGGTAAAAATTCATATAGTAGCAAAAAAAGTTATTCAGTGAAAGTAAATCTATGTCTTCTCTAGGCCTCCATTATCCTTCCCCAGAAGAAGACCACCTTTAACAGTTTGTAGGGTTTTTTTTCCAGAATCTCAAAGTATATAATATGCATATTATGGTATATGCATACCTCACATGAAAAAATATATATATATATTAGGCATATATATATATATATATATATATAGTACCAAGATATTATCTACAGCTCTCCATTTTATAGATACATGATTTTTGTGATTGTTAAAAGGTATGCCATGCCATTTGCCCTCTTAAAAATTAAAGTGTCTGGTCCAATGGGACATTATTTTTTAAATATACTTCATGGTATTCCTACCCTGGCTGCATTGGAGGTATTTAATCTGTCCCCTGTTTATGTGTATTTAATTTGTTTCTAGTCTACGACTATAGACTATATATGCTGCAGTGAACATATGTTTGTGTACATATGCAGTGTACATATGTTTGCCTGCCAGAGTCCAGCAGAGTGTGGGTGTTGCCTCTAAAATCTTACCTGGAAAGAGTTTAATGGGGGAACTGTGAACACAGGTGCTGGCGAGATAAAAGGGCTCAAAACTAAGTGGTCGAGTTCTTGGGGACTAGCAAGAGAAGAACTTCACCTCTCCCAGGCACCAAGGGACAAGGAAAGGACAAGTGTTACTAGAAGCCAATGAGCCCACAGCTGGGAGAGAAGCCACCTAACAGGAGATGTGGCCATAGACTGAGGAATAAGCCACTGCCAAAATTCCAGAGTTCACAGTACATATAATGACTGCTTTTCTTTTGCTCTCTGGCTACCTATTAGTATACCTGCCAACGATGGATGGAAGCCAGAGGACAAGAAAGCCTAAACGATGCAGTCCATGGAGGTCAGCTTACTGGCAGGCATAAGATGATCAAAAATATATCTGCAAGGATGAATGGAGGATTAGCAGTCGCTGGCTTAATATTGTTTGACTTATAGTTATTGGACTTCACAAGGGTGTGAAAATGATAGCATTGTTTACAAATTGTACTTTCAAGAGCATCTGGCTGGCTCAGTGGTGTAAGCATCTGACTTTAGTTCATGTCAAGATCTCACGGTTCATGAGTTCAAGCCTGCCTCAGGCTATGCTGACAACTTGCATCCTGGGGCTGACTTGAGATTCTGTGTCTCTCTCTGTCTCTCTGCCCCTCCCCTGCTCGCACTCTTTCTCTCTCTCTTTGTCTCCAAAACTTGAATAAACTTTAAACGTTTTAAAAGATAAATTGTACTTCAAGTTTAAATTTTTGACCTCTCCCAGTGCTAATGAGACGCGATACGACCCTCTCCTGTGATGCCTGGCAGAGCAACCAGCCACAGCTCCCAGTCCACCACATGATCATGGTGGTGAACAATCTATATGCTTACAGCCATTCTGTACTCACACAACCGTTGTGTTTATGCTTTCAACACAGTATTCACTGAAATACATGAGACAGTTAAACTTTAATGTAACATAGGCTGTGTGTTAGATGATGTCTCATAGTTTCAGCTAATGCAACTATTCTGAACACACATAATAGAGGCTAGACTAAACTATGATATTCAGCACATTATGTGTGTTAAATGCATTTTTGACTTAGCATAATTTCAACTCACAATGGTTTTATCCATCCTAAATCAAGGATGATTTGTAATGTAAAAATCTTGGGAAATTTCCTAGAACTGGAATTGTGGTATCAGTAGGACAGAAAGAACCTCTTCCACATCCATTCCTCCACCTCCTTCCTTTGCTGGTTATTACCAGCGCTTAGCTGTGCCTACGGGCACTCGGAATTAGGACTACATACCCCAGCTTCCCTTGCAGCCAAAGCAATATAAGAGGAAGTGTCATGTGGCAGCTTTTCTGAGAAAGTTGAGACAGCTGTGTGCCTGGTGTCCTTTATTTTTTCTTTGATGTCATTCACATGCGGCCTTGGATCCTGAACTCTAGGGCCAAACCATTTGGATGGAAAGTGAACTGAGATTCTTCCAGCAAGAGCTGGTAGGAACTAGATTTCTTTGCACTTCATAGAATATAGCTGCCCAGTCAGACTTGAGCTGTATACCTCCAAATTTCACTTATTTGGGAGAGAAATCCACTTGTACCCTATTGAAATCATAGTTCTTCCTTGTTCTGTGTTGTAGGGAAAAACCTAACCCTCATGAAGGTATACAGATAACAGGTATAAATAGTTTGAATTTTTATGGGTTTTGTCAAGTTTGGTATTTTGAACTGAATTTTTAATACTGATTTGAACTCAGCTACTCCATTCACAACACATGACTTAATCTTCTTGTGCCTCTGATTTCTCAGAGGGGTAGTAATATAAAGCACTCCATTTGGTTGTTATGAGGAATAATTAAATTAAAATATGTGAAAGAGGTCAGTGTCTGTCCAACATGCCAAACACTCAATGAATGTTATTACTGTTATTTTTACCATTATCATGTTTAACTGTCTTCCAAACAAGAGGTACCAGTTAGCCAATTACATTTCTGAAATGCCTTTTTCCTCTTCCCTTATCTATAGTGTGCATTACCAAAGTTTTTGTCCAATAGATGAGTAGTAGTATTTCATTTTTATTTACAATTGCTTTCTAAAATTGTGGTTGTACATCTTGACATTGTTTAAAAGTCATTTATGCTTGTTTTCTGGTGAACTTCCTTTTTCTTTCCTCTATTCCTTCTATTGGATTTGTGTTTTGTTTTACAGTGTGGCTTAAAAAAAAAGCAATACAAGCATTATGGGAATTTGTCTTCTGTGTTTCTATTGGTGGTGCAAATATTTCCACTAATTTTCATTTGCCTTTATTTTCTTTTTTTTTTCTTTTTTTAAAGTTAATGTTTATTTATTTTTTGAGAGAGAGAGAGTGCGAACAGGGAAGGAGAAGAGAGAGAGGGAGACACAGAATCTGAAACAGCCTCCAGACTCTGAGCTGTCAGCAAAGAGCTAGATGCAGGGCTCAAACCCACAAACCATGAGATCGTGACCTGAGTTGAATTTGGACGCTTAACCTACCAAGCCACCCAGGCACCTCACTTTATTTTTTCTTTTTCCCTTTTTTTTTTTTTTTTTGGCTTTATTTTTTCTTTACAAAATTAAAAAAATATATATATTCAATATAATAAAAATGATCCTTCTCTACTATCATTACATCTGAGCTTAATATCCACCCCTATTTTAGAAAGATCGTTGTCATTCTGTATTATAAGAATAATTCCCCCATGTTTTCTCCTAGGTCTTCATAGATTGACTTACATAAAAAAAATATCTTCTCCATTTGTAATAAAACTGGGGGAGGCAGTGAGATGAGATTTAAAGTGATTCTGCAGATGACTGTGTTGGAGCGTTGGCAAAAATGAACGCTTTGACACATAAATCTTACCTAAGAAAGTTATAGTTTCCTTTGATCCACATAATAGATACTTCTTAAACAAAGCATGTGGGAAGCCATCCTCCTTGCAGGTATGGGGTAAGCTTGCCTCCTGGGCTTTTTTTTTTTTTTTTAATTTTTTTAATTTTTTTTTTTACTCTTGGGGGGAAACGCATCGGTTGTTTATAATGGAATTTTGTATTTCCAGGTTAAGGTGCTGCCAGGTACAGCCTAACTAATTTACAGTTTGTAAGACTGCCTCTCACACATCGCTTCCTGGTAGTAGGCAAAATTTCTTTCTCTGCAACCAGGACCATACTGCCACTTGTTCACAGGTTAAGTAATGATGCCAAGACATTTTTATGCCTATGCTACCAATGGCCCATCTGTGGACAAGTGCAGGCAGATACTGCCTACCTTTTAAGGCCAAGGAGGTATTGAGCCCAGGGCCTTCCACTGGGCTCCACCATTGTTTCTGCTCTCTCTGGTGTTTGTCAGTTGTGATCATCACGGTTGAGAACACACGCTCTAGAGTAAAACTATCTGACTATGTACTTCCATCTTGAGCTATAGGGAAACAAATAAAGTCCCTTTACCTTTTTTGTTCTTTGCTTTCTCTTTTGTGAAACGGACATTACCACAGTGTGGAAATTAAATAAGTAAATAAATAAATACGTAAGTGCTTAAAAAATCTTAGCAACAAGTGCTCAGTAAATATTAAGAAGGCTTATCCCAATAGAGAATAGAAAAATAACTTTCTTGTTTTCTCCTAGGATTTTATAGATGCATTTTTATAAGAAAACATATAACATTGGTAACAATATTATAACATATAATAATATGAAATTATACAAATTAAGACACGTATAAGAAAAGTACTGAAACTTCATGAATAGTATCATTGTTACTATTATTCGAATAATGCATTTGCTTTCAAAGGTTCACTTAGCTATATACTAAATTTGCATATGCTTTGAACCTAGTTCTGGATTCTCTATGACGATTCATTCATTGGGCTTAGCCACATTTGCTTTATAACATAATTTATCATCTGGTAGAACTCACCTAATTCATATGCTTCCTTTTCAGAAACTGTTTTCTGGATCAGCTTGAATTTTGATATTTATACAAAATCTTAGAACCAGCTGATCTGATTTAAAAAATCCATATTTTATTGGGCTTGCAACAAATTTACATAGTAATTTAGAGATGGTTGGCATTCTTACAATAATAACTTTTCCTATTCCAACACAAGGAATGTTTATATTTAAGCTTTTTTTAATTTTTTTTATTTAAAAATTTTTTTTAACGTTTATTTATTTTTGAGACAGAGAGAGACAGAGCATGAATGGGGGAGGGGCAGAGAGAGAGGGAGACACAGAATCGGAAGCAGGCTCCAGGCTCTGAGCCATCAGCCCAGAGCCCTACGCGGGGCTTGAACTCATGGACCGCGAGATCGTGACCTGAGCTGAAGTCGGACGCTTAACCAACTGAGCCACCCAGGTGCCCCAAGCTTTTTTTTAAATATCTCTCAGAAGAGTTTAAAGTTTTCTGAAAGGCTTATTCACATATTTCTTTCATGTCTCTCGTTAAGTTCCCCCCTTCCTTCCTTCCTTCCTTCCTTCCTTCCTTCCTTCCTTCCTTCCTTCCTTCCTTCCTTCCTTCCTTCCCCCCTTCCACCTCCTTCTCCTTTTACTTCTGTTATGGCAAATGGTGCCAATTCTCTGACTATAATTCTAATTATTTCTTGTTCGTATGGGAGAATGATAAATTGTTTACCTTGTGAGCCTGGATCATATAACTTCATCAGGAAGACTCATGAAAAATCTGATCTCCCTTCCTTCATCGCAGTTATGTATAATTGACATTTGTTGGAAGGAGATAAACAGAGTCAAGAGAATTTCAGTCTTAGAAGAGAAGCCCCTGAGGTGAGAGTAGCCTGAGAGAGCAATTGGAGAGGGAACAAATGTGACCCAGAGAGGAGCTCACTGAACAATGTGATTGGGATAACCCCCCAAAAGCAGGTTGATTAGGAATAGCACCAATCAGTAATTGTCAGGTATGATCAAAGCTGTACAAGGGCCACTTTAAAGTGTTAGATGTTTTCCTTAAATACAAAAACTTTTGTATTTAACCAAGAAATTATAAAGTTACCCAAGATAAAATCAGTAAAATTAAAGCATTTTTCTTTTAAACAGAAAATTCAAGGAAACCAAATTATTAAAGGAAAACATGGTAACATTATAGAGCTTTTTGTTATGAAAAAATCCTATGTACATATGCCAATAAAATAGACAATGAATGTTTTGGAGGCAATGTAAATGACTACACTGGTTTAAGAAAAAGCAGCAAGAGAATGAAAGCGATGCGAGTCATTTCTTTGAAAAACTAGACTAACCCCATAAGTCTAACACTGGAGCAAATGCGTAAGACTTGGGGACCAGCTAGCCTGGCTGAGATGTTTCTTGCCAACACTTACTTAGTTCTTACTCATACCAGGGGAGGTTCTGAACATTTCACAAGTAATTCATGTCATTCTCCTAAGGGCCCTAGGAGGGAGGGGTTACTATTAACCTCCTTTTACACATCAGCAAATTGAAGAAGTTCAGAGGTTAAGGAACTTGTCTGCTCCCAAGGTCAACACAGGTGGCATGTGATGGAACTGAGAGGTGGCATGAAATAGTGTCCTCTAGTGCCAGCGTACCCAAGTTTACATCCTGTCTCACCAGTACTAGGTGTATGATCATCGGCACAGTTTTTTTTAATGCTTTTGTGCTTTAGTTCTCATATATGTAAGACCAAGAGATGAATATAATAATCATATAAAGAGTTTAGAACAATATCTGAAACATAGCAAACACCCCTTATATAGAATACTATTATTACTGCTATTATTATTAAAACAGGACAGGACAGAGAATACCTAAAAAGACATAATAACACATATGCAAACAAATGAATTTCCTGATACCTAAAATATCAGAAAATCCAGTAATTTATTTAGGTGCTCTAAAGTTTTTTTTTTTTTTTTCCTTTTCTTATAAATTGAATTTATTTTTAAATATTTTACGTTTTTTAAACAATATCTTATTTATTTTTGAGAGAATGCAAGCAGGGTCAGAGAGAGAGGAATAGCATATCTGAAGTGGGCGTGATGCCTACACCAGTGACCCAATGTAGGGCTTGAACCCACGAACTGCGAGATCATGACCTGAGCCAAAGTTGGATGGTCAACCAACTGAGCCACCTAGAAGCCCCTATTTTTTCACATATAGTGTTATATTAGTTTCAGATGTACAATATACTAATTCAGCAATCCCTTACAATACCCAGTACTCATGGCAACAAGTGCACTCCTTAATCCCCATCACATATTTCACTCACTACATCTGCACCCCCCCCAACACTGGTAACCATCAGTTTGTTATCTATAATTAAGTGTATGTTTCTTGATTTGTCTATTACTCTTTTTCCCCAACTTTTGATCATTTGTTTAGTTTCTTAAATTTCACCTATGAATGAAATCATATGGTATCTGTCTTTCTCTGACTGACTTCTTTTGCCTAGCATTATACTCTCTAGCTCCATTCATGCTGTTGCAGATGGCAAGATTTCATTATTTTACATGGCTGAGTGCTATTCCACTGTGTGTGGGTATTATACATAATATACCACATCATATAATTATGTGTGTATAATACCACATTATAATACCACATCATATATACATACTAAATCTTTATCCATTCATCATTTGATGGACGCGTGGCTGTTCCTTATCTTTGCTATTTTAGATAATGCTGCCAAAATTATCAGGGTTCTTGTATCTCTTTGAATTATCGTTTCTGTATCCTTTGGCTAAACACACAGTAGTGTGATTGCTGCAGTTGTATTTTTCACGTTCTGAGGAACCTACTATGTTTTCCACACTGACTGCACCAGTTTGCATTCCTATCAACAGTGCAAAAGTTCTTTTTCCATATCCTCATCAACACCTGTTGTTCATTGTGTTGCTGAGTTAGGCTATTCCAACAAGTGTGAGGTGGTATCTCATTGTCCTTTTGACTTGCAATTTCCTGATGGTAAGTGATGATAAACATGTTTTCACGTGTCTGTTGGCCATCTGCATGTCTTCATGGAGGAGTGTCTGTTAAGGTCTTCTGCCCATTATTTAATTGGATAATTTCGTTTTTCAGTATTGAGTTTTGTAAGTTCTTTATGTAGTGGATACTAATCCATTACTGGATATGTCATTGGCAAATATCTTGTCCCGTTGTGTAGGTTGCCGTTCATTTTTGTGGATTTTTTCCTTAGCTGTGCAGAAGCTTTTTGTGTGGATGCAATCCCAATAGTTATTTTTGCTTTTGTTTCCCTTGTCTCAGGAGATATACCTAGAAAACGTTTCTTTGGCTAATGTCAAACAATTACTGCCTGTGTTCTCTTCTAGAATTTTTATGGTATCAGGGTCAGAATTTATGTCTCTAATCCATTTTGGATTTATTTTAATGTGTTTTGTAAGAAAGTGGTCCAGTTTCGTTCTTTTCCATATTTCTGTCCAGGTTTCCAACACCATTTGCTGAAGAGAATACCTTTTTCCCATTTTATATGCTTTCTTCCTCTGTCAAAGATTAATAGACCAGATAGTTGTGGGTTTATTTCTAGGTATTCTATTCTGTGCCATTGGTCTACATTCCAATTTGTCCCAGTACCATGCAGTTTTGATTAACTACAGCTTTGTAGTATAACTTGATATCTGGAGTTTGTGATGCCTCCAGTGTTTGTCTGTCTGTCTGTCGGTCTGTCTGTTTGTTTGTTTAAGATTACTTTGCTCTTCAGGTTCTTTGGTGGTCCCATATAAAGTTTAGGACTGTTTGTTCTAGTTCTGTGAGAAATGCCGTTGGTGTTTTCATTGGGGTTACATTAAATATGTAGATCGCTTTGGTAACATAGACATTTTAACATTATTTGCCCTTTCAATCCATGAACATGGAATTATCCATTTCTTTGTGTTGACTTCAGTTTCTTTCAACCTTATTTAATAGGTTTCAGAGTATGGGTTATTCACCTCTTTGTATAAGTTTACCCCTAGATATCTTATTTTTTTGGTCCAATTATAAATGGGATTGTTTCTTAATTTGTCTTTCTGCAGCTTCATTATTAGTGTATAGAAATGCAACAGGTTTCTTTGTGTTGATTGCATCCTATGACTTTACTGAATTCGTTCTTCAGTTATCACAGTTTTGTCCGTGGAATCTTTCAGGTTTTACAGTAGAGTATCATGTCCTCTATAAATCGAGACCATTTTTCTTCTTCTTTATTGATTCCATCGCCTTTTACTTCTTTTTAGTGTCTAATTGCTGTGGCTAGGAGTTCTAGTACTGTGCTGAATAAAAAAGTGGTGGGAGTGGATATCCTTGTCTTCTTCCTAAGCTTACGGGAAAAGCTTTCAGGTTTTCCCCATTAAGAAAGATTTTAGCTATGAGTTTTTCATAGATGGCCTTTATTATGTTGAGGTATTTTTCCTCTAAACCTAATTTGCGGAGGGTGTTTATCATGAATGGATGTTGTACTTCTTCAAATGCTTTTCCTGCAGCTATTGAAATGATAATGGGGTTCTTCTCCTTTATCTTATTGGTGTACTGTAACATGTTAATTGATTTGGGAATATTGGACTATACTTGCAAACTAGGAATAAATCTACCTCAATTGTGGTGAATACTTTTTTATAATGTATTATTACAGTCAGTATGCAAGTATTTTCTTGAGGATATTTGCATCTATGTTCATTAAACATATGGGCTTGTAGTTCTTTTTCTTAGTGGAGTAGTATTCTGATTTTGATATAAGGTTAATGCTGGTCTCCTAGAATGAAGTTGGAATTCCTTTGAGAAGAACAGGGAGTAACATTTCTTTAAGTTTATAGTAGAATTAATCTGGTCCTGGACTTTTGTTTCTTCAGAGCTTTTGGATTTCTAATTTATGTTTGAGATTCTATCTCACTGTCTCTGTGCCTCTCCTCTGTATTCTCCCTCTCTCTCTCTCTCTCTTTCTCTCTCTCTCTTTCAAAATAAATTACTTTTAAAAAGATAAGTTGAGCCATTTTAAAATCAAATACAATATCAGCAATTACGACAATATTGTCAGATGGAATGAATTTGAGAAACTTTTAAATATTGACCTCAAACTTGTCATCGAATTTTCAATAAATAAAAATTTAAGAGGTTTTTTTGCAAGATCGAATATCAAATCATATTTTGAAGGAGTTTTTTAAAAATCATATATTAAAGCATAACAATTTTTAGAATGAATGTTGGAAATAAAATTGTAAACAAAACAAAATACCTAATTTTTGATTAAACAATTTGATCACTCACTCACACCCACAAGACTCCTGAAGGAGTCCTAGTACTGATGCCCTTGTGTGAACTTCGCTGTTTCTGAAATGACCTCAGGTTACGGATGGGTGGCCCAGATTGCAAGCCAACAGAGGGGAGGGTCGTGGGGAGGTGGGGCTCTTAAAAGCCACGAACACGCCATCCTCTCCCGTGTGCCCTCTGCCCTCACATCATCAGCCGTGATGAGTCGGGTGATGCTCTTCCTCTGTGTCCACAGGCTTAAGCCGTGTGTCCAACACGCCATGTGAGACTTGTGAGAAGACTCCCAAGTGCAAACACCAGCAGGCGCTCAGGGAGGTCGCCTCGTCCCAGGCAGCCTGTGTTCCTTTGCCTGAGTGCCTGGACAAAGGCTGCCTCGGCCACATAGGGAACGATGGACTTGTGCAGCCTTAGCATTCTGTGCAGAGGTCCCAGGCAGGCCTGGAGCTTAGAAAGGACTGAGATGAGCCTCACCTGCGAAGACGTGAGTGCTGGGGTACTCCTTACAGAGCAGTTGGCTGCTTGCCAGAGAGGTCTGTGCTAGGGATGGGGCAAAGCTCCACCAGCAACAATTGCACCCATCCCAGCGATTACTGTCAGGACTCAGGAGGGAAGGGACTGCACTCTTGTATTCTGGCACCTGACCGTCCCACATAAGCACCTCATTCACACAGACCGCTGTGTCTCTCCTTGTCTCTCCAGTGGCCTAACCACCCACTCCTGCACAGACAGAGACACACCGCTACACAATCGCACGAACATATGCACGCTCACACTGCCAGCACCACCCCGGATCTCAGGCCCATTTTGCCACAGATGCCCACACACACTCGCAGGAACTCACGCTGGATCTCTGCCCTCACGCGTACTCTCTGCATGAAATCCCACTCATAAGCCTCGCTGCTGCCCACAACCCACACCTGCCCCTCCCCCTCACACATCTCCCATCCTGAGCCACTGTCTGAGGACAGGGCTCGGGGTCAAAGGAGCCCCGGGTGTGGGAGGCAGCAGCAAGGTATACTGGCATCGACTATGAGAAGCCTGCCTGCTCCTGAGTTGTCCGGGGACATGTGGTCTTAGCTCTGATCCTGACTGGAGGCTTTGCTGACTGGATTCTATCTCACCAAGGACACAGCACCCCTCTGGGATCAAGGGTCCTGGCTGAAACCCCCCGAGTCCTGGCCACACTGTACCAGGACCCAATGGACCAATTTGGTCCCACTGTGCAATCCCCTTCCCTGCCTTTCGGCTCTGGCCTATACAATAAATCTCCAAATAACAGGTCTGTCTCTTCCTCCTCCTCCTTCCAGGCTCTTCCTGCCCAAGAAGGCAGGCCTCTGTGCACATGGCAACACAGGCCCCACCCCAGTACTGCACCTCTCCCGCACACACAGAATCACCCGGGCAGCGGCAGGACAGTCACACTCAGGTCCCTTCCTCATCGTCCCTCCTCAGGTCCCCATACACACACACACACACACACACACACACCAAAAACAGAAGGGTTTTTAGCTTCCTGTATGTGTCCACATAAACATCGTGGAAACTCTTCAAGGCTGCCACACGTTATCTCTTCCTCAATTCTCTCCGGGGCACGTAGAAGACAGGAGACTCATCCACCCATCTCTTCCAGCACTGGTGGCGTCCTCCATTGTTTCTGCATGGGCAAAGATAGAAGCTCTGCACGATTCACGCCCACACAGATGCAGAGCACCTGACGCATGTGGGCACACGCAGACACATTTGCGTACACGCGCACACACGCGCCCCCACGCAACAGACACCAAGAATGATACGGGATATTTGCAAATACATCCCAGATGGTGTCACTCTTGTGCCTCGCCCTTTTGCGATCCCCCTTGCTTTCTCACCCAGGGATTCATTTCCAGCCCCCAATGGCCTTGGACCAGTTCTAAGAATGGCTGTCGGGTTGCGGGAGGACATGGCGTGGTGGGGCACATGGAAGGAAGTGCGAGATTCTCACCACAGTGGCGCCTGGGGACACGGCAGCTCCTGACCCAAAGACTGGCAGGCAAATCCAGACTGAAGGAGCAGGGGGAAGCCCGGGACAGGGCGGACATCCACGGGGAGCATTTGTGGTGAAGCACTGCTCCTCCCGAGTTGCTCTCCAAAGCCCCAGCCCACAGCACAACTGCATCTGGTTTGCAGGCTTCGACCCTCTGTGTGTTTGCAGCTGAGTCTCTGCAGGTCCCCTGTCATCCTCCCACTCTCTCCCCATGCTACCTGTGTCCCTGTGTCGGCGGACCTTCCATTTCCAAGCCAATGTGTGGCCCACGTTCCCTTGCCCATACAACACGCAGGTCAACACACCGCATACTGGGGTTCTCACCGACACGTGAGCACGTCAGATCACTGTCTTCTGGTCCCTTCCTCCCTCAGGTAGTACTGCAGGGGATTGGGCCACAGGTCCTCGATGATGATCTGGAAGAGGACACAGGCCGGCGCCACATTGGGCATAGCCCACTCTCCTCTCTGGCCGGGGGCCACCCACATCCCCACTGCTGAGGAAGGCCTCAGGGGCCCCACCTCGGCAATCCTGTTCGCCCCTGGGCAGCTGTGCTCACACAGCCAGTTGAACAAGTTAAGGCTGGTGGGGTCATGCCTGCGACTGGGAGCTCCACGTTCATCATCCCAGAACCACTGGACTGGAGTGGAACGCGATGTCCTGTAGCCTGCAGGAAGAGAGGATTTGAGGAGCAAGCTGATGGCCTCCTCCCCACCCACCTGCCCCTCCCCCTCCCCCTCCCTCCTGCCCCTGATTCATGCTCCTCATCCCCCTGCCCCGCACCATCATGGGACCCACACCCTACCAGCAAAGCTCAGCTGATACTCCTTAATGATCACTGGGTTCCGGAAGTACGGGTTGGCCCCAAAGGAAAACATCACTCTGCAGCGGTACTTGGGATGGCCCACTTCTTCCACCTGCCGTGAGCAATGGGACAGGAGGGGGCAAGTGTCCTCCCTCGGGGTCCTGAGCTACTTGCCTGGCTGTGAGGGTGAGCACCTTTGCCTCACCCTCTCCTGCCCAAATCCCACCCCCGACGGGACGGCCCCCAGCCACAGCCTCCCCGGTCTCACCTCCAAGTCGACCACGTAGCTGAGCACGTCTTTGTCCTGGGCACCGATCATGGCCGACAACTGGGGGTGATTCAGAATCTGTGCTGTGTCAAGGAGCTGTGCCTTCAGATGCTGTGGAAACAGACACAGCCCCCCTCCAACCCTCCCAGGCTAAGAGCAAGGGACTAGATCACGGCATGTGCAGAAAGACCAGGAAACACTAGTCCCCACACTCCTCAGCCTCTGCAGATGCATCAGACCCCATCGACACTGGGCAGTCCGTTGGCTTCCTGTACCTCCCACGCTGTCTGCACACAGCAGGGAGAGACTCCACTGCCTGCACGCCTCACAGTTCCTTCCTATATCTGACCTGTGTGGGCTGCCAGCAGCCCATCATAGCTTGTGATGTCGGCATGTGCTCTGACCCCTCCTCACGGCTGGGTTTCTTGGCATATTCCCGTGAAGACCTATGTTGTCACCAGCCTCCTGAGTCCAGATGGAATAACATGGCTTACAGGAACCCGACTGCACACTTACGCTGCAAGCAGAGGGTGTGGGAGGGAGAAAGAGATCGAGAAGCACGGACGAGGAAGGTCGAGGAGGGAAAAGGATTAGACACAGTGACACAGCCAGTCCGGAGAGAAAGACATGGGTGGGACCGAGCCGGAGCCTGAGGACAGAGAGGGAAGCAGGGGTGGAGATACCAGGAGAGAATCCTCTCTCTGTGTGTGTGTGTGTGTGTGTGTGTGTGTGTGTGTGTGTGTGTGTGTGTGTCAGGGTCTGAGGAGGCAGCTTGTACCCCATTCGGAGTGGGTCTCAGTCGTCCTACTGTCTGGCAAAGGGGTGTGGCGTGGTTCCACTAAAGGTCATGAGTGTGTGTCTGAAATGCTCTCTTTTGAAGGAACTGCTAGGAAACGTGCACAGCCTGTGAATGTGAAGGTGGGTGTGCGGCCTGCGTAACTCTCCCATTTTGCAGCGAAATATTTCCTTGCCTTATCTGCTCTGAGTGAAGGCTGCTTTGTGCTACCCTAGCTCTGGTAGCATGGGGACACATGGCTCGTGTCTGCAAGTAATATTTGAGACCAGCCTGCAGGCCAACGTCGGCGGAGACCTAGAGGAAACTGACCCAGTCACCAAGTCCCCCAATCCCCAACAACCGCCCCTGTCCAAGGCCTTACACTGGATCCCAGACCACACCAACCCAGGGCCAGGGACCATTCCCCAGCTCTCCTCTCTGGGGGCCATCGCCCTGAGGCACCCTGCTCTCAGTGCCCAGCCCTCCTGCACAACAGCCCCCGCCATCACCCACCAGCACAAGGAAGGATACCGCCTGGGCCCAGAAGCCAGGGATGTGCTTGATGATGGCCCTTCTGTGATCCAAGTGAGAAATCCGTCTCCGAAGAATCCTGCGCTTCAGCCGCCATAAGGCCCTGGAATCCTGGGCATTCCCAGCGCTGATCTCCAGCTGAAGACGCTCCAGCGCTGCCAGCGGGTCCTGGGCTGAGGCAGGACGCAGCGCTGGCTCTTGCTGCTGCAGCGGCTGTGAGAGCTGGGGCCCCTCCTCCGCCTCTGCATCTGCCTCGCGCTTCTCCTCTTGCTCCTGAATCTCCTCCTGCTGCTGTCTCTCAACTTCCACCTCCTCCTCCTCGTGCATGTCCTCTGCTTCTGGCTTGGCTTCCTCAGAATTCTCCTCTCCAGCCACCTCATCCTTGGTCGCCTCGCCGTCCTCTTCCTCCTCCCCGATCACCACCTCAGCCGCCACCATTCCGTCATCCAATATCAGCACCAATTCCTCCGCTGGGCTTGCCACCTGTATCTCACACCCGGCCTGGGCTTCCTGCACAGGATGGGCGCTTGCCGCCCCTGAACCTGGGGACTGCGGCCAGCCCACGCCCTCCAGCGCCCCTGCATTCCCGCGGGGCCGGGACTCTCCACCTTTCGCATCCAGGATGATCAGGGCCCAGGGTCGACGGGAATCTCCGCTTTGTCCGGACCGCGACACGCTGGCCATGACGCTCGGGCCCGGCCCCAGTGTAGCTAGGGCAGCCTCAGGACAAGGACAGGAAACGGCAGCAGGTGGGGAGAGCCTTGGCCGCAAGACCATTAGCTCCCTGAAGGCTCCCGCCTCAGCCCGCCAAAGTTGCGCGCAGGCGCACAGGCTCTGGGATTTGAGGACTCCGCATTGGCTGTGGCTGCTGTGGAGGCGGGGCCGAGACAGAGGCAGTGAAGAGTGTGCGCATGCGGCCTGGGGGCGAAGTGGTTCCAGGGCAGGTCAGGCCAGCTGGCCAGGTTCGGGGAGCAATCAGTTGCAAGACAGCAAGACAGGGTGCTGGCCGCCAGCAAGCGCGCGCCAATGGCCGGTCCAGGCTCTGGAGCGAGTGCCAAGGTGCCAGCGTGGCCCCCGTTTGCCGCATGTCCTCTTCAGCGCTGTCACCTTCCAGGCCTGAATTGCGAGGTCCCGGTATCGCACAGTCTGTGGTGGCTTGTACACCCTTTCTCCAGAGGCCTCACTACGGGCACCAGAGCATTCAGCACAGGAACGTCCATGCCGTGAGCCACTGCCTGCTCCGTCCCTTGCCCCTTCTTCATGAAGCTGGGGCAAGGCCTGGAGAAGTCCTTAGTGTCACGCCTACCGGGGCCACATGGCCGTCCGCACGGTATCTCCTCCTTGGCCGTTAGGCTGAGGGCGGCGGTAAGGTGGGTGCCCACCCAGAACCAGTGACACCCACCCTAGACCCACCCCACCGCCGTGTCCTTGCAAGAAAACAGCTCAGTAGACCTCACTGTACTGCAATTCAGAGCAAAGAACAACCCCCAGAGCCCCATCTGCCACTGGTGCCCTACTGATCTCCGTACAGAGCGCCAGGGAGATGGGGTAGTAGGATTTAGCAGCTTGCTCCGGTCCTGAAATCTAACCTTCCACTAAAAGGAGGACGACTCCAACCAAGCAGGGCACTTAGGGGCCCTTCACCAAGAATTGGAAACTTGTCTGTGTCTGTCTCTGAGAAAGCCCTGTGCCTGCTTTCACTAGTACACACAAAAGCAGATGAGTTCAGTTCACATTTCCCAGGCGCCAACGAGAATTCTGAAGAAGCATGCACTCAGACACAGAATGTCCACTGAGACAGACAGCGAGAAAGAGACATACAGAGAGACAGAGCTATAGAGGGAGAGAGAGAGACACGTGCAAGCAGATGAAGGAAGGATGAGTGGAGGGGAAGACCGGCCTGGAGAGGGAGAGTCCCAGGGAGATTGGCGGGAGAGACAGGGAGGAGGAGCAAGACAAGAAGAGACAGAGGGGCACCTATTACAAGGAAGACAGACGGAGACGGGGGAGGCATTAGTGATGGAGAGGAGGGAGACGAAGACAAAGAGAGCTGGAAGGAAAGTGGGAGGGAGGGACAGGAAGAAGACAAGGGAGGGGGAGGCAAGTAGAGGGTAGGAGGAAGGAGAGCAGGGGCAGCCGAGGTGGAGACAGGTGGGCTGACTCTGAAGACAGGGCAACTACAGTGTGCAGTTTCACCTGGTGAAATTCACCTGTGCTATTTGCACATAGACGAATGGTGTACAGTGGTCAGCCCTCAGCACAAAAGGCACTGCTCCCACGTGGACCTTTAGGGCAGTCTGAAACGATCCCTGAACTAGAAGGAAGCTGCAATGAGGTCATTCGGGGTGAGGAAGAGGGCACCGCAGGGAAGAAAACAAGGACCCGATCCCCACAGGGCTGCTGGAAGCCCTGTACTTACCAGCAGGAGACAGGAAACGGGACTGCCAGAAAGAGACAGCAGAGATTTAGGCACAGCACGTGCGGGAAGAAATCACGTCCCAAAGCTCGGCAAATTCAAGCAAAAGCAGAGGCTGCACATCCATGAATGTCAATGCTTTCCGAGTGGAACCAACGAAGTTCTCACAGATGCCCAGGAAATGTGCTCAACTCTGAGGCCCCTCGCCTCTGGCAAGCTTCTCATCCAAAGTGACTCATCACATAGAAAGGGTGCACCGTGAGCAAAAGAGCCAAGGTCTCCTTCGGATCCCCAGACGCAGACAGGTGATCCGCCCAGTAATTTCAAGCCAACGTATGGTAATAAAGGTTACCTTCCACCACAGTGATGGAGGAAACTCGCACCCGAGGGGAGGACAATGAGGACGTAATGGACAAATTAGGGACCAGAACACACAGGAGGCACACGGAAATCAGACACACACTGGCAGGGGGAAGTCTCTCCCAGCCAGGAACATGCCACGTGGCAAAAGAGTAAGTGGGAAAACGTTGCTGGACCGCTTTTCACAATTTACGCCTGCATCTGCAATGTGCAAGCCAGTGATGTTTGAGCCCCTCAGATGCAAAGGGTTTGAAAACAGAAGGACAGAAAATAGAGATGTGACTGAATGCTCACAGCAAGGCAGCTGCATTTGGGGACATTAACTGGCTGGCAGAGTGCATGGCCAATCCTCTGACGAAGGTCCTACCGGCACGGAATGATTTCTGGCTCCTGGAACATATAACAGAACATGCAGAAGCCCCTCCACCTGACAGCAGGAGAGCAATTGGATCTGTCAGTGGAAGAAAGGGGTTGAATTCAGACGGAAACACACTCAAGCGCAGAAGCATACTCCAAAGACAAGACAGGCCACCAGAGCCACAGCTGACACAACACACAGGTGTGCAGAGACGAAGGTGGTTACACAGGTACAGCTGTGCCCACTTAGGCCAGGCAAGGAGGCATCACCAGAGAGGTGTCGGCAAAGGCAAAGCCAGGAAAAGTCATGGACACACCAGGGTCACTCAGGGAGACAGAGGAGCACAGGCAATGCAAGACATTTCCTGCGCACAGAGAACAACGATCCCGACAGACCAATGAGAGACATGTGTGGTTCAGAGACATGGAAGTCAGAAGGCTCCTGAATTGCTGAGGGTGTCCTCTTTCGAGGGACAGCACTCTGGGGCCCACACACGCTGGTGTTGGGGTGGAAGAGGCCACTGGGCAGCAGATACAGTTGTGCAGGGGGTTTAGCAGCTCCTGGACCCTAGGGCTCCCCGGGGAGAGCTGCGGATACGGGAGGACACCCGGGGTTGCCGGGTGTGCAGCATGAGGGCTGTAATCCCTCGGACACAGAGCACCGAGGCCTCTGACCACGGACCTCAAGTGTCCACACTTGAGGGTTTGGCTCTGGGTGCCGTGAGTGCATTCTACACCCACACCTTGTCCGTACCTTGTCTTTGGGACAGGCCGGGCGGAAACGTCACCCTGGCCCCTAAGGAGGTATTGGCTGGAGATATTAACATGTGGGGGACCCTGTGTTCACCTGTCCCGTAAAGTGTTCCTGCTTGGCAAGACCTATCAAGTAACGGCCTGCTTGTGCAGAAAGATGCCCCAAAGGGCCCAGCCTCATGACCACTGAGGCCGTATTCCCACTGCACACTCATGGGCCATACTTTCTTTGGATGTTCACACCCAAAGACTCGGGTCAGCACAGGGAGCTTTTCCAGGGTACCCCGACATTTACCCATCAAGCAGCTGAGAAGACGTGCCTCTCCAGCCAGTGTGCAGACAGCAGCGAGAGAAAGGCCTGCCTTCCCTTCTAGAGAGTGCGACAACCTCTGCCCTGGAAGAGGTAAGGCTTGGTCGCACAGATCCTCAACTCCACAGCGTGCTGACACCCCGCTGACCATGTTGTCTGCATATGATAGGGGCAAGAGGCCTCCATGCATTGGGACTGCCCACGCCTTCTCTGGAATAGAGCCACTGCAGAGAAGGCTCTTGTACTGCAGAGCTGTGCAGTGGGGGTCCTGGGGGGCTTGGGCAGCTTGGGAGACAGGAAGATTAGTGTCGGGATGTCAGTCTCAAGCACGCTGTGCTGGGGGCCGTGTTACATGGGGATACAGAAGAGCCTGCGATGGACAAGGCTGAACTCTGTCTACTGCACTGCTCGCACGGTGAAGCTTTTGCCCCATCCCTAGCACAGACATCTCTGGCAAGCAGCCATCTGCTGTGTAAGGAGTATCCCAGCACTCACGTCTTCGCAGGTGAGGCTCGTCCCAGTCCTTTCTAAGCTCCAGGCCTGCCGGGGACCTCTGCACAGAATGCTAAGGCCTCACACGTCCATCGTTCCCTATGTGGCTGAGGCAGCCTTTGTCCTGGCACTCAGGCAAAGGAACACAGGCTGCCTGGGACGAGGCGACCTCCCTGAGCGCCTGCTGGTGTTTGCACTTGGGAGTCTTCTCACAAGTCTCACATGGCGTGTTGGACACACGGCTTAAGCCTGTGGACACAGAGGAAGAGCATCACCCAACTCATCACCGCTGATGATGAGAGGGCAGAGGGCACACGGGAGAGGATGGTGTGTTTGTGCCCTTGAAGAGCCCCACCTCCCCATGACCCTCCCCTCTGTTGGCTTGTAATCTGGGCCACCCATTTGTAACCTGAGGTCTTTTCAGAAACAGCGAATTTCACACAAGGGCATCAGTACTAGGACTCCTTCAGGAGTCTTGTGGGTGTGAGTGTGTGATCAAATTGTTTAATCAAAAATTAGGTATTTTGTTTTGTTTACAATTTTATTTCCAACATTCATTCTAAAAATTGTTATGCTTTAATATATGATTTTTAAAAAACTCCTTCAACGTATGATTTGATATTCGATCTTGCAAAAAAACCTCTTAAATTTTATTTATTGAAAATTGGGATGACAAGTTTGATGTCAATATTTAAAAGTTTCTCAAATCATTCCATCTGACAATATTGCCGTAATTGCTGATATTGTATTTGATTTTAAAATGGCTCAACTTATCTTTTTAAAAGTAATTTATTTTGAAAGAGAGAGAGAGAGATAGAGACAGCAAGAGAGGGAGAGGGAGAATACAGAGGAGAGGCACAGAGACAGTGAGATAGAATCTCAAACATAAATTAGAAATCCAAAAGCTCTGAAGAAACAAAAGTCCAGGACCAGATTAATTCTACTATAAACTTAAAGAAATGTTACTCCCTGTTCTTCTCAAAGGAATTCCAACTTCATTCTAGGAGACCAGCATTAACCTTATATCAAAATCAGAATACTACTCCACTAAGAAAAAGAACTACAAGCCCATATGTTTAATGAACATAGATGCAAATATCCTCAAGAAAATACTTGCATACTGACTGTAATAATACATTATAAAAAAGTATTCACCACAATTGAGGTAGATTTATTCCTAGTTTGCAAGTATAGTCCAATATTCCCAAATCAATTAACATGTTACAGTACACCAATAAGATAAAGGAGAAGAACCCCATTATCATTTCAATAGCTGCAGGAAAAGCATTTGAAGAAGTACAACATCCATTCATGATAAACACCCTCCGCAAATTAGGTTTAGAGGAAAAATACCTCAACATAATAAAGGCCATCTATGAAAAACTCATAGCTAAAATCTTTCTTAATGGGGAAAACCTGAAAGCTTTTCCCGTAAGCTTAGGAAGAAGACAAGGATATCCACTCCCACCACTTTTTTATTCAGCACAGTACTAGAACTCCTAGCCACAGCAATTAGACACTAAAAAGAAGTAAAAGGCGATGGAATCAATAAAGAAGAAGAAAAATGGTCTCGATTTATAGAGGACATGATACTCTACTGTAAAACCTGAAAGATTCCACGGACAAAACTGTGATAACTGAAGAACGAATTCAGTAAAGTCATAGGATGCAATCAACACAAAGAAACCTGTTGCATTTCTATACACTAATAATGAAGCTGCAGAAAGACAAATTAAGAAACAATCCCATTTATAATTGGACCAAAAAAATAAGATATCTAGGGGTAAACTTATACAAAGAGGTGAATAACCCATACTCTGAAACCTATTAAATAAGGTTGAAAGAAACTGAAGTCAACACAAAGAAATGGATAATTCCATGTTCATGGATTGAAAGGGCAAATAATGTTAAAATGTCTATGTTACCAAAGCGATCTACATATTTAATGTAACCCCAATGAAAACACCAACGGCATTTCTCACAGAACTAGAACAAACAGTCCTAAACTTTATATGGGACCACCAAAGAACCTGAAGAGCAAAGTAATCTTAAACAAACAAACAGACAGACCGACAGACAGACAGACAAACACTGGAGGCATCACAAACTCCAGATATCAAGTTATACTACAAAGCTGTAGTTAATCAAAACTGCATGGTACTGGGACAAATTGGAATGTAGACCAATGGCACAGAATAGAATACCTAGAAATAAACCCACAACTATCTGGTCTATTAATCTTTGACAGAGGAAGAAAGCATATAAAATGGGAAAAAGGTATTCTCTTCAGCAAATGGTGTTGGAAACCTGGACAGAAATATGGAAAAGAACGAAACTGGACCACTTTCTTACAAAACACATTAAAATAAATCCAAAATGGATTAGAGACATAAATTCTGACCCTGATACCATAAAAATTCTAGAAGAGAACACAGGCAGTAATTGTTTGACATTAGCCAAAGAAACGTTTTCTAGGTATATCTCCTGAGACAAGGGAAACAAAAGCAAAAATAACTATTGGGATTGCATCCACACAAAAAGCTTCTGCACAGCTAAGGAAAAAATCCACAAAAATGAACGGCAACCTACACAACGGGACAAGATATTTGCCAATGACATATCCAGTAATGGATTAGTATCCACTACATAAAGAACTTACAAAACTCAATACTGAAAAACGAAATTATCCAATTAAATAATGGGCAGAAGACCTTAACAGACACTCCTCCATGAAGACATGCAGATGGCCAACAGACACGTGAAAACATGTTTATCATCACTTACCATCAGGAAATTGCAAGTCAAAAGGACAATGAGATACCACCTCACACTTGTTGGAATAGCCTAACTCAGCAACACAATGAACAACAGGTGTTGATGAGGATATGGAAAAAGAACTTTTGCACTGTTGATAGGAATGCAAACTGGTGCAGTCAGTGTGGAAAACATAGTAGGTTCCTCAGAACGTGAAAAATACAACTGCAGCAATCACACTACTGTGTGTTTAGCCAAAGGATACAGAAACGATAATTCAAAGAGATACAAGAACCCTGATAATTTTGGCAGCATTATCTAAAATAGCAAAGATAAGGAACAGCCACGCGTCCATCAAATGATGAATGGATAAAGATTTAGTATGTATATATGATGTGGTATTATAATGTGGTATTATACACACATAATTATATGATGTGGTATATTATGTATAATACCCACACACAGTGGAATAGCACTCAGCCATGTAAAATAATGAAATCTTGCCATCTGCAACAGCATGAATGGAGCTAGAGAGTATAATGCTAGGCAAAAGAAGTCAGTCAGAGAAAGACAGATACCATATGATTTCATTCATAGGTGAAATTTAAGAAACTAAACAAATGATCAAAAGTTGGGGAAAAAGAGTAATAGACAAATCAAGAAACATACACTTAATTATAGATAACAAACTGATGGTTACCAGTGTTGGGGGGGGTGCAGATGTAGTGAGTGAAATATGTGATGGGGATTAAGGAGTGCACTTGTTGCCATGAGTACTGGGTATTGTAAGGGATTGCTGAATTAGTATATTGTACATCTGAAACTAATATAACACTATATGTGAAAAAATAGGGGCTTCTAGGTGGCTCAGTTGGTTGACCATCCAACTTTGGCTCAGGTCATGATCTCGCAGTTCGTGGGTTCAAGCCCTACATTGGGTCACTGGTGTAGGCATCACGCCCACTTCAGATATGCTATTCCTCTCTCTCTGACCCTGCTTGCATTCTCTCAAAAATAAATAAGATATTGTTTAAAAAACGTAAAATATTTAAAAATAAATTCAATTTATAAGAAAAGGAAAAAAAAAAAAAAAACTTTAGAGCACCTAAATAAATTACTGGATTTTCTGATATTTTAGGTATCAGGAAATTCATTTGTTTGCATATGTGTTATTATGTCTTTTTAGGTATTCTCTGTCCTGTCCTGTTTTAATAATAATAGCAGTAATAATAGTATTCTATATAAGGGGTGTTTGCTATGTTTCAGATATTGTTCTAAACTCTTTATATGATTATTATATTCATCTCTTGGTCTTACATATATGAGAACTAAAGCACAAAAGCATTAAAAAAAACTGTGCCGATGATCATACACCTAGTACTGGTGAGACAGGATGTAAACTTGGGTACGCTGGCACTAGAGGACACTATTTCATGCCACCTCTCAGTTCCATCACATGCCACCTGTGTTGACCTTGGGAGCAGACAAGTTCCTTAACCTCTGAACTTCTTCAATTTGCTGATGTGTAAAAGGAGGTTAATAGTAACCCCTCCCTCCTAGGGCCCTTAGGAGAATGACATGAATTACTTGTGAAATGTTCAGAACCTCCCCTGGTATGAGTAAGAACTAAGTAAGTGTTGGCAAGAAACATCTCAGCCAGGCTAGCTGGTCCCCAAGTCTTACGCATTTGCTCCAGTGTTAGACTTATGGGGTTAGTCTAGTTTTTCAAAGAAATGACTCGCATCGCTTTCATTCTCTTGCTGCTTTTTCTTAAACCAGTGTAGTCATTTACATTGCCTCCAAAACATTCATTGTCTATTTTATTGGCATATGTACATAGGATTTTTTCATAACAAAAAGCTCTATAATGTTACCATGTTTTCCTTTAATAATTTGGTTTCCTTGAATTTTCTGTTTAAAAGAAAAATGCTTTAATTTTACTGATTTTATCTTGGGTAACTTTATAATTTCTTGGTTAAATACAAAAGTTTTTGTATTTAAGGAAAACATCTAACACTTTAAAGTGGCCCTTGTACAGCTTTGATCATACCTGACAATTACTGATTGGTGCTATTCCTAATCAACCTGCTTTTGGGGGGTTATCCCAATCACATTGTTCAGTGAGCTCCTCTCTGGGTCACATTTGTTCCCTCTCCAATTGCTCTCTCAGGCTACTCTCACCTCAGGGGCTTCTCTTCTAAGACTGAAATTCTCTTGACTCTGTTTATCTCCTTCCAACAAATGTCAATTATACATAACTGCGATGAAGGAAGGGAGATCAGATTTTTCATGAGTCTTCCTGATGAAGTTATATGATCCAGGCTCACAAGGTAAACAATTTATCATTCTCCCATACGAACAAGAAATAATTAGAATTATAGTCAGAGAACTGGCACCATTTGCCATAACAGAAGTAAAAGGAGAAGGAGGTGGAGGGGGGAAGGAAGGAAGGAAGGAAGGAAGGAAGGAAGGAAGGAAGGAAGGAAGGAAGGAAGGAAGGAAGGAAGGAAGGAAGGGGGGAACTTAACGAGAGACATGAAAGAAATATGTGAATAAGCCTTTCAGAAAACTTTAAACTCTTCTGAGAGATATTTAAAAAAAAGCTTGGGGCACCTGGGTGGCTCAGTTGGTTAAGCGTCCGACTTCAGCTCAGGTCACGATCTCGCGGTCCATGAGTTCAAGCCCCGCGTAGGGCTCTGGGCTGATGGCTCAGAGCCTGGAGCCTGCTTCCGATTCTGTGTCTCCCTCTCTCTCTGCCCCTCCCCCATTCATGCTCTGTCTCTCTCTGTCTCAAAAATAAATAAACGTTAAAAAAAATTTTTAAATAAAAAAAATTAAAAAAAGCTTAAATATAAACATTCCTTGTGTTGGAATAGGAAAAGTTATTATTGTAAGAATGCCAACCATCTCTAAATTACTATGTAAATTTGTTGCAAGCCCAATAAAATATGGATTTTTTAAATCAGATCAGCTGGTTCTAAGATTTTGTATAAATATCAAAATTCAAGCTGATCCAGAAAACAGTTTCTGAAAAGGAAGCATATGAATTAGGTGAGTTCTACCAGATGATAAATTATGTTATAAAGCAAATGTGGCTAAGCCCAATGAATGAATCGTCATAGAGAATCCAGAACTAGGTTCAAAGCATATGCAAATTTAGTATATAGCTAAGTGAACCTTTGAAAGCAAATGCATTATTCGAATAATAGTAACAATGATACTATTCATGAAGTTTCAGTACTTTTCTTATACGTGTCTTAATTTGTATAATTTCATATTATTATATGTTATAATATTGTTACCAATGTTATATGTTTTCTTATAAAAATGCATCTATAAAATCCTAGGAGAAAACAAGAAAGTTATTTTTCTATTCTCTATTGGGATAAGCCTTCTTAATATTTACTGAGCACTTGTTGCTAAGATTTTTTAAGCACTTACGTATTTATTTATTTACTTATTTAATTTCCACACTGTGGTAATGTCCGTTTCACAAAAGAGAAAGCAAAGAACAAAAAAGGTAAAGGGACTTTATTTGTTTCCCTATAGCTCAAGATGGAAGTACATAGTCAGATAGTTTTACTCTAGAGCGTGTGTTCTCAACCGTGATGATCACAACTGACAAACACCAGAGAGAGCAGAAACAATGGTGGAGCCCAGTGGAAGGCCCTGGGCTCAATACCTCCTTGGCCTTAAAAGGTAGGCAGTATCTGCCTGCACTTGTCCACAGATGGGCCATTGGTAGCATAGGCATAAAAATGTCTTGGCATCATTACTTAACCTGTGAACAAGTGGCAGTATGGTCCTGGTTGCAGAGAAAGAAATTTTGCCTACTACCAGGAAGCGATGTGTGAGAGGCAGTCTTACAAACTGTAAATTAGTTAGGCTGTACCTGGCAGCACCTTAACCTGGAAATACAAAATTCCATTATAAACAACCGATGCGTTTCCCCCCAAGAGTAAAAAAAAAAATTAAAAAAATTAAAAAAAAAAAAAAAAGCCCAGGAGGCAAGCTTACCCCATACCTGCAAGGAGGATGGCTTCCCACATGCTTTGTTTAAGAAGTATCTATTATGTGGATCAAAGGAAACTATAACTTTCTTAGGTAAGATTTATGTGTCAAAGCGTTCATTTTTGCCAACGCTCCAACACAGTCATCTGCAGAATCACTTTAAATCTCATCTCACTGCCTCCCCCAGTTTTATTACAAATGGAGAAGATATTTTTTTTATGTAAGTCAATCTATGAAGACCTAGGAGAAAACATGGGGGAATTATTCTTATAATACAGAATGACAACGATCTTTCTAAAATAGGGGTGGATATTAAGCTCAGATGTAATGATAGTAGAGAAGGATCATTTTTATTATATTGAATATATATATTTTTTTAATTTTGTAAAGAAAAAATAAAGCCAAAAAAAAAAAAAAAAGGGAAAAAGAAAAAATAAAGTGAGGTGCCTGGGTGGCTTGGTAGGTTAAGCGTCCAAATTCAACTCAGGTCACGATCTCATGGTTTGTGGGTTTGAGCCCTGCATCTAGCTCTTTGCTGACAGCTCAGAGTCTGGAGGCTGTTTCAGATTCTGTGTCTCCCTCTCTCTCTTCTCCTTCCCTGTTCGCACTCTCTCTCTCTCAAAAAATAAATAAACATTAACTTTAAAAAAAGAAAAAAAAAAAAGAAAATAAAGGCAAATGAAAATTAGTGGAAATATTTGCACCACCAATAGAAACACAGAAGACAAATTCCCATAATGCTTGTATTGCTTTTTTTTTTTTTAAGCCACACTGTAAAACAAAACAGAAATCCAATAGAAGGAATAGAGGAAAGAAAAAGTAAGTTCACCAGAAAACAAGCATAAATGACTTTTAAACAATGTCAAGATGTACAACCACAATTTTAGAAAGCAATTGTAAATAAAAATGAAATACTACTACTCATCTATTGGACAAAAACTTTGGTAATGCACACTATAGATAAGGGAAGAGGAAAAAGGCATTTCAGAAATGTAATTGGCTAACTGGTACCTCTTGTTTGGAAGACAGTTAAACATGATAATGGTAAAAATAACAGTAATAACATTCATTGAGTGTTTGGCATGTTGGACAGACACTGACCTCTTTCACATATTTTAATTTAATTATTCCTCATAACAACCAAATGGAGTGCTTTATATTACTACCCCTCTGAGAAATCAGAGGCACAAGAAGATTAAGTCATGTGTTGTGAATGGAGTAGCTGAGTTCAAATCAGTATTAAAAATTCAGTTCAAAATACCAAACTTGACAAAACCCATAAAAATTCAAACTATTTATACCTGTTATCTGTATACCTTCATGAGGGTTAGGTTTTTCCCTACAACACAGAACAAGGAAGAACTATGATTTCAATAGGGTACAAGTGGATTTCTCTCCCAAATAAGTGAAATTTGGAGGTATACAGCTCAAGTCTGACTGGGCAGCTATATTCTATGAAGTGCAAAGAAATCTAGTTCCTACCAGCTCTTGCTGGAAGAATCTCAGTTCACTTTCCATCCAAATGGTTTGGCCCTAGAGTTCAGGATCCAAGGCCGCATGTGAATGACATCAAAGAAAAAATAAAGGACACCAGGCACACAGCTGTCTCAACTTTCTCAGAAAAGCTGCCACATGACACTTCCTCTTATATTGCTTTGGCTGCAAGGGAAGCTGGGGTATGTAGTCCTAATTCCGAGTGCCCGTAGGCACAGCTAAGCGCTGGTAATAACCAGCAAAGGAAGGAGGTGGAGGAATGGATGTGGAAGAGGTTCTTTCTGTCCTACTGATACCACAATTCCAGTTCTAGGAAATTTCCCAAGATTTTTACATTACAAATCATCCTTGATTTAGGATGGAGTCACCTCTAGATAAAACCATTGTGAGTTGAAATTATGCTAAGTCAAAAATGCATTTAACACACATAATGTGCTGAATATCATAGTTTAGTCTAGCCTCTATTATGTGTGTTCAGAATAGTTGCATTAGCTGAAACTATGAGACATCATCTAACACACAGCCTATGTTACATTAAAGTTTAACTGTCTCATGTATTTCAGTGAATACTGTGTTGAAAGCATAAACACAACGGTTGTGTGAGTACAGAATGGCTGTAAGCATATAGATTGTTCACCACCATGATCATGTGGTGGACTGGGAGCTGTGGCTGGTTGCTCTGCCAGGCATCACAGGAGAGGGTCGTATCGCGTCTCATTAGCACTGGGAGAGGTCAAAAATTTAAACTTGAAGTACAATTTATCTTTTAAAACGTTTAAAGTTTATTCAAGTTTTGGAGACAAAGAGAGAGAGAAAGAGTGCGAGCAGGGGAGGGGCAGAGAGACAGAGAGAGACACAGAATCTCAAGTCAGCCCCAGGATGCAAGTTGTCAGCATAGCCTGAGGCAGGCTTGAACTCATGAACCGTGAGATCTTGACATGAACTAAAGTCAGATGCTTACACCACTGAGCCAGCCAGATGCTCTTGAAAGTACAATTTGTAAACAATGCTATCATTTTCACACCCTTGTGAAGTCCAATAACTATAAGTCAAACAATATTAAGCCAGCGACTGCTAATCCTCCATTCATCCTTGCAGATATATTTTTGATCATCTTATGCCTGCCAGTAAGCTGACCTCCATGGACTGCATCGTTTAGGCTTTCTTGTCCTCTGGCTTCCATCCATCGTTGGCAGGTATACTAATAGGTAGCCAGAGAGCAAAAGAAAAGCAGTCATTATATGTACTGTGAACTCTGGAATTTTGGCAGTGGCTTATTCCTCAGTCTATGGCCACATCTCCTGTTAGGTGGCTTCTCTCCCAGCTGTGGGCTCATTGGCTTCTAGTAACACTTGTCCTTTCCTTGTCCCTTGGTGCCTGGGAGAGGTGAAGTTCTTCTCTTGCTAGTCCCCAAGAACTCGACCACTTAGTTTTGAGCCCTTTTATCTCGCCAGCACCTGTGTTCACAGTTCCCCCATTAAACTCTTTCCAGGTAAGATTTTAGAGGCAACACCCACACTCTGCTGGACTCTGGCAGGCAAACATATGTACACTGCATATGTACACAAACATATGTTCACTGCAGCATATATAGTCTATAGTCGTAGACTAGAAACAAATTAAATACACATAAACAGGGGACAGATTAAATACCTCCAATGCAGCCAGGGTAGGAATACCATGAAGTATATTTAAAAAATAATGTCCCTTTGGACCAGACACTTTAATTTTTAAGAGGGCAAATGGCATGGCATACCTTTTAACAATCACAAAAATCATGTATCTATAAAATGGAGAGCTGTAGATAATATCTTGGTACTATATATATATATATATATATATATATATATATATATATATATATATGCCTAATATATATATATATTTTTTCATGTGAGGTATGCATATACCATAATATGCATATTATATACTTTGAGATTCTGGAAAAAAAACCCTACAAACTGTTAAAGGTGGTCTTCTTCTGGGGAAGGATAATGGAGGCCTAGAGAAGACATAGATTTACTTTCACTGAATAACTTTTTTTGCTACTATATGAATTTTTACCATGTGTATATTACCTTTAAAAAGCTCATCAAAGAAAAAAAAGTTTTCCTTAGGATACGTATAGGGAAGTTTATGAATATGACAATAACATTCCTCTGATATTTCAATATTGCAATTTGGATCCCAACTTCCTCCCCTCCCTACTCTGCCTGGTATCAGCAAGACAAGAAATAACAAGTATTGGTGAGAAGGTAAGAGAAAAAGTAACACCAATGCACTCTTGGTGGGGATGTAAATAGGTGCAGCCACTCTAGGGAACAGAATGCAGGTTCCTCAAGAAATTAAATCAGAAATACTACATCATCCAATAATTCCACTACTGGGTATTTACCCAAAGAAAAGGGAAACCCCAATTTGAAAAGACGCATGCACCTCTGTGTTTATTAAAGCATTATTTATGATAACCCAGCTATGGAAGCAGCCCCAGTGTCTGTCAACAGATGAATACATAAAGAAATGTAGTGTCCATAGAATGGAATATAATTTCATTGTAAAAAAAGGAATAAAACCTTGCCATTTGCAACAACATGTGTGAACCTAGAGGGTATTATGCTATGTGGGATTATTCCGATAAAAGGAAATACCATATAATTTCACTTTTATGTAGAAGCTAAAAGACAAAACAAAGAAAGAAACAGACAGATTCTTCAATACAGAGAACAAACTTGTGGTTACAAGAAGAGAAGTGGGTGGGGTGTGTAAGACAGGGAAAGGTGACTAAGAGTTACAAACTTCCTGTCATAAAGTACATAACTTACAGAGGTGAAAAGTACAGCACAGGAAATATAGTTCATATTATAACAACATGATATGGTGAAAAATGGTGATTACACTTACCATGGTGAGCACTGAATAATGTATAGAATTATCAAATCGCTATTTTACACACCTGAAACTAAAATAACACTGTATGTAATCTATACTTCAATAATAGAATTTTTAAAATGAAAAAAAAAAGCATCTATTACCCTTGTTATCTGGGAAATTAAAAAAAAAAAGAGAGAATAGGTTAGATATTTGATAGTTATTTTAGCCTGCATTAAAATATGTACCAATTAAGATGCTGCATCAAAACATACCCATGGTGATGGGAAAGACATCTAGGTATAAAACAATAGGGCATCTTAAGGAATTTGCTGATAGTTGATCATGCGGGAGTCTAAGGGCATGAGCAACTGGCCCAGGACCAGTAAGGATGCAAAGGTGGGGGCAGGGTGTGGATGGGAAAGGTGTTTTCTATCATGCTGGAGTGTGGGGGAACCACAGCTTGGAAGGCAGTGATGTAATAACTTTTGCATGTTCCAAAGTCCACTCTAAGGGGAGTAGAGATATGAGCTCCATCATGAGGCTCCACTGATGCCAAGCAAAGATACAGAAGGGTGCGGCATAGAGGAAATGTGGTTGCCATAGTATCCACAGAAGTGAGTTACTAATTGAATCATACTGGTGAGGGAAGGAGAGGACTTACACTAGGATAAAGAATAAAACGTGCAGAAGGAAATTTTGGGAAAATGTGATCGTTTGAGGTTCTTTGTGAGATGACCTCTTTACAAAGTGTAGGACCCAGTCAAGAATCGGAATGACTCAATTTCCTATTTTTACCCTATTTATACCCTCTCCCTATATTCAGTGTGATTTTTCTCTACTGTGTAATGCCTGAACCTCTTGTGTCCTTCCTACTCCAACCTTGCCTAATTAATACCTACTCACTCTTTAAGGATTAGTTCAAGATAGCACGCCACCTGAAAAGTCCCTTACAACACTTCATCTCCTTCCCCTGAAGGCTGAGTTACATGGATTTTCCCTTCACACTCTCCTAATGCTCCATGCATCTTGGGATCATTACACCATAATATCTGCCTCCCCTACATGATTGTAAGCTCCTTGTGATTGTAAGCGCCTTGTGAGTAGGGTCTGCCTCCTCATCTCTAATGTCCCAAGCATATAGCACAGTGCTTCGTAGGACTCAGTTGGCTCTCAGTGACTGCCGAATGAATTAATGAATCTAGAGTGGGAATAGGAACATTTTTGTCTCTCATACTGGGGTTGGGGTTGAAAGTTGTGTTGAAAGGTGTGATTATGAGGTCTGAGTGAGAGTTTGAAAGTGTCTACAATCGAAGTTCTATCTATGAAATAAGAGTCATTTCCCAGGGAAAGGTGAAAAAGATAGGTTGAGGGAAATGATGGAGGTATGGAATAGCTGCTGTGGGGAGAAGACCGCTTAAGATTGGCAAGAAGCTGTGGGGGTAGGTTGCCATCAGCAACCATAAAATCATAGTGAGTGACCCTAGTGACTGTGAGTCCCTGTAACAGTTCACTGGGCTGAGTGAGACAGAGGATTGGCTGACAGAGAGGAGGACTCATCCAAGCTTCAAGGCCACCAGAGCCGATGCAGCAGAGGACTAGGAGGTTCCAACACAAAGTGACATACTGAGGTGTATACACTGCATTAGGAAGGGAAGTGGAGCCACAAGGGATGATATACAGGGAAATGAGAGGGAGGAAGTAGGGACCACAAGTCTCTATCAGGCTGAAGAAGAGAAGTTGTGAAGTCAAGTAGTGAGACACCTGGTTAGGGGAGGTTGTCTTCTGAGATATTGGCACGTTAAATTTCACATTCTAGAAGGAGACATCTGGATGATCATAGAGCTCAGAGCACCATCACGGAAGTTAGCTACTGGAGGAAACTGACTCTTAAGGTTGTGGGAGCCAGAGAATTTAAAGAACACTGAAGCTACATTGCTAGAGCAATTTTACCAGGATTCTGAAATTGCCCACAACAGAGGCAGGAGCAACATGAGGAGAAAGAAGAGTAGGAAGGGATTCCAGAAATGTCCATGAAAAAAAGGGTGGCGCTCTGGGATTGAATAGATGGACTAAGGAGGTGAAGGCAGGAATTTCAGGGGAGTAGAAAGATCATGGCCTGGAGGTGGTAACAAGGTGCCTGAGGATCACTATCCAGCCTCTCCCTTAACCCTGAAGGAACTTTCTCTCTGCTGGAGCAATGTCTCCAACCTCCACAACCTAGACAGCATTTATCTTTGTTCCTCATTCTGGCATCTTGATTCTGCTTGCTGAGACGTCTCTTAAATGGAGTCCCCTGTCTGATTCTTTTTTTTTTTCTCATGGGCATCACTACACGTCCCAGAATGTTATGACATCGAAACGAATATGGCCTGTTTTTCATTCCTTCATGTGACCAATAGGACCAACTCTACTGGACGTAGACTGAGTTTCACTCCAAATGATGATGGACTCAACATGCTACTTTGCCCAAGAAATATACTTGTATCTCAGAAGATTCTGCCAGAAGTTACAGTGATATCCAACCCACCCAACAGAGCTGGCAATTAAGGCAGCCTGCTAAGAACACATCAAAATGCAATCATGTTTTCTAGTGTTGCATCTTTTAGCATGTAGGCAGGTAGTCCAAAGCCAAAGAAGTAAAATATTTTAAGTTAGGGAATGAAAGGAAGGTAAACTGCCATAAACGTATTTTAAACTGTTGGGAAAAAGGAGTAGAATATGAGTGTCATAAACTCACAATCATTCATACAGGACATCATACATATGTTCCAGGAATTTTAAGATAATAACATGTGGTTCATATAGTAGAGAAAGCTCCACTATTGCCACTCTCTTGATGATCTGCCAATACGTGGTCACCATGAAAGCTGCCTGACACCTACTAAAAAACCCAATGAATAACAGATGATAACGGAACGCCCATGAAATACCATGGTTGACAAGTGTGAGCAGAGGTTATGAAGCCCAGAACATGGTCCCTGCCCTTAAGAAACCTGAAACTTAAGGGAAAGTGAAGTGAAACCAGTGAGAGTTATAACCTGTGTTAAAATAACTGGCTGACTTCTAGTCAGCATCAAGAATCAGACATGTGTTTTCTGTGGAACTGTGAACATTGCCTCTGTGTTAGAAAGTTCTCTTGAGTTGTATAATGTTGCGAAAAACTGGCCTTTTCTGAGCCTGGGCAATTCCCACACTGGTGCATTGTGACACAAGCCTGTCAGATCAGTGGGCTCCTTATACGCTGCTTCCTGCAGAATGAGCTGGCCGTTTTCTCTGTCTTCCACACCACCTGGCTTAGCAAATTGGATCATATTAGGGCTATTGTCTCAGAGACAATAAGAGGCATCTGTAACTGAAAGAGACCAGGATGATATCTTCCAAAGAGACTTTGAAGAGCAGAAAGGTCAACAAGACGAGTATAACTATAATCATTTTTTTAAACCCATCCTTCTCTTCCTCTGTTATACACGCTATCCTTTAGTAAAATATATAAAATCAACACATTTCTTTAATCTTGGCACAGAGTGTTGTGAGAAAGAGTATCTTACATTATGCAGCACATTTTTATGTACAAAATCCTTCTGCATATATGAACTCTTTTGGTCCTCAACGCAAACACTATAGAAGTAAGAATTGTTGACACAATTTACAGAAGTCCATTTGGGGTTTCGGCTCCATTCACTCCACCACTACAGGTGAGTAAACAGTTACCTTTCCCACTCTCATGAGCAGGAGTTCCCCTCCTTATAGATCAGACAAGTCTTGTTCTAAATGTCACCACTCTTTCTAGGCTCTGCCCTTCCTACCTGCCAATCCCTTCTGCTAATTCTCTCCATGCAATTCAATTCAATTCAATTCAATTCAATTCAATTCAATTCAATACATTCAATTCAATACATTCGATTCAATTCAACTCAATTCAATTCAACTCAATTCAATTCAATTCAATTGGCAATTAACAAAGGCAAACCACAAGTCAAACTGTATACTAGGAAGTGCAATGACCAAATTGACACCCTCAAGGAGTGGCCAAGTTATCTAGGGAGACAGGGACGCAAATTATTACAATATGGCAAAAATTACAGTACAGGGTACTGCCCATGGTACCACAAGAGTTCCAAGAAGGGACTAATTCACTCTGCCTGGTGGGATTAAGTAAGTAATGGTTGAGGCAAATTTGAAATATGAGTGATTAGGGTAGAGAGGGCTTCTCAGGCAGATGCAAACTTACCTATGCAAAGGTAAAGAAGTGGGGAACCGCAGGGAGTTCAATCTACTTCCTACACATAGCAACATCCAATGTAATTGGAGAAAAGCAGCACAAAAGTTACTTGATGGCCACTGACCAAAGTGAGGTCAGAAGGCTACTTACTCACACCCCTAGACCTCTATTTCACAACTTCCTTCTCCGCAAACTTCCAACTGTTCCCAACCCTTCTTCACTCTGGTCTTATAACTTTGCCTATTACCGCACTGAGAAAACCAGGTCAGTGAAAAGAGAATTTGCAAAATCACCTATCGCATCTACCATTCCATCTACACCTATTCCCTTGTGCTCTGCTCTCACCAACATTAATATGAAGGATCTGTTCATTCCTCTCCGCGCCAATTATCTTTTGGACACTAGACTGAAGTCACTCTCGCCCTGTTAAGAACATTTCTGTCAGCAGTTCTCCCCCACTCTGCCATATCATCATTTCCATCAGCAATATGGAAATTACAAAAATGCTTTTATTTCTCAAATTTTAGAAAGAAAAACCATAGCCCTCTCTTGACCCTGCTCCCTTCCCTTCCCACTGCTGCCTCATTTTTCTTCCACATTTTGTCACAATGCTCCTTGAAAGAATTGCCTTCCTCCCTGTCTACAGTCATTCTCCTCCAATTCTCTGTTGAAACCACTCCAATTCGGCTTTTCCCCGGTGCTACTGAAACGGTTCTCATCACAGGTCAATGACATCCACTTTGCAAAACACAGTGATTATTTATATTTTAGTAGTTTTTAAAGTGTATGCATTCATTTTGAAAGAAAGGGAGAGTGAGCAGGGGAGGTTATGAGACAGATGGAGGCATAGAGAGAATCCTACAGACTCCACACTGTCAGCATGGAGCCCCACCTGGGGCTTGGACCCACAAACCATGAGATCATGACCTGAGGTGAAACCAAGAGTCAGACATTTAACCAAGTGACCCCCCCATGTGACCCTGATGATCATTTATTTGAACTCATCCTATTTGACTTGCCATCAGCACTTGACCAATTTGATACCTCCTTCCTTGAAACACATTCCTTACCAGGCTTCCTGGACTCGAGACCCTCCTCATGTCTCGCCTACTCCTTCAGTGGGCACTGTGTCTAGTTTCCTTCGCTAGTTTTTCCACATCTTGCAGTACTTTAAGAGTTAGAGACCCCAGAGCTCAGTCCTTTCATGTCTTCTCTCTCATCCATTCTCACTCTCTAGCTGATCTCATGCGATCTCATACTAAGTAATCCAGCCTAGAGTCCACACGAAACTTCTTAATTTAAACTCCAGATGCCTATATCTAACTACATTCACAAAAATGCAGCTTGGATGTCTGATAAGCATCTCAAAACTCACAATGTTAAAAAAAGCAAGTCCTGGGGCGCCTGGGTGGCGCAGTCGTTTAAGCGTCCGACTTCAGCCAGGTCACGATCTCGCGGTCCGTGAGTTCGAGCCCCGCGTCAGGCTCTGGGCTGATGGCTCGGAGCCTGGAGCCTGTTTCCGATTCTGTGTCTCCCTCTCTCTCTGCCCCTCCCCAGTTCATGCTCTGTCTCTCTCTGTCCCAAAAATAAAAAAAAATAAAAAAAAAAAAAAAAAAAAAAGCAAGTCTTGATGTTTCCCCTAAAACCCATTATCTCTAACAGACAACTCAAAACTACCACCAACCTGTGGTCCAGCCCAAAAAAACAAGCAAACAAAAACAAAAACAAAAACAAAGTTGATATCATCTTTTATATCTGTTTTTATCATACCTTATATTCAAACCACAAGCAATCCTATTATATCCACATTTATAATGTACACATGATCATAATTTTCTCACTATGTGCCCTTCTTCAATCCTTATTCAACCTACAGTTATTTCAGGATTAGTATAGTAACCTCCTTATTGTGTTGTTGTTGTTGCTTGTATGCTTGCTTCCCACTCCATCCTGCTCTCCAGACAGTAGTCAGAATGATTTGTTTAACATAAATTACGGTGACCTGGGCAGCTCAGGTGGTTAGCCATCTGACTCTTGATTTTGGCTCAGGTCATGATGCAGAAATCATGAGCTCATGGAGTCAGAACATGCATTAGGATCTGTGCTAGGCATGAATTAGGCATGAAGCCTGTTTGAGATTCCCTCTCTCACTCTCACTCTCTCTCTCTCTGTCTCTGTCTCTCTGTCTCTCTGTCTCTCTATCCCCCTGTGGGCACTCTCATTAAATAAATAAATAAATAAATAAATAAATAAATAAATAAATAAATAAATAAATAAATAAATAAATAAATAAATAAGTAAATAAGTAAGTAAGTAAGTAAATAAATAAGTGAATGAATGAATGAATGAATGAATGAATGAATGAATGAATGAATGAATAAATAACCAAATAAATAAAACTAAAATATGAACTTGGTCAGACTACTCAACTGACTTTCCATCTCATTGAAAATAAAAGTCAAAGTCCTTATAATGACTTTCACATTCTTCGTGATATGCACCCCACACATACCCTCTCTGACTGACTGAATAAATAAATGAGTAAATGAGTGAATAGTTGGTAGAGAAGAGGAACATAGGATGAGATTAACCTTATAGAATTAAACAGATGATGAGCAACCTTCTAACTAAGCCAAGAAGTGTCTTCATGTTTATTTGAATACAATGGGTAGTCATCAAAGTCATTCGGGCACAATAACTACCTCCTGTAAACTGTTTCTAGGATCCAATTCATATGTCACCTTCTACACCAATCCTCACTCTTTACCAACCTCCCATTCCCACAAGAAATCCATCCAAAGGAAACTTTGCTACTCCTTTAATGTGTCACATTTTCAAACTTCCGTGTCTTCCTCTTTTATTTATTTATTTATTTATTTATTTATTTATTTATTTATTTATTTATTTATTTCCCTGCCTGGAATGCCCTTCCTTACTCTGTCGATTTGAAATATGCCTTCTCTAGAAGACTCACTTCAAGTGACTCTCATTTTTGTAAAGCACTCCCTGGGTGCCCCAGAGACTCATGTGTTTTCTTCTTTGCAATTCCAGGGTACATTTATCCACCTCTATTACAGATGTTATCAACTCAGTATAGTTAATTTGTTTGCACAGTAGCAAATCCCTGGATAACAAGGTCCATTATTAGTTCTAGATAAGACCTCTGTTCTTTGTATACAGTGCCTACAACCTAGTACGTGCTCAATGCATGCTTGATGAATGGAAATGAGGCAGGAAAATAGAATGAAAATTAGTAGAGGGAATATAAAAGAGAAACCAGGAGAGTCAAATGTTATCAAAAAGAAAAGAAGAGGTATTTTCAAGAAGTAAGGAGTGGTCCGTTCTTTAGAGTTTTGTGTTTTGCTTTACTTGAGTTCGAAATAAGCTACAGGTATCGTTGCATTTAACTAGTAGGAGATACGTGGAAGTACAATCGTCAAATTTCAGTAGCATATGGCAGAAATTACCTTCTATCCAAGCAGTGACTTAATATGAGGAATTGTGTGTTCAAAACATCAGGAGAAGTGTTAGTTAAGTGGGGTGTACACTGCACTCCCAGAATCCAAAGACAGCACTGCAGAATTGTCTTGCCAGAATAACCCCAGCAGACTCACTGGTCTGTCCAGGCAGACTCACTGGTGTTCTGGGCCTAGGGTATCACTAGGTAAGAGTCAAGTGTCAGTAGGTTGGGATCTTATCTGGAGAAATCTACTTCTGAGATTATTTGGGTTTTGGACAATTAAGTTCCTTGCAGTTATACAAGTGAGGTCTTTATTTTCAGATTGTGGGATGGCCAGCCAGAGAAAACTCTCTGCTTTGCATGGGTGTATGGTGCATGGGTTCATGATGATACTAGGTTGGTCCAGAAAATCTCTCTCTATAATACAACACGACTACAGAAAAGGTATCTCTTCATTTTCATGGGTTGTCAGCATTAAGGTATGGAATGTTGGGTGCTATTTTTTTTCTATTAGAATAATGTCTACCACATTCTGTTTGTAAACAACAACAAAAAAAACGGCTGTAGAACCACTAGATAATAGTTTTCACCTTCTGAATTAGTAAGATTCAACAGAGAAAACTTCTGTTTCTCATATATATATATAATATATATTATAGTTTATAATATATTTATATATTTTTATTTATTTATATATTTATATTTATGTTTATGTGTATGTTTATATTTATGTTTATGTTTATATATTCATATGAATATGAATTTATTAAATAAATATATATGTATGTATTTTTATTTATTTATTTATTTATTTGTTTATTTATTTATTTATTTGTTTATTTATTTATTTATTTATTTATTTATTTATTTATTTATTTATTTATTATACAAAATTGGCTCCCATAAATGTGGACGGTGACAAGTCCCAAGATCTGCAGGATGAGTTGGCTAGCTGGAAACTCACGAGATCTGATGGCATAGTTCTTGTCCAATGGCTGGCAGGCTTGAATCTCAGGTAGAGCTGCTGTTTCAGTGTGAGTCTGGGGAAGAGGCCAATGTCTCAGTTTAAAGACAATCAGGCAGGCAAGAGTAATTCCCTAGTATCCATGGGAGAATCATCCTTATTCTATTCAGGCCTTCAATTGATTAGATAAGGCACACTTACATTACGAAAATAATCTGTTTTACTCACTGTACAGACTCAAGTATTTCCCATCACAAAACACCAGAAAAATGTTTGACCAAGCATCTGGACCTCTGTGGCCCAGTAAAGTTGACACATAAAACTAGCCATCATATCTTCCAAATTTCATGCAAGCACATGAAGCGGATGAACCTAAGCCCTATCAAGAACCCAAGCTACAGAGGCACCAGGCAGCCTGATAAGGTGCATTAGCACAGCGTCTCTCAAATATTTTATCCCCAACCTACTGTAAGGAACACATATTTCACCACAACCCAGTATAAGCATACACATACATATAAATAAATGAAATAAACAACATTTCATGAATTATTGGTTATCCTTACTAAGTGTAAATGTCCTTTTATATTTTCTTATTGGTTCTATTTAATTTTAATCCATTCTTACCTTGATCCACACCTTCATGACCTTCCAAAAAACAAGGCATCATTAGTAAGGGGTACTGATTTTGAAGGTCAATCTTTGGGAAGTACTATTCCTTCAGTTATATGTTTCACAATGTCTGACATGAAATACCGTCTTTGTTAAGTTGAATTGAATACAGAAAACGGGCTTCCAATTCAGTCTTAAGACATACTAAGAAAATTCTGAATCCTTTTATAGGGGTAGGTCCATAACTATCGAACAAAATGAAACAACAGGTACCAAGAGATGCCCTTTTGATGTCTCCAACCCTATTCAGGAAGGCTAAGTTTACAAGCCCACGGAAACACAGGGGACCATTTCTGTCATGGCGAAAATGACCAACAACGGAATGTTCACGTGCAAAGAGCAGACAGGATTAACTATTATCAAGAGGTGTTGAAGCATGTAGAAATTGTCCACGTCTATGCCACTTATAATTAGTGCTTGTCTCCCTTGGATTATCATGTCAATGCCTAAGGCACAGTTAGAGAACATTGTTACCCAACAATGGCAGCTCTCAGGTTTCACGTTTCTGTTATACATCCCCATAGGTTGAACTGTGTCTCTGCAATAGTTAAGGCCCTAGAGAAGTATTCACCCACTTTGCACCACTCACTCTCCCTGATTAAGCTGCTCTGCAGGGAAACGGCTTACTTTTTTAATGCTTGCTTTTTGTTCCTTGGATAAGCAGTAGACATATTTCTGAGTGCAGCATTTCTATTTAACTGTACTCATGCCCTAAAGAGATTATAGGGATCAGCTCAGGGAGTCAACTTGAATTGATCTTCTTCATCTCTATTGCAACATTACTGGCAGACGTTCACAGTAAGATTTAATTCTGTCTGAGTGAGAAAAACTGAGGAATTTGGCTTTCTGAACCAAGACTACATTATTGAATTGTCTGCACTCAGTGGCAAAAGATTGTGAATGAGGAGGAGACAGGGGCATTATATGATCCAGGATGGGAGGTTGTAGGGTTAGCGTATGGTGGTTGTAACAAAACCTTAATATTGTGTGAAGACTAGAAAACCTTGAAATCCCTATAATGTGATGGTCTGGGGACTCTTACTATATAGATTGCCAAAAATCTTATTATATGTCCGATACAGAAGCAATAGAACTCATTCACTTAATAAGATTTAATGAGCATATACTATATGATATTTAGAGCTCTACTCTTGTTGGAGAAGTGAATAAAGTACTCCAAAGATGGTCAACGGGGCTCAAACAGACTCTGGTCTCTAGCTTAGAGACCTCTCCTCTGGATTCTCCTTCCTTTGTTTGGTGCATGTGCGAAAACCCCCACAGATATGGAAGCTGACGACTATAAATTACCCTCCCCACTGGACTCCACGCCCAGACCTTTGGTGAGACAAACTTGAAGTGCCCAGATTCCAAGAGACCCCCAAAAACGAAACACCAGAGTCCAGAGTCAAAGCTAAGCAGCAAGGGTCATTCATTGCAGGTTCGAACCTGAACCTCTGTGCACTCATTGCCAATGACGCTGAGAGGCCCCAAGAGAGGTTTTTACACCCCTTTTATAGACAGTTACAAACAAGTCATGGGGAAATCAGGAATTTTCCACAGTTACAGAGCTGCGATTGGTTGGTGTTTAAAGTTGGACACTTAGCAGTATTCGATTGGTTCCTGCCTTTAGGTCAGACCACAACCGGGGGTATGGGTATCACAATGATTGATCAGGAATACACGGATGTGCCCAGCAACAATGATTGATCAGGAATACACGGGCGCGCCAAGCAATTGTACAGAAGCGGAACAAGCTAGTTAGGCTTGGTTAGTTTTCAGTTTCCCGTAACTTAAGCTTTTAAGTTTCAGTTTTCTCAGGCCTCTCAAACTCTCTGACCAAACTCTCTGAGTGCCACTTGGTTTTTCCTCCAGTGTTCCAGCCTGGTTCCGTAACATACTAGATTGCTGACTAGGAAACCCAACCGCACTGGCCCATTGTTGCCACTAGTTTGGGAGAACAGTGATGTGGTGGCAAAGCAAAGGCTAGCAAGGGAGAAAGTGCATGCTCTGCCTGAATTTCAGCAGCCTCCTTCTCCGCTGTCTTGGGCAGGTCCTGCTCCATGGAACTGGTAAGGCCGGGGCCCCGAAGAAGTCAGGCATACCCAAAAGAGCGGAAGGGGGACATGATCAATCCCCAGAGGACTTAATAGGTGTCCCAGGTAGGAAATTTTGTGGAAGGAAATGTAATAGACTCTGGTGTGCATGTGTGTGCGTGTGTGTGTGTGTGTGTGTGTGTGTGTGTGTGAGTGTGTGTGTGTGTGTGTGTGTGAGAGAGAGAGAGAGAGAGAGAGAGATAGAGAGAGAGAGAGAGAGAGAGAGAGAGAGAGAGAGAATGTACAGCTAAGCCAGGGTTACCAGTCGAGTTAGAGTTTGTGGCTTCATGGACAGGCACTCTTAAGGTCCCCAAGGTCTATGGAGTCTGAATGGGCTCCCCTCTGTCATTGTGAGAGTATAAGGTCTAGGGCGGTATCAGATCAGATTCCCATTACAAGTCACAAAGCAGAGTCCACTATAGCCAAACCTCACCTAAACTTTCCCTCAGGAATGCGGCCAGAGGAGTATGTGAATAGTCCTCTCATCTGGCGGTATACCCTAACTTTGTCTGTCTTTGTGACACCAAATATGAGAAAGAAATTAATAATGGGATGAAAACAGAGTAAGCCTATGATTTTTGAGGTCATGATGAAAAAATGTGAACAGGGGTTTTCAGGTTACCATGGGGTGACAATGACACCCAGGAAGTTAAGGAAATTTTGTGAACTAGAATGGCCCATATTCAATGCAGGATGGCCTCCAGAAGGGACATTAGATGCTCAAATAGTGCAGCAGGTTTGGCTAATAGTCACTGGGAACCCAGGCCACCCTGATCCACTTCTGTACATCAACTCCTGGCTTTAAATTGCCCCAGATTTCCTGCCTTGAGGTGATTCATCATTAGCAAACAGAGCCAGGCATAGGTTTTAGTCACTTTATCTGGAGGCTCACCAGGGAGTCAAAGAAGTGATCCACTGCTCTTCTAATATTTAAAGGAGATGTGGACGAAGATATTGTCTTTCCACCTCCTTATAAATCTTCAAGCTCCTGCCTCCCTCCCTCTGAGCCTGAGACTACTCCTGCATCTGTCTCTCCAGCCACAGCCAGAGTCAGTGCACTTGCCACTGCAGTCAGTGCCGCCCATCTCCCCGCCCCTCTCAGACCCAGATAACCCACCCCCACATGGGCCAGGAGCCAGACTGCGCCCCAGACCCATACCTAAAACTCTCCAAATGCATGTAACGGAGACAAGAGAGCCTGAAAGACAGAATGAGGATGGACCAGTCCAGACCAGCCATTCCATGATGGGTTATCTACCTTTCTCTACAACCGACCTCCTCAAGTGGAAACACAACACTCCACCATACTCCGAAAAGAAACAAGCAATGTTTGACTTGATGGAGTCCCTCTTCCAGACCTACTCACAGACTTGGGAAGATTGTCAACAGTTACTCCATACTTTGTTTAATTAAAAATAAGAATGACAGAAACATGACAGTACCTAGGAGATCACACATCTCCAGGAATCAATGACCCTACTGTCTGGGCTCAAGCTGCATGCGTGAAGAACGCCCAACACGGGATTTCACCACAGAAGGAGGACAGGGCCACGTCTGATGATACCTGGAAGCCCTCCTTCAGGGAGTCTGAGCTGGAGTCAACAATCCCATGAACATGACTAAAATATCATCAGTCACACAGCACCCTGGGGAGTCTCCCGGAGACTACTATGAAAGATTATGTGAAGTGTACCGTGTATACGCACCGTTTGACCCCAAGGGACCAGAGTCAACAGATGGTAAATATCTCTTTTGTGGCACAGGCTACCCAGATATCCGACGAAAGCTCCAGAAGTTGGAGGGCTTGCCAGATGAATATCACTCAGCTGTTAGAGGTCATCAGTACAGTTTTCACGAACAGAAATTTGCAGCTGAAAGAGACGTGAAGACTAAAAAGAAGGCCATCTTTCTCACAGCAGAACTAAAGAACAGATGCGGCAAAGATGGGAAAACCCCAACCACAAAAAGGAGGGAAGCCCATAGCCCATTAGCAACGGACCAGTGTGCATACTGCAAAGGTAAGGGAAATTGTAAGAATGTCCGAATTGGATGGGGACCTCAAAACCCAGCCAATATCTGGAGGTACCTCGAGGTGAGAACCCTCTTGATCTGGCCGGGGTAGAATTGGACTGAGGGGGACCGGACTCTTTGTTTCTTGGCCCCCATGAACCCACGGTTGAAATGAGGTGGTGGGCTGAACAATAACTTTCATGGTTGACACTGGGGCTGAATACTCCTTTGTTACTTCCCTGGTAGAGCACTTAGGCCAAAAGACAGCAACCATACTTGGGGCTACTGGGACACAGGCAATGCAACGGCCCTTCTGTCAAGCTCAAGAAGGTGCACTTGGGGGTCACAAGGCCCGGCATGAGTTCCTCTACTTACATGACTGCCCGATTCCTCTCCTGGGCCGGGATCTACTCTCCAAACTTGGAGCACAGATACCTTTTGAACCCACTGGACACACTAGCCTCCAATGAAACCCAAGGCAGAAGGAAACCTTGGTCTTGGCGATACCCCTGCCAAGGGAAGAAGAATGGAGACTGTTCTGTGCCCAGGCCTTACCTGGTAACCCCTAAGAATTCAGGCTTACATCAGCTCGCTATGGGCTGATTATAACCCGCCTGAAAATAGCTTGGAATTGGGTCCCAATCATTGTTGACCTGATCCCTGAAGCTCAACCTCAGACACCAAGGCAGTACCCCATTCCACTAGAGGCTAGAATGGGCATACAAGAGCACCTGACCAAGCTCAGAGAAAGAGGTATTCTAACTGAGTGCCAATCAGTTTGGAATACCTCACTCTTGCCAGGCAAGAAGTCAGGAGGACACCAACCAGTACAGGATTTGAGGGCCATTAGCAAAGTGAAGGTTTCCTTACACCCAGTCATTCCGAACCCTCAGTGTACTCTCCTCAGCCAAATTCCGTGGTCAGCCAGAAGGGTTGCGTGCTTCGCCCTAAAGGATGCTTTCTGCTGCCTCTGCCTGGCTCCACAAAGTCAATCATTGTTTGCCTTTGAATGCACTAAGCCCGTTACAGAGTGTCAGATGCAGCTGACCTGGACACTACTTTCCCAAGGTTACAACAACTCGCCCATTCTTCTGGGGGAAGCCCTAGGTTCAGATCTCGCTGACTTTCCGAAGGAAACCACAGGGTATATCCTTCTCCAATATGTAGAAGACCTCCTCCTTTCCAGTGACACCCAGAAAGACTGTATGAAAGGTACACAGGCCCTCCTACAGCTCTGATCCTACTTGGGGTACCACCCTCATAGAAAAGGGCACAGATTTGTCCGCCGCAGGTCCAATACTTAGGCTCCCTCCTCACAAAAGGAAAAAGAGAACGAGGACCGGAAAGGAAGAAAGTGTGGCACCACACTGCCACAGCCCCAAACAAAACAAGGCTTGTGTGAATGTTTAGGGGCTGGAGGGTTCTTTCGCATTGGGAATCCTCAGATGCTCAGCCATAGTGAGGTCCCTCTATGACCTGTTGGGAGGACCAAACTGGGACTCCCTCGCATGGACTGAGGAGGCGAGGGCCGCTTTCACAGAAATAAAGTTGGCTCTGGGTCAAGTCCCAGTCCTTGGTTTGCCTGACATAGAAAGGCCTTTAACTTCTTCCTACATGAAAAGGAGTGCTCACTCAGAGCATGGTGCCTTGGCAAAGGCCAGTGTTCTGATTGTCAAAAAAAAAAAAAAAAAAGAAAGAAAAAAAAACTTGATCCTGTGGCTGCAGGATGGCCCCTGTGCCTCAGAGATCAGAGCCACAGTCCTGCTCATGAAGGATGCAGACAAGCTCACACTTGGCCAAACATTTAATGTTAAGGTCCCACACACGGTCGTGTGGCTCACAAGCACCCAAAGATATCGTTTCCTCTCCATTTCTCAGCTGACACAATCCCAAGGCCTTCTCTATGAGAACCCAAGGCTCGCTCTCAAAACAGTAAAGGAACACTAAACCTGGCCACCTTCCTTCCCACAGAGGAGGGAGAACCTGACCATGACTGTTCTGGAGTAGTGGATGAAGTCTACGCCAACTTCCAAGACCTCCAAGACCAGGGTATAACAAGCCCAGAGATCACCCTGTTCAGCGATGGGAGCAGCTATTTAGAGGAGTGCAGCCAAAGAGCAGGGTATGCGGTAATCACAACCACGGGAGTTCAGGAAGCCAAGGCCTTGTCGGAAGGATGGTCGGCACAATGGGATGGACTCAGTACTCCTTAACCTGAGCCAACATCCTTCGCAAAGGTAAATGAGTTAACATCTACATCGATTCCTGGTATGGCTTCGCTACTGTGCATGTACATGGGGCCATCTATAAAGAAAAAGGCCTCCTTACCGCTTCAGAGAAAACTATCAAAAAAGAGGAAGAAACACTAAAGCTTCTTGAGACCATATGGCTACCAGACAAAGTAGCTATCCTACACTGTAAGGGACCTCAGAAATGAGATGCCCCCATAAATCAAGGAAATCACCTGTCTGACAAAACAGCCAGAGTGGCTGCCTCAGGTGACCTAGGTGAAGCTCCTACCTACACTCTGACTCTTGCACCCCAGAAGGAAGCCTCCCCACCCCTGGACACGAGTGAAGAAAGAAGTTGGGCCTCGACAGAAGTGGGCACACTAAGCAAAGACGGATGGTGAGTCTTGTCCCGTCATCAATGTGAAAGCACCTAGTGAAAGAATATCACTAACTCACCCTCTTAGGGAAAACGGTTCTAGAGATCCTCTTCAAAAAGAACTACGCTGCTGGCATTATGCCAGGCTGTCAGTGAATAATGTGTAACATGTGCCAAAAACAATGCTTGCTCTGCCCCACAGCCCCTGCCTGGCTCACAAAGGATGGACTTAGGGGTGGACTTTACCAACACACAAACAAATAAAGGGTTTAGGTACCCTCTTGGAACAATCTGCACCAATTTGGGATGCATCCAAGCATTCCAGACCAGAATGGAATGAAGTCACGAGGTGGCCAAAGCTCTTCTACGGGAGATTGGGCTTAATCACACACAGTAAAAATGGAGCTGCATTTGGAGCGGACATTATACAAACCCTAACAAAGTCCCTTAACATTGCCTGGAAACTGCACACTACTTAACGCCCCCAGAGCTCAGGGAAAGGTAGAGCGGATGAATTGCACCCTCAAGGAAACCCTGGCCAAGTTCCACCAAGAGACTCACCCCTATGGCCAGATTTACTTCGGCTGGCCCTCGTGTGTGCACAATGCCCGCCTGGGGCACTTGATTCTCCCCTTTTGAGTTAGTATATGGGCTACCCTCTCCCCCCCCCACACACACGTTTAGGAAAGCTCCCAGGAGACCTACACCAGATTGCAGACAAGGAAATACGTTGCACCCTTGGGGTGTTCTATCTGTGTTCTAATTCAGCCTATCGGTGCTTAGAGGCCAACTGGACTCAGAAATGTTATTCCATCTTCCGGACCCCAGGGATATTTGTATACACTGAAGATCAGTTCCTAACAACCTTTAGCCCCAAGTCTCAGGCTAAACGGGCAGTCCTGCTAGCCATTCGGATAGGCTCAGAAATTGTGACAGGAATAGGAACTGGAGAAGGGGGCATAGGTTTATGCATAGGACTGTACCATAGACTATCTCAAGAGCTAAATGAAGACATGGAACGGGTGGCCAATTCTCTGGTAACCTTAGAAAACCAAAAAACTCTCTGGTGCCAGTAACCCCCAAAATAGACAAGCCCCCGACCTCCTCACTTCAGAAAATGGAGGGACTTGCATCTTTTCGGGGGAGGAATGTTGCTATTTTTTAAACCAGTCAGAAATACTTACAACTAAGATTAAGGAACTAATAATAATAATAATAATAATAATAATAATAATAATAATAATTAATAATTCAACATTGACAACAGTAAAGTACCAATCAATGGAACAAATGAGATCTCACAGATTGGGATCCTGGCTTCCTGCCCTGGCAGGGCCCCTCTTCTCCCTAATTTTACTTGTATCCATTGTGCCCTGTATACTGAATACCACGGTACATTTTATTGAAAACACTGTTGCTCGCCAAACTACTGCAGGCATCTTAGCCTTCTGAGGGTACCAACCTAAAAAACTGAAAGGTGGTACCTACTAAAAAGGTGTTGTAAAAGGCATAAAATGGGATAATGTTGGAGGAGTGAATAAAATACTGCACCAAAGATGGCCGGTGGGACTAAAAGGAACTCTGGTCTCTATCTTAGAGACCCCTCCTCCTGGTTCTTCTTCCTTTGTTTTCTGTGTGCAGGAAAACCCCCACAGATATGGTAGCTGATGATTGTAAATTTCCTGCTCCATTTGCATTCAGCGCTCAGAAGTTTGGAGAAATAGGGTCCTCTGAGCCCGCCGTTCAACCAAGATCTGCAACCCAAAGAAGATCTCCGAGTGCCGCTTGGTTTTTCTGCCAGCGTTCCAGCCTGGTTTTGTAACATTATAAACACAGAAGTGAGCAAGACAGATCAAGTCCCTTCTTATACAGTATAAGGAGGCAGAGGACCATTAACTGGTAAACAAGTAATTAACAAGTGTACAAGGGTAATGAGGTGCTGGGACTCAACCAGCTCTCAGTTGTCTAAAGGAAACATACGCTATATCACCCACCTCATATATGGATCATAGTTCTAAGTGTTGTGACGTTTATAATTGATACACGTGATAACTGCCAGGGTATTTCCCCTTTTCCCAAGTTACATTTTTTTTGAAGAACTTATGTGAGTTAATGAAAGATACTGGGGATTCCGAGAATCAGTAGATGCTGGTGGACCAGGTTTGAAATAGCAGTCCCAGAGGTCAAAAGACACAATATCTAATCATGTTTGTTTTTTTTAACAACTTCATTAATGTTTAACTGATATACACAAACTGTACATATTTAAAGTACGTAACTGGTGGAGCACCTGGGTGGCTCACTCACTTGAGCATCAGACTCTTGATTTTGGCTCAGGTCATGATCCCAGGTTCGATCAAGCCCTTAATTGGGCTCCATGCTAAGCATGGAGTCTGCTTAAGATTCTCTCTTTCTCCCTTGCCTCTCTCCCCCAGTTATGAATGCTTCAGCTCTCTCTCTGAAAAAAAAGCCCTATGGGGCGCCTCGGTGGCTTGGTCGATTAAGCGTCCGACTTCGGCTCAGGTCATGATCTCATGGTCCGTGGGTTCGAGCCCCGCGTCGGGCTCTGTGCTGACAGCTCAGAGCCTGGAGCCTGTTTCAGATTCTGTGTCTCCCTCTGTCTCTGCTCCTCACCTGTTCGTGCTCTGTCTCTCTCTGTCTCAAAAATAAATAAACGTTAAAAAAATTTTAAAAAGCCCTAATAAATAAATTACTTAATTAATAATTAATAATTAATACTAATACTAATAAATACAATTACATAATTTGGTAAATTTTGGTTACATATACACCAATGTATACATAACAACAAGGAAAAGAATATGTGTGTCACCACTAAAAATGTCCTCGTATCCTTTAGATATCCCTCCGTCCCCCACGTCTTCCAGATTCCCATTCCTAGGCAATCTCTGGTCTGTTTTCTGTCCCTACATATTATCTTGCACTTTCTAGAATAGTATACAAATAAAATTATAGAAGACATACTCCTTATTTTTTGGGGGTGGGGAGTTGACTTCTTTCACTTGGTATTTTGAATATTATCCATAGTGTTGTGTGTTCCAATAGTCTGTTACTACTTGTTTATCCGTTCACATTTCAGTGGACATTTGTATTATTTCCACATTTGGCGTATTTATTTCTTTTTATTAGAGAGTGAGGGGGAGGGAGAAGGAGAGGGGAGGGTGGAAGGAGAGGTGGGGGAGAGATAGGGAAAGGGAGATGGAGAGGGAGAGGGAGATAGAGAGGGAGAGGGAGAGGGGGAGGGAGAGAGAAAGAGAAAGAGAGAGCAGAGGGAAAGAGAAAAAGAATCTTAAGCTGACTCCATGCTTAGTGTGGAGCTCAATGTGAGTCTCAAAAACACGACCCTGGGATGATAACCCAAGCAGAAATCAAGAAATCAAGAAATCTACCAACTGAAGCACCAGCTGCTCCTTAGCCTATTAAAAACAAAGCATCTATAAACATTCATTTTTTTCTTTTCTTTTCTCTCTCTGTCTCTCTTTTTTTTTTTTTTTTTTGTTTTGTTTTGTTTTGATTTTATTTCTATGATCGTAGAATTTATTCTCTCTAGGGAAAATATTTGAGAGTAGATTTGGCAGAATCATAGAATAGGTTGCATGTTCAGCTTTTTAGGATACTGTCAAACTGTTTGCCAGGGTAGTTTTATCACTTTTACATTCTCATCAGCAGTATGTGAAAATTCCAGTTCTTTCATATCCTAGCTAAAGCAGACTATCGTCGCCAGTGAGTGTGGGCAGCATTCAATGTCCTGAGGTCCTGAAGAGAACACAGGGTAGAAAAAGGAGGAATCCATGCCCCACCGCTTCTTTTCTCAGCCTTAGAAGGTGATCCCGCTTAGAGGCAGAGCAGTGGGTAGGGTTAGGGTTGGTTCTCCGGAAGTGCCTTTGCTCCAACACCCCACAGTGATGTGATTTCCCTGCAGGACTGAAATGAGGGCCCATGTGCAGTTATGGGTCAGGGGTAGCGTTGGAAGAGCGGAGCCAAACATATGGGTGGGACAGACTGAAACTGTCTCAGGATCTCCTCCTCCATCTCCATCACGGCCATGGAAATGTCATGGAGAGAGTGTGACTTCCACACAGGATTTTCCCCAATGGTAATTGGCCCCAATCCGTTATTTCTCTCAGACGTCCATGCTAGGTCCCTTTAGGGCCAGAGCCCAGGCCAGCGTTAGGGTTAGGTCCTAGCTACCTGCATGTAGATCTCCTGGTTTCCCAATACCATTGTTGAAGAGACTGTCTTTCCCCCATAGTTTATTCTTGCCTCCTCTGTGATAGGTTAATTTACCAATAAGCCTGGGTTTATTTCCTGGCTTTCTATTCTGTCCCATCGATCTATGTGTCTGTGTTTGTGCCACTACCCTTACTAATTGCTTTACTTGAAGCTTTGTACTACATCTTGAAATCTGGGATTTTGATACCTCCAGGTATGGTTTTGTCTTTCAAGATTATTTTCACTCTTCAGGGTCTTTTGCGGTCCCATACATATTTCAGTATTAGTTGTTTCAGTTCTATGAAAAGTGCCTTTGGTATCTGGATAGGGATTGCATTGAAACTGTAGATAGTTATGAGTAATATGGACATTTTAATGATATTGATTCTTCCAATCCATGATCATGGGATAGCTTTCCATTTGTTTGTGTCGTCCTCAATTTCATTATTGACTTATGGTTTTCACACTACCGGTCTTTCACTTCTTTGGATAAGTTTAGTCCTAGCTATTTTACTCTCTCTCTTTTTTTTTTTTTTTTTTTTTTTTGCAATTAGGAAAGGTGTTGTTTTCTTAATTTGTCTTTCTGTGACTTCATTATTATTATATAGAAACCCTACCAATTTCTGTGTATCAAATCCATATCTGCAACTTTACTTAATTTGTTTATTACTTCTCGTAGTTTTTGGGGGAAAGTTTTAGGGTTTTCTAGCATATTCTTATGTCATCTGTAGATAGTGACAGTTCAGCTTCTTTACAAAGGTAGATGACTTTAATTTCTTTTTTCTTATCTGATTCCTGTGGCTAGGACTTCTAGTGTTATATTAAACAAGAGTGGCAAAAGTAGACATATTTATCTTGTTCTTGATCTTAGAGGGAAAGCTCTCAGTTTTTCACCATTGAGATGTTAGGTGTGAACTTAATATAAACAATATAAAAAATAATATCTTTATGTGTTGAGGCATGTCCACCCCCCCGACTTTTTGAGAACTTTTACCATGAATACATGTTAAATTTTGTCATATGCTTTTTCCGCATTTATTGGTATAAACATATGATTTTTACCCTTCGTTTTGTTGAGGTGGGATATTATGTTGATTGATTGGATGAGCCATCTTTGTTTCCCTGGAATAAAAGCCACTTAATCATTTTAATGTGTTGTTGAGAGGAGTTTGCTAATATTTTATTGAGGGTTTTAAAGTCTATTTGGTTTGATATAGGTGTTGCTACCTGGTTCTGAGCTGTTGTTGTTGTTTGATGTTGTTGTTGTTGTCCTTGTTGTTATTTGCTTTCATTTGCACGGGAAATGTATCTCCATCCCTTCACTTTCAGTCTGTATGTGTCTAGGTCTGAAGTGAGTCTGTGCTAGGCAGCATATGGATGAGGGTTGTTTTTTGTCCATCCTGTTACCCTATGTATTTGGACTGGAGCACTTCAGCCATTTATATTTAAAGTAATTGTTGACCGTTATGTACTAATTGTAATTTTGTTCTTTGTTTTCTGGTTGCTTTTGAAAGTCTCTGTTTCTTTTTTTCCGTACTCTCTTTCTTTCTCATAGATGGATTTGTGTTGTGCTTTACTTGGCTTTCTTTTTCTTTATTTTTCATGTATTTTGTGTTTTGAGTTTATTATCACAAGGCTTACATATAACATCTCAAGGAAACAGCAGTCTATGTTAATTTGGTGGTCACTTAAATATAAACACATTCGAGAAATTTAAAAAGATTAACCTTTGGGGCAAGTGGGTGGCTCAGTCAGTTGAGTGTGCGATTTTGAGCTCAGGTCATGGTCTCACAATACGTGAGTTTGAACTGCACGTTGGACTCTGTACTGACAGCTCAGAGCCGGGGGCCTGCTTCAGATTCTGTGCCTCCCCCTCTCTCTGTCCCTCCCTGTTAACACTCTGTCTCTCTCTCTCAAACATGAAATAAAACATATTATTTTAGTAAAATAAAATACAAAGAGAAACTTTTTTAAGTCCCTCCTCCAAATTTTATGTGTATGTTGTCATATTTTACATCTTTTTATTCATAATTCTGTAATATCTAATTATGATTCCCCCCCCCCCCCCCCCGTTAACATGTCTTGCATTGCTGATTAGTGGTGATAAACTTCTTTATCTTCTGTCTGAGAAACTCTTTATCTCTTTTTTTTCAAATCTTAATGATAATCTTTCCAGGTAAAGTTTTCTTGGTCGAGGGATTATCCTTTCAGGCCTTTGAAGATATCATGTCACTCTTTCCCAGCATGCCAACTTTCTGCTGATATATCAGCTGACAGCTTTAGGTGTTTGTTTGTTGTGATTTGTTTTTCAAATCATAGGTAACTTTTGCATCTCTCTTACAACTTTTGAAATTCTTTATTAACCTTTAAACTTTGACGTTTTAATTCTGATGTGTCATAGTGTGGGGCTCCTTGGTTTCATCATGTTTGGAACTCGGTGCTTCTTGTCCTAGATGTCTGTTTTCTTCTCCAGTTTTGGAAAGTCTTCAGTTGTCTTTTCTTCAAATAATTTTGGTACCCCTTTTCCTTCTTGTGGAATCCCTATTATGTGGATTTTTGCTCACTTAATATTTCCAAAGTATCCCTTAACCTATCCTCATTTAAAAAAAAAAAATCTTTCTGCTGTTTGTTTTGGGTGCTTTCCCTTAATCTGTCTTCCAATCACTGATATGTCCTTCTGCATGCCGTCTTCTACTGTTGATTCCCTCTAGTGTTTTGGTTTTTTTTTTTTGTTTTTTTTTTTTTTACTTTTCACCTATTATCTTCCTGAACTCTGATTTTTTGTGTGTTTGCTATCTCTTAATTAAAGGTCTCACTTAGTTCTTCCTTTTCTCTGCAGCTCGGCGAGCATCTTGACCATTATTAATTTATATTCTTTATTTAATTAAGGCACAATGCTTACCTGTGTTTCCGCTCTTTTCTGGGTTTTTTATTGTTCTTTCTTTTGGAGCATAATTCCCTGTCTCTCCTTTAGCTTACCTTTCTGCATTTGTCTCTATAGATGAGGCAGAGCAGCTACTTCTCCTACACTTGAAAGAATTGTCTTATATATGATTGTCCCCCTGGGTAGACTCTGTGTGCTAGTTGGTGACATTGGCTGGCTGGCTGAAGCCGTGGATTGCATGGACTGGGGATCCTGGGGCTTTCTACATAGCAGGCACCCTGTCAGGATACTTAAAGTTGAAGTGAACGCAGACTGGGGTGTCCCAGGATTCTGTGTGTTGAGGGTACCCTGGCAGGACAGCTGAAGCTGAAATGATTGCAAGTTGAGGCATGCTGGGGTGCTGTGTATAGGTGCCCTGTACAGGGTGGCTAGAACATAAGCAGTCTGGGGGACAGGTTGTCCTTGATCTCTCTATGCAGACGGTTCCTGGGCAAGATAGGTGAAGCTAACGTGGGTACAAGCTGAAGGCAGAGGGATTTGTACATGCAGAGGATACCTTGCCAATATAGTTGAAGCTGAAGTGGATATAAACTAGGGTGTACTAAGACTTTCCACTGAGAGGGTGCCCTGAAGGGGCCGTGGGAGCTGAGGTGGGGTACAGTCCAGGAATGGCTCTTTTTATATGCTAGTTCCTCTTTAAAGTGCATTGTTTAAGGGGGGGAAAGCATGTCATGTGTGTGTGTGTGTGTCCAGTGCAATTGGGGCTGGTGTGTATTGTGTGCCTGGAACTTACTGAGGCACCAGGCCAGCTACAGCAACTGGACCCTGTTGTGGTCTATGCTTTTAAGGAGATGGAGAATGTGGGGCAGCTGGGGCTCAGTGGATGGAGTATCTGACTTCAGCCCAGGTCATGATTTCACAGTTCATGAATTTGAGAACCACATTGGGCTTGATGGTTTCAGTGTAGAGCCTTTCCTGAATCTTCTGTCCCCCTCTTTCTGCCCCTGCTCTGCGTGTATTCTCTGCTTCTCAAAAAGAAGTAAACATGAAAAAATGTGGATGTAAAATGTACCCTGCCATTCTCCCGTCTTTATGACCCAGAGAGAACTCCTGTGTCTCCTCTGTCATTGACAGAGTTCTAATGGTTTCTTTTAATGACAGTTGCTCTTTTCAAACTGCAGTGTTGTGTTTTTTTTTTTCTTTCTTTCCTTTTTCTGCCCAAAGACAGAGGAGTCTGTTCCTGGATCTTCACCAACTGCCCTTGGCAACGTTAGGGGTGAGTGTTCACTTTGTTACGGTCTCTCTGTCTTGCTGTTTTCTTTCTTTTCTGTCTTTCAATTTTCTATGTTTTGTTAGGCACAATCTGTGCAGTCAGTCCTCAGCTCCTCAGGAGGAATTGTTATATCAATGGGTGCAATCCCCAGGGAGCTGGACAAATTGGAAGTACACCTTCTGGCTGGTTCACCAGAAACGTAGTCAGGGAGTTCAGGCACAAGAGCACCTAGCTCCAGGGGATCCAAAAAAGGTGAGGTTTGGCTACCCATTACTGACAAGATCGCAATTCAAAGAACTAGTGGAGGTGAAACAAATGGGAAATGTATTCAGAGGCCGACACCAGAAATGCAGCAGACTCACATCAAAGACTCCCTCATACGTGCTGAAAATACTTCCAGGTTTATGTAAGGAAAATGTGGGACAAAAAGAGGTAGGTATACACAGGTGGTCACTAAGGTCAGGTTGGTCACTGCCTTGGGCTTGAGGGTGGAGTCTTATTGGCTCAGGCAGTCCTTATTGCTAGAGGGGTAGATTCAGTTCCCATCAGGTGATACTTTGCTTTCAGGATCCTGAATTAAGAGATAAGCTAAGGGTGGGGAGGGGGCACCTGTGTGGCTTGGCTGATTAAGCATCCTACTTCAGTACAGGTCATGATCTCATGGTTCATGGGTTCATGTTCCGCATTGGGCTCTGTGCTGACAGCTCAGAGCCTGGAGCCTGTTTCAGATTCTATGTCCCCTGCTATTCCTGCCCATCCCCCACTTGCACTCTGTCTTCCTCTGTCTCAAAATTAAAGAATCATAAAGAAGGAGAGAAGCTGGAAAGAAAAAGTTAATCAATTGGAAAGTTTAAGGTCAATATGGAGGTAGTTGGAATCTTCTTTCACCTTGGAGGAGTTGAGTTCAAGGCCTTCCTACACAGCCATCTTGAACCGAAACTAGAATAGGGTCCCTCTGAATCCTATTTTGATTGGGGAAAGTTTGGGAGAAATCCAACGAAGGAGACAATACAAGCAAGGAATCTGCCAGTTCTGTGTACAAAGCGACATAAACACCAGTACCTCCCCTGATTACAAGCGTGGCATGTACAGAAAAAGGCATAGAAAAGGCCTTCAGATTGGAAAAAGTAAAAATAAAAACTATCTCGATTCTTTTATTTATTTATTTTTCAATTTGTATTTTGGAAAGAGAGAATGAGCAGAGACGTGGAGAGAAAGAGACAGAGAGAAAGACAGAGAGAGAAGCTTAAGCAGGCTCCATGCTTAGCACACAGTCCCACACGGGGCCCAATCCCCTGACCATGGGACCATGACCTGAGCTGCTGAGCACAGCAGTCTGGTAGTCAACTGATGGAGTCATCAAGGTGCCCTGAAAACTGCCGCGACTCTTAAATCATGGGGTTATCAACATGAAACAAATTCTAAGGGGTATACATCAGTTTTCTAGAACTCAAACATAATTAAATAAGCCCCAGAATACACGGTCAATATATACAACTCAGTTTTATTTTATACATAAGCAATGAACAATTAGAATATGAAATGCTTTTAAAGAACCATTTAATATCACACCAAACATTGAAATACTTACATTTAAATCTAACAGCCATGCACAGGATCTGTATGCTAAAAGCCACAGAAGGCTGATTGGATCAATCAAGGAAGATATAAATAAATGGAGACATATGCCATATCTACCCATGGAAGCCTCGCTAGTAAGATGTCAATTATCAACTTGATCTAGAGATTCAACATAATCCCAGTCGAAATGCCAGGATTCTTTTGTGGATATCAGCAAGCTGACTCTAAAATGTGTGTGAAAAGACAAAGGAACTAGAACAGCCAAACAGCTCTGAAAAATAACCAAGTTGGAGAACTCATGTTGCACAATTTTAAGACTCAATATAAACCTCCCGTAATCAAGGCAGTGTGATATTAAAGAAAGATGGAGACACAGGTCAAGAGATAGAACGGAGAATCCAGAAACTGACCCCATACACAAGCATCCTCACGCAACTTCTGATAATGACATATAGCCAACCTAACAGAAAAAGGGATATAGTCTTTCATCAAGTGTTACTGGAACAATTACGTGTTCGTATGCAATAGTAATCAATGAACTAAGTAATTAATTGTTTAATTAGTCGGTTCATTGATTAATTAATTAATAGAAGCCTTGACCTAAATTCATAACTTATACAAAACTTCACTCAAATGGATCATAGATGTAACTGTAAAGTACAAAATTATAAAACTTTCATAAGAAAGGAGTGCTGTTGGTTCATTGAATCATTCAATAAATACTTTTGGAGCATTTAGAGTGGGACAACACAGTCTACACCCTGAGGATCCACTAGTGAACAAAAGAAGCAAGGATCACTGTGATCTTGGTGCTTAATAGTCCAGTGGGGGAATTGACAAAGGTAATGGAAATAGAAACTATGGTAGAGAATAATGAATGGGAAAAAAAGGAAATACATCTTGGAGAGGATAGAAGAATTGGGGGAGGGGGTGTGAAATACTAGACAGGGTGAAATAGGAGACACAGAAGGTCCTGCTGAAAAAGGTGTCAGTTCAATAAATACCTCAAGGAAATGAGAGAACTACCTGCTGACAGGAGTGATCTAGGCAGAAGGACCCATGAATTCCCCAAGGCAGGAGTGTGAACGTGTGTACTGATGGGAAGCAAGGAGGCCAGTATAGACAGAGAAATGAGGATGAGAAGAAGGAGGAATAAAGAGGTGGAGGTTGTGGGTCAAGGAGGAGAAAAGGAGGATGAGGGAGAGAAGGATGTAAAGACTGCCAGCAATAGACAAGGTGAAGCCACATCTGGTCATACCTGTTCCTCTGCCTCACATTACCGGCTGCAGTTCTTTTTATTTTTTAATTGACATTTACTAAACTGTGTCTAGACCATGAAAAGCTAATTCTACTTGTAGCAACTAATTGAAGCAAGAAAATCGAACACCCTAAATGATCAATATCAGTGTTTAAATAGGTTATGGCATGCTATGTGGCCTTTAAAATTCATAGCCCTGCAGAACATTTATGACCTAGTGAAATGCTCGTATCACTAGATGACCAGAAATGGGATTCACAGCTACATAGCTAATTCTGGATAATGCATGTACATATACCTCTTCCGTGGCGATTATACCACAGTGTTAGAGGTGCTTACCTCCAGGGGCACCTGAATGGCTCAGTCGGTTAAGCATCTGGCACTAGATTCCAGCTCAGTTATGATTCCAGAGTGTGTGGGACCAAGCTGCATATTAGGCTCTGCACTGACAGCGTGGAGCCTGCTTATGATGCTATCTCTCTCTCTCCTCCCATCGCTCACTCTTGCTCATCTGTCTCTCATTCTCTCTCTCTGCCAAAAATACGTAAACATAAAAAAAGGTGTTTAGATATGCTTATCTCCAGGTGTTTGAGTTATGACCATTTTTCTTTCTTCTTTTTTAAATTTTCTAACTTTTATGCAATAAACTTTAAGACTACCATAATCATAAAATAACGTTTCAAATAAATGATTCAGTCTAGTATCATTTAAATAAATAAAGTGTTTCAATTCATAAATTTATTAGGTACATTCAACATATCAAGGATAGTTTCAAATAGTCCAGTGTTAACGTTGCTAACGTCTAGATTACAATGGGAGTCTAGGGATACCTGGGTAGCTGAGTCAGCTGAGTGTCCAACTTCTGCTCAGGTCATGATCTCACAATTTGTGAATACAAGCACCACACCAGACTCAGTGCTTTCAGCATAAAACTCACTTTGGATCATCTGTTCCCTCTGTTTGCCCCTTCTCTGTTTGTGCTCTCTCTGTCTCAAAATCAAAATTATTATTTTTTTATTGTTTTATTTTTTTAATGTTGATGTATTTTTAAGAGAGAGAGAGAGAAAGAGTAAAAGCCAGGAGAGAGAGAGAGAGAGAGAGAGAGAGACAGAGAGAGAGACAGAGAGAAAATCCAAAATCCAAATCCGATTCGGGGCTCAAACTCACAGACTGTGAGACCATGACCTGACCTGAAGTCAGATACTTGACCAATTGAGCCACATAGGAGCCCATAAAAACTGTGAGTTTATAAGAAATTACATTTGTTTCAAAATCATATAATTGGCTTTACACCATATGCTATTGTCTTTAGGAAAGACTTTAGTGAACAGATTCATCAACCCACTTACTCTAATTAATATATTAACTTCCAAAATATCATCTTCAGTGGGTCTGCTCCAGGACCACATCATATTAAACACGAACAAACAAGCAAGCAAGCAAACAAACAGACAGGCAAAGAAAGAAACAAAACAAGAACTAGTAGCAATCATGACGCATAGTGATCCATCCCACTGTCAACTTTGTTACTATTTTTTTGGCCAAAGAGCTTATTTCAAAGGATTCTATTGCTTTTAATACAGATGAACTCCTGCAATTAGTTCAGCATATAGGTTTGAGGACACACTGAAAATGTAAAGTAAATACATAAGTTTATATTGTATAACCTTAGGCCTCTAACTTCCATGAAACTCCAAAAGGAGGACATTAGCAGCACCATAAATTCTCTCCCTGCAATCACTCCCCATTCCTGCTCCATATCCGTTCCCCAACGTAATCAATATCCTGACTTTGAGCAACAGATTAAATTAGTCCATGTTTGAATTTTATAAAAATATAATGGAATAATATGCATTTCTTTAGATCTGGCTTCTTCCGTTCAACATTATAAGGCTCATTGGTGTTGTTTTGGATAGATGTAACTCAGGGTTTGGTACTTCCACATTATATTCTCTTACATGATTATTTAACAATTTGCTTATCCATTCTACTGTTGATTCACATTTGGAATGTATGTTTCCATACTGTACATATACGGAAGGCTGCTATGAACATTTCCCTTTTACTGTGCTCAGCATGAAGCGTATCTACTACAGCGCGTTAATGTTTAGTTAGCTGCCTTAGCCTTAAACCCTGGCTGTACATCAGAATCACCCTGATGTCTGCATGTCAGTTCCACAGATCATTCTAATTTGAGCTTGGGTTAAGAACCACTAGGGTAGATGTTGAAATCCCCAGACAAAAGGAGGAGATGAATCCAGTTTAAGGAATTCTCAATGGGTTTCCTCTTTCTGGACAATAAAATGCAATGTAAAAATTATTTTGTGGGCATATTGACATCACTTTTCTCCCCTCCCCTCTCCCTCCCCCTCCCCCTTTCTTCTTCTTTCTTCTTCTTCTTCTTCTTCTTCTTCTTCTCCTTCTTCTTCTCTTCTTCTTCTCCTCCTCCTCCTCCTCCTCCTCCTCCTGAGGACTCCTCCTCCTCCTCCTCCTCCTCCTCTTTCTTCTTCTTCTTCTTCTTCTTCTTCTTCTTCTTCTTCTTCTTCTTCTTCTTCTTCTTCTTCTTCTTCTTCTTCTTCTTCTTCTCCTTCTCCTTCTCCTTCTCCTTCTCCTTCTCCTTCTTCTTCTTCTTCTTCTTCTTCTTCTTCTTCTTCTTCTTCTTCTTCTTCTTCTTCTTCTTCTTCTTCTTCTTCTTCTTCTTCTTCTTCCTTCTCCTTCTTCTTCTTCTTCTTCTTCTTCTTCTTCTTCTTCTTCTTCTTCTTCTTCTTCTTCTTCTTCTTCTTCTTCTTCTCCTCCTCCTCCTCCTCCTCCTCCTCCTCCTCCTCCTCCTCCTCCTCCTCCTCCTCCTCCTTCTTCTTCTTCTTCTTCTTTCTTCTTCTTCTTCTTCTTCTTCTTCTTCTCCTCCTCCTCCTCTTCCAACTATTGAAAAAAGTTATGTAAAATGTGTATGTATATATATATGTGTATGTGTATGTATATATATATATATATATATATATATATACACACACACATATATATATACACATATGTATATATACATATACAAATATATATACATATATACATATATGTCTATATACATATACACATATACATATACACATACACATATGTATATATACATACATACATACACATATACATATACGTATATGTATATATACATATATATATATATATATATATATATATATATATATATATATATATATACATACACATATATATATATACATATATATATTTCTCTCTTCTAGGATGTTTTAAAGTACATTTTCTTTAAATGTTTAGTAGAGACAGTACAGAAAAAAAGGGTGTGATTTACGGGTCTGCACTCAGATTAAAATAAGATTACAGAAGTATAGTATACATTCAAAAGGACATATATTATTTTTTTCATGTTTGTTTATTTTTGAGAGAGAGACACAGTGTGAGCAGGGGAGGGCCAGATAGGAAGCCACAGGATCGAAGCAGGCTCCAGGCTCTGAGCTGTCAGCACACAACCTGATGTGGGGCTCGAACTCACAAACCGTGAGAACATGACCGTAGCCAAAGTTGGACACTTAACGACTGAGCCACCCAGGCATCCAAAAAGGACATATATTATTAAAAGTATTCTGAGCACAGCTTGATGAAGTTAAGTTCAATATACTTGTGGAACCTGCACTCATTAAACAAGGTACCAGTACCCCAAGAGACCACCTGTGCCTCTTTCAGTCACGGTCTATCTCTCCTTTGGGACAGGAATTATTCTGACTTCTTACAAAATATACAACTTTTGCTTGTTTTTGGACTATATAGAAATGGAATTATGTGTCCTACACCTAGCTTCTTTCACTCAAACTTATGTTAGTGATATTCATGTTATTGTGTGTGTAGATCCTTTATGCTCATTGGTGTATAGAATTTCCTTATATGAATAGTTTACAATATTTCTGCAACTCTTGGTGGACATTTAGGTAGGTTCTGGCTTAGGGTGATTATGCATAAAGCTTCAGTGAACATTATAGGACATGTCGTTTGGTGAACATGTTTTAGAATAGTATTTATTTATCTAGGAGGGAATTTGCTGGGTCGCATGTCATCCACCTTATCAGCTTTGGTAAGATTCCTCCAAACTGTTTCCAAAATGGTTATACCAATTTACATGAACTTCTTTCTATAGTAGTGCCTGCATAGTGTCTGTGAGCTCTGAATACTTGATAGCTTTGCCAACACTTGCTAATATGGTCTTTTTCATGTTATCTATTCTGGCAGGTGTACAGATTTTTTTTTTATTTGAGAAATTACAATCCAGGTATTGTATAGAAATAGTTAAAAAAAATACCCATAACATCCAAATTGCAGATCAGGACTTGCAATAAAAAAAACAAAAGTTGTTTCCCCCACGAACACCTCTTCCCCAGAGGCAACACTTTCTTTTGTTTTCTTTTTTCTTTTTTTTTAAATCAGGGTTTTTTTAAACGGACCATTTTGTATGAACAATTTTAGATTTAGAGACAAATTACACAAAAAATCCAGTTTCCTCACCCCCACTCGTTTCTATAGTACCTTGCACTAATGTGGATACATTAATTATAAGTGGTGGATGAGCCATTATTGATTGACATATTATCATTAGACACATTATCATTAACAGTTAGGGTTTATTTTGTGTTATATAGATTCATAAGTTTTGAGAAATGTAAATGGTATGTACCTACTATTGCAGTATCATACAGAATAGTTACACCACCCTAAAGTGCCCTGTACTCCACCTACTACCACTTCCTCTCTCCCCCTAAACCCTAATAGCCACTGGTCTTTTTACTGTCTCCGAAGGTGTTTTTGTTGTTGTTGTTCTTGTCGTTGTTGTTGTCATTGTTGTTGTCGTTTTGTTTTGTTTTGTTTTTCCAGAATGTTATCATAGTTGGAAACGTAAAGCATATGGCGTTTTGGATTGGATCCCTTCACTTAGTAATCCACATTTAAGTTTCCTCCATGACTTTTAAGTAGCTCCCTTTCTCCCTCTTTCCTTCCCTCCTCTTCTGTCTCTCTGCCTTCCTTTCATTAAGGGAGTTTATTTTTTAAAACAGCTTTTGGTTTACAGAAGAAGACTGGAAAGTGCAGAGTTCCCCTGTTCTCCCTTTTACCCCCCGAAACATAGTGCTCCCTATTGTAAACTTCTTGTGTCAGTGTAGTGCATTTGTTACAACGGGTGAGCCAAAATGGAAACTATTATTAATGAAAGTCCCAAGTTTACCTTAGCATTCACTGTGGTGTGCAGTTCTGTGATTTTTGAAAAATGCACAATGCCATGATTTAAAGCATTTCACTGTCTTACATGATGTTTCACTGCCGTAAATATTCCCTGTGCTTCATCTCTTATTCATCTGTCCCTTCCCCCCTGAGTTCCTGGCAACCACAGGTCTCTTTACTGCCTCCATTATTTGAGGCAACACTTTTAACTGTTCCAGGTTTATATTCTTTTCTTAGGTATCTTCATGAATATAAGTAATATAGCATACTGCTGCTTATTGATTTGTCAGTTTTAAGCACCGTCTACTGACTTCCTATGTGAAGATGACGTATAGGTCGCTTCAGCCACCTGTCTTCTCTCTCCTCACCTTCCCATATATTCCTGAACTTCTATCTTTATACTGTTTCAGTCAGGTCCAGCCAGCCGGTGAGTCACTATCCGTATTTTAAAGAGTTACACACGTGATGGGAAATCCCAGAAGCCAAAGGATGGCGAAGCAATCAGGAATTAGTATCATCAGAAAGCTGTTTCTACCCCCAGGGCTAGAGAAACTCAGAACCATACCTAGCAGGAACTGAGAACATGGGAGAAGAGGCTCTTGGGAAGAAGCTAGAATTTGGAGGAGATAAAATCACTGGTAGCAAGTGGAGTGGGAGAGAGAAAAACCTCTGGGCTTATACCTTCCTCCCTTTCTCCCATCAAACATCCATTGGTCAAACCCCACTGGAAGCCAGGTGGCAAGGAACCAGGAAACACAGTGTGTAGGAGAAGTGCAGGAACTGGATCTGAGGGCAAAAACACATAATGGCTGAAGTTACATATATGTCCCAGTTAGGGTTCTCCAGAGACTCAGTATCAATAGGAATTGGTTCACAGGATTACGGAGGCTGAGAAGGGCAGACCCAGGAGATCCAGTAGTTTAGTTCCAGGCAGACTCCAAAAGCCTAAGAATCAGGAGAGCTGATGATGTATGTTCCACTCCAAGTCTGAGTCTGAAGTCAGGAGACCAATATCGCAGCTTGAAGACACTCAGATACACAACAGTGGATTCTCTCTTACTCTGCCTTTTGTTCCATTCAGGTCTCCAACTGATTAGTTGAGGCCATCCAGTGTTTGTCAAGGCAATATGTTTTGCTTAGTCTCCTGATATACAGATGTTCACTGTACTAAGAAATGTCCTCACAGACTCACTAGAAATAATGTTTAACCATATATCTGGGTACCCTGTGGCTTAGCCCAGTTAAAACATGAAATTAACCATCACAAAATATAATTTTATGTATGTATATATATATATATGTATGTATGTATGTATGTATGTATGTATGTGTGAATGAATATATGTTATTTGAGAGAGAGAGAGAGAGAGAGAGAGAGAGAGAGAGAGAGCATACGCTCAAGCAGGATAGGGGCAGAGAGAGAGAATTCTGAGAATTCTGTCAGTGCAGAACCTAATGCTCATCTTAGTCTTATGAACAGTGAGATCATAATCTGAGCCAAAATCAAGAGTTGGATTCTGAACTCACCGAGCCACTCATGTACCCCACAAGATGTAATTTTAAAATAGAGACCTATTTCCCTTACCTGTACTATCATTTTTCATTCCTTACATTGTAAGATAAATGTCTTCCTCAACCTTGCTGCACTTTTTCTCGGTTTCCCATCAGCTTTGGACTTCTGTTTGTCATTGTTGTTAACACTGGTATCATGCTCTGCAATCAAGTCTCTTTCCATTGTTTAAGGTTGATTCTAAAACTTGAAAACTAATAAATGGTTTAAATTATTGGGATTATTAAATAATATGCAAACATTAGAATTACTACTCTGTTCCTGGAGTCCTTGGACCTGCTGAATGAGGACGTCTCTAGGATCAAGGTGAAATGGGTCCTTTTTCTTTGTGTTCCATCAGTGCTTTAAACCACGCCATGTTTCACTTGGCTCATTCATACTAAGACCATCTTATGGATATTTTCTCGTTCTCCTTTTCTTGTTTCTCGTTTTCTAATTACACTTCTTTGTTTTATTGCACTCTTTCAGTGTTCTCAAATCATGCCACTTATGATATCTTCCTGTTAAACTCTTAGAGGTCACTTACTGGAGCCTTCTCTTTTCCTGCCTCATTTAGGTGGTGACTCAGTAGGTCTGCTTCATAGCTTCCTTCCTGTGATTTCCTCTGCTAAGGTCCCCGTTTGTTTCCATGGTTTCATGGTAATATGGCTATCTGGGAATTTAGAGAGCATTGAAAAGCCTGGACTCTTGAGCCAGACGGCCTTGGGTTAGACTTTACTTGTTCCACTTACCAACTGTGTAACGTGGATGTTGGATGAGTTATTTGGCTTCTTTATAACCCTATTTCCTCCTCTAGAAGATAATAATCGTAATTGTATATACTTTATAAGTTTGTTGTGTGGTTAATATGTAATAATATGTGAAAATAACCCATAACAGTGTCTGGCACAAAAATAAACACTGTTAATGTTGGCTATTATTAACTATAATTTTTCTTTATTTTTTTCTCTCCTTGTTTTGCTGGAATACACCTTCAGATAACTTCCTAATGAAGAATGAATAGAATCAAATGTTCTGAGTCTTTGCACGTCTGAAGATATCTTGAGTCCACTCTCAAATTTAATTGATAATTTTGATAGGGGTACAATTCTAGCTTCTTTTTTTATTTTATTTATTTTTAATTTTTAAAGTTTACCTCCACATTAGTTAGCATGCAGTGCAACAATGATTTCGGGAGTAGATTCCTCAGTGCCCCTTACCCATTTAGCCCATTCCCCCTCCCACAACCCCTCCAGTGACCCTCAGTTTGTTCTCCATATTTATGAGTCTCTAATGTCTTGCCCCCTCCCTGATTTTATATTATTTTTGTTTCTCTTCTCTTATGTTCATCTCTTCCACTCATAGAATTCTAGCATCTAATGGCCTGTTGCCCCTTCCATCGATTATCCCCTGATCACAACACCATTGGAACTACAATATCTGCTCTTTAGAGTGTTTTTGACTCACCATCACTTTCACCTTCTTGTATTTTTCAAAACCATTCAGTACGTCTGGCGTATGCTTAAGGAAAAGGGAATGGAGGTCCACCTTTTGAAGGGCTTAAAAGAGAATTTATGAACATATTTTAGACTGCCACAGCCTGTCTGCTGGCCTCCTATTATTCACTTTCATCCTGCGTGAAAAATACCCTCACCCTACCCCAAGAATCCTCCCTCTTAAAGACCCAACCCTTGTAACATCAGCTCAAAGTTCAGGATATTTTTATCCAAATTAGGTCCAGGTGTGAATGAGTCTCCTTGTGTGCACTGGCCCTCGATTCCACTTTCAATCTGAAGACCTATGAATGAAGACCTATGAATTAAGCATACAACCAACACGGGCACGTGATAACCAGAAAACACACACACAAAACACACACACACACACACACAAACACACACACACACACACACACACACACACACACAGAGAGAGAGAGAGAGAGAGAGAGAGAGAGAGAGAGAGAGAGAGAGAGAGAGAGAAAACAAACAAACCAACAAAACACAAACATTTCTGTCCCAAAAGAAAGGAAGGAGGTTATCATGAGTCACTGGTCCATAACAATTCTGAAGTTCAGCTGGCACAGGTAGGCAGTCCTTTCATTGGGTCTTAAGGCCTGGGATCAATGAGGATATATCACTGCCTGCCTTTGCTCTCGCTGAGCAGCTTGGGGTCTCGGCTGGGTCCCAGGGAAGGCTCTCCTTCCTAAGGACACCAGGGTCGCAGTATAACAAAGGACGGGTCTTGTCAGTGGGAAGCAAGGTCAGAAGACAGCATGGTGGGGAGCTTGGCAGATGCGTCCGAGCTCCGCCTTTTACGTGTCGGGTCGGGGAAGCTTCTTTGAGAAAAGACTGGAGTCAGAAAGAGTAGAGGTCTCCTCCCAGGTACCAAAGGGTATGAGCTCCCAGCGGACAGGGATCCCTGCGACATGCAGACAGGCCTACTGAGGCCCTACTGTCAAAACGCCCAACGGCTGAGAAACAGTGCTCTTCTGACGGCTCCTCAGAATAAGTGGGATGATGCCCAGACTGGGTGGGCCTGGTTCCCACATTGGCAGTAGCGGAGTAAGACAGGCACCATGTACAACTGAGGGGCTTGTTACAGGAAACAGGGAGCATCGAAAAGCAAGGGGAAGTCCAAAGCCGACAGAGGTGGCTCCAAGGCTGACAGATTTCCTGCCCTGTGTCCTAAGGGAAGGATGGACAGAGGCTGTCTGGCGGTCGATACCTGAGGCTTTTGTTTCTGTCTCAAAATCTCAGCTCAAATGCCCCCTCTCTCTTTTCAATTGTTTTAAAGGTGAACAAAGTTTTCATTTGCTCTAACTTTCTCGTTGATGATCTCTGCACACGCTGGAGCATCTCTTCTGTAGGACAAGGCCTCCCCAAAGTGTGTTTGCTGCCACATAGTCCCAAGTGGTGTCTTAGATGTTTTTTTGTCTGTTTTTTCACCAACGGGGTGCCTTGTCTAAGAGGTCCAGGAAAAGAGGGTTAAATGAAGCAAAACCAGGGTTTGGAAATAAGAGGTTGGCAAAAATAATAAGAAGCGTGCTGGCAGGAGAATTAGAAGTAGCCGTGGTTCAGACGTGTGATAGTGAGGAGGACACCTCAACATTCCACCGTCCTCCTCGGTCACCGACTTCTATCCCAAACTTGCATCCTTTACCAGTCAAAACAAGCTTTTGCCAACAGCCCCACTAACTCAATCACATCTGAGAATCAAGTCCTGTCTGGCCGGCAAGAAAGACACCAGGGTCAGCCTCTCCTTGGCTCCTGGGCTGCAGGTGTGCGGGACACAGGAGACTCGGGTGTTTTCCCTTTTCTTCTTATCACAGCTTTCTCTCCAGGAGATGCTCTAGAAATGGAGCCCTTTTTGTGTCCATGCCTCCAGGTGGAGAGGCGTGCTAGGTGCAACTCGTGATTGGATAGGTGAGCATTTTGGAGCCACTGAATATTTGATTTCTCTTTTTGGGGATGACACTTTAAAGTTCAGATGACGTTCTGAGTACCTGCCCTCAAGCTCACCCTGACACCCGTGGTCCTTCTGCATGTGGAGTGATCCTGGAGCATTGATCTTTCCTAATGCTCTCCCTCTTCCGCTCCCTCCCTCCTCCCCCGCTTCCTCTATCCTTCTGCCTTTCTTCTTCTCCTCTCCATTTCTTTTTCTTTCTCTCTTACTACCCTAGCCAAAAATGGCCGGACTAAGGCACTCATTGCCAAAACAAGGATGGATGGACACTCTGAGCCGGCCAGCAAGCACTGGGTGGAAGAGTGCAAGAGCGCTGGCCGGTGGACGCCTCCCACACGAGACAGACACCCACAGGCCAATCCAGTCCTGTATCTGAAGAAGAAGAAAGCTAGTTTGTGGAGGCCCAACATGTCACCCAAAGTGCCTCATAGTTTCTACATAACAGGATTCTCAACTTCATAAAAGTGGCATTTGAAGCCGCCAACAAAATTAAAAACACCAGCTCTAAAACCGAGAACGATCGTGACTCACTGTGCCACAGTGGAGTGGATCTGGAGAAAAAAACAGGAAGTAGAATGGAATTATCTCGGTGTTTTGTGCCATCAGGGTAGATGCCATCCACCTTCTTCATGGAATGTGGTTATCCTGGGAAGCAGTATGCGGTCCCAACGGTGCCCTTACCATCTCCGCGAGCCAGCGCGACCTCTCCCCAGGTGAATTACGTGGACAGGACACGGCAGCCCCTTCCTCCCCTAGCTGTGCATTTGCCCTTGTCCCCCGCACACAACTTCAGATCCCAGCAGATACCAAATGGAATGCCAACATTCCTCAGAAGCTTGTTTGGCAAAAGCCTAGGACTTTTATTCATATTGTCAAAACCCAAATAAGCCAATGTATCAAGTTGTGTCTCCACAGTGTGGCCTAATTAGCCGAGAATCATCCCCACCACAAAAAAATAATATCTTGAAAAAGCACTTTTCTTAATCAAATCAAACCCAGTTTGTAGGATTGCCTTGCTCATTAGAAACCAACAGTTAATAAGAAGAGGTCCCCAGATGATTTAGGGGAGAAAAAGAAATCCTTCACCCGACTTGTGTAAGGTAAAGCTAAGGAAGGCCACTGGAAATCGGGGACCAGGGCTGTGGGAGGAACCATCATTTGTAGTGGCTGCTAAGGACAGTCAGAGCCGACCCACCGTGGACGGTTCTCCTGTTCTCCCAGCCCCATTAGGAACAAGCAGCAGAATCGACTCTTTCTCCCACACAGGTCTGCTTCTAGCTCCAATATCTGTACACAGGTTTTCTGAGCATTAAATGTAACTGAACTTCACCTAAGACAGGTTTGGGAAATTCATACGAGTGAATGTGTTTTAAAAATATTTCATAATGAGGAAATGTTGTGGCACCTGGGTGGCTCCGTCAGTTGAGCGTTTGACTTCGGCTCAGGTCATGATCTCACAGTTTGTCAGTTCGAGCCCTGCGTCGGGCTCTGTGCTGACAGCTCAGAGCCTGGAACCTGCTTTGGATTCTGTGTCTCCCTCTCTCTCTGCCCCTCCCCTGCTCATGCTCTCTCTCCGTCTCTCTCTCAAAAATAAATAAACATTAAAAAATTTAAATAGGAATATTTCATGATGGGGAGATATATATGATATAATGTTAAATTAAAAAGCAGACTGTAGAGACTGCTCATCAATGGCATAAAAAAATACATTCTTACCCCACAATTTCCTCCAAACCTACTGGAAACAAAAAGAAAATTAAAAAAAATAATAATAGTAAGAGAAAAACAGCTACATTATCAATGAAAAAGGAAACGGACCAAAACAAAAACATGACACTTAGCTGCCAAATACTTTGAAATACTGGACAGAGGCAGGGAAGACAGAGAAAGCTCACAGACTTCCTAAGACGGGGGTCCCCATGAGGGGGGGTGGAAATCATCCACCAAAACCCACCAGCAAAGACAAGATATCCAGGTAAACTTGAATCTCAGATAAAACACAGAAAAACAAACAACAATGAATATCTTTTGGTATAAATATGTGCCAGTTATTGTCTGGGTCATACTTTCACTAAAAATTGTCTGCTGCTCACTTGATATTCTTGAACTGGTGTCCTGAATTGTACTAAATTGTGTCAGAACAGCAAAAGAAATCTGGCTGACCCATCAGTGAGTTTTGTTTGCTTTGCGCGGTGTTTTCAATTTTCTAACTTACCCTCAATATATGTAAGTAAGGAGATTTCAGTTAAAAATTTAGGTCCCTGTGGGGGCGCCTGAGCGGCTCAGTCGGTTCAGTGCCCGACTCTTGGTTTTGGCTCCGGTCACCGTCTCACAGTTTGTGAGTTCGAGCCGGAATCAGCCTCTGTGCCAACAATACGGGGTCTGCTTGGGATTCTCTCTCCCTCTCTCTCCCTCCCCAACTCAATCACCTCCCCCCTTAAAACAAATAAAATAAACATTAAAAAAAATTAAAAACATTTAGATTTTTGGTTCCTCCTGACAAATCTGATGATATGCCCACATGGACCCCAATTCCCATCTGGCAAGACTAGGCTGGGGGTTTTCAGTGTCCGCTCTGGATGCTCAGGTTTATTGGTTTGCTCTTATCCCACATAAGCCACTTAATTCACTGATATCACTGCTTAGGTCCTGGAAGCTTTGCTTTGTTTGGTGTTTGTGTTTGTTCATCTTTCCCTAGCACCTGAAGATGCGGGTTGGCGGTACATGTAAGAATGTCCCTTTAGTGACTGGCTAGACAGCCGAGGGTCACCGTGGCCACGGGTTGAACACTTCTCAGTATCCAGCCATTGTTGTGTCTGGGATTGAGCCACCAGACTTAGAGAATCTGCTGGAAGTCAGGAAAAGCAGGATGTGCGGCTCAGGGCCTTACACGGAGCCCTGTTGCTGCCTTGGAAGATGCGATGAGCTGACATGTCTCAGCACAAAGAAGAGAAAGTCAGGAGAGAGAATGGGAGGAATCTCTTAAAAGAACCAGTGTGGCCCCTGGAAACAGTTTCCAGTAGTGCCACAGTCCTTCAGCCTTGTGTTTTGTCCTTCTGGTTTGTTTATTTCCTTACCTGAAATTACAAAAAAAAAAAAAAAAAATTTCCATTTTTGCATGAAAATAGCCTACAATCATCCATTTTTTGCAGAAGGTAATTGTTCTCTCTCTGAGAGAGCACATAATTAGCCCATAAGCTGAAGGAAGATGCAGGATGGTTAACTTCCCTGGGTGAGAGTTCAGGGGCAAGTTTGGTGTTTTTAAGTTTATTTATTTATTTTGAGAAGGGGAGCCAGGATCAGGGACGAGGCAGAGAGATGGAGAGACAGAATCCCAAGTAGGATCCGGGCTGACAGCACAGAGCCCATCGGCAGGGCTCGAACTAGTGAAGCCACGAGATCATGACCCGAGACGAAACCAAGAGTTGAGTGATCAACCCACCTAGCCACGCTGGTGCCCCCAGGTGAAAGTTTTTAAAACCTTTCTTTGCATTTTTCTGTATGGCTTGAATTTTATATAATAAGTTGTATCATTTTTACCAAAATATTAAAGCCATCATTCTTAAGTGAACAGAATAATTTACGACTATCCAAACATATAATGTACATACCCAGAAACACTTAAAAACCTAGTTACCCCAAAATGTTAATAATGGCTGTCTCTGGGTGACAGGATTATGGATCGGTTTTGGTATCGTTTCGCCTTTTTTGGTGAGTGTTCCATACTGTCTGCAATTAGCATGCATTACACTTACATTTAAAACATTAAAATGGTATTTCTTCACAAGAGACTGAGAACTGTTGCCACACTGAGATTCAGGCACAGCCTCTGGGTCTGACCTGGCTGTAAAAGGTGGTGAGCAGGGAAAATTTCTTGGTTCTTTGTTTCCTTTAATGATCCTGCTGATGGCTAAGACGCCCAAGTCGCCCTAAGAACCCATTACCGATTCTAAATGGCCCCACATAGATCAATAAATATGTCCTTTTTACGAAATTTCCTCAGCTTTCTTCCCACCTACCCTCATTTTCTTTGGAGAGACCAGAAAGCTTCTGAAGCCATCTGCCCTCTTGAAGTGAGGGCATATTAAAGTGAATATTCTTTAGTTATTCATTATAATTGCCTTTGGAATGTGCTCACTAATCTTAGTCTCCTAGCTACTTAATGGTTTTGATTGGCTGGAGAACACTTTTATCTGGGTTAATTTACTATTCATAGTACAACGATGGAGTATTCATTTTGCTACCCAGATTACAGCGGTAAATGGAGTTATATATCATCCACAGGAAAGCTACATGGAGGTTAGTGTTAAAACGCCTTTCAGGCATCTTAAAGTAGAAAACAACATTCCTGCCCAAACTTTGTCACACGCTGCATTTCCTGCCCGAACTTGAAGCTGTCCGTGGCCCTTCTGTGAATGCATGTGCTTCTCAACAGCCGGGAAGTACTTGCCCTGACCCTTTAGAGCGGCTCTCTCTGATTCCAGCAGGTGTGGGATCACAGGGAAAGCATGTCCCGAAGGAGGCAAAGACGGGAGCAGCCAGAACTCCTGGGAATGTCCAGGTTTTCTTCAACATATTCCAAATGCCCTTGGAATTTCCTGCAACCCTTGCTCAGAACCTGATCCCCTGCCTACCAGGCTGTCCAGAGTCTGGACCCCCATCCCAGTCCAAAATCTCTTTCCTACCTTCCTGACTTCTGATGTGTAGGCTCTATCTCGGGATTCCATTCTGCCAGCACTTAAGACCTGTCCTGGTCGTATCTCAATGTCACTTTCCCCCCAAACCCCAAAGGACTTGGCCCTCCTGCGTGTGCTCTGAAATCAGAACCCTCTACCTAAATTTCTTTACAAGAATGGAGACAGACGTTGTGGATTATTTAACCGGTTGAAACCAGCTTTCTCCAATCCCCACTGGAATTCCTAATACTTACACTGGAGGCCACACCATGAAATTATGACCCCCTTCTGCCTGTCCGCTATATCAATGTCTGGACCCAGGAACCCTGCCTCCTCCTGGCCCTGGAAGGCTATCTGCTTGATGTTGTGAAGCTAAACAGGAATGGGGAGAGGTCTACTTGCCGAGGTAAGCAGAGGCTGGGCATCCAGGAGGGACCTAGACAGACTTCTACAGACTGTTCTCCAACATAGAGAGTCAGTCACTCATTCCTGGGGACCTCAGCAAACCGCGAGAGGTACGGCTGATATGGGCTGGGGAGCCAAGAGTAAATGGGATGGGAGCTGAGAGCCTCGCACATCTGAGAAGATGACCCCAGGCCTAAGGTGTCTTCTGTGCAATGGGAACAAACTCTCTTCCAGGACAAGGTGGCAGTGGAGCTGAAAACAGCGTTTGCTTTCCCCAGAGATAGGCTCTGCAAACAACCACTTGTGTTCCTTATCAGTGCCTAGAAGCCAGAGTTCTCTAGGAGTTAAAGACTGAGCTGGTGCATGAGGATAGGTGCATACATCAAGCACATTGTAGCACTGCTGCCTGGCCAGTAAAACCCCCCACCCCCCAAAAACAAAAAGAACTAGAAACTAAGTGGATGTTCGTCACTGGGGCAAAGGTTGCTAAGTTATTATATAGCCACAGAGCAACGAGTGTGCAACAATTTTTGTAAAGGGTCTTGACTTGGAGAGACTCCTAAATGAATACGCTGTCCAGCCCATCCCTCAAAGAAATGGTGGAGAGAAGTGGAAAGAAATAGTAAGTCGAAGGATTTGAATAAAAACGTCGAGTCACCATTTGCCACGGGTTAGACCAGGCCAACAGGGACTCAGGAGACTTTTACTTCCTTCGTGTTATTTTTGTGTGCTCTTATGACTTTTAAGTGATCAACACAAATTATTTATAAACAGAGGACAGCCACTGAGGGTGTGGGAGTAAACACAAGACGTATCTAACAAGAGGGCAGAGAGGAGCCCGTGGACGGGGTCTTACGCCCCTCAGGCTGGGCCCCCAGAGCTGTGTTGTAGACACAGTTGTATAACCTGCCTGTGGGGGGCTAGGGGGTGGGGGACTCTTCCAGAGTGAGGCTCTCCGGAATTCTGTATATTCAAGAGATAGAGATAAAGGGCCGGAGGCCCATCACGAGAATACAGAATGTTCCCTGACTGCAGAATGACCATTTTCCCATCCAACCTCTTGCCCTGAGCCGTCAGCCTCTCTACCAATGATCTGGGTATTTGGGGGACCTAAAATCTTGTACAAACTGAAGTACGGTCTTCATTTTGCAAACGAGAAAGTCTGATTCCCTTCGGGATAGCAATCCGAAGCAAACAGAAACATCTGTTTGAATAATGAGCTCTATTGTTGGCATGTTCAGGAGGCAGGAGGCAGCTGGTGATCAGATACGGACATCCCGGACCCTGGCTTGGCCGCCGCAGGCAGTATGGGAGGGCAGTGGGTGGGGGTGGGGGGTGTTGATTGGCATCTGGGAAGCCTGCACACATCTCCCCGAGGCCTTCCAAGGTCCCACGCCATCTCGGTGCCAAGATTAGCTCACCGTGGTGAGAATGATGGTGCTTTCTTGATTTTCGAGAAACCACCACCTCAGACCCTACTTGTCCGAGGTCCCCTAAGCCAGCCCTCCCACCTCGGGGGAGCGATTATGGGTCTGAAGATGCATCTCAGTGGATGTTAACTGAGACAAATGTTCAGCTCTGTGCATTTTCCAATTTTAATCGAAGGAAAGTAACTAATTACCTCGGAGAAGCAGCCATTATACACTGGCTGCAGGCTGACCTTTAGCAGGAGATGCCTTAGGGCTTGTGGGGGCAGTCGATATGTTAACCAGTCATTAAAGCTCGAGATTTCCAAGGGGAGCAGAACGTCTCCAACCCAGGATGGGCCCCAGCACTGGCTGCAGCTGGAGGGGAAGAAGAAGCCTGTCATATTCCCGGAGAAATTGATCGGACCCAGTGTTGATAGGTAATGACGTACAGCATCTCCTGGGGCCCCCATACCCGGGGGAAGCACGAAGCGTGTCTGTGCCCTGCAGGCAGAGTGGCATGTCAGCTCATTTGCACATCGGCCTTCGTTGGCCCAAATCAGACAGGTGTGGGGGTATATGGAGAACAAGGCACAGCGTAAACAGATGTCTCTGGCACTTGGAGAGGCTGGGATACTGCGCTTGTGTGCAATACTGTATGCGCACATACATTTGTGACACAGGTGAAGGGCCAGACCCTCCTGCCAGGCCCATAAAACACAAGTGAAATCACACAGCCTGGAAACACACCCCCAGGCCAAAATACAGAGTCACTTCTAACACTCATGAGACCAGTATTGCCTAAAATGATTTCCAAAGCAGAATTGCATGATCGCAGCAAAGGACAGAATTAACAATAAAAACCGGGGGACTGAACATCAGCAGGGATCATGTGTCCCCTTGAGTGATGCGACCCCTCAAAGGGGGTGATAAAGGGTGGGGAATGAAGCAGAGCAGTGCCCGGGCCTGGCTGGTTTGGCAACGGGCGACAAGTTCAAAGGGCACTCTTGCCTGGACAGGGCATCTATCCAGTGACCAGAGCCACCCACCCCATAGTCAGCAACTCCAAGGGAGGGTCCCCAGGCTTGGCGCTTTCTTCTGAATGAGGTGAAATATTTCCCCCTCCTCCACTCAGGTAATGCAGGCCAGACCTTCCATGAGAATCACCTGCTTCTGAACCAAACCAACCAATCAGAATCCCCAGAACCCCTCCCCTCCCCCCAGGTCCCTGATCACGTGGCCCAAATCAACCAATTAGAATCGTGGGAACCCCTTTCCCCTCTCCTTTAGAGAAGTGATTATATTTTTCTCTCCCTCTTTGCTGTCTGGACAAAAGCCAGTCTCCTTTAGCAGAGAGGGAGAGGCACAGGGTAGGGGGAGTGGAGGGGGTAGATATAAACCCTTATCCGAGGGAGGAACCACACAGGAGCCAGGTACCACACAGGAGCCACAGCCCCTCAGGCCAGCTCCATCTGTAACTGCTGGGGCCGCTGCTCTGTTTTCTGCAGCCGGATGCCCCTGATCCCTGAGCGACAGGACTGGGTCTGTCTCTTACATCCAAACTGACCCCAAGATGCTGAAAGAAAGTGGAATGTCGTCAGGTTTGTCCTCATCGCTCGCCTGTGCTGGGCAAACCCTATCCAGGAGTTTTAATCCAGCTTTTCTTTTCTTTTCTTTTCTTTTCTTTTCTTTTCTTTTCTTTTCTTTTCTTTTCTTTTCTTTTCTTTTCTTTTCTTTCCTTTTCTTTTCTTTTCTTTTCTCTTTTCTCTTTTTTCCTTTCCTTTCCTTTCCTTTCCTTTCCTTTCCTTTCCTTTCCTTTCCTTTCCTTTCCTTTCCTTTCCTTTTCCTTTCCTTTCCTTTCCTTTCTTTTCTTTTCTTTTCTTTTCTTTTCTTTTCTTTTCTTTTCTTTTCTTTTCTTTTCTTTTCTTTTCTTTCTTTTCTTTTTTTATTTATTTACTGATTTTAAGAGAGAGAGAGCAGGGGAGGGGCAGAGAAGGAGGGAGAGAGAATCCCAAGCAGGCTCCATACTGTCTGCACTGACCCCAACGCAGGGCCTGAACTCACGAACCCGGAGATCATGACCTGACCCAAAACCAAGAGTCGACCACCTAACGGACTGAGCCACCCAGGCGCCCCTAATCCAGCCTTTCTTGTCCCTGACAAAGCCTCCAGGCCTTACTGTGTCGCCCCACAAATGAGACCTACCTCCGGGATGGGAAAGAAAACACAGGAAATAAAAGACAGCTAGTAGCTGTGGGAAGGGAGCAGGTAAGTGTTTCAACACTGTGGGACCACAGAGGGCCTCCTGCCCTGGGGGCTCTGTCAGGTCAGGTGCCAGAACCCCCTGGTTGTGCCATGGGATGCGGGCCACTAGACCTCTCTGCTGGCTGGTTTTCTTCACTGCTCTGAGGGGACTGGACTTCCTGCTTAGGGCAAGTGCACAGCTTTCCCAAGAGAAGTTCTACCATGACGTGGATTCTCAATTACCAGGAGTTCATGTGGTCTCATTTTTCTCACCGACCATTTTACTGAGACAGGCTGTGTATGTCACCCCGCCCCTCACCCTGCAGGGGACAGGCAGGTTCCTCATCCCCATCACACCAGAGGGGAAGCAGGCTGGCCCGAGCTGTTGCAGCACTCGGTGTCTTTCCTTGTCACGATGCAGAAACGGTGGTGTCTGCTCTGGCCACTGTCCTGCCCAGATCGGCACCAGCAGGTGTGGCCCCTGCACACAGTGGCCAGAGATGGGAGTCAAGATCCTGTATCTGACATAACGTTATCTCCCCCAAATTAAATCTGTGCATAGCATGCTTGCCCTGGTTGCAAATCTGTTTCTACAAGCGTGCGTTCGAATCATGTCTTCCCCTTACAAAATCAAGAGCAGCCTTTCTCTTTCATCAGTAACTAACACTTGTGACCTGAAGCGGTGCACAGTGCTTGGTTTGCTAACTGATGAGGAAATGAACAATAGTAATATCTGACCTTTAAAGGGCATCGGATGCGTCATAAAAAACATTCAGCAAGAAAATACAGCACAAAACTGTCTGCTTACAACTTCACCCCTTGGTCTGTCTTTCACTGTCTCCTTCATTTGAAATGCAAAACAAAACAAAATGTTTTCTTCGGTGTGGAAATCTGCCAACAATCTTCCAGATCGGACGTGTTCCGCTGCCTAGGGACAGGCCGGTCGGGGAGACGGGGGCCCGAGGGGTGTGGGTTCCAGGCCCGATGCTGCAGGACTCAGGGACTGTGGTGTATATGTCCCCGGCACAACTGTGGGTTCCTACCCTGTATGGTGATGAGGACCCGGGTGCTTGTGGCCGAGCAGCGTCATTTGCAGAGTGAAATGAGGCCTTGCAGAGTCTGGCCCCCTGAAAACATGGAAGCCATGTGAGCTCCGTGACAATCAGACCCCAAACACCCAGGGGAGGGCCCAGGACTCCCAGCTGGAGAGCCAGAGCCCAATCCGTGCCTCTCAGCCCATGGGCTTGGGAAGCAGCTGGGGATCATATGACAATGCAGATTTTGAATCAGAGGCCAGGGCTGGACCACAGTGGGATTTCTCATGGCTCCCAGGCGAGGCGGGAGCTGCCCGGCCGCTGACCAGACTGGGAGCAGCTAGGCTGGAGACAAGTTGAAGCAGGCCCTCGTCCATCTCAGGGACACTGGCTGGGCTGCACGGTCCTTGCACTGGAGCTGAGATGGGGACGCCATGTCCAAGTGAGCCTCAAACACACTATCTCCCCCCCGCTCCCCCCTGCCATGCACCTCCTACTACTTGTTGAGTGTATTGTACATCCCACAGATGTGCAAGAAGACTATTGTTAACAGGTGCATTTTCTCCTACATATGTTGAAATCGATGGGCCCCACATCTGTACATGGGGCTTGAGGGCACCAGCCGGGAAGATTCATTGACGAGGGGACCATGCTTGGGTTCTCAGGGAGTTCTGAGGTGGAACCAACCCACAGGGGACCATCTTATTCTACAGGTTAATATTTATCAAATAGAAGCACCCAGCTCTATCTGGACCAAAACTAATGGGTCTTGATTTTTTTTTTTTTTTGCATCTTTCTTGCTATGAGAAAAGGCAATTAGTTTCAATCTGGGAAACACCCCAGGGTGACAATTTTAGGTGCCTTCAACCACCAAGCTCAACTTCCTCCCCATTGTTTCCAAAATGGGGCAGGATTAAGCAGAGTGCTCCCCAGTGGCTCAATGCCAGCCCCTGTGTCCTCCCTGCGGGTTGGATACCGCCTTTGCGCTAAGCAGCAGACCTCCCTGGCTTCGCTCCGATAGGTACACGACATCTGTCAGGGCAGGGGCCCTCCCGTGTAAGGATCTTAGCCACAACAGGCCTGGAGATGTGTGGACATGGACCTTCGTGGTGTGGGCACTATGATCCGGGATCATGTGTTACATCCATAGCCACTGCTGTTTCCAGACAGAAAGATGATATTGCCCAGGGCTGGTAAAGCTTCAAAGGCACAATTGGATGTAAATTTTGTCGAAACGTCCATATCCTCTGAATGATAACACCACTAATGTTGCCTTAAAAAAAAAAAAAAAGACGTTCCGAATGCAATGTTCCCAGATTAAAATATAGTATCTATCTTTCTTCACAGGATAGTTTATCTCAAAAAAAAAAAAAATCTCCAGGCTGCATTTTGGGAAGCAGACTCAATGGCAGGCCACAAAATGTATCTCTTAGGAGAAAGACGATGAAAATACAAATAGAAGTTGTCGCCATCAGCACAGAGGAGGAGGGATTCACAGAAGTGCGGCCGTCACCAGCTTTGAAGTCTGGGCTCCTCCAGGCACCCTCGATGGCTCTCGCACTGCCCGGCTGCACTTGGCAGACAGAACTGCACCCAAACAAACATGCCTTGACTCTCCACTACGCTCACCTCGCCCCAGGCACTTTGCCGAGTGCCTCATTGCCCATACCTAACGCAGAAATGACCGGCAGCGTGAAGCGCGCGGGATCGAGAATAGAAACGGCGACGCTGCCTTAAGTGGAGGCACAAAGCAGCCAGAGACCACTGTGTCTCTGTCTCTGCTGTGTGGTCTGCAGATCTTTGTGAGGAATGATGCTTTTAATCTTCAAAGCCTCTATGGCATGCACACCACGACTGTCCCCATTCTGCATGTAAGAAGCTGAAGCACAGGAAGGTTGAGAAACTTGTCTGAGGTCACACAGTGGCAGACAGAAACAGGGTTGAGATATTGGGCCAGTGCTCTTCTCACTCTGCTAGCATGTCTGGAAGACCCGCACAAGGGTATGAGTGCACACCCAACACACACACACACACACACACACACACACACACACACACACACACACACTCTCTCTCTCTCTCTCTCTCTCTCTCTCTCTCTCTCAGGGCAACAATTTGCATCTCCAAGGCCCAGGTCTGGTAACATCTCTCCCCCTGTGGTTTCTAATCATTCCCTGAATCTTCTTTTAAACAGTGTTGCCAAAGCCAGTGGGGACCACCTGACACTGCTCTAAAAATCTGATGAAAAAATTAAGGATCCTTTCCCCCCAAAATGCACACACCAGCTGGCTTGGAATCCCATATCCAGGACTACACGGACCCCGTAATGCTGAGGTGTGAGGCCCCAGCTAAGAACTTCTACCCTAAATGACACCCTTGTCCGACCTCTCTGGTAAAGGTGTGAAGCCTTTATTGGTTTGATTTAGCTTGCCTTGTGCCAGTTCATCTTAAATGACCCCGAGATCCACCATGGCGAAATTCTATTGATTGCTATTAGATTTGTTCTGTTTTCATCCTGATTCATATTCAAAACTGAATTAAGTTCTGTGGAAAAACACCCATCAAATGCTTCTCAAGGAGTAGAAAGCCATTACTATGGCCCTGAGATTCCACCCTACTATTTTTCTCCACTCCTCCCACCCCAGTCCACTCAGCTGGAGAAGGGAACATTAAGTAATTGGATAATCAGCATGCAAATGAAGGAGACCAGGATTCAAGCAGCCAGCAGGGCTGAGTCTGCACTGGACCCAGGCCTGGGGCAGGACTCCGGTGACCTCACAACTCCCAGAATCTGAGGGAGCAGGGAGATCACTCCACCTCTCCACCTATGGCTTAAATTGCCAACTTGAGAAATTGCACTCCTGGGTGCGTTACATCCAGATGAGACGTCTGATGTGCTCACAAGCCCTGAAGGTGAACGCACGCCCCATGCTGCGTGCCTTCCAGAGAGAATAAAGTTGATGACTGCCCGTGGTGGCAGGAGGAAGTGGGTGCAAGCCTAACTCACCCCTGATGCACCGCCAACCACTCTGGGAGCAAATTCCTGCTTGGCTTCTGTTCAGGAGCTTAGCTGCTCTCTCCCTTTTTTTAATCTCTATTTTTTCATCTTTTAATTTATCATCACTGTGTGATCGCTGCCTTGCTGCTAAATTTGTAGTGAGGTGCTGCAGACTTGTGCCCTGTGTCTGAATGGCTTTGTCCCGGCACCCCCCACCGCCCCCACCCCCCGCCCCCCGCACGCCCCGAGCCCAGAGAGGAGCCTGGCTGTGCATCCCCGAGAGGTCCCGCAGCAGCTCACGTTCTCTCCCCTGAACAGACACAGTGCATTCACCGTCTGAGGATCTGCCTTCCCTATTCTCAAATAAGAAATGAACAGTGGTTGAAATTCAGCTTTGAATCTCTCTGGTTCGAGTCAGCTGAGCCACTTCAAAAGGCTGTGAGTGCAAAGGAGGTGTGCGATTGGGGGGAAGCTTTGCAACATTTCAGACCTTGAACTGAAACACTTCTCCAGCAGGCCTCATTAGCTCCCCTCTCCCCACGCCACCAGCCAAGGCACCCCTTAGCCACGGGGGAGCAGGGAACAGGAGGACTGGGGGAAGGTCCCCTGTCCCTAAAGCACCACCCCTCTAAGATTCCTAATGAGGACACCCTTGGGGCTCAGGCTGAGGCTGTGAGAAGGAGCCTGGCTTCCTAAAGGGGGAGCATGTGCCGGCGAGGCGCCACGGTGTGAAAATCCCCAGAGACAGGCACCTCCCTGGGAAGGCAGGGCATCGTCCATGTCCCAGGTGTAGAAGGGGCATCAGGCCACAGCCAGAGGGGCCCGTGCCTCCCTAGCCTATGGTCTCCCTCTGTCCTCTGCCACCAGTAGGCCACAAGCTGTGCCTCTACACCCACCAAGCCTCAACCCTGCAGAGGGACAGAGGAATGTGACCCAAGTCTGAAACTTTACATGAAGAGACCAAAGATGCTAAACTAAATTCAGTAAGTCCTTGGTGTGTGAGCCTAATTTGTTCCAGAAACACACTTGGAATCCACAGCACTCATAGATCAAGGTGAATTTCAAGAACCATGGGCTCAGTTGTGATCATGGAACGTTCATTGCCACCTACGACTCGTATGGCAAGACATCGCTCGTTTATCAAGCTAAAATTTATGACAAGTGTTTGCTCGTCTTGCAGAAGACTCACAGCACAAGTCACTTGCAATCCAATGTTTTACCGGAAGTAAATTATTTCTTCAGACCGAGCTCACTGGGCTGGGCTGAAGGTTCCCCCCACTTGCTACATGGCAAATGGGGGACCCCCGAGGACACTGGAGCAGCCGCTTGCAAAAACAGAGCAACCACATGGTGTGTGCACATCTGAGTGAGGTGTGAGACAGTCTGAGACCCAACGCCCACACACCGGCCAGGAGCAGGGCCAGCGGGGACCCCCTCACCGGGAGGGCACAGGCTGGTGGGCATCTGTCCCGGCATGCATGGCTACGCTCGTGTCCCTGGTAACAGTGGAGACAGGGGGCACGGGAGGGGTTGTAGGGTACTTCTCCCCTCTGCCTACTGGGACTTGAGCTTTCTTGGTGCACAATGCACTCTCCCAACTGGAATAGAAAAAGGGAAGAAAGAAACTCATTGAAATCTACATGTGTAGGAGGAATATGTTCATTTGGCTTTTAGGTTATAGTTAAATTGTAGTAACTTGTAGTAATGTGTGTCTCCCCAGAGTTCCTAGATTGGAGCCCTAATCCCAAATGTCACTGTGTTTGAAGGTAGAGCCTTCAAGGAGGTAATCAAGGTTAGATGAGGTCATGAGGGTGGGGTTCTAATCCAACAAGACTGTGCCAAGAGCACAAGCACCAAGCACAGAGCATGGGCTCTGGGAGGACACCGGGAGCTGATGGGAAGCCACAAGCCAGGAAGGGACTTTCACAGAGACCTACTCTGCAGGCACCTTGACCTTGGACTTCCAGCCTCCAAAACCTTGAGATACAGATTCCCTTTGTCTGAGTGTCCCGTCTGTGGTATTTGGTTCTGGCATTCAGAACCGAGACAACGGGCTTTCCTGAAACTTTCTTCTACTCTGTTCTCAAATGAGTTAGAAGCTTCCTTTGCTGCTTGGTATTCGCCATCACCCTGAAGGAGCACCCCACCTCAAGGTGGAGCCCCCAAATATATTTGTTAGTTTTGCGGCAGAAACGCCACCTGCTCTAGACGGAAGAGAGGCAGGGGACAGAACAGGAAGACAGAATGGTGGACCCAAAGGATGGGGGTTTGGCATTTTGACTGCAAATGAACAATCAATGAGCTTGCTAAGTACATGCACATAACAGCCAATCAGCACCAAACGTTTCTGGAAGAAATGTCTACACCCTTCTGCAGAGTGGAGGGGCTGAATGGGGACCAAGGTTAGGGACTTCCTGCACGAGTAGGCTATAAGCCATGGAAAGAAAGCTAGATTTATACACACACGCACACACAGACACACACACACACACACACACACACACACACACACACACACACACACATATATGTACATATATTTGGATATATATATGTTATACATATATATATATATAGACACACACACACATATATATATATATACTTACATATGTATATATATATAATATTATATGTATATGTATTTATTATATATATTATATATAATATTATATTTATATATTTATTATATATATAATATACATTAATAAGAGACCTTAAAGCCCCAAAACAACATTTTCCTCTTTTGTATCTGAGCAACCAGGAAGCTGAGTGTGCATGCGGGTGCCCACGTGTGTACGTGCACATGCACACACGCGCGCGCACACACACCCCCACACACACACACACTATCTAACTTGTTATTGTGAAACAACAAGCCCCACCAGGGCTCCAGGTGGAGGAGGAGGGGTTGCTCGGTCACATTTGTAAGGAAGCAGCTGTCGTTTTCACCGGGCTGTGGTTTCCCCAGACTGTGGGCACTGTGCCCACCCACCCCAGTCTCCAGCTCAGTGCCAACAAGGAGACTGCAGGGCGTCTTCCGATTTCCAACCTGCAAAGGCCAACACCAGTGAGGGAGAGGAGGAGAAGTGGGGTCAGACCCCGAGGGAGAAGAAAACTAGGCATCTGGGAGGTAAATGGATCAGGATAAGCTTCACCTCTGAGAACTTTACACCAAGAGCAGTTACTGGGAATAAGAGAAAAGAGCTTCCCAGGGAATTCCAGCAGGACCAGAAGCAGCCATGTGCTAAAGTAAGTTTGTCTCCAGGGGTCACCCGGCCTGGCTTCTGGGGAGATGGGGAGGGATGCGCGGGGAGCTCAAATGGAAAGAGAGGGCGCTTTCTGTCTTCTCACTATCTTTAGTTAGTTTGCAAAGAATGTATCGATACCACCACTTTTCACAGCACAGGTTTGAAGGAGTCAATGTTACTGCTGCATCACACAGCCATGGTTGGGGTCCTGTCTCCTCTGCTTCTGTTCAACTCAGGGCAAGCATCTGGGCCTCTGTGAGCCTGAGTCTCAGCTGTCAAACAGGCACAATAATGACACATCACTGGCCTCCTAGGGCTGCTTTGAAGATGAAAGGGACAGTGCCCATTATGGCCACTATAGCACATGGCTTCATAGGCTGGGAGTGCTAATCGGGTGTTAGCCCTTGGTACTGACACCCTTTGCATGGATTTCCTTGCCTCTTATGTTAGCTTTGGCTTCAAGTTTGCTAAACGGTGTCTCTTTGCTCTGGGGAAGTGTTTGGTCTGACCCAAGCAAAAAACAAACAGCTCTCTGTCACCTAGACTGTCAGGGGACATGTCACTGTCTCCCAGAGCTGCATCCTGCCAGCCCTGCCATGCACTTCTCCAGGGTCCCCGGCACATGGGCCTCCCACGAGGCCAGCTGTCGTCACACACTGTAGAACATTCACTCAGGTCTCAGAAAGGCCTCCTAAGTGGGCTTCTCGGCAAGGGCTCCACTCTGTAAATTCCGGAGCAGATGGAGAGAGCCCTCGTCCTTCAGCCAAGGGTTGGAGGCCATGGAGGCAAACTCATCTGATGGTGTGACTCAGAGACTCGCTCATCCACAAGCACGCTGGGTGCAGAAGCAGTCTCTTGGCTGCTTCCAGCCCTGGGCCCATCTGCTACTCCCTGGCCAGGTTCCCGACCGTGAGGGTGGAGGTGCCAAGCCAAGGGCAGCAAGCGTCCCCAGCCAACCAAAAGCCCTCTTCCCCCTAACTTTCTCTGTGGTGACCACAGTGCGGTAAGCAGGTGCACCTCTCCTTATGCCTCATCACACGTCTGGACTTCCAGGAGAACCTCTCTTGCAAGGAAGAAAGATCAAGGGCTGGGTCTAGTGGTCACCAAGAGAGCATCAGAGCACCTACAGCTGTAAAATACTGAGCTTGATTCCACTAAGTTGTCTGTACCTTTGCCAGATGTGAATGGACTGTTGCCTGGACAATCGTTTCCTTTTGTAAGAAGGGGAGAGCCTTCTGGAATCCTGGAATTCAATCTCTACAAGGAGCCTCAGACCTGGAGAAGGTCCAGTCTCTAAGTTGGCAAAAGATATCATTCTGGACCCCGGGCAGTCACAGGGTTTCCTGCAGCAACACTGTTTTACATTTTCCATCTGGCCGCCCAGCAAGTAAAGGGATGAAGGGGAAAATTCTGGAGCAGACATCTGAGGCACATGCTCTCTCTCTCTCTCTCTCTCTCTCTCTCTCTCTCTCTCTCTCTCTCTCTCTTTCTCTGACAGATATATATATCCGTATTTTCTCTCTCTGTCTCTCTCACTTCCCACCATGTGCCTATGTGACAGGCAAGTGCCTCATGCTCCTGCTGAAGTTGAATGGGAGCAAGTGTCTAGAGGGCAGGAAGCATAACTCAGCATTAGCTCCAGGAAGGATTGCATTTTATAAAAATTCCACCTTCCTTGTCTTTCACCAGGTTCTTAGAACATGCAGGAGAGAGAGGAATCTCCCAGAAGTTTCCAGGGCACAAAGCTATGAGGAGCACATTCACTATGAATTTGTTAATTGCATCAGAGATCAAGGCCAGCGAGACAAACTGCATCAGGGTTAGAATACTCCCGACAGCATCCCCTAGGCTCTGCTGTTTGCTCAACTAGACACAGACGTGGGCTGAATGGTCTGGCCTGACCTTGCTGACTCACCTAGCCCTCTGCTGACACCATCCATCTGTGCTGCTCTGTTGGGAAAAAAGGCTCTCGAACCAGCAGTGGAAAATTTCTGTGGGTGGTTATGTTTCCACCGGGCATCCAGAGGTGCTGGTGGGAGACATCCAAGAGCAAAGAGAAGACTTTGTGAGTTCAAGCTGTGGTGATTTGGAGTGACCCAGGATCATTGCACCCCAATCACTCAGTGTCATTTCCTTCCTTCTGGTTAACCTTACCTGGCTCTGATGTGTTTATAGGATGCTCTTTGTTGAGTGTCTGTGGTCTGGTAAGGGAAAGAGGGGACACGGTGTCCCCACAGACAGATGTATGCTTGAACTAGGAGCCTTTTTCTGGCAAAGGTAAACCTCTCCCTGAACAAGGAAATTGGTGAAAGAAGAAAAGGGGGGAGCCAGGATCACTGAGGTTCTAGACCATACCCCTCCCTGCAAAGGGTGAGCACTGTAAGTCCTTTCTAAGTCCTACCTTGGGGAGGCCTCACCTGCCAGTGGCTCTCCTGTTGTTACCTTTGAAAACTGCATAAGAAGCAAAGGCCCTTGGCCAGGCACTCAGAAGAAGGCCTTTTTAAGACAGTGATCTGGACTTAGGGCTTTTGATCTTACAGCACAGACTTGCTTACTCATTCTGGAAAGCTCATCAAATTTTTCAAGGCATACTGGGCCATACTAAAAATTCCTCTGTAGCCAGCACAAGCCATGGAACACATTTTATAAATCTATGAATGACCTTACAATGTCTTCCCTTGGAAAGAAGCCGAAAGGATCACTGAAATAAGCGTCCAGGCTTTGTACTGGCCTTGATTTGAAGTAAGACCACTGGGGATTCCACCAAATGAAGCTTCTTTGACTGTTCACAAGCAAGACTTGCTTCTAGATTTAATTTCCAAAGGAAGGAAATGCATCCTGAAGACACACTTGTTAGTGGAGAACATAAGAGTATATAGGTGGTGGTCTTGAAACAGTATTCTTCATCTCCTGCCTCCAATGACATGCAAATCTAAATTCAGGTGGATAATAGAGCAAAATGGAAGGGGGATGTCATATAAGCCTAGGAATAAAATACAAAGAAATATTAAAAACTAATACTAATTATTGGGGAGGGCAAGCCTTGCTAAATTAAGTCATAAAGTACAGAAACAAGGAAGGAAAGAAAGACGTGTTTGGTTACATGAGATTCTTAAATTTCTCTATACTATGCACATAGTTTGATGGCAAAAGATGTGGAAATAAACTGAAACATACACAACAGAAAAATAATTGGTGCCTGAGATAGAAAATTTTCTATAGCTCAATAATAAAAATCCATTCAACACATTAGAAAAAAATAGTCTAGGAATGATTCTTCATAAAACCAATCTAACTTGGACTGAAAACTTCAGCTTAAGACCAGGTAAGGTGGCCTCCTGTACCCTCTACCAAGCCCAACTAAGCCAATGGGGAGTGATATTGAGAAGCCACCCTATTGTGGAAAATGCCTCGGTGACAGGGAGAGTGCAGCACTTTAATTGGAAAGCCTCCGTCCCATGAGGGACACCCCAGGAAACACATACAACTGCTTCGATAATCCTCCAACATCCAGAGTATGTGTCACATGCCGTGTAGACCTCAAGGAACGCAGTTATTTCTACCTTGATGTGACTCATTTGGGTTTAAAGACATCAGAGAAAATCCTGAAGTCTCTGACACTGATGGGCAGTTGAAATGAAAGCGTCAATGGAGCGCCTGGGTGGCTCATTCGGTTAAGCGGCCGACTTCACTCAGGTCATGATCTCGCGATCCATGAGTTCAAGCCCCGCGTCGGGCTCTGTGCTGACAGCTCAGAGCCTGGAGCCTATGTCAGATTCTGTGTCTCCCTCTCTCTGACCCTCCCCCATTCACGCTCTGTCTGTCTCTGTCTCAAAAATAAATAAACATTAAAAAAAATTAAAAAAAAAAAAGCGTCAAGAACGACTTCTCCTGCCTGGCCCCCGTGCCTCCAGAAACACAAAGGGAGGCTCAGCACAGCAAGACCGAATGACTGGATGTTCTCGTTCCGTGAACTGTGGGGAAGAGAAAGTGCTGCTTGACTCTGAGAGACACATTCACCTCAACCCGTTCTCTACTTAGTCTCTTCTCTGTCAAGGCATTATCCATTTTGCATGATGGAACTGTCATCAACAGATTCAATAGAACCTATTTTGTGGTCTCCATATCTATTTTTCAGGGACACAAAAGCATTCAGGATAGACTTTTGATGCCTTGGGCACTATTTCACACCTGGCTCGTTCCCCACTCCTACCACCCATCCACTATTTCCATCTTTTAGATTCCTGAATGGCAAATCCAAAGCACCTGCAATACCCAAACCCAGCTGGAAATCAAAAATTAACACTGTTTTCAAAATTTCGAATGGTTTTTGTGTGCCATGTGCTTAAGGCTTGCAGCTATAAAGCTTGGGAAAGAAATAACTTGGATACAACAATGTCTATAGTGTATTCTGACTCTAAAATGTTAGGATCTATCCAACAATAGAAATTGGCTAAATAAAGTATGTTACAACCATAAGATGGAATGCTATCTGGCCATTTAATGTGATGCGGGAGAACATGAAATGACAATAGGAAAATGCTCATGATATAGCAAGAGAGAAAGCAGATTGTAACAGCCTATGTACTGCATAATAACAGTTTTGTTAAAAATGCAAATAACAACCATGAGTGTGTGAACACACCCCTATGCCCATGACAAAAAAGCCTGGAAGGATTGACATTAAAAACTCACTGTGGCTACTTGTTAGTAGTGGGAACACGGGTATGTTTTATTTTTCCCATAGTGCTTCTGTGTGGCTGAAACCTTACTAGTAAACAAATACTGTTTTTCTAATCAGAAAAAAAAATAAGCATTTAAAATATAAAATTGCCAAGATGCATAATAAAAAAATAATTTCATCTCTTTGGAGAAACTGGCCATTATAGCTCAGCTTTTTACTGTGGTAAAATACACAAAACATAAAGTTTATCTTTTTAACCACTTGAGGGTGTACAACACAGTGGCAGTGAAGTACTTCCACACCCTTGTGCAGCCACCACCACCATGTAGCTCCAGAACATTTTCATCACTCCAAGAGGAAATCCCGTACACATTGAGTTCCCAACCCACTATACACCTGTCCCCTAAAATCTACAAATCTGTTTTCTGTATATGGATTTGCTTATTCTGTATGTTTAATGTAAGTGGAATAACACAATATGTGGCCTCTGTGTCTTTGCTCACTTAACACAAAGTTTTCAAGATTCATCTGTGTTATAGCATGTATCTGTACGCCATCCCCTTTTATACCAGAATGCTATTCCGTTGTATGGCTATACTACACTTTATTTATCTGTTCATCCCTTGATGGGCATTTGAGTTGTTTCCGCCTTTTTGCTACTGTATTAAGTACTGCAACACACATTCGCATAAAAGTTTTTGGTTGAACACCTGTTTTCGATTATTTTGAATATATACCTAGGAGTGGAAATGCTGGGTCATGTGGCAGTTCTAGGTTTAACCTACTGAGGATCATCCAAAGTGTCCTACAGAGTGGCTCCATCACTTGAAATTCTGATCAGCAATGCACAGTGTTCTAATTTCTCCACATTCTCACAAACACTTATTTCCTATGGATTATGATTATGATTCTAGATATCCTAGTGGGTGTGAAGTGGCATTATCTCATTGTGGTTTTATCTGCATTCCTCAAATGACTGTTCATGTTGATATCCCATGCATTAATTGGGCTTTTAGTCTTTTTGTTGTTGAATTGTAAGTGTTCTTTATATATACTGGATACTAGACCCTTTTCAGATATGTCATTTGTAAATTCTTCCTCATTCTGTGAGTTCTTTTTTTCATTCTGAATAGTGTCCTTTGATGCAGGAAAGAGATTTGAGATGAACAAGTATAAGTCCTCCAACTTTGTTCTTCTATTTCAAGATAGAGTTGACTATTCTATGTGCCTTGAATTTTCTTACAAATGTATGTCCAGCTTTACTACTTTTACAAAAAGCCATTGAGATTTTGATACCTATTAAAAGGAATCCATAGATTGTTTGGGGGAGTCCTACAATCTCGACACTATTGTCTTCTATCACATGAACACAGGGTGTCTTTATATTCAGATGCCTGCATTTTTTCAGCAATATTTTGTAGTTTTCATTGTACAAGACTTGTACCTCCTCAAATTATTCCTAAGTACCTAATTCTTTTTGATACTGTTGTAAATGGAATTGATTTCTTAATTTCTGTTTCAGACAGTTCATTACAGAAATACAACTGATTATATCCTCTATAAATAGAGACAACTTTCCTTTTTCCTTTCCAATGTTGGTGTCTGTTTATTTCTTTTTCTTGCCTAATTGCTCTGGCTAGGACTTCGCGTACAATGCTGAAAAGATGGTGAAAGTGTGAATTCTTGTTTCATTCAGGTGTGGTATTAGCTGTGGATTTTACATAAATGTTGTTCATTACATCGGGGAAGTTCCCTTTATTCCTTGTTTAGTTTAGTTTTTGTTTGTTTTTACCTTGAAAGGGCACTAGATTTTACCAGATGCTTGTTTTTTTTTTAATCTGCATTTATTGAAATGATTATGTGATTTCTTTTCTTTCTTCATTCTATCAATGTGAGGTATTACACTGATTGGTTTTGGTATGTTGAACTACTCTTGCATTCTTGGAGTGAATCCCACTTGCTCATGGTACATATTGCTACTATTGCTACTTGCTTTGGTTTGCTACTGTATTGTTGAGGATTTTTGTGTTTTATTCATGGGCACATTAGTTATTATTATTATTTTTTATGTCTTTCGCTGACTTTGGTATCAGGGTAATGCTGGCCCTATAGAATAAGTTAGGAAGTCTTCCTTTCTCTTCCATGTTTTGGAAGAGGTTGAGAAAGATTGGTACTGATTGCTTAGAGGTCTGTTAGAGTTCATTGGTAGTCATGTGGTCCTGGGCATTTTTTGTGTTCTTGTTTGTTTGTAGGTTTTTGGTTAATGATTCAACTAGTTCAGCTTTTAAAAGAACCGTATTAAAACATAAATTGAAGATTTTCCTTCAATGACCAATTCAGTCACTTTTAACTTTGGCCCTGATGTGAAGCCCATGTGATTTTGCAATTTGGATGAAGAACTTCTTCTTTTAACCAAAGAAATTGCTTCCAAGTTTATGCATATTCCCATTGGCAACTAGTTCATAAAATCTTGGAAATGTAGGTTTCCTCTGACTTTTCATTGCACATTCAAGCCCTCTTGTATCTGTGGACCCGTTTTAGGGTTAACGGCTTACTTACGACAAAAGAGACAAATAAAATATGAATAGCTTATAATGTCAAAGTATGGAAGGTAAGTGACTAAAAATGTAATTCCAACTTTTAGACGTTAGCAGCTATCAGAAGGCCAAAGTCACACTGTAAACATCACTCCATTCATTCATTACGGAATATAGTATTTATTCTATGGAATACCATGAGTGCTCCACTTAAATGCCTGTGCTGTTCATAACCCCATGTGAAGATTATATGTCCCTGGTCTCTGGGGTCCTTTCCACCCATCAGGTTTCTTACCCATAAGAGCGCTCTTCATGGGGATGATCTATTAAAATGCCTTTCGGCTTTGCTCACGTTTATTGTTGCTGTTGTTTTGTCATTGCAATTGTTTGGTTGCAGTGATTTTTACCCGTCCATCCCATGTACTTCCTGACTTCAGAAAATTCTTTCTGAGTCGAATTGTTGGGTTCACACTTTTTTTAGTCCAAATATAACAATTCTGAAAATATATCTTATACCTGTGGCTACCATGAAATTTATGGGAAATTCAGTTTCATTACAGAAGCCGGACTTCCTACGAAACTAACCATTCACCTAGACACCTAGACAGTTGCTCAGAGAAGATATACTTTGCACAAAAACAAAATGCAACTGAAGACACAATTCCCAAATAAGCAAATGAGCTAGTTCATGTGGAGGCTGATGGGTGAAAGAAGTGAGCTCCCAAAAGTCTCCTTCCTAGACGTGGGGGTCACGGCCAAACCAAACTTTCCCAGACTCCGTGTATTTCTCTGTAAGATGGATATGACACTAGTTCCTATCATGTTGGGTTGTTGCGAGGATTGAGTGAGAGAAACCAGCTAAATCCATTAGCACTATCTGTGGCAGTTAGTGAATAGCCAATACACGCTAACTGGTTAGAAGTAGCATCAGAACAAACAGAATCAAGAACATGAATGTTCTGCATTTTTCTGCGTATCAGATCCTCCGCAAATGTAAGCCAGTTACCTCTAGTGCCTTCGTGCTGAGCTTCTCGGGCAACGTACTCACATTCATTCATTCATTCATTCATTCATTCATTCATTCTTTCATTCATTCAACAAATGTCCAGAAAATAAATATCTGTTGGTGCTAGCCCAAGTACTGATGACGGAATAGAACCAGGTCTCTGACCTAATTGTTTGCAGCAGGGGTCAGCAAACTTATTCTCCTACTGGCCAGAGAGTAAATATTTCAGGATTTTTGAGCCCTACACCTCTGATGGAAGAGGCATTCATTTCAGCCTTCATACTGCAAGAGCAGCCATGTGTCAAAATGAATGGGCATGGCCGTGTGCCAATACAACTTTGTTTACAAAAACAGGCAGTGAGCAGCATTTGGCTTGAAGTGGACGATTTAGAGATTTTCAGTATAGAGTGTGTCAAAGGGAATCGTTAAATAAATACAGTCAAGTATGAGAAATACTCCGATGGTCTCAAAGAAGGCCAAGGAAGTCTTCCCAGAAGAAGCAATACTTAATCGAGTACCAAATAGATGCACAGAAGACAGTCAGTCAAGGAGGGAGAGAACAGCATTGTAGGCAGATGCATGGTGTGCGCAGAGCTGTGAGAAGAAAGAGAAGTCAAGAGACCAAGACGCAGAAACAGAGACGGTTGGACAGGATTGATATCAGAGGAGCACCTCAAACTGAACAGGGCTTGAGTGCTGGGGCCTTTGGGATGAAGCTATAGAGGGGTGAGGACCGGGTTGTGAAGGCTTCTGGCACTGAGACTTGTCACCCCTCACCACCTGGCACACATCTCTGATGAGAGCCGCATAGGGCTGGCATCTCTCCATCTGCAGCCATTCCCGGGGCCAGGCACCTTCCTGACAGACCCCAGTAAACAACTGTGTATAACACCCCAACTTCTGAGTATCCCGAACATGCCAGTGAAATCTCAAAAGAGATCAATTAAAAGAAGGGCTAAACATTCAAGGAAGTTGACTTCGTTTTCAACAGAAGAAAGCTTTTTGACAGTGAGATAATTGTATGCCATAATCTTTCAGTTTTTCAGGATCATGGACTAAAAAAAAGTTACTTCATGCTCATTCAGGATAAGAAAATAGATTTGCAAGGTGAGCATCCTCTACGTTCAGATGCACAATTTCCATGTTCATTATTGGCCAACACAACAGTCCGTTCCCAAGGAAGAGTAATAGTTTGCTTTACTTGACATTTTGAGCTACCACATCTGAGGGCCAGGTCCCAGGGGACGCACATTGCCCCGTCACTTGGAAACAAACCAGTCTGTCCCCTCAGTCAGTCGGTCACCCCGTGAGGCATCACAGCACTGAGGTGGGCTCACACTACAGTGCCCTTCATCCTTTCCAATGGCTCTGGAAAGTGAGGACGTGGGTGTAGGAACATGAAGAAGACAGAGAATTCAAGAGCAGATAGTCACACTTGGCTTGAAAATAGTCCAGTGGTGGCCGGCCCTGTCTCATAATAAGTAAACACTCAGGAAAACCAGCGTAGACCTCTGCATATAGACCCATATGAGGGGAACCGCAGAAAAATTCTAGCACAGAAAGCTGGCTTTTCTCCCAAACATCAAAATCTGAACATGTTCTCAAATATATACAGTAACTTATTCTCCTCTTTATTCTACTATTACCTTACATTTTAGCCTGAATTTAATTCTGAGCTCAAGATAGCTTATGAACTCAAACATGCTCATAAACAAATGTTCGAAGGAGAAGGCACAGCAGAGATGGTTTGAGCTGTTAAAATTCTACATATAAAGAGCGATTAGTGCATCGAACCTACCCTAACATTTCATTCTCTTAATGGAATTCAGGCTGAATTTTGATAGCAAGAAGTAAGAGATTTTATTTTCATGAAAGCCCATTTCTGTTGCATGACACAATACATGGCTAAATAAACACAGCATCACCAGGAAATAAATCCCAATTTGAAGTCTGAAAGGGCACTCTCATTTCTTGAATATCCTGAATGTCAACTTTTTGATGGGAAAAAAATACATAACAGTGACTGTACACATAGGTCTGTACTGGGTATCTTGGCCGTGTGTCCCGAGTTTCATTTGTTGAATCTCTATGTTTTCTGTTCCAGAGCGTCTCGTGGCATTTATTATGTTCTCCTAAAACCGCAGCTCATGAAGGCGTTGGAAAGGTCACTGTTTCCTGGTTATGTTTTTTAAAAGAGTTTAAGTTAATATATATGTCCTCCAATAAAAGATGAGGTTTCATGTGCATTTGTTTCTGAAATTGAGGCATATCTGTTCCTGTTCTCCGGGAGCCATTGTTCAGTTTCCGAGTGTTTCCTGAAGTTTCCCTGCAGCAGGGTGCTCCCCTGCACATCTGTAATAACGACAACTTTGTTCCCACCTTTGTCTGTGGACAGGGACACAGCAGCGAGGCTGAGACAGCACAGGGCTCTCAGGAGACTCTCTTCTGAAGACAATGGTAAAAAGACCTTGCCATGGAGAAAGACAGAAGGTCATAAAAGTTAGTGGCCTTAACACCCTTAGTTAAAAATATAAAAGAAATCATTTATATTCCCTTAACTTAAAGTTTTATACTAGTCCCCCTGTTCTAAAAAAAGAGAACACTAACACTGAGCTTCGCAGCAACCAGGAAATGTTGCTATTTATTTTATATTTTGGAATTCTGGTAAGATGGCATTTTTACATACTTGTCATTTCAATTTTAATTGTTGGTGAGATTTTTTTTTTCTCAGGGTGGAGGACAATGACCATCTGTCCTCTGGTTTCCCTGAAAATGGATCAAGAAAAGGAGGGCTTCATTTCTACAGGCTGGCTCCAACAGGGAGGGACTGGGAGGCTGTGGTCTGTCCAAAGGGTCTTTAATCTTTCTGTGTCCCCAAGGAAATTTTAAAGTCAGATCCATGGCTGTTTCTTTACACCATGATTTTGAACAACAGACTCCCGGGTTTGGTTTCCCTGGAAGCTATAGCTTGAGTTGAGATTTGTGGGCTCTCTGAGAGGGCTGGGATGAGAAAGTACTGAATCTGGGACCCACCGTGTCCTGATTCCTCTCCATCTGATAAATTATTTTAAAAGCTCATCTCTTCCTTTGCTCCTCTGACTACAGTCAGCTGGAAAAAAAAAAACATGAGGGTTCCTGTGAACACACGGCATGAAAACTCACTTGGTAAACCATTTTCTGTTTTCTATGAGCAACGATGCTGGCCACACTTTCTGGGACAACATAGTAAGGGCCTTCTGCATGCTTCCAGTCTCCCTTTACGCCCTCCTGACAGTCTCCTCGAGGCTCTCTGCCTCCCTCGTGCCACACCAGGCTGTTTTATTGAAATACATACTGTACCTTATTTTTAAGGGGTGCACTCTGTTGGTTTAATGCAGGATATATTGTGAAATGATCACCACAGTCAAGGTGGTTAAAAACCCCAACATCTCACGGTTAGGATCACGTGTATGGGCGAGGACACTTAAGAACTACTCTCTTAGCAAATTTCAAGTGTACAGTACCATTAACTGTAATCACTACGTTGTTCATTAGATTCCTAGAATTTATGCATCTTTTTCTTTAATGTTTTTTTTTTTATTTTTGAGAGAGAGAGAGAGACAGAGACAGAGTGCAAGTGCGAGGAGGGGCAGAGAGAGAGAGAGGCACAGAATTTGAAGAAGGTTCATACAAGGAAGGTAACTGTGGTGAAGAGGAAGGTACTTCAGTGTAGAAACAATGACACGGTCCCTGGGTGGCTCACTTGGTTAAGTGTCAGACTTCAGCTCAGGTCATGATCTCAAAGTTTTGAGTTTGACAGGCTTTGTGCTGACAGCTCAGAGCCTGGAGCCTGCTTTGGTTTCTCTCTCTCTCTCTCTCTCTCTCTCTCTCTCTCTCTCTCTGGAAATACTAAATAAACATAAAAAATGAAGCAATGATACTTTTTGCCACATTCATTATTACGGTATTACAAAGAAACCTCTGTCTTAGAAGAACCAGTTGGCTGATTTATTAAGGGGGAACATATGATTTCAAAGTTAAAGGTTCTGTATTGAGAAGATTAGACGGGAAGGAAGAAAGGAAACTCACATCAAACATGGGCAAGAGAATTGGGTCTCCTTGACCAGACTATGGATTTCATGAAAACAGGGTCAACATGTGACACAGGTGTGGGTGGCAGAGTAGATGTCACGGAAGAAAAAATCAGCGACCCAGAAGACACAGTGATACCAGCTCTGAAGAATGAAACACAGGGACTAAAAATGTTCAAAACATAAAATGGAGTATTTAGCTACCTAATAATTTTAAGAGCCCTAGAATAAGAAGCAATTCGAAGAGAAACATATTTGAAGAAATGATGGTGAAAATTTTCTAAATTGGATGAAAAGTATAAACTCCCAGATGGAAGAATCTCAATGGCCCTGAAGCACAAGAAACATGAAAACCACACAAAGGTACAGCATAACTAATTTCTTCAAAGCCAGTGATGGAGAGAAAAATCTTAAAAGCAATCAGAGATTCTAGACTAAAAAGAGCTCACAGGTTCATCGTCTAAGTTGTAGTTAACAAAGAGCACAAGTTCAGAGATGGGGATGTTATCTAGGAATGAAAAAGAGAAAACTTCAGATAAATGTACAGATTGTGAAAGAATCTTTAAAAACACACCCAGTTGATGGGACACCTGGGTGGCTCAGTTGGTTGAGCATCCGACTTCAGCTCAGGTCATGATCTCATCATTTGGGAATTCAAGCCCCGTATCAGACTCTGTGCCGACAGTTCGGAACCTGGAGCCTGCTTCCAATTCTGTGTCTCCCTCTCTGTCTTCACCTCCCCTGCTCACGCCCTGTCTCTGTCTCTCTCATAAATAAATAAACATTTAAAAACTTAAAAAATAAATAAATAAAAACATACTAAGTTGAGAAAAAGACACAAGATATTTTCAAAAGCAAAAAAAAAAAAAAAAAAAAAAAAGCATTCAGGGAACAAAGAAACATTCTATAAACAGGAACAAAGGTAAGTCTAAAGACCCCAGGGAAGAAGACGACAGAGAGCATTTCCACTGAGGGAAAACAAACACAAGCCTGTCCACTTAGGATACTAATCAGAACAAAAGTATATTTCAAAAGTGAAGCTGGAATAAAGACACTTTATGTGTAAAAGGAAGGCTGAAATGATTCGTGATGAGCACACCAGGTACACGAAATAGTAAAGGAAGTTCTTCGGGAACGAGGGAAATGATAATAGATGGAAACAGGCATTTACGCGAAAACCAATGAACCACAAGTGGGGAATAAGTGAGAAAATATATATTTACTCATTATTCAAGTCCCTTTAAGAGACTTTTAGCTCCTTAGAGAAGAATAACAACACTGAGGCGTGGTGTTTGTAACACACACAGAGGAAAATACACAACAACAATAGCACAGAATCTGAAACTCGACCTGAGTCACATCACTTACACAGAAATGAATAAAAATGAATCGTGGGTAAAAAATATAAAGCACAAAACTAAACCTTGAAGAACTATAGTAGGGGACAAACACTTGGGGATTTAGGGTTAAGCAAAGATCTGGACACCAGCATAATTTGGTGGACTTCATCCAAATTAACCACTTTGCTCTTCAAAAGGCCCTGTCAAGATAACAAAATGACAAAGTAGAGACTGGGACACATATTTTCAAATTATATTTCCAACAAAAGCCTTATTTTAAACTATATACAGAATCTGTGAAAGTCAACATTTAAAAAATCCAATTAAAAACTGAGCAAAAGATAGGAACAGACATCTCACTAAATAGGATACAAAGATGTCATATCAGCCCATGAAACAATGTTCAACCTCTTTTCCACTAAGGAAATGGAAATTAAAAGCATACTGAAATCCACACCATCAACACAACAGAAATTTTAAAAATAGTGAGTACACCAAAAGCTAGTAAAGATTTGGAGAAACTGAATTGTTCCTACATTGCTGGTGGGAATTTAAAATGGTGGAGTTACTCTGGAAAATAATTAGAAAGTTTCTTTTAAAATTAGTGATGGAATTATCAAAGATCGAGCAACAATACTCCCGGGAAATAATTCTAAACTTATGTTCATGTAGATACTTATAGACACAATTCACAGCTTTATTGGCAACAGTGAAAAATGGGAATTTACCTAAATATCCTTCAGTGGGTTAATTGTTAAACTAACTGTGGTATATCCATACCATGGAATAATACTGGAAATAAAAAAAGGAATACTAGCAACTCCTTGGGATGAATCTCAAGGGATTTACTCTGAGTGCAATAAAGCTCATCTCAAAATAGTCACATACTGTATGATTCCATTTATATAACAGTCTCAAAATAACAAAATTATAGAAATAGAGAACACATTTCCGGAGTTAAGTTAAGCAGGCAGAGGTAGAAAAAGAAAAGTGCCTGTAGCTACATCAGGGCAACATGAGGGATCCCTGTGGATGTAAATGTTCTGTACCTTGGTTATACCAATGTCAATATCTTGGTGGTTATATTGAAGTATATTTTTGCAAAGTGTTGCCTTTGGTGGAAACTCAGTAAAGGGTACACGGGACTTCTCTGTATTATTTCTGACAACTGGGTTATTTCTTACAATCTCAAATGTACATGTATCTCAAATACAGTTTTTAATTTAAAAAGATATATTGGGCTTTATCAGAATTAAGAACATTGCTTTCATAAGACCACTATTAGGAAAATAAAATGTAAGCCAAGCCACAGAGTAGGAGGAAGGATTTCCAAAACTTTTACCTGACAAATTATTTGTTTCCAGAATATGTAAAGAATACTTACAATTCAATAATAACAAGATTAAACAAGCAATAAAGGACACAAACAGGTAATTCACCAAAGAACATGTATATGGTTAAAGACACAGGTAAAAGAACATTCAACAGTATTGATCACTAGAGATAGTGAAAATTAAAACCACAATGAGATACCAGTGCACAACTAACATAACAGCACCAAACAGAAAGACTGAGAATTTCGAATTTTGTAGAGTGTTGGAATACATGAAATTCTTAAATGTTGCCAGTGGAATGGAAAGCATGTCAGCTATGTTAGAAAATTCCTTGTCAATTTAGTATAAACATGCATTCAACCAATGACCCAACAATTCCATTTCTAGGTTTTTAAGAAAAATGAAACTGTGTGTCCACATAAAGAGTTCTACATAAATGCTTTATTCCTTAGAGTCAAAACTGTTAAGCAACCCAAATAGATGAATAAATTGTGGTTTATGTACACAATGAAAAACTACTCAGCAATAGGAAACTATTGACACGTGCAACACAGGAAGAATTCAAATGCATATCATTAAGTAAAAGAATCTAATTTCAAAATGCTATATAGTGAATTATTCCATTTATATAATTTTTAAATATATACATTTCAAAAGAATTAAAGCATATAGTGTACGTTCTCTAACCACACTGGAATTAGGTGAGAAATTAATGTCAATCATGGATAAAGATGTGGTTTATATACACAAAGGAATACGACTTGGCAATGAGAAAGAATGAAATCCTGCCATTTGCAGCCACGTGGATGGAACTGGAGGGTATGATGCTGAGTGAAATAAGTCAGTAACAGAAAGCAGCATATGTTTTCACTCATGTGTGGAACTTGAGAAACTTAACAGAAAACCATGGGGAGGGAAGGGGAAAAACAATTTCAAACAGAGGGAGGCAAACCATAAGAGACTCTTAAATAGAGAGAACAAACTGAGGGTTGCTGAGGAGTGGGGGAGAAAGGGAGAAATGGGTGATGGGCATTGAGGAGGGCACTTGTTGGGATGAGCACTGGGTGTTCTACGTAAGCAACGAATCATGGGAATCTACTCCAGAAGCCAAGAACACACTGTATATACACTGTATGCTAGCCTAATTGACAATAAATTATATTTAAAACAGAAATTAATATCAATCAATAACCTGATAAAAACTCTAAAATCTTATAAATTGGAGAACACACTTTGAAACAAGCCAGAGACCAAGGAATAAATCACAAGTGAAACAGAGTATTTTGAATGATATAACACTCTACACCCACTAGGATGGCTAAAAGGAAGAAGACAACATCACAAGCCTGGGCAAGGATATGGCAAAATTGGAACGATCAGACTTTGCTATGTGATTGTAAAATGGAACCGCTGCCATTTTGGAAAACATTTTGACATTTTTCTCAAAATGTTACACATAGAGTTCCTAATGACACAAGCAATTAATTGTACTCCAAAGTATGTCTAAGAAAACTGAAAACATATTTCCACACAAAAACTTGTACACAAATTTTCCTAGAAGCATTACTCATGATCACCAAAAAGTGGAAACAATCTGAGATGTCCATCAACATATCAGAAGATAAAGTGTGATTTCCATACAGTGAAACATAAAAAGAACTGAAGGGCTAATGAAGGAATGCAGGGCTACAACAACATGGATGGACCCTGAAAAAATTATGTAAAAGAAATGCCACAGTTTCTATGACTATCATATGAAATGTCCAGAATAAGAAAATCCACAGAAACAGAAAGTAGATTGATTAGTGGTTGCCAAATGTTGGTGGGAGGGGACCAATGGGGAGTAACTAAGGAAATCAATTGACTTACCTGAGGAAATTATAAGTAGGACAGCAATAATTAGTAAAATAGGAAATAGACAAAAGCAGAAAGAATTTTAACAAATTGAAAAGTTTTTCTTTGGAAAGAGTAATAAAATTGCTAGACCCCCCTAATAATACTGTATTAATTTATTTTAATTTAACTTTTATTTATTTAGTTTTTAATTTTAGAGAGAGAAACAGAGCATGAGTACAGGAGGGGGGAGAGGAGAGAGAAAGAAAACCTTAAGCAGGCTCCAGGCTCAGTGTGGAGCTCACTACGGGTCTTGATCCCACGACCATGGGATCATGACCCAAGCCAAAATCAAGACTCGGATGCTCACCAACTCACGCACCCAAGTGCCCAATACTGAGTTAATTTTAAAAAGAGAGAGAGAAAGAGAATATAAGTTATTGACATAAGGAATAAAAATATGTACATCCTTACAGACCCTACAGACATTGAAAGGACAAGGAAAGAGTCCAAATATTGGATGAATGGATAAAGAAGTAGTGTTATATATATATATATATATACACACACACACACACACACACACACACACACACACACACACACACACACACAATGGAGCATTACTTGACAGTCAAAAAGAGTGAAATCTTGCCATCTGCAACTACGTGGATGGAACTGGAGGATATTATGCTAAGTGAAATTAGTCAGAGAAAGACAAAAATCATATGACTTCAATCATATGAGGACTTTAAGAGACAAAAGAGATGAACATAAGGGAAGGGAAACATAAATAATATAAAAACAGGGAGGGGGACAGAACTGAAGAGATTCATAAATATGGAGAACAAACTGAGGGTTACTGGATGGGCAGTGGGAAGGGGGATGGGCTAAATAGGTAAGGGGTGCTAAGGAATCTACTCCTGAAATCATTGTTGCACTATATGCTAACTAATTTGATGTAAATTAAAAAAATAAAAATAAAAAATAAAACACGTCAATAAAATAAATGAATGAATGAATAGATAGATAGATAGATAGATAGATAGATAGATAGATAGATAGATAAATGGACAAGGAAATGTTTAAATGGTTTTATGCCAATAAATTTGACAGCTTAGATGAAAAAGAAAACACAACCTACCAAAACTGTCACAAGTAGAAACAGAATGTCTGAATAGTCCAGCAGGACAGCAGTGCTACTTTTCCATGCAGAGGACCTGTGATTCCTCCCATTGAAGGTTTCTACCCAGCAGTGTTGTCAGAGCTGTGCATTTGAATATCCTGGGAAATTTAGGAAGATACCGAATGTGCGTGTCACCCTTAAAGATTCTGATGCAATTAAGCAAACTGGGCCAAGACATGGCAATTTTTAAAACATTTCCAAGGTAATTCTCATGTGCAGCCAGGGTTCAGAACTCAAGTGTACAACTTCCATCTTCTAAACAGTTGTGGGTCCCGGCCCCGGCTCTGCCACTAATCACCTGTGATACTGACAACCTCCGTTTCCCTGTTCCCTCGGTTACTCTTCTGCATAAAACAAGGGAGGTGGATTCCATCAGTTTACAAAGTTGTTTGTGCAGTGAGACTTGAAACCATCATGCCCAGGGGACCCCATCGTGGAGGGAGCTAAATTAAGAGTGTCTGTGATTGAGCAGAAACAGCCAGGAACACCCGTCCTCCCCCAAACTCCCTGGAGGCACTTCTGCAGAGTTCTGGGACCTTGGGCAAGTCACGGGCTTCGTGCCTCTGATGTGCCCTGTAGCCCGACAGTAAGTGTCCGCCCACCGATGGGGTTGACTTTGTAGAATGCGAAGGCGCCTCCAGCTCTCCCCACACTGCCATCTGCACCTGTCCATAGTGAGACCTTCTGACGCCTCCTTGTAGCTACTTAACTGACGGTCAAAGGGGGTTCCTCTCTTTTACTTCCAGAGGCGCCCACAAGCCATGCTCAGAGGGTGCATTTAATTAATTATTTATTTATTTATTTAATTATTTATTTATTTATTTATTAACGTTTTATTTACTTTTGACACAGGGAGAGACAGAGCCTGAACGGGAGGGTCAGAGATAGGGAGACACAGAATCCGAAACAGGCTCCAGGCTCTGAGCTGTCAGCACAGAGCCCCACGCGGGCCTCGAACTCACTGACTGCGAGATCATGACCTGAGTTGAAGCCGGACGCTCAACCTTCGGAGCCACCCAGGCGCCCCTCAGAGGGTGCTTTAAAAAAAAAAAAAGTTTTTGAGGGGCACCCGGATGGCACAGTCCGTCAGGCATCCGACTTTGGCTCAGGTCATGATCTCCAGGTTCCTGGGTGCGAGCCTTGCGTCCAGCTCTGTGCCAACAGCTCGGAGCCTGGAGCCTGCTTCGGATTCTGTGTCTCCTTCTCTCTCTGCCCCTCCCCCACTTCCTCTCTCTCTCTCTCTCTCTCTCTCTCTCTCTCTCCCTCTCTGTCTCTTTCTCTCTCTCAAAAATACATAAATATTAAAAAAATTAAAAATAGATAAAATAAATTGTTCACTAGAATGCCCTGGAAGAACAAGAAGATGAGGTTTCAGGCCAGCGGGGAAATTTGGTTTGGCTCTGGCCAGCAGGGGTCAGGATGAGCTGTTCCACAGGGGCCCAGTGAGGCTCCTGGTAAGTCCTGTGTACTTCTGCTGCTTTCAGAGAAAGTGCGGGCTCTTAGTCAGCAGCTCGGTGTCCAGTCATCTGTCATGCGGAATGCTCACACAAGTGTGCGAAAGACAAGAGAGGCAGGGATGCTCAGGCAGCGTCTGCCGCTATGCCCCTCCTATCACCATCACCCGTTCCCACCCTCGGCCTCCACTGGTTCTTGGCTGGAGAGCTCTTCTCATTCCTCATCCAGAGAGCATGTGTCACTTCCTCCAGGAAGCCCTCCCTGATATCCCCGACGAGGCCGTATCCACAGACACATCTAGCCTACAGACAATAGTGCAAGCATTAATATGCGACTCCCCTTCTGGGTAGACAATTAGGAAGGATGCTGCCTCTGGCCAAACATAGCCCTGGGGACTTATGGCTTGGGGAGGGATGGTGGTGCCCCCAGCAGGTGCATACAGCCCTACATTAGGGCGCAGGGTTTGGTCAGCAAAGTGTGGGCTAGATTTCAGTCCCCTCTCATTATACCCTCTTGAGAAAGCCCTTGGTCAGTACACAGACCACACAACCGTGCAGGTGGCTCCCTTCAGAGCTTCCGTGACTCATTCCCATAGCACGCTTTTTGCATGTGCTATGAACACGTATTTGCAGCGTCTTTGCAGGCAAAGACATGTTTAATTTTGCTCATATTCTATTCCTAGCCTAGTTCTCGATTCTTAGGAAGTGCTCAAAGATGTACACTGGACAACCAGCAGACAAGGAGATTTGGAACACGAGGCATGTGGTAGTTTTGTCTGAACGAGCCTCTAACTTGTGGAGGCTGAATGATTTTCAAACCCAAAGGACAGGCTGTGTCCCAGAGGGAAGCCTCATAAAGGAGAGCCTTTTCCTTCAAATATGAAGACAGGCAAGAATCTACTCCATTTTGCTTCCAAAGCCTGCATAGCTCCTCCTTGTAAAAAATACCAACAGAAAGAGCTTCTGGGGAATCTCCTCACTGAGCGTGCACATGGCTTCACATCAGCCCCAACCATTCCCTCGATCTCTGCCATCGGAGAGGTGACTTTAAATTACCTAAGAAAACTGGACATTCTTACGTTATTACAAGAAAGTAGTGAAAATTTGGAGGGGCTGGCTGGCTTAGTCAGCTAAGCATCTGACTTTGGCTCAGGCCACGATCTCATGGTTCGTGGGTTTGAGCCCCGCTTCAGGCTCTGTGCTGACAACTCAGAGCCTGGAGCCTGCCTCGGATTCCGTGTCTCCCTCCCTCTCTGCCCCTCTCCCACTCGCACTCTGTCTCTTTATCTCTCACAGAAATAAGTAAATAATAACAATTTTTTTTAAAGTAGTGGAAATTTAAACAAAAGGATGCGTACCCCCAGCAGCTTTTCAAACATGCAAACGTCCCTTGTTTTCTTTCAGAAAGTGATGGGGCTTGGTGATATTCCTGTATTGGCGTCAATGCTTTTGCCTCATCACTGACAGCTTACTTATTTGTACTTATTCATCTCATTTGACCTGGACTTGCCCAGTCTCCTGTGCATCAGGGGGCATGGTGGTGGCTATTACAACCGTGCTACGATAAACATCGTTGACTGCCCATCTTCGCATACATACGCAAGTATCCCTTTAGGACACATAACTAGAAGTAGAATTTCTCCATCTAACTGTGCAGATACCTTTACATTTGAAGCACTAGTAGGCAAGATCTACGGCTTTAAAGCACTAGCTTGATGCATACAATTATGCCGTGTGTGTCTGTGGGTGTCTGTGCACACATGCTCACACACCTACCTATTTATACACACATTCTTCTTCCTCCTCCCCATCACAGGGCCTGATGCAGGCACCTGACCCAAGCACACTAACAATAGACACTGCCTCTCAGAAATGGGGATGGTGGCCTCTTTCCCTGGGCTCAGGGGACCCATTTCCGCCTTCCTAAATGGTCGTAGGCAGCATCCTTCTGCCGCCTCAATCTCCACGGCCTCAATGTCTTCAAAAGTCAACCTCATTCTTCACAGATATTCTTGATCTTCAGCTCTCCTGCCAACCTTTACTCCACAGGGTTCAGGCTCCAAAGGAGAACAATGTCTCTGCGGGAGAAATGCTCTAAGCAGTTCAGGAGGGAGCAGGTGGAGAGGAGAGGGAAGACCCAGGGGGCGTCCACTTCAGAGAGCAGGAAAGGAGGGACAGGGGTCGGGCCTAGAGGCACAGCCAGGGCAGGGCTGGGCTTCCAGCACAGGGGAAGGCTGAGCTATTCAAGGCAGAGGGAGGACACAGGAAGAGGGTCTCCGACCCACCAGTGCAGGGCACATGCAGGCACACCTGGGCACAGCTCCCAGGCCGATTTCCGTCTTCCCTCAGGAAAGAGCTCAACTCCGCTCTCCTGGGAAGGCCCCTTGACTCCCTTGGCTGGAATCTGCGAGCTCTGATTAAACTTTGTGCATTCGTTCACTCATTCACTCATTCACTCCTTCACTCATCCTACCAATGCCCACTGAGCACCTCCTGTTTTCTGGGTGTCGACATCATAGATTGAAAACAGAGTGTATAAATGTGAGGGATTCTTACTCCAGCTGCACCTTCTAGAAGGGAAGGAGGGCAGGGGTGGAGCGGGCAGTGGGAGGAGCCAGGGATTGGGAATCACAAATAACGTGTCCCCCTTTCTCCTTCCTTAGGCACTAAGCAGCACCCACTCACTGCCAGGCATGGTCTGGACACTGAGGACCCGGACGTGAACAAGCAATTTGCCCTTCCCCACCCCGCATGGTGTTCCAGGAGCTGACATGTGCAAAACCAAGACAGCCTGTGTACCTGCAAGGACAGATATGGCCAAAGGTTAACAGAGCCGGAGAGTGATGGAGTGAGAGGGTCCCACGGAAAATAATAAGTAGGGAGGGCTTCCATGAGGGGTGCCTTTTGAGGTGAGAACAGAACAACTAGAGAGAAAATAACACCTGCGAAAAACATACTGGTTAGAGAGAAGAGCCAACGCAAAGGCCCTGGGGCAGGAGGAAGCCCCAGGACAAAGTGCTCAAGGAACTGAGTGGAGGGAAGGAGAGGGCTGGGCAGCAGTGAGACAGGGGAGAGAACAGAGAGGTAGAGGATGGGGGGGGGGGGGGAAGGAGGAGGAGCTGGTAGGGAAGGGGACAACGTGGGCCCTGCAGGCTGGCATAAGAATGTGTTTTTTGCTCTGAGTGATATTCAGCAGCCGGTGGTTTTAAGCACACAAGTGACATGGTCCAACCCATTCTGAAGGACACTCAGGCTGCTATGTTGAAATCAGATCACAGGGCAGGTCAAGGATGTACCAAGTTCCTGCCTCCAGGGTGTTCTCAGGCTATGAATGGTGTTGGGTGGTTCCTTACGTCCCCCATTCCATACAGGGACATCCAAGACAGCCCCGTTTGTCCCAGGCTCCTGGCCCTCTGCACAGTGTTGGGTGAATCCGGGGTAAGTTTTGCTGAGGGAGGGGGGGAGGAGGGAAGGAAGGAGGTGACAGTTCCGCAGTCAGAAGGGGGCCGAGTCCGTAACATCACATTTATTTCCTAGATTCTGTTTGGATCTGCCTCCTGGTTTATCTTGCTTATTTTGCACATGACAAGCTGATAGCCATTTAGCAAACACTCTGCTCTATTTTGGGTGAGACCAGCATATGGCAACAAGAACAACTGTGCCCAGAACCAGCTCCTGGAAGCCAAGCTCTGGCAAGGTCGTGGAGACTCTGTTCCACAAAGAGCCATGTGCTGAGAAACCACAGCTAAGAGAGACGCAGTCATGGCCCTTTCCGTCAAAGCTCATGACTCCATGGCGGGGGATCGGGGAAATGAAGTTGCTACAACTCTCTCAGAGCGTCGACCCACGTCCACTGGCCAGACACACCAGTGGTGCAAACTTCAGGACAGAGAGCATGTCTTCTGTTAGGGAGTCACGGTTGTGGGGGGTCACTTACTTACCTACTGTTTTTGATGTGAGTGTGTCTGGATGGGGGACAGAGGGACAGTCAGTGGGAGTTCATCAGGGATTCTAAAGTATCTGAAAAAGTTTTTGACTCACCATTAATATCACTATCTCTATCTCTATTTCTATCTCTATCTCTATCTCTATCTCTATCTCTATCTCTATCTCTATCTCTATCTCTATCATCTCTATCTCTATCTCTATATCTATCTCTCTCTGTATCATCATTTATCTCTATCTCTATCTCTATCTCTATCTCTATCTCTATCTCTATCTCTATCATCATCTATATCTATCTCTATCTCTATCTCCATCTATATCTATCTATATCTGTATCTGTATCTATATCTATATCTATATCTATATCTATATCTATATCTATATCTATATCTATCTATATCATCTATCATATATCTATATCTATATCTATATCTATATCTATATCTATATCTATATCTCTATCTATATCTATATCTATATCTATATCTATATCTATCTATCTATATATCTATATCTATCTATCTATCTATCTATCTATATCTATATCTATAATCTATATCTATCTATATCCATCTATCTATAAATATCTATATCTATATATCTATATCTATATCTATATCTATATCTATATCTATATCTATATCTATATCTATATCTATATCTATATCTATATCTATATCTATATCTATATCTATATCATCTATATCTATATCATCTATATCTATATCTATATCTATATCTATATCTATATCTATATCTATATCTATATCTATATCTATATCTATATCTATCTATATCTATCATCTATATCTATATCTATAGATATATACATAATGAACACAGAGCTTGCATAAAAATTCAGAAAGTTCCTGAAGCCCTTGCATGATTCTCTGGAGAAGAACTCAGGCCTTCAGGACACCATCCAAGGCAGAAACCCACGGCAGTCAACAAAATCCATGGTGCGAGATGTGGGAACGCGGTGTTTTCCTGCGGGACCTGGGAGAACGTATATGCCTTTGTTAAACCGATCAGCAAATATCAAGTGTGGCTATGGCTTTATCGCTGCTTTGGAGGGCTGGCCTCTTTGTTTAATGGAGAAATCCTCCCTCTCCCCACTGGACAGGCTAGAGCACACACCTTACCAGCAGGGTGGAGGTCCCCGGGAGTGGCTGTCTAAATTTCAGCTGCTAAGCTGCGGGCAGGTGAGTACTGTGTGCACACTCTGATGGGCAGATTGAATGGTCCGCGATGTAAATGGTCAGCAAAGGGAGAGTTCACAGCTCAGATCTGCTGGGGCCAACTTTAAAGCATGGGGAGGCTCAATTTCCATACTGCACACCTGGAAAGATGAGAGGATTTTTTTCTGATTCACATGAGGACAGAGTCTGACGAGCACGGAAGGACCAAGAAACAGATCTCTACAAGAAAGTCCCTCCATGTCTGGGCCCTTTGTTCTTGTTAGAGCCCCTTTGATAACCCTCATGTTAAAAGGTGGGGGTAATTCCTGTCTCCTTAAGCATGGGGTGTACTTAGTGGCTTGCTTGTAATGAACAGAATGTGCTAGAATGTGGATCCTCCTGGATGTGGCTGTGAGGTGAGGACTGGAAATGCTCAACTATCTGGAATCTCCTCCTTCGTGAGACACAGGCTCAGCATACATTCACTGTGTACTGACCGTGTTCCAGGGATGTGCTCTAGGGACACAGAATCATGTGAGGTGAGGACCCCGTGAGATGGGCAGGGAGACATGAGACAGACGCTGTCACTGGGCTAACCCTTCTGGGTCTACTGGGGTTGCATTAGTCGGTGAAACTCCCCTGCTTGTTCCCCTTTTTCCAGGAGCAACACACAAGGACAGCCCAGAAGCAAACACTGGGCACAAAGGGGACTTTGCCCTCAGGAGCTGGGGGACAACTCCGCGTTAGGACCACTTACCAAGTAACAAGTCCCCTGGTTCCTGCTTGGGGAAAGGCCGGTCCTGCCACAGAGAAGGCGGCCAACTTCTAAGGTCCCAATTGGAAAAGACACTCCACTTGGTGGGAGAAGATCCCCACCTGAGCATTTGGGGCAGAACAGCCCCAAGGGGGAACTTTCCAGCATCCACAGACACACAAGCAGAGGCCAGGTGACTGCCTGGCAGAGAAGACTTGATGACATTCTTGCGTGGAAGAGAGAACAACTCTATAGTTGTCCTTTATGGGACACGACAGGATCCATGGCCACTGACCTTGAGGAGTGGAGCACTGGAAAAGGTCATGGCAACTGGTGACCTGGAGTTCTTTTGATCCCCAACATTCTATTGAGATAACGTGGACCTGTGAGTCCACAAGTGGCTGGAGGTGTGCGGGGTGGCTTCGTGCAGAGCTCAGGAAGCAAGAGGAAGGAGGAACACAGGGTCAGTGCATGGGGACGGGGAGGGAAGGGAGGTGTACTTCAAGCAGGGATGGAGGGCCAGCTGGGGAGGCATGGACTCTGTCTAGGACATGATGTATAGGGATGAGACTGTGCTGCATGTCCCCAGCACGCCTCTGGAGTGCTCCCGCCTCCCCCAACACGGCACTGCTCTAGGGGATTTTCTCAGCGAGCCCTCCACACACTAGTCCATGTAGCCACTGTACCCAAAGTGCTGAAACCCAAAACCTGGACGTCACGCTTGCAGGCTCTTCCCGCAGCCTCTAAACCCATCAAACGCTGAGTCCAAGGATTCTGACTCCCAGAAGTCTGGGAAATGTGCCTCTTCTCACCGCCCCCCCCCCATGGCCACCTTCCAATCCAGAGGACCATCACGTCCTCCCCAACGGCACGCAACTTGTGCCTAGCTTCAATCCAGCCCCTGTGAAGCAACCAGGAAGTTTTCAGTTATGGGTTTGGTCATGTCCCTCTGCTGCAGAAACTCCACTGTGCCCTTGCTTGTGGGATCCGAAGAGTGCCATCTGTGGGAGGAAGGGATTAGTGGGGTAGGACAACAAGTCTACATGGGGCTCTCCTCCGATGGAGAAAACCCTAGTCCATCATATCCTGGATGGAGATGCTGGTCAGTGGCGTTGGCCTGTGGCAGCCCAGTAGGGGATTCTGCTCTCGCCAGCCTCACCTCCCACACAGCGGTCTCCTCCCCTGACTCCTCCAGGTCTCCTGGCCAATCCCCTTCATGGCCACGCACTCAGGCCAGGCCCCCATGAGCTCGCTGCATCAGACCATAGTCACCTGTACCTATAACACCTGCCCTTCTCCATAGCACTTGGTCCAATTATCATTTTTTACATGTGTTTGCATGATTTCCTCAAAATTAATCCTTTCCCTTGCTCTGGACTGTATACATCAGAAAGGTGGGACCTGGATCTAATTTGCAACTGGATCCCTGGGCCCCAAATGGACTGGCCAAGGGTCTGGAACATCACAGAGGGTCTGGGTTGAGCTTTGGAGCCCTGACGTACCCACACACCTGCAGAAGGCTGTGGTTACATGGACGCTGAAGGCACGACAGTCAGGGGAACGGGGCGGGGTTGGGGGGGCTCAGTCACGAGGTCCCTTCTCTTTCTCTCTCCAGCAGGAGGCCGGCTCAGACCTAGAGGAGAAGGCTGTGTGTCTGGGGCTGTGAGGCAGCCCCCTGAGCTCTGAGGACAAAGTGTGACAGCACAGTCCTTAACCAAATGGTGTGATCTCAGAGATGTGCACATAAAGCAATCTGAGGGGTGGCCTGCAGCAGTGATCATGACAGGCATCCGGAGGAGGCACCCAGGACCCCAGTGGGGGGAGACACTGAAATCCTATCTCTAACCTGTTCCTTCTTCAGGCCCAGAGCCTTTCCAAAGGCCAATAAACCTTTTACATTCTCACTTCAACTCCAATGTGGGGGCATGTGCTCCTTTTCTTTGGCTTTTCAAAGGGAGAAGGACAAAGCTTAAGATAAGGCTTTGGAAGCTGTGAACTTCCTCCAGGGTTAGCAATGACCAGCAGTATTTACTGAGCACTTACTAGGAGCCCACCCAGGAGTTACTTTCAGCTCCTGTGGCCACACAGGCATTGCTATTTTCTCAAGGAGGAAAGGGAGGGGTGAGAGTTTAAGCTTTTGGGATGCATGCACAGTTGGTGGGCAGCAGGACAGAAGCTGGAGCTGCCCAGCGGCTCCCACAGAACCTGCAGACGTGTGATTGGCCGCTTCCGTGGTACCTGCTGTGCTGTCCACGAGGATCTTGCCGTCCAGTGAGGGACACAAGAGAAGAAGGGTCACTGAGATTTCACACCAGATGATTCTCTGTCCTGGGGTTTGGGGGCAGGGCAGGGGGAGACTGTCACCATCCTGGGCACTACAGGGTGGTTATCAGCATCCCTGTTCTTTACTCACTAGATGCCAGGACCACCTCCCCTCCAGTTATGACTACCAGAAAGTGTCTCCAGACATTGTCACACATCCCCTGGGGCAGGGGCAGGGGCAGAGTCACACCCCACTGACAGCCCCTGACACTGGGGATATGTGAGTTTTGCAAAGTAGAGAGACACTTGTAGAATGTTGTGCAAAGGAAGGCCCTGCCTTCTCATAATGGTGTGCAACAGCACACATTTTAAGAACCCTGAAACCTGAGCTCTCCACGCCGTCCTGGAAATTGACATGAGGGAACACTATTTGGGGTAAAGAGAGTTTTTCAAAATGCAGATTAGTTTTCTCTCTCTGCAACCAGATTCCTAGGTAAGACTACACGCCCTAAATAACTCAAGTTGTGCCCTCCGTCTGTTCCTAGGGGCCTCTTCCCATAATATGACTCCCATATTTAGGTGCCAACGTGTATTTCTTATCAATCCTGGGATTATGTATACACGCTGGTACCTTTGGGCTTAATGTCTGTCTCTTCTCTCAAAAAGAAAATCCATTGGGAAGAGCCCTGTGTCAAATCCTTTGTGGTCCAGGGTCAAGCCTTGCACTGATCAGCTCCTCAGTAATATTGTTGAGTAGATCTCTGGGCATTGATTCTTTCAAATTCTTCCCCAAATCATCAGGATAAGTTAGAAATATCCAAGTGTACACACTCACAAGACACAACGTGGTGAGTATTTGCAGAGAAGGGGGTAAGAACCTCACAAATGTAAAACCTGGATAAATTTAGCTCCAACCTAAAGGCGGTGTCATTGATTTTTGTCACCCTTTACATCTTCTATTTTAGAAACAATAGTCATCAGCTCCTGTAATCAAAAGTCTCCCTGTAAACTTACTGATTTGGGGGTATTTTTCTTTTTGAAATAACTCCTGCAGAGCAATCATCAGAACCTTGATTAATTCTGTGCGACACAAGGAGAAAAATGAAATACATCTTTTAAAAAGCTGCAGGGTTTTTGGTGTGAATAATTTTCAGAACGTATTCTAAGAAGGGAATATTCTGCTAAATAGGAAACAGTACAAATATTAGAAGAGGTGGTGCATGCGCTTGTGTGGGGGGTGCTGTGCGTATATAGTGTGTAAACGTATGTGTTCACAAAAAAGTAGAGAAACTATTGCGGAGAAAAATCAGAAAACTCTTGGTATCTTGCAGAAGATGATGAGGTTGACGTCGGTTTAAAAATTCCCCCAATTCAACAATATGGTGGAGGAAAAACAAGAATGCCCAGGCCTTATGTTTAGATATGACAGAGAATTTGAATTTACTTTGTTCCCTCCAGCTTCTTAAGAAATACCCCAAAGCTGGGAATTAAAGTCATAAGGAGACTCGTGTACAAAAGAAGTGGAGTTTGAGTGACAGCACCACCGGGGAAGCCAGACCATCCCCTGCATAACCACTGGTGAAGGGGCCTCCCGGAGAGCCCCCACATGGAGGGAAGACCCCTGTCCCTCAGGAGGCTGCCCGGAGTGGGGGCTGTCAATGATGCCCCAAATGTGTGTGGAGAGCACTCCTGGCAAGGTGGGAGCACTTCACACTACATGCTCCTGCTGGTCACACACACACACACACACACACTTTCACTTTGGGTCTATTTTGGCCACTGTAATATTAACAAACTGACAAACTGGGAGAGAAAATCGGAGACTGATTTCTCAGGGGCTCTCTTCCACTGAAGCCCTCCCAACCCATTTCACGATATGCCAGGGATTTCATCAAAGTTAATGAAGAAGCAGCATGAAGGGCCAGCTGGCTTCCGGACTTGGCTTCCACTCCTACCCACGGAGCTTCAGCCTCGTAAGATCTGAAGGGAATCCTGTTTGGAGCATCCGTCGGGCTGTAGGGCTGCACAGAGATTCACTTAATTAAGCCACATTCAGGTTCAATCACAACACCCTTTCTTTACCCACTTCACACACTTTAGAAAAGAAGCTTCTTTTTTAATCACCAGAAGAAGGCTGCACAGAACCAGGGTATGCCCGAAGCATAGAACCTGCTCCCATCTCAGGTGCGACTAGGAGATTTGGGCAACAATGGGGCAGATTCAACACGAGGAGAGCATGTGGCCACCCTGGTGAGAGGTCATGTGTTTACTTACCTGGAATGAGTTACACCCCAGCCTGAGCAAGCGGTGTGATGCTCACCCCCATTGGGGACTCAGACTGTTATCCCCTCATCAGGCAGATTCCCAGGGTCTGAGCCTCTTAGGTGGGAACAACGGACACTTTGTTCGTCTGTCGGGTAAGTTAATATTCCACAAAATGAACGTGGGAAATTAGGCCATCTCACGGGTATTTGAGAAACCTGCCATGCCATGGCTCCGCACTCTTTCCAGTTCGTTCTGGTGCTAACTCAGGGTTTCCCTGCCCCGGAGGGAATGCGTCTGTCACAGTGACAGCACCGCTAGCTGTGTCCTCTCACTCTGCAAGCTCAGGGTGCTCCTGATACCCACGGACTGTCCCCCCGCCACCCCACACTTGCTCACAACATCGTGTTCCCCAACTCACCCTCGGAGTCCATTCAGGCCGACAAATGATGTCAGACGTGGGGATGGCTGCTCCCAAGCTACAGGGATTTGAGTCCCTGATGCTCAAGAACCTCTCCTCCTCCTACTCTTCTTTCTTTTTAAGAATCCACATGTAGGTGATACCATGCAGTATCCATCTTTCTTTTTCTGGCTTATTTCACTGATCATAATGCCTCCAGGTTCATCCATGTGGTCACACACAGCAGGATTTCCTTCCCTGTTATGGCTCTGCAAGATTCCATTGTGCATAATGGAATATTACATGTGTCATATACAAAGAAATATTATATATCTGGAGATGCCCATTCATTCAACAGACACAGGTGGTTCCCTATGTATCCCAACCGCTGTGCACACATATTATCACAGAAACAGAGGTTGACTGGTGGATACAAGGGACCAGGGTGAGGGCGATGGGGAGAGGCTGGACAAAGGGTGCAGAGGAGTAAGTTCTGGGGTCGACTGCAGTTAACAATACCATATCCTATACTTGACACTTGTTAACAGAGTAGACCGTAAGCATCCCCATAAAGACAATGCTATGTGAGGGAAGTGATGGATGTGTTCGTTCACACAATAGGTTGTGGTGAATGTTTCTCAGTATGGAACACAGTCATGGATGTTAATGTTAAGAAAGGGCTATCCCCTCCCTGGAAGAAACAACCGCAATGGGAAAGAAAGTTGTGCCCGCCCTGCCCTTGCTCTCTGTAGCCTACCTCTCTTCTCTCTTCTTCGATGTAAGCCTGGGTGCATGAAGCTCTTCCTGGAGTAGGTGCCCCATTTTACATTTTAGAAGAGACTAGTGAGCTGGCAGGAAGCTGGCTGGGGAGGAGTGTCGGGGGCACCTGGAGGCTGCAAGGCAGGGAGGGGTATGGTGCAGAGGTCCAAGAGACTCATGGGTAGTACGTGGAGAGGATTGTAGGGACCCTGACTTCTGCTTGGGGTGACATGAGAGTCCACGGACGGGCTCTGTGCTGAGATACAATGTGGCCCTCGCTGCTCTGCAGGCTGATGGGACATGAACTAGGGTACAGGGGGAGCAGTGAGGATGGCTGGCTGTCATAACCCAGGCAGGAGTGATGTTGGTGGCCCAGGCCAGAGGGGTGGTGCTGTGTGGGGACAGCATGGGGTTCTGGTCCAACCAGATGCGTTGAAGAATCAGCCATGGGAACCTCACGGGCGTGTTTATTCTCAGCGTCCCGGTCAGCATCCTCGATTGCCCCTGATTGGCCCATATTATCTCCAATCCAAATATCTGCCTTTATCCATCAATCTAGATTAATTTCACAAAAATATTCTACCCCCAAAAAAGAAAACTGCAGAACAACAGAGGATTCCATGTGTGTAAAAGAAAATATTGAGTTTTTTGGGGGGAGATGTATGCATATGTGATGAATTATAAGAAAAGCAAAGAAATAATTATAGCATTTGCGGTAACAGGAGAAGGGGTACAGTTGATGGGTGTTCATGGGCTTCCTTGTGTTACCTGAGTAGGGTAGAGAATCCACTCATTGCCATTCTTTAAGGAATGCACCCAGTATATGTACTCTTCTGTACATATGAAATATTCAAGATCAGATAAGGAAAAAGGTGCATTTAGAATGGGAAACGTTCATCTAAATCAGGCTTCTCAAATGTGCATATGTATACATATGGAGATGCCTTATAAGTACCATAGAGATGTATTATATAGATGACATTGTGGTAAATGCGTACTTATTTCTATAAAGGTACATAAGAAATAAAGTAGCTAACAGATAAAAATACTAGTTCTAGAAAATAAACTTACATTGCTTCTCAGCCTTTTGGCTAAGATCAAGTGTAGAAAATGAGTACACAGTGGAAGGTCAAGTGTAGAAAAGGAGCACACAGTGGAAGGGGTGGAGAGAACCCTAACTTAGGCTTCTACATCCTCCCCATCTTTGAGATCCTACTTAGAATGGTAGAAATCACACCTGTGTGTAGCATCTATCTTCTACCTTCTTCTCTACTTTTGACTTTGTAAAAGTCATATATTGTATATATTACCTTTATAATATTTTAAAATAGTGGTTAAAAATGCCACACTAAGGCGCCTGGGGAGCTCAGTTAAGCGTCCAACTTCGGCTCAGGTCACCATCTCACGGTTTGTGAGTTGGAGCCCCACATCTGGCTCTGTGCTGACAGCTGGGAGCCTGGAGCCTGCTTCAGATTCTGTGTCTCCCTCTCTCTCTGCCCTTCCCCCACTTGCACTCTGTCTCTCTCTCAAAACTAAATAAACATTAATTTTTTTAAATGCTACACTCAGCAACCTGAAGATTCTGCATCTATAATCACAATGAAAGTAAAGGTATTTGAAATTCCTTGGCCCCAAACCCTGCCAAAACCAAGAATCATCTCCTCAATACCCCAGTGCTCGAGTAGAGCCTGTGGAGCTGTCCCCTGCAACCATTGTGTAGGAGGGACAGCCTGTGGTCACTATATCCCCAGACATAAAGTGTCAGGAGGCGCGTTCAGGCAGCTGTCCATGGTACTGCACTGCTGGCCCTTTCCCAGACCGCAGATAAGGGCCGTCAGGGTCTCTTTATGTCGAATGTGCTATAAAGGCCAATACTGAGACGGAACTTGGCATCCGGGTCACATTTGGCACAACAAATGAGACCTCGGGCCAGAAGCAACTGACTCCACTCATTTGTTGCAAAGAAGAGTGGGGACACATGAAAATGGCCATTTCAGATCACGAGTGTCATGAATACAAATGAAAAATAAACTCACAATGTCTGCGGCTCGTGAAGCCTGTCATGCTTGGCAACTAGGAGGCGGGACTGAATTTAAAACCATAATCAGACCTGCTAATTGTTCACTCACTGCCAACCGTCTGAGAAAACAAACATATTAATATGGCTTTGACTTTTGACGAGTACTTGCGCGCATCGCCAGATGGGAGAGTACACAGAGATGAGAACACGGGAGGAGAGAAGTAAGGCAGTTTGGAAAACATCAGATGATGTATTGTTTTTGTATGTAACGTTACCTACCTCTCAAAGAGGGCTGCTGGACTTTCACAGAGATTCCCACATTCTTCATTAGAAAAACTTTTTGGGGGGGCACCTGGGTGACTCAGTCAGTTAAGCATCTGACTCTTGATTTTGGCTCAGTTCATGATCTCAGGGCTCGTGAGATCCCAGGGTTCAAGCCCCACGTAGGGCTCTGTGCTGACAATGCGGAACCTGCTTGGGATTTTCTCTTCCTCTCCCTCTACACCTCTACTGCGCTCTCTCTCTGTCTCTCTCTGTCTCTCTCTGTCTCTCTCTCTCTCTCTCTCTCTCTCTCTCTCTCAAAATAAACATTTAAAAAAAAAGAAGAGAAAAACTTGGGGCACCTGGGTGGCTCAGTCGGCTGAATGTCCGAATTTGGCTCAGGTCATGATCTTATGGTCCATGAGTTCCAGCCCCACATTGGGCTCTGTGCTGACAGCTCAGAGCCTAGAGCCTGCTTCAGATTCTGTGTCTCCCTGTTTCTCTGTCCCTTCCCCACTCACCGTCTCTCTCTCTCTCTCTCTCTCTCTCTCTCTCTCTCTCTCTCTCTCTCTCTGTCTCTCTCTCTCTCTCTCAAAAAATAAAAAAAAATGTTAATTTTTTTTTTAATAAAACTTTTCTTAACACCTGCTGGCCTATAAAGAAGAGAGAATAATACAAATATTTTTAAGGATGCTGAACTTTTTTACAAAGCTTAATTTTTTAATTATTGGCTGCTTTGAGGAGCCTTCATAGGGCATATCAATTGGATCAGTAATTGTATAGCACCCTGAAAACGCCGTTGCCTCAGAGTACTAATGTCAGAACAAATGCTTTCCAACTCATTAGAACTCAACAGAGACCAGAAGAGTGTAAGAATGAACTCTCAGGAGCTGTGAGGCATTTATGTAGAGCATGCCCAGTCTTAGACAACCCCACAGGTTGACTTCTCAGGGCATATTTCCAGATGAAGGAGTCAGGGAAGTCAGCCAAGTTCTTGGAATATCTCAACTAGTAAGTGCCCAACTTGGATTCAAACTCAGGTCAGCCTGTGCCCATCCCAGAAGTCCACACTTCCTTTCAAGCACAGTCTTCAAACATCTTTTTTCTCTTTATGAAACATTCCAGAATTGATGCAGATTCCTTTTGTCCCACAGGTCAATCAGTGCCAGCCCACAGAGTGATGGATTTCCTTAAGACACTAGAGCCCAAGATTCATCTTCTGGTTCAAAAAATAAAGTTTATGTGCTTCTAAAGCCCGGTGTGTATACTGGTAAGTGAGCTAGGTTGAACAGACTTGACTCTGACCCTCATCTTCCTCGTCCTTCAGTTCATGGCACCCCTGCCCGCCCATCCCATGCCTGGACCAGTTTGGGACCCTTGTGCTGCCACCTCTGAACTGTATCCACAGTGTTCACTTCAAACGTAAATGAGATGTACAGGCAGAACAGTGCTCCCCACAAAGATGGCTCGTCTGTGGACCGCAGGATATGGAGAGTACCCTGGGTCACCCAAGTGGGTCCGCCCTGAAGGTGGGAATGGGAGCAGAGAAAGACTGGCGTGTGCACCGACATGGGTCTTAACCACCGAGCAGGCAAACTCCAGCCCACAAGGGCCGCTAGCGGCTGGAAAAGGCCAGGAGGTGGGAGTCTCCCTGGGAGCCTCCAAGAGGAATGCGGCATGTGGGCATCGTGACTTCAGCCCCGTGAGAGCACAGGTGAGCCCAGAGCTGGGAAGAACAGTGTTGCTTGAAGCCACTGTTTGTCGTCATGTACATCAGCTGATGCCACTCCCTGCTTAACAGGCCACAGCACTTTCTCACTGCTGTTGCAAAAATATCAGCTCCTTGCTGAGCTCAGTGGCCCCAGGTTGGGGGACCTACCTGACACCAAATCCCCTGTGTGTCACGTCCCTCCTCCCCTCTCACTGGACGCCAGGCTCAGGGCCCCTGGTGTTATGATCCGGTTGTTCCTACCTCGGGGACTTTGCCCTCGATGCCCCTCCCTGAAACATTCTGCACCCTTCCTTTCCTCCAGGCCTCAATTTCCACGTCCCCTTCTCAGAGTGTCCTATGCACCGGCAGCAGCAGCTCCAGGGATTGCTGCAAATGCACATTCTCAAACCCCGTGGCACGCCTGCCTGATCAGAGACTCTGGAGATTGTGGGTCCCAGGTGCACTAGTTGACTGAGCCTCCTTTCCTCCCCTCGTTCCCCAGGGGGTGGCAGCCTCATCTATCTCCATCTCTGGTACCTAATGAGGCAAGCTGCACAGCAGGAGCTCAGTAAATATTTGTGGGATGGATTACTGAAAGTATTTTCTAGAAGCCGCGAAGACGGCACCATGCTATGTATAAAAAGATCAAAACAGCATGGCCCTGCCCTGCAGAACTTACAGTGGAGTGGAAAAGGTCTTTTCTCATACAGCGTGGTGCACACCATGACAAATGCCTATGACAGCCCGAATGAGGGCCCCTGAACACATGTGATGCCTGGCTTGTGCCTAGCACAGGACAGATTATGTGTGATGCATGTCCTCGTCCATGAAACGTATACTGTCTCCCCTGCTTAGAACATGATCTCCCCATATTGCTCACTCAGAGACACACCTATACCTGGTGCCTGCCATCCAGAGGAAGTCATCAAAAAAATGGGTTGGACGTGGGATGTCTGGGTGGCTCAGTCAGTTGGGAGTCTGCTCTTGATATTGGCTCAGGTTGTGATATCACGGTTCATGGGTTCGAGCTCTGTGTGGGGCTCTGCACTGGCAGCGTGGAGCCTGCTTGGGGTTCCCCTTCTCTGCCTCATCCCCACTCATGTGTACTCTGATTGCTCACTCTTGCTCTCTCCCTCTCTCTCAAAATAAATAAACTTTAAAAAATATGTGTCGGGGTAATTGGGTGGCTCAATCAGTTGTCTGACTTCATGTTAGTTCATAATCTCATGGTTTCTGAGTTTGAGCCCCGCATCAGGCTGTGTGCTGTCAGCTCAGAGCCTGGAGCTTGCTTCCAATTCTGTGTCTCCCTCTCTCTCCGCCCCTCCCTGCCAGGGCGCTCTCTCTCTCTCTCTCTCTCTCTCTCTCTCTCTCTCTCTCTCTCTCAAAAATAAACGTTATAAGCATATGAATGAATGAATGAATGAATGAATTAATGAATGAATGAATGAATGAATGAATGGTCATAGATTCAGAAGATAAAAAAATCTTAGAGGAATGTGGACAAGGCAACCAGGCTTGGGTGTTCCAGCTAAAGGTGCAGTCAGAGCAAAAGCCCTGAGGGGTGGAAAGCTTGAAGAAAGGCCAGAGGGGTGGTGGCGGAGGCGCCTCCAGTGACCGTGGTGTCAGCAAAACTGCGGTCCCAGCTGAGGCACGCTGACCCACACAAGGAAGAAGCCTGTGGGGGGTGGGGTAGAGGGCTTTACCACAACCCCCACGGAGAGTATTCCTGTCCAGGATTCCTGTCCAGGTGAGGGGTTCCCGGTACAGAATGGGGTCCTATAGCAGGGGAGTCACTGGCCGACCCAGCCTCGGGGGCAGACAGACTGTCTTCCCCGCCCAGCAGCTGAAGACGCTGCTCGAAAGGGGGAGAAGAGACTCAGCCCAGAAGGCAAGTGGAAACTTCTCACCTGAACTCTGAAAATAAGGAATGGGTGGTTTGAACTCTGCTTGAAACTATGCATTGGGAGACAGTCCTTTCAAGGCCATGGGCTAAATAATCTGAGGCATTTTCACAGAGCAGTGACTCATCTGAGATAGATTCATCACTTCACCTCACAGCTGGCCTTGTGGGGACTAATTTGATGACGTGTCTCCCTTCAGTGAATTTCCAAGAAAGGGTTTTGTGCACCTCTATGTATTTAAGATGAAAAACACAATAAAGCTTTTTATTATCAAACCTATCCTGATTCAGTCGAAGCCCCACAGGTAAAATCTTCACGTGCCCCTGTGTGTAAACAAACACGGACACTGTGCGTGGGGACAGGCACTTCTGCACACACAGGACACTGAGCACGCAACGTTGGCATATATAACATTACACCAAAACCCGGGGTACTTTTTTTCTCCTTATCAAAAATGTACTGGGCCATAGCTCTGTGAATATACTTGGTGATCTAAGCTATTCATTAAAGGTAGTAGAACAGAAAAATAACTTTTGATACACAGCCACTCCAACATGCTATGTTTTAGAGTCTTTGCTAAATCACATTGTCAGAGTTCACTTTATTTTACTATTGAGTCAATGTGAAAGAATGAACCCTCTCTCTCAGAATTGTCTCTCCTTATGCTCAGGTCCTGCTCTGCTAAGTTCCAGGCTTCATTTACTCCTTGGAACAAGCCATTAAGTATGCATTGCAGCTCTGTGCCTGCTCTGTGAACTGTCCCCTTTTCTTAAATACACAGCCATGTAGTAAAGGTCCCCCAGGATGGGATCTGAACTAGGTTTGGTAGTTAGCAGAAAATCAGGCATAATGTGCACGCATCCAGAATCTTTCATGTGACACCAGGAATTTTTCAATCATCATCAAGAATCATAAAATACTTAGGAATAAGCCTAACCAAAGATGTAAAGGATCTGTACACTAAAAACTATAGAAAGCTTATGAAGGAAATTGAAAAAAAATAAAACCAAATGGAAAAACATTCCATGCTCATGGATTGGAAGAATAAGTACTGCTAAAATGTCAATGCTACCCAAATCAATCTACACGTTCAACGCAATCCCAATCAAAATTGCACCAGCATTCTTCTAGAAGCTAGAACAATCAATCCTAAAATGTATATGGAACCACAAAAGACTTCAAATAGCCAAAGTAATATTGAAGAACGAGACCAAAGCAGGAGGCATCACAATGCCAGACTTTGGCCTTTACTACAAACTTGTAATCGTCAAGACAGCATAGTATTGGCACAAAAACAGACACATAGACCAATGGAATAGAATACAGACTCCAGAATTGGACCCACACAAGTACGGCCAAGTAATCTTTGACAAAGCAGGAAAGAATATCCAATGGAAAAAAGATAGTCTCTTTAACAAAGGGTGCTGGGAGAACTGGAAAGCAACATGCAAAAGAATGAAACTAGGCCATTTTCTTACCCCATTCACAAAAATAAACTCAAAATGGATAAAGGACCCGAATGTGAGACAGGAAACCGTCAATCCCTAGAGGAGAAAGCAGGAGAAAACCTCTCTGACCTCAGCTGCAGCAATTTCTTACTTGACACATCTCCAAAAACGAGGGGATTAAAAGCAAAAATGAACTATTGGGACCTCATCAAGATAAAAAGCTTCTGCACTGCAAAGGAAACAATCAACAGAAGTAAAAGGCAACCGACAGAATGGGAAAAGATATTTGCAAATGACACATCAGACAAAGGGCTAGTATCCAAAATCTATGAAGAACTCACCAAACTCCACACCCAAATAACAAATAATCCAGTGAAGAAATGGGCAGAAGACATGAATAGACACTTTCCGAAAGAAGACATCCAGATGGCCAACAGGCACATGAAAAGATGCTCCGCATCACTCCTCATCAGGGAAGTACAAATCAAAACCACACTGATATATCACCTCACGCTGGTCAAAGTGGCTAAAATGAACAAATCAGGAGACTCTAGATGCTGGCGAGGATGTGGAGAAACAGGAACCCTCTCACACTGCTGGTGGGAATGCAAACTGGTGCAGCCGCTCTGGAAAACAGTGTGGAGGTTCCTCAAAAAAACAAAAATAGAACTACCCTACAACCTAGCAAGAGCACTACTAGGAATTTACCCAAGGGATACAGGAGTGCTGATGCATAAAGACCCTTGTATCCCAATGTTTATAGCAGCACTTTCAACAACAGCCTAATTATGGAAAGAGCCTAAATGTCCATTGACTGATGAATGGATAAAGACATTGTGGTTTATATACACAATGGAATACTACTTGGCAATGAGAAATCTGGCCTTTTGTAGCAACGTGGATGGAACTGGAGGGTATTGTGTTAAGTGAAATAAGTCAGGCAGAGAAAGGCAGATATCATATGTTTTCACTCATATGTGGATCCAGAGAAACTTAACAGAAGACCATGGGGGAGGGGAAGGAAAAAAAAAAAAAAAGATGGAGAGAACCAAACCATAAGAGACTCTTAAAAACTTAGAATAAACTGAGGGTTGATGGGGGTGGGGGGGAGAGGAAGGTGGGTGATGGGCATTGAGGAGACCACCTGTTGGGATGAGCACTGGGTGTTGCATGGAAACCAATTTTACAATAAATTTCATAAAAGAAAAAAAAAAGGAATTTTGCACCCATTAAAAAGTCAACCATATGGGGGCGCCTGGGTGACTCGCTTGATTAAGTGTCTGACTTCAGCTCAGGTCATGATCTCACAGTTTGTGGGTTTGAGCCTCGTGTCAGGCTCTGTGCTGACAGCTCAGAGCCTGGGTCCTGCTTCTATTCTGTGTTTCCCTTTTAGCGCCCCCACCCACTTACGCTCTGTCTCTCTCTTTTTCTCTCTAAAAATAAATAAACATTATTTTTTTTTCTTAAAGTCAATCATATGCCTGTTCAGGTATTTTCTCCTGCATAGATGTACTGAGAATTAATAAAAGTGACTACATTATTTAACAGACGCAGTAAAGAGATCATCACAAGGTGAGGACCATCACTGCCACCAACGGCTTCTCCAGCCAGATATGGGGACATATGGTACCTTCTGAGAATGTGCAAACGCAGAGTATACTGTGCATACTGGAGCATACTGGGGGCAGGCACAGGCTGGCAACTCCCATTCACCTTTGCAAACAAGAAACCTGTGCGTTCTGACTCCAGGAATGCCTGGAATATAGACTGGCTCTAATTAACAACCAAGAGAAACGCAGTGGTATAAAATTGATAGAAGAAATGTAAAATTGAACAAATGAATAATGATTAAATGGAACAGCTATCTGTAACTCCCAGTAAATTATATTTTATGGCATCAAAAACATGCAGTTTTTTCCCAGAAGAAAGGATCTAGAATTTCCAAGGTAAAGAAACTTGGCATAAAATATGAGAGGAAGAGGGTACTGAATTTAGAAGCATGTCAGGCCCAACAGGCACAGATGCTAAACTAAACAGGAAAGGCCTCAAATCCCAAATCAGAGCACCCCCTCCAGCATGCTCAGGGCAGAGGCGCAACAGCGTGAGCTCCGGCCACCCGGCTAGCTTTCCTTCCTTCCTTCCTTCTTTCTTTCCCCAATTGCCCCTAAGACAGGACCTGTGACGGATGGCATGATTCTGTCCTGAGGATGTAAGAGGCAGTCTCTATTCCCACATCGCTCACAGGCCAGCGGGATCGTGGCTCAAAGACAAAGTAACACCCCACCTCAGAGCGGTTTCCCAAACTCAAAACGCAGCCAGAATTCGTCAGTGCCCCTGGGGTGAGATCCAGGGTCCCCAGTCCTCCTCTCTGGCACTCCCCCACCTGCCCCACCCCCGATCTTCCTTCTGGGCTCCCAACCAGCTTCACTCCAGCCTCAGGGCCTGCACCTGTGCCCTCCACCTGAAATGCTCTTGTGCTCCGTCATTGAGTGGCCGGCTCTCTGTCTGTCACCTGCCCCTCCTTGACTTCACGCCAGGTGAGCTCCAGTCAAGGCAAACCGACAGCCTCGTAGACAGAGGCGTCCAAGCAACTGCAGGACATGTATGGTGATGGCAGTGCTCTGAGGAGGAGGCTTCGGCGAGCCCCGGCTCTGTTCACCCCTTGGGTGGCACTGCTGGTGCTCAAGGTCACCCAGAGTTGCAGAGCAGGAGCGATATGGGGAAAGTCAGAAATCTCACCGTTCTTAACAAAATTCAACTGTTTTTCCTCGAAACAACAATGAAAAACTAGAACACAGAAAAACTTATGTTCCTGGAAGACTTTGATTAATTTCTAGAGTTGTGGAAAAGCTTCTTCTGACCAGTTCGGCCACCTTTTCTTAGTGGGAGAGTGACATTCAGAGGTCATTACTCTATTGTTTCTCTTCTTTCTGTCTCTGTCTCTGTCTCTGTCTCTGTCTCTGTCTCTGTGTCTCTCTCTCTCTCTCTTTCACAATTAAACTCCCCTCTTGGCTGCATCAACCTGTAGGCAGCTTCAGTACTTCCCTTTGAAAACTCCTCCCACTTCTCTCGAGTGCTCCCCCAGCTTCAGCCTCTGAAGGCATCTGAGGGCGCCAGACCAGCTTCTCAGGCGCATCCACTGCTGCGTCCACTCCACACTGCTCCTACCCCTCGGCTGGCCCAGGAACCTCCCCAGGGTCTCCTGAGGCCTCCACCCACCCACACCCAACCGCCATCCTCCACACCCTTGCTGGACCTCCCAGCGCCGACTTCCTTCCAGAAACACTCCTCCCCTGGCTACAGTCTCCAGTGTCCTTCCCGCTGCTCCTCAGCCTGCTGGTAAGGCATAGTCTCTTCTACCCATCTGGCAGCCATGGCATTCATCAGAGACACAAGAGGGGAGAGAGAGGAGAGACAGAGGGAGACAAAAGAGAGAGAGAGAGACAGAAGACAGAGACATGGAGAGACAGGGGGGAGACAGAGACAGAGAGAAGAGTGGAGTGAGAGACAGAGAGATGGTGGGCCTCACTCCCTCATGGGTGACATCCTCACTGTTGCTCTGGAACCTCACCCAGGCCCTGGCCTCAGCCACACAGGAATGTGTCTTTCCCACATGATTTTCTCCAGTCCAGCCCCCTCCTCTGATCTGAAGCTGACATCTCCCACTGTGCCCTTGACCCATCCTCTAAACACAGGACCAGGGTGTCCCAGGTAAGTACTGACCTCCTGAAAGCATTGACACATGACCTGGGCTGACAGACCGTCCACTCAGGCCCTGAGACCCTCTGGGACTGCTAGTGCCTACAACTTTTTCCAAATCCCCTGTAATTCCCCTTGGAGTGTGTCTGTGAGCAGTTGCAACATCCATCCCATTTGAAAGACAGGACCCCAGCAATCATCCCCGGAACACTGCTCACCTACACTGTCCTTGCCAGGCCCTTGCAACATGCTACCTGCTGACCATCCTGTCAGGCACCTGCTCAGAACTGCTGACCATCCCAGTGGGTCACCTGCTCACACCTGCTGACCATCCTGACAGAGTCCTGCTCACACCAGCCCCTTGGAGCCGGCTGGGCACATTTTGTCTGAATCTGCTCAGCCTGTAGGTGAAATGATCAAATACTACAACCACTGTTGTTACACCTGAGAAGAGGTAGTTGGCACTTTCCAGTTGCCATCATTCCCCAAGCACCTTCAAATGTAAAGATGCTTCCTCGAGCTGACATAGCCACGCTGAGCACTTGCCTTGTTTCAACTCCGGAAGTCAGTCAGGAGAACCGCCCCTCTCTTGTACAGAAGTCAGTCAGGAGGACCTCCCCTCTATCTCATCTGAAAGTCGGTCAGGAGACCCTCCCCTCTCTGGTCCAGAAGTCAGTCAGGAGAAACTCCCCACTCTCTCATCCAGAAGTAAGACAGGAGAACCTCCCCTGTCTGGTCAAGAAATCAGTCAGGAGAACCTCCCCTCTCTCTCTCCTGGATGTCAGTCAGGAGAATCTCCCCTCTCTCTCCTGCAAGAGAACCTCCACTCTCTGATCCAGAATTCAGTCAGGAGTACCTCCCCTCTCTCATCCAGAAGTCAATCAGGAGAACCTCCCCTCTCTCTCATCTGGAAGTCGGTCAGCAGAATATCCACTCTCTGGTCCAGAAGTCAGTTAGGAGAAGCTCCAGTCTCTCTTCCAGAAGCCACTCAGGAGAACCTCCCCTCTCTCTCATCTGGAGGTCATTCAGGAGAGCCTCCCCTCTCTCTCATTCAAGAACCTTCCCTCTCTGGTCCAGAAGTCATTCAGGAGAACCTCCCTTCTCCCTCATCCAGAAGTAAGACAGGAGAAACTCTCTGTCTGGTCCAGAAATCAGTCAGGAGAACTTCCCCTCTCTCTCGCCTTGAAGTCAGTCAGGAAAATCTCCCCTCTCTCTCATCTGACATGGGGCAGGAGAACCTCCACTCTCTGGTCCAGAAGTCAGTCAGAAGAACCTCTGCTGTCTCTCTTCTGGAAGTCAGTCGGGGCAACCTCCCCTCTCTCTCATCCGAAAATCATTCAGGAGAACTTCCCCTCACTCTCGTTCAAGAACCTCCCCTCTCTGGTCCAGAAGTCACTCAGGGAAACCTCCCCTGTCTCTCATTCAGAAGTCAGTCCGGAGAACCTCCCCTCTCTCATCCAGAAGTCAGTCAGGAGAACCTCCCATCTCTGGTCCAGAAGTCATTCAGGAGAAACACCCCTCTCTCTCGTCTAGAAGTAAGACAGGAGAAACTCTCTGTCTGGTCCGGAAATCAGTCAGGAGAACTTCCCCTCTCTCTCGCCTCGAAGTCAGTCAGAAAAGTCTCCCCTCTCTCTCATCCGACATCAGTCAGGAGAACCTCCACTCTCTGGTCCGGAAGTCAGTCAGAAGAAACTCCGCTGTCTCTTACCTGGAAGTCAGTCGGGGGAACCTCCCCTCTCTCTCGTCCGAAAGTCATTCAGGAGAACTTCCCCTCTCTCTCGTTCAAGAACCTCCCCTCTCTGGTCCAGAAGTCATTCAGGGAAACCTCCCCTGTCTCTCATTCAGAAGTCAGTCAGGAGAACCTCCCCTCTCTCATCTGGAAGTCAGTCAGGAGAACCTCCCTTCTCTGATCCAGAAATCAATCAGGAGACCTGCCCTCTCTCTCGTCCAGAAGTTAGACAGGAGAACCTCTCGTGTCTGGTCCAGAAATCAGCCAAGAGAACCTCCCCTCTCTCTCGCCTGAAAATCAGTCATGAGAACCTCCCCTCTCTATCCTGCAAGAGAACCTCCCCTCTCTCATCCAGAAGTCGGTCAGCAGAACCTCCCCTCTCTGATCCAGAAGCCAGTGAGGAGAACCTCCCCTCTCTCTCATCCAGAATTCATTCAGAGTACCTCCCCTCTCTCTTGTTCAAGAAACTCCTCTCTCTGGTCCAGAAGTCAGTAAGGAAAATCTCCCTCGCTCTCATGCAAAAGTCAGTCAGGAGAAACTCCCCTCTCTCATCCAGAAGTCATTCAGGACCACCTCCCCTCTGTCACATCCAGAAGTCAGTCAGGAGAAGCTCCCCTCTCTCGTCCAGAAGTCAGTCAGGAGAATCTCACCTCTCTCTCTCCAGAAGTCATTCAGGACTACTTACACTTTCTCTTGCTCAAGAACCTCCCCTCTGTGGTACAGAATTCAGTGTGGAGAACCTCCCTTCTCTCTTGTCCAAACTTAAGACAGGGGAACCTCCCCTAACTGCTCTGGAAATCAGTCAGGAGTACCTCCCCTCTCTCTTGCCTGAAGTCAGTCAGGAGAATCGCCCCTCTCTTTCCATCAAGAGAACCTCCACTCTCTGGTCCAGAATTCTGTCAGGAGACCTCACCTCTCTCTCATCTGGAAGTCATTCAGAAGAATATCTCCTCTCTCTCTTCAACAACCTCCCCTCTCTGGTCCAGAAGTCACTCAACCGAACCTCCCCTCTCTCCCGTCCAGAAGTCAGTCAGGAGAACCTCCACTCTCTGGTGCAGAATTCAGACAGGAGAACCTCCCCTCTCTGTCATCCAGAAGCTGGTCAGCAGAAAATCCATTCTCTGCTCCGGAAGACAGTCAGAAGAACCTCCGATCTCTCATCCAGAAGTCAGTCAGGAGAACCTCCATTGTCTTTCATTCAAGAACCTCCACTCTATGGTTCAGAAGTCAGTCAGGTAAACTTCCCATCTCTCTCGTCCAAAAGTCAGTCAGAAGAACCCCCCCTCTGTTGTCCAGAAATCAGTCAAGAGAACCTCCACTCTCTCATCTGGACTCTCTCGTCCAAAAGTCTGTCAGAAGAACCCCCCCTCTGTTGTCCAGAAATCAGTCAAGAGAACCTCCACTCTCTCATCTGGACGTCGGTCAGCAGAACGTCCACTCTCTGGTTCAGAAGTCAGTCAGGAGAACCTCCCCTCTCTCTCGTCCGGAAGTCGGTAAGCAGAAATCCATCTCTGGTCCAGAAGTCAGTCAGGAGAACCTCCCCTCTTCTCTCACCTAGAAGTCAGTCAGGGTGATCTCCCCTCTCTCTCTTTCAAGAGAACCTCTATCTCTGTTCCAGAATTTGGTCAGGAGAACCTCCCCTCATTCTCATTCAAGAACCGCTGATCTCTCGTACAGAAGTCCGTCAGGAAAACCTCCCCCTCTCTCTTCCAAAGTCAGTCAGGAGAACGTCCCCTCTATCGTCCAGAAGTCAGTCAGTAGAACCTCCCCTCTCTCTCATCCAGACTGTGGTCAGCAGAACCTCCCCTCACTCGTCCAGAAATCATTCAGGAGAACCTCCAGTCTCTCTCATTCAAGAACCTCCACTCTCTGGTTGAGAAGCCAGTCAGGAAAACCTCTGCGCGCTCCCGTCCAAAAGTCAGTCAGGAAAACCTCCCCTCTCTCATCCAGAAGTCAGTCAAGAGAATCTCCCCTCTCTCTCATCCACAAGTCAGTCAGCAGAACCTCAACTCTGTGGTCCAGATGTCAGTCAGGAGAATCTCCCATCTCTCGCCCAGAAGTCAGGCAGGAAAACCTCCACTCTCTCTTGTCCAGAAGTCAGTCTGGAGAACCTTCCCTCTCTCTCTCATCTGGAAGTTGGTCAGGAGAACCTCCCATCTCTGGTCCAGAATTCATTCAGAAGAAGCTCCCCTCCCTCTCGTCCAGAAGTAAGACAGGAGAACCTCCCCTATCTCATCCAGAAGTCAGTCAGGAGAACCTCCCCTGTCTCTCATTCAAGAACCTCCAATCTATGGTTCAGAAGTCAGTCAGGTAAACTTCCCATCTCTCTAGTCCAAAAGTCAGTCAGAAGAACCTCTCCTCTGTTGTCCAGAAATCAGTCAAGAGAACCTCCACTCTCTCATCCGGATGTCTATCAGCAGAACGTCCAATCTCTGGTCCAGAAGCCAGTCAGGAGAACCTCCCCTCTCTCTCGTCTGGAAGATGGTCAGCAGAACCTCCATCTCTGGTCCAGAAGTCAGCCAGGAGAACCTCCCCTCTTCTCTCTCACCTTGAAGTCAGTCAGGGTGATCTCCCCTCTCTCTCCTTCAAGAGAACCTCCATCTCTGGTCCAGAATTCGGTCAGGAGAACCTCCCCTCAGCCTCATTCAAGAACCACTGATCTCTGGTCCAGAAGTCCGTCAGGAAAACCTCCCCCTCTCTCTTCCAAAGTCACTCAGGAGAACGTCCCCTCTATCGTCCAGAAATCAGTCGGGGAACCTCCCCTCTCTCTCATCCGGATGTCGGTCAGCAGAACCTCCGCTCTCTGGTCCAGAAGTCAGTCAGGAGAAACAACTTTCTCTGGCATCTGGAGGTTGGTCAGTAGAACCTCCCCTCTCTCGCGCCTGGAAACCAGTCAGGAGATTCTCCCCTCTCTCTCCTTAAAGAGAACCTCCACTCTGGTCCAGGATTCAGTCAGGAGAACCTCCCCTCACTCATCCAGAAGCCGATCAGGAGAACCTCCCCTCTCTCTCATAAAAGAACCTCCACTCTCTGGTCCAGAAGTCACTCAGGAAAACCTTCTCTCTTTCTCGTCCAAAAGTCAGTCAGGAGAACATCCCCTCTCTGGTCCAGAAGTCAGCCAGGAGAACCTCCCCTCTCTCTCATCCAGAAGCCAGTCAGGAAAACCTCCCCTCTCTCTTGTTCAAGAACCTCCCCTCCCTCTCTGGTCCAGAAGTCAGTCAGGAGAACCTCTCCTCTCTGTTGTCCCAAAGTCAGTCAGCAAAACCTCTCTTCTCTGTCACTCATGAGAACTTCCACTCTCTTGTCCAGAAGTCAGTCAAGAGAAACTCCCATCTCTCTCACTCAATCAAGATCGTCCACTCTCTGGTCCCGGAAGTCAGTCAGGAGAAACTCCAGTCTCTCACCCAGAAGTCACTCAGGAGAACTTCCCTTCTCCCATCCAGAAGTCAGTCAGCAGAACCTCCCCTCTCTCGTCCAGAAATCTTTCAGGAGAACCTCCAGTCTCTCTCATTCAAGAACCTCCACTCTCTGGTTGAGAAGCCAGTCAGGAAACCCTCTGCTCGCTCCCATCCAAGAGTCAGTCAGGAAAACCTCCCCTCTCTCATCCAGAAGTCAGTCAGGAGAATCTCCCCTCTCTCTCATCCACAAGTCAGTCAGCAGAACCTCAACTCTGTGGTCCAGATGTCAGTCAGGAGAATCTCCCATCTCTCGCCCAGAAGACAGGCAGGAAAACCTCCACTCTCTCTTGTCCAGAAGTCAGTCTGGAGAACCTTCCCTCTCTCTCTCATCTGGAAGTTGGTCAGGAGAACCTCCCATCTCTGGTCCAGAATTCATTCAGAAGAAGCTCCCCTCCCTCTCGTCCAGAAGTAAGACAGGAGAACCTCCCCTGTCTGGTCCAGAAATCAGTCAAGAGAACCTCCCGCCTCTCTCGCCTGGAAGTCAGTCATGAGAATCACCCCTCTGTCTCCTGCCAGAAACCCTCCCCCCCTCATCCAGAAGTCGGTCAGCAGAACCTCCCCTCTCTCATCCAGAAGTCAGTCAGGAGAACCTCCCCTCCCTCTTGTTCAAGACCCTCCTCTCTCTGGTCCAGAAGTCAGTAAGGAAAACCTCCCCTCTCTCTCATCCAAAAGTCAGTCAGGAGAAACTCCCCTCTCTCATCCAGAAGTCATTCAGGACCACCTCCGCTCTCTCACATCTGGAAGTCGATCAGGAGAACCTCCCCTCTCTCATCCAGAAGTCAGTCAGGAAACCCTCCCATCTCTCTGTCCAGAATTAAGACAGCAGAACATCCCGGCTCTGGTCCAGAAATCAGTCAGGAGAATATTCCCTCTCTCTCATCTGGAAGACTGTCAGCAGAACCTGTACTCTCTGGTCCAGAAGTCAGTCAGGAAAACCTCCCCTCTGTCGTCCAGAAGTCACTCAGGAGAACCTCCCCACTCTCTCATCCGCAAGTTGGTCAGCAGAACATCCCATCTCTGGTCCACAAGTCAGTCAGGAGAAGCTCCAGTCTCTCGTCCATAAGTCACTCAGGAGAACCTCCCCTCTCTCATCCAGAAGTCAGTCAGGAGAACCTCCCCTCTCTCGTCCGGAAGTCAGTCAGCAGACCCTCCCCTCTCTCATCCAGAAGTCAGTTAGAGAACCTCCCCTCTCTCTCGTTGGGAAGTCATTCAGGAGAACCTCCCCTCTCTCTCTCATTCAAGAACCTCCCCTCTCTGGTCCAGAAGTCATTCAGGAGAACCTCTCCTCTCTCTTGTCCAGAAGTAAGACAGGAGAACCTCCCCTGTCTGGTCAAGAAATCAGTCAGGAGAACCTCCCCTCTCTCTCGCCTGGAAGTCAGTCAGGAGAATCACCCCTGTCTCTCCTCCAAGAGAGCCTCCACTCTGTGGTCCAGAAGTCAGTCAGGAGAACCTCCATTCTCTCATCCAGAGAGAATCTTGTCAATCAGGGGAACATCCCCTGTCTCTCATCCGGAAGTCGGTCAGCAGAACCTCCGGTCTCTGGTCCAGATGTCAGCCAGGAGAATCTCCCCTCTCTGTCATCGGGAAGTTGGTCACCAGAACCTCCAGTCTCTGGTCCAGAAGTCAGTCAGCAGAACTTCCCCTCTCTCGTTCAGAAGTCATTCAGGAGAACCTCCCATCTCTCATCCAGAAGTCAGGCAGGAAAACCTCTCTCTCTTGCCCAGAAGTCAGTCAGGAGAACCCTCCCTCTCTCTCATCTGGAAGTTGGTCAGGAATGTCTCCCCTCTCTGGTCCAGAAGTCAATCAGGAGAAACTCCCCTCTCTCTTGTTCAGCAAACTCCCCTCTCTGGTCCAGAAGTCAGTGAGGAGAACCTCTCCTCTTGTCCAGAAGTTACAACAGGGGAAACTCCCCCTGTCTGCTCCAGAAAACAGTCAGGAGTACCTCTCCTCTCTCTTGCCTGAAGTCAGTCATGAGAACCTCCCCCCTCTCTCCTTCAAGAGAACCTCCACACTCTGGTCCAGAATTCAGTCAGCAGAACCCCCCCTCTCTGGTCTAGAAGTGAATAAGGAGAACCTCCCCTCTCTCTCTTCCCAAAGTAAGACAGGAGACCTCCCCTGTATCGTCCAGAAGTCGGTCAGGAGAACCATCCCGCTCTCTTGTCCAGAAGTCGATCAGCAGAACCTCCACTCTCTGGTCCAGAATTCAGTCAGGAGCCCTTCTCTCCTTCCCTCGTCCAGAAGTCAGTCAGGAGATCCTCCCCTCTCTCTCATTCAAGAATATCCACTTTTTAGTCCTGAAGTCAGTCAGGGAAACCTCCCTTCTATCTCGTCCAAAAGTCAGTCAGGAGAACCTACCCTCTCTGGTCCAGAAGTCAGTCAAGAGAACCTCCCCTCTCTCTCATCCAGAAGTCAATCAGCAGAACATACACTCTCTGGTCAAGAAATCAGTCAGAAGAACCTCCACTCTCTCGTCCAGAAGTCACTCAGGACAACCTTCCCCCCTCTCATCCAGAAGTCTGTCAGTAGAACCCCCCCTCTCTCTCATCCGGAAGTCGGTGGGCAGAAACTCCCCTCTCTTGTCCAGAAGTCAGTCAGGAGAACCTCCCCTCTCTCCCATTGAAAAGTAAGACAGGAGAACCTCCCCTGTCTGGTCCAGAAATCAGTCAGGAGGACCTCCCCTATCTCTCGCCTGGAAGTCAGTCAGGAGAATCTCCCCTCTCTCTCATCCGGAGGTCGATCAGCAGAAAATCCACTCTCCGGTCCGGAAGTCAGTCAGGGGAACCTCCCCTTTCTCATTCAGAAGTCAGTCAGGAGAACCTCCTGTCTCTTGTCCAGAAGTCAGTCAGGAAAACCTCCCCTCTCTCTCATCCAGAAGTCAGTCAGGGGAACCTCCCCTCTCAGGTGAAGAAATCAGTCAGAGGACCTACCCACTCTCTCGTCCGGAAGTCGGGCAAAAGAACCTCCACTCTCTGGTCCAGATGTCAGTCAGGAGAACCTCCCTCTCTCTCATCTGGAAGTCTGCCAGGAGAACCTCCCCTCGCTTGTCCAGAAGGCAGTCAGACAACCTCCCCCCTCTCTCTTTCAAGAACCTCCACTCTCTGGTCGAGAAGTCATTCAGGAGAACCTCCCCTCTCTCTCGTCCAGAAGTAAGACAGGAGAACCTCATCTGTCTGGTACAGAAATCATTCAGGAGAAACTCACCTCAATCTCGTCTGGAAATCAGTCATGAGAATCACCCTTCTCTCTCCTGTAAGAGAACCTCCACTCTGTGGTCCAGAATTCAGTCAGGAGAACCTCCCCTCTCTCATGCAGAAGTCAGTCAGGAGAACCTCAGGTCTCTAATCCAAAAGTCACGTAGGAGAACCTCCCCTCTCTCATCCAGAAGTCAGTCCGGAGAACTTCCCATCTCTCGCATCCGGAAGTCGATCAGCAGAACCTCCGCTCTCTGGTCCAGAAGTCACTCAGGAGAACCTAGCCTCTCTCGTCGAGGAAACATTCAGGAAAACCTCCCCTCGCTCTAGTCCGAAAGGCAATCAGGAGAACCTCCTCTCTCTCATCCAGAAGTCAGTCAGGAGAAGCTACCCCATCTCTCATCCGGAAGTCAGTCAGCAGAACCTCCACTCTCTCGTCCAGAAATTAGTCAGGAAAACCTCCCCTCTCTTGTCCAGAAGTCAGGCAGGAAAACCTCCCCTCTCTCGTCCAGAAGTCAGTCAGGACAGAAGTCAGTCAGGAGAACCTCCCCTGTCTCTCATCTGAATGTTGGTCAGGAGAACCTCTCATCTCTGGTCCAGAAGTCAGTCAGGAGAACCTCCCCTGGCTCTTGTCGGGAAGTCATTCAGAGAGCCTCCCCACCCTCTCGCTCAAGAACCTCCCCTCTCTGGTCCAGAAGTCATTCAGGAGAAACACCCCTCTCTCTCACCCAGAAGTAAGGCAGGAGAACCTCCCGTGTCTAGTCCAGAAATCTGTCAACAGAACCTCCCCTCTCTCTCGCCTGGAAGTCAGTCCTGAGCATCACCCCTCTCTCTCCTGCAAGAGAACCTCTGCTCTCTGGTCCAGAAGTCAGTCAGGAGAACCTCCAGGCTCTCGTCCAGAACTCAATCAGGACAACCTCCTCTCTCTCTCTCTTCCAGAATTCGGTCAGCATAACCTGCCCTCTCTTGTCCACCAGTCAGGAAGGAGCACCTCCACTCTCTCTCTTTCGGAAGTCATTCAGAGATCCTCCCCTCTCTCTTGTTCAAGAACCTCCTCTCTCTGGTTCAGAAGTCAGTCAGAGGAACCTCCCCTCTCTGGTTCAGAAGTCAGTCAGGAGAACTTCCCCTCTCTTATCCAGACGTCAGTCAGGAAAACCTCCCCTCCTTCTCATCGAGAAGACAGTCAGGAGAACCTCCCCTCTCCCTCACCTGGAAGTTGATCAGGAGCACCTCAATTCTATGGTCCAGAAGTCACTCAGGAGAACCTCCCCTCTGTCTCGTCCAGAAATCAGTCAGGAGAACCTCCCCTCTCTCTTATCCGGAAGTCGGTCAGGAAAACCTCCCCTCTCTCTCGTTCAAGAACCTCCCCTCTCTGGTCCAGACATCAGTCAGGAAGAACCTCTCCTCTTTCTAACCCAGAAGTCAGTCAGCAGAACCTCCCTTCTCTGTCATTCATGAGAACTTCCACTCTCTTGTCCAGATGTCAGTCAACAGAACCTCCCATGTCTCTAACTCAAGAACCTCCACTCTCTGGTCCAGAAGTCAGTCAAGAGAACCTCCCATCTCTCTCATTCAACAACCTCCACTCTCTGGTCCAGACGTCAGGAAAACCTGCCCACTCTCTCGTGTAAAAGTCAGTTAGGACAACCTACCCTCTCTCGTCCAGAAGTCAGTCAAGAGAACCTCCCTTCTGTCTCATCCGGAAGTCGGTCAGTACAACCTCCACTCTTTGGTCCAGAAGTCAGTCAGGAGAACCTCCCTTCTCTCATCAAGAAGTCAGTCAGGGGAAACTCCCCTGTCGCGTCCAGATGTCAGTCAGGAGAACCTCCCCTCTCTCATCCAGAAATCAGTCACCAGAACCTCCCCTCTCTCTCATCCGGGAGTCACTCAGGAGAAACTCCCCTCTCACTTATTCAAGAACCTCCCCTCTCTGGTGCGGAAGTCAGGAAATCTTCCCCTCTTCCTTGTCGAGAAATAAGACAGGAGAACTTCCCCTGGTCTGGGCCAGAAATCAGTCAGGAGAACCTTCTCCTCACTCTTGTCCAGAGGTGAGTGAGCAGACCCTCCACTCTCTGGTCCAGAATTCAGGCAGGAGGACCCCACCCCCACCCCCTTCTCTCTCATCTGGAAGTTGGTCAGGAGAACCTCCCCTCTCTTGCCTGGAAGTCAGACTGGAGACCTCCCCTCTCTTCTTTCAAGAGAACCTCCACTCTCTGGTCCAGAATTCCGTCAGGAGAACCTCCTTTCTCTTGTCCAGAGTCAGTCAGGAGAAGACCCCCTCTCTCTCATTCAAGCAACTCCACTCTCTGGTCCAGAAGTCAGTCAGGAGAACCTTCCCTCTCTCGTCCAAAACTCAGTCAGCAGAACCTACCCTCTCTCTCGTACATGAGAACCCTCCTCTCTTGCCCAGAAGTCAGTCAGGAGAACCTCCCCTCTCTCTCATCCGGAAGTCGGTCTGGAGAACCACCACTCTCTCATCCAGAAGACAGTGAGGAGAACTTCCCATGTCTCCCATCTGGAAGTCAGTCAGAAGGACCTCCTCTCTCTCTCATGAGCCCCCACAATGAAGCCAGAGTGTCTTAACCAAGAACAAATCAAACCATAGCCTGTTCCTGATCTGTATTCCCACTAACTTGCAAAAACTTCTCCATATTGGCCACTGGATTCCCACATGGGTCATTTCATTCTCACAGTTCCAAGGGGACAGGTGTTTGGAAAAGGAGGAATGGCCAACATCGTTAATTGTGGTAAAGGCGTTTAGTGCGGTGAGTACTAGAATGTGTGGAGTGAATTTACAGGATGGAAGCCCTCTGCATCCTGGAGCAGAACAAGTTCAGCCGCCGTCCCCTCTTAGGAAGGGAGGAAATGATCTGTTCACTGATTTCCTCTCAGCATCTATGTCACATATGGCATGCAGGTGGTGCCCAATAAGTGCATCAAATGAAAGACTGAATGTCAGGTGTGGAGGGCACCGTCCCAGGGAGGACGCCAGCTGCCCAGAAGGACCTTTACCTCCGTGCCCTCTGTGGGCAAGGATGACACCACGCAGAGCATCCCACCTCTACGTACATTGGGTGAGTCAATTCAGAGAGTGTGTGATGTGTCTGCAGCTCTCCGTGAATATCCCGTTTGCCTCTTGGTTGGCCTCACGTTCACAGGTCTGCGGTGCCTTGATGTGGAGGACTGTGCTATCAGCTTCACCGTAAGCTCATGATACTTTGGAGGCTTCACTGTGAGTCTGCTCCTGGGGCAGGAGGCATGACACTGACTCATGACACACAGTTTCTTCTGCGTCTTTTAATGCAACAGTGAAACAGTACTCATTTATTCTTGTTTTTAAAAATTCCCGGGTTATAAATTAAGAAATGAGTCCTGGAATCAGGAGTAGGCTCCTGCGTGAGGTCTTGTGATTCTTCAACCCTCACCTTCCATGGTTCAGGATGGATACAGCCAATCCTGGCGCGGAATGGGAGAGTAATACCAGCAATACCAGAAATGACATTCCAATCTTCACCACATTCGGTGGCTGAAAGCACGCCACAGATCACGTCCACACTAGAGGGAAGGGAATTCCAGGGACATGAGTTCCGGGAGGTCATCTTACTCTGCCTGCCACGCCTCTAGACCCCAGTCCCCAGCAAAGGGTCTGAGGAAGAAGAACCCACAGTCTTCACAGTAAAACACAAATTCCCCTGCACCTTGCACGCCAACGTCAGTTTTAGGAAGACACGGCAAGGCAAACATTGTTAGCCAGTGCCTAAATCATCCAGGTATTTTTAGCCAAGTGGAAAGCTACTTATTTACCGAGTAAGAAAGAAACAATCCCGGCCCTTGTGAAGTCTTCAGCTCAGTGCCAAGCAGCATGCTTCAGTGTAGCGAGGAGAACACTAAATAACAGAAACACAAAACAGCAGCAACAGCCATTTTTTAAAGGAATTTTGTAAATTTGAAGTCCAGTATAGACGCTAATCATTGTTGTATTTACTCTGAATAACTCATCATAATGCCAAAGGTTTGGCTCATTTTTCCTGTGTGTTCGATAAAGCATGTGCTTATAAATACATGTTGAGGTTCCCAGAGATCTGTGTGCTCCATTCTTCATTCTGAGAGACAATTGATTAGCAGTACCTTGAAATCATTTTTCAAGGAATAACCATCAATATTGACAGCTGCCAGTCTTTTCCATTTATAATCAGCTAAAAACAGTTCTTGCCCATGGGGAAAATATTTACATTTCCAACCTGGGGTTACTTTCTAACTCCCAGGGTAGGAATCAGGCATTACGTTGTGGTTCCTTAGAGATTCAGCTGTCCAAACAGCAGCTGACACAGAGAGCTGTGTGCACATTTGGAAGGGGGCTGATTAGCATGTGCACCTGCAGAGCACATACACTCCTTGCAACCTTGTTCTCCAGCACCGGCATTCTGCACAGGGCTGGACACCAGTGGGGCAGGGCAGAAGACACCCACGACTCGGGGTCAGAAGGACCTGAGCTTGAATTCCTGCCTCCCCACCCCCCTGCTAAATTACTCATGTCCCCAGGCAATTGCTTCATCTCTGAGTCTCAGGCTCCCCCGGGCAAACCGTCAAGGGCCCACCACCATGTTGTGGGATGCTACAAGGGGAAGGTGTATGAAGTCCCGTGGCATTAGATGCCATTAGTTATGCTAACAGAATTTGGCGGGTGGAACTCTGCGGGTTTGGGCACTGTTTTTGAAAACGTTGTTTTATGAAAAATTCCAACCTTAGACAGAAATAGAGAGAACAGAATAATGAGCCCCATGCATCCATCAACGGGGATCGACAATTACTAACTCATGCCAATTTGATTCCTTCCACATCCACAAACACTCCTCCTTCGAATTATTTTGAAAGAGAACTCAAACTATCATTTCATCTATAGATATGTGAAAATGTATCTCCAAAAGATAGAGGCTCCTTTACATGCAATCTCAAGACTATACCGCACTGAAAGTTATCATCTCTTAACATCGCAAAACATCCAGCTGGGAGTTGATTTCCTGATAATCTTATGTATTCTATTTTTTTAATGCTTATTTATTTACTCTTGTAAGAGAGAAAAAGAGAGAGAGAGAGAGAGGGAGGGAGGGAGAGAAAGTCAGGGAGGGACGGAGAGAAAGGGAGACAGAGAATCCCAAGCAGGATCCCATCTATCAGCACAGAGCCTGACGTGGGCTCCATCCCATGAACTGTGAGATCACGCCTGAGCTGAAACCAAGAGACGGACACTTGGCCGACTGAACCCCCCAGGTGCCCAACTCGCCCTTTCGATTTTAAACTCAGGCCAGGACTTTCCAACCCTTGAAGTGTTGCCATGTGGGGCTGGGTAACCTTTGCTACGGGGCGTCCCGTGCATAGGAGGGTGCTCAGCGGCCTCCCTGGTCTCTGCCCACATGAGGCCAGGAGGACCCCTTCCTCTCAGTGGTGACCAGCAAAAATGTCTCCAGATGTTACCAGATGTCTCCTGGTTGAAGAGGAGGCCTCACCTCCTGTGGAGAATCGCAGATTTGGAAGATGAGAGGCACTGCATCAGAAACAGTAAGAGATTGCCAGTCTTTTCTAGCTGGGCAGAGAAGCCCCCAGCACCTCAGTTTCATAGTCATTTGATAGGGACTGAGCTTGACCCGCACACACCCTGAAAACCATAGAGTACTGTGGTGGTTTGCAAGGTAACTGGCAACTCCGGGGCACATTCCCTGTACTAGATTCAGTTCTTTAGAAGTACTGGATACAAGGTTTTGCAACAGAAAAATAGGCTTGTATGTTGTGTTTCACTGGTGGAAAGAGAATTGTTTTCTGTTCGCCACCCCACCCCGACCCCACCGGCCCAGCTAGTCTGGTGACAGCTGAGACAAACGAGTGAAGAAGGGGCCCACACGAACTCACCTGTGGGAAGAGCATCCTCATGGCAGCCCTGGGGAGACGACAACCAAGTGAGGAGCTCACTGCCGTGTGCTATCCCCATCCCCACCCACGCCCCCATCCCCAGCCACCAGCAGAAAGGTGGCAGCTCCCTTTGTGAGGACAGGAGCCACGCTGGCCGAAGGTGACACACTCTGTGTTCAGAACACTTGTGTGATGGTCACACCTGCCTCTTTGGGGCTCCACAAATATGCCACCAGCCATCATCAAGACCATCCCCCATGTGGCCTGCGTGTCATGAAACTGGACGACCTTCATTCAGGTTCAAGATCTGGAGACTGGTGGAGATGATGGCAGGACCCCTTAGTCTTCAGGGCCCAGATTTGACTGGTATGTGAGAGTCAGCCCAAGGCAGGCTTCTCTGTCCCCTGAGTAGGAGTTCATCCTTCTATGGGAGGCTCGTGAGAACATCCCGGTGTATGTGTGTGCACACACACTCACACACAGCTCTCTGGGATACTACAATGCTGTCAGCTCTGAGCACGCGATGCATGAATTCCAGGCAAATGTGTTTAACAAACTGCAGGATTTTGAGGGGGGGAAAGGGATACTGATGCTATCTCTGCCCCAAACTGGTTTAAGATCACCAGTAAAGGTAAGAAGGAGTGGTCTCAAACACCAACCACCCCTGAAATACTGAGAGATTTGCCAAACTCATAGTGAACAAGAAACACAAGAGCAGAGACTATCACAGAGATATTCCTGATGTACCGAGAACCCGGAACGGCATTCTGTGCCTCTCATCCTTCATCATGGCCCTGAATCTCCACAACCATTTCAAGAACTAAGCATCAGCACTGCCCCCTTCTCACAGATGAGAAAACAAAGGCTTGAAATCTTCCACCCATGTTTCCTTGGTCTGACAGCTGAGAAGGAGCGTGATGGGCACTGAGTTCTCCAATTCCACTTTCCCAATCTTATTTAATAGTGAGGATTGCTTCTGGAACATGCACAAGAAAGTAGCCAGCAGGCCTTTCGGATAGACGGTGCTTGTAAGATAAACTCGATTTGGTTGGAATGACGCCCTCCACCCCCCCTCCCTGCCCCCGTAGATATATAGGGTTTTGCTTTTAGCGTATCCTCTCCTTTATCTGGAAAAAAAAAAAAAAAAAACCACACACATATTGACATATCATTTGAAAAGCTTACAAATGACTCTTGCAAGTATAATAACACCACTGATCAGTAGACTTGGAGATGAGGCACGCGCTGGGATAAAATTATATTTCTCCCAAAGGGACAACACACTTAGTGATAAAGTGCCCATCAGCAGATCCTGCCCAGCAGTGAAAACACAGGCTGTGGACACATAACTAAGGAGGGTGTGCACAGCACTCTCAGCTGGAACATAGAATTATTTTATTTATGAAAAAGCACTTGCGAAATTTTGCTGACAGAGGGGCTTACTTGGGAAGGAGAGTGCTTTCTGCTCAGATTTCTTTATTGCTATGCCACGGAACTCCAAGCGCTGCCCAAAAAACTGTCATCTTCAAGTCTGCATTTCGGGGATCAGGAGTGAGCCATAAAAACTGACTCCTGGCAGGCTGCAACTTGATAACCATCCTCTAAATGAGTAACTAGCTTCTTCTGTTACTCCTCGTGGTAGCTTAGATATGAACACTTTTGGAGTCCCAGATGTTCAAGAGAAGCCAGTGCAGTGTCACGGGGATGGAGGGAGGGTGGCCAGAGATGGGAGACGCTTCTGTGGATTATGACAGCAGTGCCTTGTTTCCATATAGTTCCTGCTTTCAGACTGAACAGATGGAAATTTCACTCCCTGCACACTATGAGATATTCCTCCCCAAATGATCATCCTTGGTGCCATCTCCCAGGCCAGCTTTGGGCCATCGCATTTACCCACAAGCCTGTGCCATGAAGTCTCAGGGAGGGGGAGTGAGCAGAGAGGTGCTTCTTTCTAATGCACCCTGACCTTCCTCAAGCCACACGATGCCCAGTGTCAGAGAAAAAGTCCTGATGGGACCAAGTCTTTTGTTTTCAAAGCGTGGTCCTCAGACACCCAGGGCACCACATCTTCAGATCCGCTGGGTTTTCCACCTCCAATTAAGGATTTGGGGGTACAGCACGGAGCCACAGGGAGTCTGGACATGGCTTATTTGCAACAGTAAAAAATGAGCTCCGACCACTCAGCAGAAGCTGTGAAGGTTTGTGGTATCTCTCTACTGATGCTTCTCCATGCTTCTCCCCACCCATCATCCCACACCCTGCGGGGGCAGGCAGTATGGCAGGGACTAAGTTGATGGAGGGACCATGGGGATTTACATGGTTTTGGAACTTACAAAACTTGCTCAGAGTTTTTCCTCCTGGCTCAGGCCGGGTCCAGGACATGGCTCGGTCCCCACATGGCCATAAAACCAGCTCTGAGGCCACAGGCCAAATGGTTTCCATCTTTTTTTTTTTAATGGTTATTTATTTTTGAGACAGAGAGAGACAGAGCATGAATGGGGGAGGGTCAGAGAGAGTGGGAGACAGAACCTGAAACAGGCTCCAGGCTCCCAGCTGTCAGCACAGAGCCCGACACTGGGCTCAAACTCAAGGACCGCGAGATTATGACTTGAGCCGAAGTCGGATGCTTAACCGACTAAGCCACTCAGACCCTCCCAAACAGTTTCCATCTTAATTCTCCCAGCTCCGGGATTCACCACTGCAGCTGTGGAGGCAACTGCATCCCACAACTTGGCTTCCTCCTTGCACTTTGCTTCATGAAGCCCCAGAACACACGAGCTGGACTGTTCCCCAATTCCCTGCTGGCAAAGTGAGCTCTTCTCCACTCCTCAGTCGTTGCATGGAAATTGTGGTGAGGCGGGGAACCCTGGAACCCTGTTCTGGCCCCCACGCCTGTCTGTCGACAAGAATGTGAAGTAGGAACCGGTTTTCCTGCCCAGCAGAGGGGTTCGTTTTCCTACTGTGTATAATGACGACCCTTGCTCAGACTTGTCCATCTCCAACACACTGTTCCAGCAAGGCACAGTAAGTATTTCATCCTGTTAGATATCGCATGGGCCCGTTACATGGACACAGCATAGCAATGGGGCTTGTCCTGTCCTCTGGGAGATAAAACAGTTCTCCCATGAATTCACTAACACACTCATTGAGCATTCACTATGTAAACGGCCAATTGGGGTTTACTGAGAAGCCAGAGGTGGGACCCTTGTCCTCACAGCTGACAAGTAGCTGTGGATAGTACCGGTGAGCTCCAAGAGTCAGCAGACAAGGACCTGGCTTAGCGTAGCACTAGGTGACCCGTCCAGACAGGGAAGGCCACTCACATGCAGGGGAAGACACTTCTCCAGGTGGGGGAGGGCTCAAAGGAGGAGGTCCTGGAGAGAAGGGGGATATGAGCAGGGTTGGGCAGGGGTCCAGGTGGGGAACTGCAGCTGGAGTCACAAGACAGGCTGCATCTGCCCCCTTGTGTCACACGGAGGGCACTTGGTGGCCCAGGCATTTGGTGACGTGAAGGCATGGGCCGGGTAGGGAGGCAGTTGGTCCCCATCGCTCTGCCCTATGAGTCTGGCCCATGTTGACTCTCCCAGACCCCCAACCAAAGATGGCTCAGTGGCCTCCACCTCCCTTCAGCCGGTGAATTATGATGGAAGTGGTGGGCCCGGGGCCCGGGGGACGTCCCTCTGTAGGAGGAAAGGAAGGAGTCAGATGTGCTGTCAATGCTGGGCAGCAAATTATCCAGCAGGCGACGGTGGGCCAGGAAAATTCACATTCGTGCATATTCACGGAGCCTTGCACACAACATGGAAACACAAGACTCTAACAGATCGGAATATGTTCCTTAAAGGGGAATTTGTTCATTCGCAGAGGAAAAGATTCACAGTTGGTAGAAAGAAAGTGGACCAAGTTGTAGATTCAGAGGAACAGGACGGGCCAGTGGAAACTTAAAGAGAAACCAGCCAGACAAGGAGGGGCTGGCACAAACTTGCAGAAATGTCTTGAAGACCAAAGCGGGGAGGAGAGCAAAGGGCACTCAGTTGGGACCAGACTTCCTTCTCTCTCAGTTACCTGGCGACCAACTCCCTCAGGATGGAAATGATTTAACGGTGAGCAAAACCACACGTTCATGGATGAAAATACCAGCTAGGCAGGACCACCCTGGAGGCCCTGAGGGAGGCCTTTAGAGAGGGCTGTTCACCAGGCAGGGCAGCCTGGGGGTCCGCACTGGGTTAAGTCGGGGGCCACCCACAGGGAGACCTGTTCTTCTGCTTCACTGTAACAACTTCCTGCACAGGCTGTCCGCACACTCTCATCTTCGTGTTTGCTGGACCTGGCACTGGAGACTGGCAGGACCCGCTCACCCAGTGCCCGCTTCCTATTGTAGGATGGCACTAGCAAGCCCCCCATTTCTCTGACCTCCCCGAGGGTCCCATCAGCAGCAGGATGTGATGGTCACAGGGGAAGGGAGGTCCACCGGCAGTCATGATGACTGCGTGGCAAATCTTCAACTGTCTGTGGTTTCAGGCCAGTTGCTGGCAAAGGTACTCCCGGGTGAACTCGATCTTCTCCTGTGAGCCTCCCTCCCGCACCTGGAGGGAGGGTCCATCGGCACAGTCTACATCCCCTGGGACGTTAGACTCTCCCCATGTCCACCTCTAAGCCAGGACCTGGGGAACAGAGAGGATATACTCTGTAGCCAGGAGCCACTCAGCAACCCGGGAAGGGCAGTATGGCACATGCTCCCGAAATCATTATTAGTCTTGCAACAATCCCAACTACTAATCCCACTGATGAGGCCCTAGCCCCTGAAACAGCCGGATGTGCACAGAAAGACAGAGGTAAATCAGTGCACTTGGTGGCGCGAGGACACATTTTCTGTTGGCACTGCTGGGGGTGGACGCTGCTGGAATCTGCTGGGTGGAGGCCAGGGATGGTGGCAGATATCCTGCAGCAGCCAGAAAAGCTCCCGTGGCAAAAAGTAATCCTGCCTAAAGTGTCAACAGTGCTGTTGTGAGAAACCGTGATGCAAAATTGTGTTCATTGCAATGATTTCACAGTTGAGGCAGAGGAAAAAAAAAAAAAAAAAAAAAGGAAACGGCCTAACTTTCCCAACATAGAGACTTGCTTTAAATGCATTTAATAACTGGAGAATGTCAAATTCAAATACCTTTTAAAAAGTTCACTTTTTAGGAAAATTTAATGGCATGAGAAAATGTTCCTGGTATATTGCCGAGCAAACTGGTCAGTGATTCCCAAGGGTTCTGGAAGAAAGATGGACAGGCGAGCCTCAAGGGAAATACTCCAAGTGACACTGTAATGGTGGATGGAAGTCACTGCACGTCTGTGGAAGTCCGCAGATGTACAACACCGAAAATGAACACTAAGGCCAAGTGCAAGCTTTACGGTTAATGACAGAGGATCCCCACCGACCCAGCGCCCATACCTCCTGCACCCTCCCAGGCAAGCTGCCAATGGGAGGAATGGGGGAGCAGGAGGGAGAACATACAGGGGGAGCCTTCGCACTCCCCACGGGTTTCTCTGTGAAACTAAAACTGCTCGATGAGTCCATTACTTAAAATAATGATAAAGGAGGTTACGGATATCACGCTGCCTGTTCCACTGTCGCCTTGATGACATCAAGACTCCTCACTCAACCCCCCACCACCCTCACCTTCCAGGAGGATGACCGAGGACTGAGGACAGACACGCCGCCGGAAATTTGGAAGCAATCACCTAAGTGCAGGAGTGACGGCCGGGTGCCTCTTCAGATGGGGAACTCACAGCACTGGCTTCCCTCTGTGTCTTCTACCGTCAAGGTGAGAAACGTGTGTCTCTCTCTCCCTCTGAGTGTTCAGCCTCTGGGGAGGGGTGGCGCTGGGCCTCCCGCCCCTCCAGGCGGACGCGGGGCTCTACTACATGCATACTGCCTAGCCAGGGGCCAGGCCACCATTGGCCTCCCCAGACTGTGGGGGCCCGGGTCATTCGCGGGGGAGCTGAGCATTCCAGAGGACCTGCACGAAAGGGAGACTCCCTCACCCTCCCGCGCCAGCTCACTGGTGCTCTGTGCCTGGGCTTCTGGACATGAGCGCCTGGGCTCGGGGAGGGTCTGGGCAGCCCAGGGTCCTGTGTGCAAACCACATCTCAATCCCTGAACCAACTCCCCAGGCTAACAGAGACTCTCGAGGCATCTTGCAAGCACGTGGCTGGACACATGTGCCCGCAGCTGCGAGGAAAGAACCACAGACTGAAACATTAACAGGACTCACGCAGTGCTTAGTTTGGGAAGGTGGAATTGTGGTTCACTTTCTCCCCAACATTTTGTTTTAAAAATTTCAAGCCTATAGAAGAGTGAAAAGTACAACACTCACTTGCATCTTTTGCGTGTGTTTTATGTATCTACGTGGATATATAGATATGGGACATTTATAAGTATGTATATAGAAACACATTTATAAGTATGTATATAGAAATATTATATATGAATATATATAAATTATGTAAATGTAATATATAAGTATTTATAAAATAATTACGTAGGGAATTTTAACAGAAGAATCACGTGTATGTGTGTATACATAAAGGCGCTTTTCTTCTTTTAGGCTGAAGTGTTAGAAAGCTCCTTACAGACACCCCATCCTCTAGCCCTGTTACTTAAGCATTGAGCACCTTCCGAGACCCAGGGCATTCTCCAGTGACATCCCTGGCCTTGATATTGACAGTCTGGTCCCTTGCACTTGGGGCCCACCTGTGGGGTCAGGAAGGGTTCCTCTTCCCTCCCTTCCCACCCCAGCCCAGCCCCCTCCCCCCTGCTCCTGCCAGTCTCCCTAGGATCACTTTCCTACTGAAGCACCTTCTCATGGATCCTCTGCTCAGAGTGTGCTTCCGGACACCCTGACCCAAGATGCACCTCACCAAGAGAGAGGTCACTCCACAAATGAGCCCTTGCAATTGCAAGACATGCTTTTCTTTCCGGTCTTCTATTTCCTTCTTGTGTTGTTATCTAGGTTGAATTTATGAAAGGAAAGCACACCCAGGGCTTCTCATGGCAAATAAGAAACATTCCCAATGTCCTCAAATATTTGAAGGCAGTTCAGGAACTGTGGAGGTCAGCGCCAACAGCTTCTGGAGGCAGCTAGGCTCGTCACTGAGGAAGTCACACAGGGAGAACATGTCGCTATTTCACGCACGCAATGCAGAGACTTGCCCCTGGAGACCACACAGGGCAAGCCCCCATCTGAGGCATGAGTACATCTGCAGTAACGCACGGGGGCCCCTGCCTCTGGAGACAGCCTACCGTTTGCTGAGCTACTGCCGACTGCTGGAGATGTTTTTCTCCCTCCTGGCTGAACTCCTCTTCGGTGCCAACTCCACCCTTGGACCCCAGCTCTGGTTTCCTTTTTTTTTTTTTTTTCTTTTTAATGTTTGTATTTTTTTTTTTTTATTTTGGAGGGGGAGGAGAGGGGCAGAGAGAGAGGGAGACACAGAATCCGAAGCAGGCTCCAGGCCCCGAGCTGTTAGCACAGAGCCTGACACGGGTCTTGAACCCATGAACCGTGAGATCATGACCTGAGCCACAGTCAGACACTCAACCGACTGAGCCAGCTAGATGCCCCAACTCCAGCTCTGTTTTCTAAAACCACAAGGGGAACAAATAATCCCTCCTTTCACACGCAAGACTTTCAGAGGTGGCAGAAAGCAAGCTCTCCGGCTCCACCTTGTCCCCATGCTGGGTGTATGTGGCCTCGACCACACACTGTTCATTCCCTGATCCGGCAAAAGCTTCAAGGGCCCACCATGCATCAGATGCTGCGGTCACTGCCGGAGACAGAGTGGTGAACCAGACAGGCAACCTGAAGCTTATGAACCAGTGTGTAGACAATGAGCATCTCTTCCTCATACCACGGAGTCCAGTCCCACAAAGTAACCCTGCAGAACTTCCAAGCCAAAGACAGAGAGAAGACTCTTGCACCTTTCTCCTTAAAACGTTCCCCAGGAGTCTTCTGCAGAACACAAGATCCCAAGAGATGCTCCCCAAACAGAGGTCCTAGGAGCACGTGAGATTAACAAAGGCAGTCACATACACTTCTTGGGTCACAGCACGTGGTGTGTTAGCAATTCAGCATCTTCCTGTTGTGCAAAATCTACTTGACTGCTTTTAAACATTTTTTAACACTTATTTGTTATTGATAGACAGAACATAAGCAGGGGAGGGGCAGAAAGAGGAGGAGACACGGAATCCAAAGCAGTTTCCAGGCACTGAGCTGTCAGCACAGAGTCCGACGCAGGTCCTGAACTAACCGTGAGATCATGACCTGAGCCAAAGTCGGAACCTTAACCAGCTGAGCCACCCAGGTGCCCCTATTTGACTTCTTTTTAAACCAGTGTCTCCCCAACCTATTGGAACCACACAACTCAGTCTTTTTTTGGAAGAGAAGTTTTCCTGTTTTATCTTTTGCAACTAGAATGCCTTGAAGCATTCTTGCTTTGCCCTATCCTTAAAACTGGAGACAAAGTAAAACCTGGGTAGGCCCTTTCCCTTCCCCCTCCCCACCTCAGGGGAGGAGACAGGAAGTTGTGTGCTGGAGCCAGGGTCTGCATGATCAGCAGGAAATGAGCGGCAGGCCCTCTGGGCACATCATGAAGGCCTCCAAGCAGGAGTCCCTGTGTCCTCGGGAAGCGACAGATGGGGCAGACAGATTGGTCTATCCTAGGCTCTTGGTATTGGCTCAGAGGGGGCCTGTACCAGCATCCACTGAGACAAAACAACCACCTGTGTGTGACGGTCCCCAGTGATGAGTTTGGCATTGAGAGTCGCTTGGCCTGATTGTCACTGGAATCAGGCCCTGCAGGAATGCCCATCACCTCCTGCCAAAACCACTGCCAGCTCACAGCCCCTGGCCAAGCATCCCAGGCATTTGTGGAACCAGGATGGAGAGGGGGCCGCCCCAGCATTACCAGGACCCTTCTGGTTGTAAGTGACAGAAACTAAACACAGGCGGGTTTATTAAAGACAAGAATATTATTGGTTCCCATGACCCGGCGACTCAGCACCAGGCTGGCTACAGGGGGCCAACCTCTGCTGTCAGGTTTATGTTCACCTCCATGGACTACACTCTGGGGAATTTCCCCTGGTGGTGACACAGTGCACTGGCTCCTGTCCAGGTGAAGAGAGAAGCCTTTCCTGGGTGCTGAGCACAAGTCCCAGGGCCCACTCAACAGGCCAGTAAGTGGAAGAAGCTGTCTGGCTAGGCCTGGGCCAAGTGTGCTCTCTGTGGCTGGGGTGGAATTAGCCCCACCCAAACCACGCAGACAAAGTGTGGGCACAGAGTGGTCCCCCAAAGGAAATTGTGAGTGCCCTCACCCCAACACCCAGGAGCGGTGTCCACTGTAGGGGAAGGGCATACCTGCCCGCTGACCCAACCGTGTCAAAGACACTGGAGGACAAATCAGATCTTTACTGTCACTCCCACACCTCAGCTTCTTCCTCAATACCAAGTCCCATCTCGCCCTGCTTCCCCCAGTTGCCTAATGATTACCTTACAGAGAAGAAAGATGGGCCCAGGACTATGCATGCTTAACAATCATTTCGATGGTGTCCAATTCAGGGTGGGAGCAGACCTCCTCCTGGAGGGGACCCCTCAACATGCCCAGAACCGGGGCCCCAACTCTGCAGGAGGTCCGCAGGACAAGGCAGGAATCTGAGTGTGCAACCAACGTCCCACATAATGCTGACGCACGTGGCCCTCATACAGTACTTTGAAAAAGCCAGGCTGCATCCATGGAGAAGTGACCAGGGCCTGGGAAATTGTTTCATATCTTTAGAAGAACAAAACAGCCCAAGGATATATATGCAATGCACAGAATCAGAGGAAAAGAAGGGTGTGATGCAAGATGAAGGAGGGCTCTGTTACTGAGGAGAAATGAAGACGCCTGAAATACCTCCGATGCCATGCTCCGAGGTAAAACAATGGAAAACCCCCATCACTGGGAGAAACTGAGAAATGATGGAAATGGTTAGGTGGGCGGTTCGGTCCTCTTTGGGGAGTCAGAAGATCTACTTTGGGGCCCAGTCAGCGCTGTTCCTCAGTGCAGAGACCTTCAGTGCATGAGGACCTTGCCTTGGGCTCAGATGTGCCCACTTGTTAGGGTTGGAAGACCAGGAAGTAGAAGCACTGAGTGTGATGATAGAGTCCGGCATATAGACACACAGGCATGTCTGCCTGCCTCGTATGGTGTGTGTACACACACACACACACACACACACACACACACACACACACACATGCACCCTGGAAGAATTCCATTAATTGCTGTGATATGAGAATTTGAAATTTGTACTTTATTTTTATATAAATAAAAAACAAAAAAAATGCAAGTCAGGACGGACCAGGCTGTTAACTACATGCCATACTAACAAACGGTTTCCTGAATATGGGGGCTTAAAACAGCAAAGGTTTGTGTCTGAGGAAGCAACACGCTGTCTGCGGGTGGGTGGGAGCTCTGCTCTGCTCTCCAGTGGGACACCGTTCCGGCACCTCTGCTGCTCAAGGCAGTGGAGGGAGGGAGGGCCTCGTGGATGTCACACCAGCAGTGGAAGTGACACGTGCCGACTCCACTCACAACTCCCGGGCCACCTGGGGTGGTCACCTGACCCCTCCCCCCCACAACAGGGAACATGCCAGGAAAGGTAACTCTAGCAGATACACAGACAGGGACCATATACATAGATGTATTTCTACCATCTACAGAGAAATGAGTATTGCTTCGTACTAACGACTAGTGCACTCATAAACAATAATAATATGTATTATATGTATACATATCATATTGCCTGTGTATACAGATAACATTACATGTACATATACTTACATGCACAGGTGTACGTGCACACGCATACTCCCCTCTATGCATATGTGTGGTGTGTGTGCACATGTATGTGAGAGTAGGAGTCAATTCACATGGCTTAGTCCACAATAAGCACTTTAAAAAACTAAAAATGAATTATGATCCCAAGCCACGGGTCCTTCTGCAGACCTTGGGCAGTGTCTAACGCCCCTGCACTGCCCTCTCCACACTCACTTTCTTGAAGAGTGGGTGGGTGGCAGGACATCCTGTCCCTGGGTCAGCTAGAGAACCGCTCCACGGGCTACGCACACATTAGCGGGCCTGGCGCCGTGCCAGGTACCAGATGTGGGGCTTTGGCAATGTGAGCTAGCCCCGGCCTTCTCGAAGTATACGTCACACTGCGGGGACGGATAATGTGTGAACAAACCCTCAGGTAAGACACTCTCCAATGGTGATAAATGCTCTGAAGAAAATCAACCAGGGACTGGGGGAGGGGGAGGGGAGGTGGCAGCAGGTTCATTACATGGACAGGCAAGAGGGCTCTCTGAGGAGCTGGTGCATGAAGGAGGTGCCATCGCAAAGAGGCGTGAAGGGGCGCTTGGGGACCGGCATCGCTCGCCGGGCAGGGGATCCCGGAGGATGTGTTCGAAGGCCCGGTTGGGGGCAGGCGAGCTGCCAGAAGCCGTCTACCAGGGAATTCTGCCCAAGTGGGGCTGCGAGCGCTTCTTGGCCATCTTTGTCTCCCCCCCACCCTTGCTCCTTTAGACTCCTGCCCAAACATGTGTGGGACCGTGCGGTTGGCCATGAAGGATCTTCAGTAAACAGCTCCCACCACCCTGAGTGATTGCTTTCCATTTGAGAAAAATAACCACATAGTTCATCTCTTTCCCAGGCAGCTCCCCGTTCCGAAGAACCGCCTGCACATTAAAGCTTTCGATGCATGGTGCCCAGCCTGCTTAGGCCTTCTTTATGGCCTCATCAGCAGTAACTGGACGATTACAAAGGTTTCTTCTGTTTTTACACACAATGATTTATTGGACCCCTTCAACTCTTCTTTCCCAAGTCTGGGTATTACATGGGCATGTTTTGCTATAATTGAATTCCTAGATTACTGTCAAGCCAATTGTTTTACCCATCCAATCTGTAACAATGCGTTTTTATTGTCTCTTGTTTTTTTTTAATTAAGCTGGAAATAGATGTATTCTATGAGATCCAGAAAAGAAATAAAAACAGCCCTATTCTCTAGTCAATCCACCCCAATCAGAGGGACTCTGGAGGAGGGAGGTAGGAATCTTCAGTGAGCTCTACTTAGCGTGCAAGAAGCCAGACATTCTGCGCTTGTCCACCCCACACTCAACAGGTATTTATTGAGCAACTACTAAATGCTGGCCACTGAGAAGGACACAGTGGTGAACAGGACAGGATGAGACTATCCTCAAATGCTTACATTCTGCTGGGACTGACTTGTAACAAAGAAGTAAGTTTAAAACAGTAAGATGGCAGTGTCCTTTATAAAGACAAGCCAACAGCATGCCTGATAGGAAGTGACAATGACTGAAGGCTATGAAAATCAAGTGACCACGGAAGCCCTTTGGAAAATCGTATTGAGATGAGATCAGAATTAGGAGGGCAGAGCTAAATCAAGGAAAACAGCACTGATGACAGAAAGAAATAGCAGGTTCAAAGGCTCCGGGGCAGGGAAGACCTCAGCAAGTGTTAGAAGTGGCAGAGAGCAGGGAGAATACAAGATGAGGTGGAGAAGCTTAAATGGAGTTGAATTTGCAGGAAAAAGGAAAATAAGTGTCTTCTGGGAGCAGAAAGGGAGGGAGGAGGGGACTAGGGGTGCTCTGGAAGCAGCCCGAGCCTTGGCTGTATCTTAGGGGCACACCTGTGCAGTACGCCTGCTTCACACCGCAGACCTCTTGGCCAAAGACTCTTGCGGTCCAGGACGGGCATAAAACAGCATGGACCTTCATGCTGGCACGCAAGCACTCTGGTCTAATGACCAGTGGCCAGAGCAGTTTCCTCCACGTCTGGCTACAGCCTCCAACACGGGAAGTTCTCCAAAACCCTGACAGAAGCTGACCCCCAAGAACAAGTGTGGCTGAATTTTCCTCTCACCAGGAAGGATGAAGGCTCAGCTTGTTCATTCCTTTGATGGCCAGAAAGTAAGGGTGTTACTTCACAGTTGGGAACCTGATGAATCCCTGCTGCATTTGTAGCCTTGATACTAGAATGGTACCCGGTGTATCTAGGTGCTCAATAAATGATTAATAGAAAGACCTGCCTGGATTGAAGACGTGGCTGCTTCTCCCACCCCCTCAAGGTGGCCGCATGCATCCAACGTTCCTTCTCACGTCCACCCTGCACCCACGGCTCGCCCACATTCGAGCACACCCACTGCCCCTCCCTGGGTCCCTACAGAGATGGCGACCACACACTTGGGGCCTGGGCAGCATGAAGCCTGATCACTTTCCTCCCTCCAAAGCCCCTGTCTCTGGCCCTCCTGCCCCTTGCTTCTCACTAAGCCCTTGGAAGTGAGCTGTATTCTTTGACCTTGGCCCAAGGCAGGGTCTGTAAATCTTGCCAGGCTGCTCAGAGATTTGGTCCTGGCCTCAGTATTTGACTTATTTCCTACTTGCAACTTTTCTTCTTTGCAGGTATGCTGTGAACAAAAGTAGTGCCCTGAACATCCTGTCATTTAAATCAGGGTCCACCTAGCATGTCTAATCAAACATATAGAAGCACTGTGTCAGCAAAGGCAGGTTCCAGCTGTGGCTCTGAGGTCTGGGGTCTGGGAGGCCAGAGCTCATCAAGCTAGGAAACAGGGCCACGGCCAGCACCCCCTGGGGCCACCCTCCACGTGATCCCCATCTTCTGTTTTGGTCTCTGTGTCTGTTACTGGATAGGAGACCAGGGAAGTGAGCGGCTTCAGAATCCAAAGGCCCTAGGGTGATGAGGGTTCAGGCAGAACATCTCAAAGTCCGTGGGTGTCACGCACACCCTCTTCCCAAAGACTGTCTGTCTCCCTCCCTTCCATCACCTTCCAGCATCATAGCTTGAGTAAGTGGCAGCTTCCAGAGGGCACAGGAAAGAAGCCTGTCCATTCTACATGCATGCACCTCAGGTGTCCAGTCCTCCTGGTATCCTCTTAGCTACTCAAACCAAAACGTGTGTGGGTCTCCAATGCCTCCTGGCTGGCCTCTTCAATCCACCTCCCTGCCTGAGGTGCCTCCTGCTAACCAGTGCCAGACTGCAGCTTGACTGTGCGCACGGCTTCCTGACTCCACATTCAGTGACATCACCCAGGCAGCTTGCAATCAGCCAGCGGTGAAGTTGTTTGTGTCATGGAATTGTAACTCTCATCATGTTTGTTTTTAAGACTGCTGGCTTACCAACGCACCACTTCTACATCCCAAATTAGTTTGCCCCTCCCCGTCCCCACCATGACCACCTGACTTCAAGTTATCACCTCTCACTTCAAAAACGGCCTTCCCCCATTCCTGCTCCTTCCAGCACGCTCTCTTCACTGCAGTTAAAAAGGAAGTTTAAACCTAGATTGGGCTGTCATATCCAATCCTTGCTTAACTTCCTACTAAACTTATAAGAAAAGTCTAAGCTCCTACCTGTGTCACAAGACCTGAGAGATCCGATCCTGTTTATCTCTTCCCTCCCCCTGTGGTCCCTGGGTTGCACCATGCTGGCCTCCATTCTGTGCTGGACCAAACTGACTACCCCCTTATCTCAGGGCCTTTGCACATGTTCTATCTCTGTCTAGAACATGCTCACCAGCACTTTGCCTGCATGGCTTAAATGCTACATCTTCACAAGGTACTTCCTGGACCAGGTTTCTACTGGATGGCCACATACATCCAATGCCAATTCACTCTATTACTGTTGATTTGGGTTTGCTTATAGCACCTTCACCAGTCATAACTCTTTATTTGCTTCTTTATTTTGCCTATAGTCTGGAAACTCCTTCAAAATTATAAGCCCTCAAAGGATAGGAACTATGTCTATTTTATTGTGCTAGGTATCACTATAGCGTGTTACCTAATAGACACCCAAAACAACATTTATTGGATGGATGGATGGATGGATGGATGGATGGATGGATGGATGGATGAACATGTCCTCAGAGCAGCTGAGAGACTAGGGGATCTGAACCTGGAAGCCAAGGTGAGGCTTTAAGAAGGCTAGAGCCCTTCTGAAATCATGGAAAATCTTACGTATCTGTAGATTTTCTTTCTCAGACCCTTCCAACTGTGATCCAAAAACAGCATCCTGTATTGAAAATCATGGGAGGAGAGAGCTTTCCCTGGACAATGATCACCTTAGAATCGGTCTCTGCCTTACACTTAGCTGCTCACTGGACCTGGGCTCAGTATCATGAATAGAAAGTCAATAACTCTCCAACAAAGAGTGCTCACCAGAGAGTTCTTTGGCTGTCTACTGGGACCTATGGCTGTGCACAAAGAGCAGGTACCCAGGAGGAACTTCTGAAATGGTTTGAGGCAGGCCCGTGCCCTTGCTGAAAGCATCACAGCCTCCCAGTGCGCTCAGCAGAACCTAGAGCTGGGGACGATCAGACGCTGGCACTGTGTGGCCTCGACAGGATGCAGGCTGGATGTCCTGGCATCTTGGGGAGGAATCGGGAGTTGGGGTGGGGGGGCACTGCATTGACATAGTAACACCTGGAGGTCTGTACCACGGATTGCCCCCACTTGTAGATCAATACTTCACGCCCATATTGATCTCTATTGGTTTCCTCACTGACAATCAGAAGTTCCAGAGGAAGTGGTAAACATTCTCCAAATAAAACAGACAACAAGGAAATCTGAGCATAGGCACATTAAAAAAAAGAAGAGGAAAGATTTTCTTTAAAGTCATAAAATATTTATAACAATAACAGATAATGGAGTAGCATTATCTTCAGAATGCAAAGGTAGCAATTAAATCTCTGTTGGGCAAAATGTCCCCTACTGCCCAGGGGACCTCAGAACAAAATCTGCTCTGTTTTGATCTCCTATCCCCGTGATTATGGAAGCTGCAAGGACTTGGCTGGGGGTGGCAGAGAACTCATCTATTAGAAACCTTAAAAACAAAAGAAAAGAAAACAAGAGAACGGGACTCAGGAGAGACTGATTACAAGGTAGCTCCAGATGTGGGTAGAGGAAAAAAGAATGCATTTTGCCAAACTGACAGAGCTCCTGACCTGTAGCTCCCTGAGGTCCAGCTATGATTCCCTATGGATAGGGAAAATTATGGTGTCTCTCTAGAATTTTCCCCCTTGACATATGGCAGGTCAACTTTTCCCAGCAGGAAGCAGATTTTTGCAATAAAGCATTTTGATTTTAATGTATCCTTGTGTAAATTGGATACTCTGAGTCTAGACCCTCATATTTTTTAATACTTGATGGGTGGGAGTGGGGACATGCTGCTATTTTAAATCTCTCAGCAATTTTCTGAACCATCTTTGGAAAGGAAGACTGCTCTTTTATTTCCAAAAAAAAACAAAATAAAAAAAAAAACCCAAATCATTTCAATGAGCCCTTTGACTTTACAAAGGAGAAGCCAAACCCCTATTTGGGAATGGAGAGGTTCTAACTAAGGAGATGTGAAATAGCCTTGCGTGATAATGTGAAGTGTGTCACTGCTGTGCATGGAACTCACCTTTGAGCTGGGAGTGTAATGTGGGAGATGAGTCTAGGACTTTGTGTGGGGGGCTAGGGAGAAGCGGGCAGCATTCTTTCTGCTGATTCCAAAATGCTGCGGTTGATGGCAGGCAAGAGGTGGGTCCTGGGACTGGTGCACGGAATGCAGAAAGATGGTATCAGGTTGAGGGTTAAAGAGAAGCACATCTAGCAGGGACCCGCGGCTATGGTGGACCTGGCTTCATATCACAGCCTTCTTTCAACTTTGGTCCCTCCAAGCTTTCCGTGAAGTTTTGATAAACATGAAAGGAGCCTGATTTAATCCCACTTTAAGGAAACAGAGGAGGACCTTAACTCTTCCGGGGAATGTAACTGCAAAATGCTGGTGATGTGTGGAGGGCAGAGCATTGGTCTGTCTGAGAAGAACAAGTACAGTGCATGTCAATGGATATAATCCTCCTCGGTTCCCTTCCCTGTCTTCATTCTTCTGGCATTAGAAGTTCTCTTTCTAGCCTGAAGCCCTTTACACACCAGACTTAGCCACTCAGAATGTGGTCTCCTACTGGCTCGATCCTGGCCAATGCAAAGCTTCCCTGGGACTTTCACTGGAACCATCAGATGCTGGCTGAGAAAGTTGCTGGGAAGTGCTGTAAGTACAGAGGGGCTGGTAGCTGGCTTTGGTCCATGTACGAGAGAGCCCAGCTGAAGAGGAAGAATGGTTGAGTTATTTATTCCTCTGGTATCCTCTCTGTTCCACTGTTGCAAGCTGGCTTCATCCTCCTTCTGAAGCTCTCACTTCTGCCGTAGCTCCCTAGGCTCTCCTCCATGGAGCCCTGTAACTGCCCCCTCCCCCACTCCTTCAGGTCCTGGGATGGAAATGGTTCTCCCATTATCACTAGCCTAGGGGTTCCTCAATGTGCCGCTCTCTGGACAATATCTCTGTTGATTCTTCTGTTTTGCCAGTTTGTGGTCTATTTCCTTCCTGAAGCCTGATCTAGTAAAGATTGGCCTCTGTGGTCAAACAAGAAACAGGCCCTTCTGTTGTCAGCTGGACAATAATGGGAGTTAGTGAGCCCTAAAGAATGGAGCAGTTAGGAGCCACTTGTGTTATATTCATGACAAACACAAGTTATGAAGCGTGGTCTTTGCTCACAGAACCTCCTGAATTCTGGGAAGTAAACACATCTATCTGAAGTTGCCTCTAAACTTCCCTTAGCATGCTTATCTAGGGCTTCCCAGTGCTGACTCTTAAAAACCAGGCTGAGAGAATGACATCAGCAAGGTGGTAGCACAGGAGGTCCCCTGTTCATATCCACACCCCCCCCACCCCCCGCTCAGCAATAAAAACCTGGCATCTATCCACAGACAACAGTGCTTTTCTGGGAGCTTTGGGATCCAGGTAGGAAATTCTGAAACCGTATGCAGTCCAAGCGCTATTTTGAGAATGGGGGCCCATAGCCAGGTGGCTGACTCACTGACTGCAGTCTCAACTATATACCCAGAAACAGGTCCATGCCCCTGCAGGCTCAGCTATAGCGCCATCTGCCATCTCTCCTGTCACCAGCCCCATACGTCAAGGGCTCTGGGAGAAGTTATACCCATATCTGCACTGGCTCAGAGGCCCATAGACCTCAGTCCCAGCTGTGTACCTTGAAATGGCCAGCCCTTCTCAGCCATACACCAAGATCAAGTGGGGATTATCCTTGGGAGACAACGATGGTTCGCTATGTACAAATTGACACAGGTGTTACACTGTATTAACAGGATAAAGGATAAAAGCCATATGCTCATCTCAACAGACACAGATGAAGCATTTGACAAGATTCAACATCCCTTCATGATAAAAACTCTCAACAAATTAGATTTGGAGGGAATGAACTTCATCGAAATAAAAGCCATATATGATAAACCCACATCTAACATCATACAATGGTGAAAAGCTGAAAGATTTTCCCTAAGATCAGAAACAAGACAAAGATGCTTACATTAAACCTAGTACTGAAATCCTAGCCAGAGCAATTAGTCAAGAAAAAGAAATACAATGTTTATAAATCAGAAGTTAGTTTGTCTCTGCAGATAACATCATCTTACCTATAGGAAACCCTGAAGACTCCATCAAAAATCTCTTCAAACTAAATTCAGTAAAGTTGAAGGATACGAAATTGACACACAAAAATCAATTACATTTTTATACACTAACAACAATGTGTCTGAAAAAGAAAATAATCCCATTTATAATAGGATCAAACACAATAAAGTGCTTAGCATTAAATTTAACCAAAGAGGTGAAAGATCTGTGTACTGGAAACTATAAGATATTGGTGAAAGAGACTGAAGAAAACATGAAGAAATGGAAAGATAGCCCATGTTCATGGATGGGAAGAACATTGTTAGTGCCCATAGTACTTAAAACAATGTGCAGATTCACTGATATTCCTACCAAAATTCCAATGACATTTTTCTCAGAAATAAAGAAAAGAATCCTAAATTCACATAGAATCACAAACTCCCAGAAAGCCAAAGCCATCTTGAGAAAGCAAAAAAAAAAAAAAAAAAAAAAAAAAAAAAAATGGAGTCATCACACTTCCTTATTTCAAACTGTTACAAAGCTATAGTAATCAAAACAATATCATACTGGCAAAACAAAAACAAAACAAAATCAGACACATAGACCAACAAAACAGAATTGAGAGCCCATGGGGTGCCTGAGTGGCTCAGGCGGTTAAGCGCCTGACTCTTGGTTTCGGCTTGGGTCACGATTGGCTCGGGTTTTGTAAGTTTGAGCCACGCACTGGGCTCTGTACTGACAGTGTTGTGGGGGCTCCTTGGGATTCTCCCTCACTCTCCCTCTCTCTCTTCCCCTCCCCAATTCGTGCTTCCTCTGTCTTAAAATAAATAAATAACCTTCAAAGAAAAAAAAAAGAATTGAGTGTCTATAAATAGACCCATGCATATACTGTCAAGTAATAATATGTGACAAGGGAGCAAAGAATACTCAATGGAGAAAGATAGCATCTTCAATAAATGGTGTTGAGAAAACCGGATATTTTCATGCAAAAGAATGAAGTTCGGATTCCTATCTTATCCCAGTCACAAAACGTAGCTGGAAATAGATTACAAAGATTTTAATGTAAGATCTGAAACCATAAACTCCTAGAAGAAAACATAAGAGAAAAGCTCCTTGACATTGGTCTTGGCAAGGCTATTTTGCATGTGACACAAAAAGCATAAGCAACAAAAGCAAAAATTTAAAAAAGCGGCACCATATCAAACTAAAAAGTTTCTGCACAGCAATACAAATGATCAACAAAATGAAAAGGCAACGTACAGAATGGGAGAAAATAGTTGCAAACCATGTCCCAAATAAGGGGTTAATATCCAAAATATTTCAGAAACTCATACAACCCAATAGCAAAATCCTCATCATCCTCATCATGAACATCCCCTTTAAAAATGGGTAGAGGACCTGAATGGATATTTTTACAAAGAAGCCCTGCAAATAACCAACAGATGCCTAAAACAGTGGTCAATACCACTAAGCATCAGGGAAATGTACATCGTGGGAAACCACAATGAGATATCACCTCACACTGAGTAGACTGACCATCATCAAAATTACAAGAGATAACGAGTGTTGGCAAAGGTGTAGAGAAATGGGAAGAACCCTCGTGCACTACTGGTGGAAATATAGATTGGTATAGCCGTTACCATGGAGCCATTATCAGTACAACATGGAGTTTCCTCAGAAAGTTAAAAATAGTATTTCCACATGATCCAGAAATTCGACTTCTGGGTATATACCCAAAGGAAACAGAATCACTATCTGGAAGAGATATCTGCACCCCATATTCGCTGCAGCATTATTCACAATAGTCAAGACATGGAAGCAAACTAAGTGCCTATAAATGCATGAGTAGATGAAGAAAATATGCTCCACAGGCAGACACACATTCTCTCTGTCTCTCTGTCTGTCTCTCTCTCTCTCAAGCATTACACACACACTCACACACACACACACACACACATACACACACACACACACACACACACACTCAAAGTGGAATATTATTCTGCCGCGAAAAGGAAGAAAACCTTGCCAGTTGCAACAACATGGATGCACCTTGAGGGCATCATCCTAAGTAAAATAAGTTGCATGGAGAAAAGCAGATACTGTGTGATCTCACTTATATGTGGAATCTGAAAAATCCAAACTCCTAGAAGCAAAGTAGGCTGGCAGTTGCCAGGAGCTAGGGGCTGGTTACATGGGGAGATGCTGGTCAAAGAGCATACATTTCCAGGTGTTCGATGAATAAGTTCTGGGGATCTAACATACAGCATGGTGACTATGGTTGACAACACTACATTGTACACTGAAATGTTGCCATGGGAACAAATCTTAGATGTTCTCACCATAACAAACAAGGGAAGTCTGTGAAGTGATGGATGTGTTAACTAACTTTATTGTGGTTATCATCCCACAATATGTAGGCCTATCAAATTATCACAGTGTACACCTTAAGTCTGCACAATTGTATAGGCCAATTATATCTCAACAAACGTGAGGAAAAAAAGAAAAATAAAACCAGACCTGCCTGCTGAGCTCTCATTTATTAGCAAACAGTAGCTGATGGGTAGGAAATCTTCTTCGTCTCTCAAAGCTGAAAAAATGGCAAACACGTGCAGACTCTTGTCGTGCACACACACTGACTCAGCTCATCCCCTTCACCCCCATCCTACAGATGAGCAAACTGAGAGACTGAACCACTGCGCATGCGGACTCAGCGGGTGCTGAAGAGAAGCAGGATGTGCTGAGCCTGGTGCTCTCCAGCATGCTGGTGGTCTCCTCTGCCTGTGTGGATATCCCTGTTTTTTCTACAAGGAACAGCTTGTTTAAGATGCTGGCAGGTGGATGAAAGAGATCATTCCCAATGCCTCTTGAACACCTTCATTTAACTAGATTTGGGACCAGGAACAGTTTGCAAACTGGGTTCCACACCCGAAAGTTTTTTTTTTTCTTCATTCATTCTTTGAAGTGAAAGTCACAAAATGTACAATTAATCATTGTAAAAATGAGTAATTCAGTGGCATTTAGTACTTTCATAATGCTGTGCAATCAGCACTCTATTTAGTTCCAAATATTTCCGTCAACTCCAGAGAAAACCTGTACAATTTAAGCAGCGTCTCTCCATTTCTCTGCTGGTCTTTGTCAATAAAGTTTTATTGGAACACAGCCACACTTACTGGCTTACCTGGCAACTACCACCATTCTTTTCTACAGTAGCAGAGATGAGAAGATAACAGTAGAGACCTAATGGCCCACCAAGCCAAAAATATTACTGTCTGGTCCCTTATAAGAAATGTGTGAAGCCTCTGAGCAGTGACTTAGAGCACTAGCTTTGATGTGGGTTGGCATCCTCACTCATCGCTTTGCCGTATGACTTTGGACGCCTCTTTCGCACTCTGTCCCCAACTGTGCTCCTACACAAAGCAGGCAGCCAATCTATGCTCTGTGCTCTGCATGGAAAGCACTTAGCACAGAGCCCGGCATTAGGCAGGCAATCAATGGTGGTCAGTACTATTATCTTGACATTTGTGCCCTTATTTGATGTTCCAAATGACCCTGGGAGCCCAGAAAGGAGATATCTTTGTCTCCATTGTGATGATGGGGAATGAGGGCTTGAAACGGATCGGAACTTATTCAGGTCACGAACCAGTGACAGCCACAGCCACAGCCACAGCCACAGCCACAGCCACAGCCATAGACACAGCCACAGCAAGGGCCTTGGGCTCATTCTCCAACCGCCTACACCCACTGGTCACCTTGTGCAGGGGCAGGAAGCAGAGAGAAAGAGCATCAAACCCAAAGATCCAACTCGGATGTGTCCCAGCCCTGCCAGGCTCTGGGAATGGCGTGTGCCAGTTTGGGCATCTCAAGAACGTGCTGTGCACCCAAGAGTGGCTTCACCTCATTTCCCAAGTTCACGGATGTTGCTGACAGAGCACCCACCTTGCAGAACCCCTGGCTGCCTGGATGTGGAGGAGATGAAAGAAAACAATGTGTTTCTATTTCATCAGTGCCCTGCTCTCCTGAGCCTTCCTTCCTCTGGTCACATTTGCAAATTAAAATTAAACCCCACCAGGAAAGGGCTCCTCTCCCAGGCTTCCTGCTGAGCTGGCTTTGCTCTCTTTGAGGTTTTCAAAGCTTCTCTTAAGCAAATTCTTTAAATCCTCTTCCAGAGCCTTGATGTGTTCACAGGGCAACTGCTCCTGGCTCTGGGGTAAATCCAGCACTTTGTAAAGTTTGGGGGTGGGGTGGGGGGGATGACAGTTCAGCTGGCCCTGCAAAAAGCCATTTTTTTTGGCTTTTTGACAGTCAGCACAGCCCTGCAGCCAGAGACCTGCTTCCTCACCAGCCAACAGAGGGAGGAACTGGGAATCAGTCAGATGATAGATGGCAATGCTCATTTCCTGGCACTTGAGCTATGGCGAGGGATGGAGGGGACACTGGGGAATCTGCCCTAAGAGGTGAGAAAACAGCGAAATTCAGTCATGCCTCTAACCCCTGCCTGAGGGTGTTTGCACAAAGGCAGGCAGGAGTGGTAATACTTTTAAAAGTTTGTCAGAAGCCAGAGGTGCTGGGTTTGATTGAAACTCCACGAGCCTCTTACTTAGCAAGTGATTTCTCATCCCCCCAAACACGTGTGCACCTCCTTGTCCAGGAGCCAACGGGTAAGTGGCCAGCCAGCTCGCGCTTGGAGTGGATTCAAGCGCTTTCGTCGTGCCAGTTATAAAAACCGTAATTTTGATTCTCTGACCAAGAGAAGACCACAGAGCCCAGATTACTCTAAATTTCCCTCTGGAGACCCTGGCAGAGGCTTTGCTGACATGATTTGTCTTTGTCCAGTGCCACGCAGGCAGGCCCAGAATCACAGATCACCGCTTGTGTCTCGTACACACAGGGGAGGCCAAAGACCTGTGCCTTGTGTGACGAAAGGCAACGTGATGGCTTGGTTGGGGTCGGCGGCATGGGACAGGCCAGCTGAGCCACTCCAGACCTATGGACAGACAACTGAACATTCAGGTGCTAGCACCCTCTCTTCAGCTTTGGTTGCTCACAAAGTATTGCCAACGAGATGGCTGAGAACAACAGACACTTACTGTGTCACCACCCTGAGGTCCAGAAGTCCAGGATCAAGGGCTGAGTGTGGCTGGTTCCCACTGGAGGCTCTGACAGGGAACGAATCCCTTGCCTTTCTCCCAGCTGCTGGTGGCTACCACATTCCTTGCAGTCCCCAGCCTGTAGAAGCGTGACTCCAGCCCCCGCCTCCGTCTTCACACGGCTGTCTTCCCTCTGTGTCTGTGTCTCAAACTTCCCCCTCCCTTCTTTTATGGGGCCCCAGTCATTGTGCTTAGGGCCCACCCTAAATCTAGGATGTTCTCACCCCGAGGTCCTTACCTTCATTACATCTGTAAGACTCCATTTCCAAATGAAGTCACATTCACAGGTACAGGGGTTACCACCTGGACCTATCATTTTGGGAAACAACATCCAACTCAAGACCGTAGCCAAAGGGATGTGTTAGCCCCAACGCCTGTCCAGAAGCTCACTTTCTGTCCTCAGAAAAGGGACAGTGAGCAGGACAGAAAAGCAAAGAACTGGGCCAGGACCCGGGTGCTGCTGAGTCCTCCCAGCCTCACTGCTTTCTCATTGTGTGACCTCTGGCTGATGACCAGTGGCTTGGTTTGCATGGTTCACGTAAGAACAGACACCAGCCAATTGGTTTGCCAAGAGATCAGAGAATCCAGGGAGGCGTCTGGCAGCTCACGTGTTCAGTGACTGCCACTGCTTCCCTGACGACGGTGAGGTTGACGGAAAGGATGATGGGGTCATCTCTAAACCATGCTGTTCATAAGCAGTGAGGTCTTCGATTCTATTTGTGACCTGAATTAGTCATTTATTCATGAGCATTTGGGAATTAGACACTAATGGATTGAAATTTCATCGGAAGAACGGGTTCCATACTTCCTGTTTGTTACAAGGGGGCTGGAAGTTGTCCCACGGCCAATGGCGAGTGGAGAGGGGACGGGTTTCCTCCTCAGAAATGGGCGAGTCAGCAACAGTGACACTCAGGTCCGGGCTTCGTCATGCAGAAGTTAGCTCCCCACCCTGAGCGCCTCTCTCAGAAACCTCCCCTAGTTAACTGTCCCTACCTTCTTCCTCTACAGGGGTTGGGCTCAAAATATGTGAGAATGAACATTCAGAATGCATAAGGCCTGCCAGATAAAATGCAAGGCACCCAGTTAAATTTGAATTTCAGAAAAACAACTATTTTTCAGCCTAAGTATATCCTAAATGTTGCATGGACGTAAGTTTCCTGAAGAGTCATTGTTTATCTGAAATCCTAATTTGACTAGACATTCTGTGTTTTTATTTGCTAAACCTGGCAACCCTGGGATGGAGTTTGTCTAGAAACAACCTGTGCATCCTGGCCGAGGGCCGACCATGCTGGGATCTAAGAGAGAGTGGCAGGTTGCTTTGCCGAGGCTGGTGCCTCACCTCTCCTACCCTGCATGTGTCACTCCCTCATTAGAGATGGGCTCTGACACCTGTCCCTGTGAGGCGAGGGTAGGGGGGCTTGTGACCTGCTTATAACCAACAGCAGAAATGGCACGGTGTGACATCGGGGGCAATGCAGATGCCGTGTCGTGGCTGGGACACTGGCTTCTGGAGCCCTGAGCCACCATGTAGGAAATTCAAATATCCTGAGGCAGCCATACTGTCAGGAAGCCAGGGTCCACGGACAGGCCACCTACAGGTGATCCGGCCGAGATCCAGGGAATTTCCAGCACCAACGGTCATCCACACGAGGAAAGAGGCCTTCGGATGACACCAGCCCCCTGCCACTGAGCCAACCCCATCTTTGTAGTCTTCCCAATGAGACAGCACGGGGCAGAGACAGGCTGTCCCTGACGTGGCCTGCAAGGATGTCTGGAAGCATAATGGAACAGCTTTTGCATACCCCCGAGTTCTGGCGTGGGGGGTGTCTGCTGCACAGCGGAACAAGGGGTCAACCAGGCCTTCAGTCACGTCCCGCTTTGCTCCAGCTCTAGTTACTTTTCTCCCGCCCCCACTTCGTTCTGGACAAGGCCATGGTGGGCAGAACCACGGGCCCCCAGAGATGCCCTGAAACCCAGAACCAGTGCCTTTGTCAGGTTGTGTCGAAGGAGGATTACAGAAGTACTGAGGACTGTTCAGCTGATACATAAATTCAGTGAGGCCACATGACACAAAAATCGATGTACAGAAAGCTGTTGCATTTCTATACACTAATAATGAAACAGCAGAAGGAGAAATCAAGAAAACAATTCCATTTACAACTGCACCAAATATAATAAAACACCTAGGAATAAACTATCCAAAGAGGTGAAAGACCTATACTCTGAAAACACTGAGGAAAGAAACTGAGGACGACACAAAGAAATGGGAAAATATCCCATGCTCATGGGTAAAATGTCTATACTACCCAAAGCAGTCTGCACATTTAGGGCAATCCCTGTCACATACCGCCAGAATTTTTCACAGTACTGGAACAGACAATTGTAAAACTTGTACAGAACCAAAAAACACCCTGGATAGCCAAAGTTTCCTTGAGAAAGTAAACCAAAGCTAGAGGCATTACAATTCTTGACTTCAAGATATAGTACAAAGCTGCAGTCATCAAAACAGTATGATACCAGCACAAAAATAGGCACAGAGATCAAAGGAACAGAACAGAAAACCCAGAGACGAACCCAGAATTATGCGGCTAATTAGTGCTGGGCACGGCAGGAAAGAATATCCAAAGGGAAAGGACAGCGTCTTCAACAAATGATGCTGGGAACATGGACAGCGACATGCAAAAGAATGAAACTGGACCACTCTCTCCCACCATACACAAAAATCAGCTCAAAATGGATGAAAGACCTAAATGGGAGACCTGAAACCATAAAAATCCCAGGAGACAACACAAGCAGTAAACCTCCTTGACACGGACCGCAGCCACTCATCCCTAGACACGTCACCAGAGGCAAGGGAAACAAAAGCAAAAATGAACTACTGGGACCTCATCAAAATAAGAAGCTTCTGCACAATGAAGGAAACAGTTATCAACAAAAAGGAAACCAACAGGACAAAAAGATATTTGCAAATGACACATCCGATAAAGGGTTAGTATCCAAAATGTGTTTCTGTATTTCTACACTCCAACACCCAAAAAACAACTAATACAATTAAAAATGGGCAGAAGTCATGAACACATATTTCTCCAAAGAAGACATCCAGATGGCCAACAGACACATGAAAAGACGTTCATCATTACTCGTCATCAGGGAAATGCAAATCAAAACCACAATGAGCTATCACATCACACCTGTCAGGATGGCTAAAATCAACAACAAAAGAAAGAACAGGTGCTGGCGAGGATGTGGAGAAAAAAAAAAAACAAAAAACGTGTGCGTTACTGGTGGGAATGCAAACTGGTGCAGCTACGCTGGAAAACCCTATGGAGGTTCTTCATAAAGTTAAAAACAGAACTACCCTATGCTCCAGCAATCGCACTACTAAGTATTTATCTACAGGAGACAAAAGCACTAATTTAAAGGGCTACAATGCACATCTGTGTTTATATAGCGGCAGCATCTACAAGAGCCAAATTATAGAAACGGCCCAAGTGTCGCCTGATTGATGAATGGATAAGGAAGACGTGGGATATATATACACTGGAATACTATTCAGCCACAAAAAAAGAATGAAATCTTGCCCTTTGCAACAACATGAAAGGAGCTAGAGAGTATTATGCTAAGTGAAGTAAGTTGATCCCAGAAAATCTAATAATGCCATATGATTTCACTCATAGGTGGAATTTAAGAAACAAAACAAACAAGCAACTAAGAAAAAAAGAGACAGACAAGAATACCAGACTCTTAAGTATAGAGAACACTCTGATGGTCACCAGAGGGGGGGCAGTGAGAGGATGGGGATGAAGGAGGTCACTTGTCCTGACGAGCACCAGGTGATGCACGGAGGTGCCAAAGCACTGTACCCCACAGCTGAACCTAATTTAACGCTGTATGTTAACCAACGGGAATTAAAATAAAACTTCTCAGAAAGGTCATTAAGCTGATTGTGAGATGGGGAGATTTTCTGGGTACCTCACGAAATCCTAAGGATAAGGAGCCGAAGCGGAAAAGTAAGAACTCTAGAGATGGCAGCACAGGAGGGACTCTGACCAGTGCCATGGCCTTGAGGAAGGAGGAAGAGGCCACGAGCTGATGAGGACAGGCATCTCTTGAAGCTGGAAAGGGCCAGGAAACGGATTGCCCCTAGAGCCTCTGGAAGGAACCAGCCCTCCCCACACTTGACTCAGGGCTCGTGCCAGACTTCCCTCTTGAACAGTGAGATACTAAATTTGTGTTCGAAGTCACTGAGTTTGTGGAACTCCGTTATAGCAGCCATGGGAAATGAATAATGGTTCGATGCCTTAGATTTTCTGATGAACAATGAAACTTCTAACTCTAATGAGGCCCGCAGGAGATGGGCCCTTCCCACCCCTCCTTCCCTGAGGCCTGGGCTCCGCCTACTCCCCACCAGCCAGGATCCACCCCACCCCCAGCCTGTAGACATTTCTGGCCCAGTCTGTCCACCAGACATCGAGGCCTGCCCCCACACTTGCTCTCAGTTCTGCCTCCCCAAATCTTCCCACCTTAGTGGGCAAGGGGTGGACCACCTGCTTGTGACACCAGTACCACTCACCTGTCACCGACACTTGCAGGCTACCTGCCTGGCACCTCCCACGGCTTGCTCCTGCTCCTCCACCCCTCCCAGTACCTTCCATGCCAACCACGTGAGTCTTCTGTATTTTCTCCCCAAGTTCCGAGAGCCCCTGTCCCAACCACTTCCCTCAGCTCTTCCTCTGACAAGTTGGGGGCAAAATGTTCCGTCGCATGAAGAGAAATTGTCTGAATCCTGATGGTTCTTTGAATGTGGCTTCGACTTCCGTCCTGTTGCAAACTAGAGCCCACTCACAGAAAAATAAAGCAGAGCACCCAAGAACGTGCCAGAACAGCTTAGTTGGTCAAGAGACATCAGAGACCCAAACTGTACCAGGCACGCCCACCAGTAAGACACCTGTGAAAATCATTCACCCCAAAATGTGTACGTTGGACATATATGGGCTCCATTCTCTGATTTCAAGTTTAAGTGGGGAAGAAAAAGCTATTTCAGATGAATGGTCCATTTGCTGTGAACTTGCTCTTAATTCAGTATATAAAAATGTAAAGGGATGAAATAATTTACAAATTCAGCTGCTTATACTCAGCAATAATTTACAGAAATGTACAGGATGAGGCCTCACAAGTGACTTGTTTCCCAATCTCCTTTCCATTTCCTCATGCCTGTGGAAATAGACATTAAAGGTTAGTTTCCAAAAAAAAAAAAAAAACAAAAAAACAAAAAACTGTAAATATATCATCCAGACTGAATATTACCAAAGACTCCTGTAAGGACTTGTCTTATATTAACATTTTAAGCACAGTTACCGGGGTTAATTAGTTTTTGGACCCTGAAAAATTGTAAGTGCCTCTGATGACTTACTTGCAACTGATAATTTTGTGTGAGAAACAGAAAAATAATAACAAATAGACAGTGAATAAATACATTCTTCATATTCCTTCTTATTAGTATAGAGAATATATTTCTGAAATTTAATTAAATATCAAGATGTCCAAAAGATCTATAATAAACCACTTTGCAAGACCTCTAAATGTCAAGGAAAAGCACATTTTACATGCAACATCCCTCCCCCCCACCCCCCGTAAATCTATGAAGATTCAAGACTTTTTTTTTTAAATCTGCAGAACCCACAAGTACATATTTTATCTCAGAAATGCTTTCCAAAGACTTGGGAGTAGCTTCTTGTTTGCAGTATGACAGAGTGGAAAGTATCTTAATTTGTCACACAGTGGTTTGGGCCATTAGTTTTAGAGATATGCCAGAGGCTTTATAATAATGCAAGAGCTGCGGACTTCAAGTTTAACGTGGCAGAGCTTGAGGAGAGGGCGATAAAGAATCTCTTTGGCCATTTTTCCGCCGTCCCCGTGCAGACACGCTAGGTCCCCGGCGATACTCAAAGCGTGCGAGAAAGAAGGTGGCACTCTGGGAGGAGAAAAATGTAAAACAGAACCAAAAATAAAGGCATTTGTCAGCCCCGATGGCTTTATCACCTTAATAAGTAATGATGTCTCTGTGCCGCGGTCCCCACGTGTGGCCACATCTCCCCGGTGGCAGCAAGAGGTGAGGGGCGACAGGAACGCGACACAGAAGGCCACTGAACCACACGGGGTGGGAGTTTCACCTTTTTGGTGGTCTCCTATCCCCTCTTCCTACACGCAGGACAAAGTCTCATTTCACTGCCAACACGTCTCATATGCTCGCCGATGTCCTTCACCACAAAAAGGGACATCCGGCCCGGAGTCCCTGGCAGGCCACCAACTCCGGGAAGCATTCTGCCATTTAGTCCACCTTGCCCTGTTCTCTTCAGAGCTCCTTCCCTTCAGGGCAAGTGCTGCTGATTTTCCAGGCAGTTGTGCTATAAGGCTGTGGCCCAGGACCAGGTGCAGTGATTCACCTGCTCATTAACATTTGAGAAGCACCTGTCTAAAGGAGGAGCCGGCACATTTTCCGCCAAGGGCCTGGGAGTCAACACTCAGCCTCTGCGGGCCATCTGGCTTCTTTCCCAGCTGCTCAGCTCTGTCCCTGTTGTCTGAAAACAGCCACGGACAGTACGTGCATGGCTGAGCTCCTACAAAAGTTTATTTCTAAGAACAGACAATGGGCCAGCTTTGTTCTGCAGGCTCTAGTTTGCTGACCTCTGGTCTGAAGTTGTCTCTACAAAATCAATGTATTTTGTTTTTGTTTTCGTTTTTGTTTTTTTACTGTGTATTTTGTAGAAGAAAATGTGAAGCAAATAGTATCCCAGGAATACTCTGCTGTCCAGTGGTGTGCTGGTAAATGTTTAACAACTGGTGGTCCAGACGTTAAAAAAGCCCCACTTGTAGCAACTACAGATTCCCTGGGGATAAATATTCCCACCATAGCCAATTTCCAGCTATGCACATATATCACTGAACACTAATCTATTAGGGCTCTCCAGACAAGCACACCGGTATTTATACATAAAATGTATTTATCCCATTATACCTTTAGACTTATCCTATTATTTATCCTACTTAGGAGATTTAGGAGAAATTGACTCATGTGGTTATGGAGGCTGAGAATCCCCACAACCTGCCACCTGCAAGCCGGTGACCCAGGCAAGCCCATGGGGTAGTTCCAATCTGAGCCTGAAGGTCCGAGAACCAGGAGATCCAAAGTTGTATCTTCCAGTCCAAGGGGAGAAGAGCCAAAGACTCCCCAGCTCAGTCAGGCAAAGAGAGAAGTCTACCCTCCACCTTTTTGGCCTACCCAGACCCTCCAAAAACTGTGCAGTGCGCATCCAAATTGAGGTGACCACCTGCTACATTCAGTCTAAGGATCCACATGTTAATCTCTTCTGGAAACACTCTCCCAGACACACCTGGAAGTATGTGCCAGTTATCCGGGCCCCTGAGGCCCAGTCAGGTGGATATAAATGCACCATCACGGCAGAATCGGGAAGGGACGTGCACAATCAGCTCTCTCGAGCAGTGCAAAAACTTTGAAGGTGCATCTACTGGGTGGGGTGGGGTATGTCCAACACATCTCGTCCACCTGGAGCCTCAGAATTGACCTCATTTGGAAACAGGGTCTTTGCAGATGTAACCAGGTGACGATGAGGTCATAGTGATCTGAGGTGGGGACTAATCCAAAGCCTGGTGTCCTTCTGAGAAGGGTAAAGTTTAGACACCAAGGCACAAAGGAGGAAGATGTGAGGAAGGTGAGGGTTGTCTGCCCAGTAAGTGGTAGCTGCATACTCATGAGGCAGGACTCAGGGGTGTGTGGATATGGCAGAGTCTGGAAAACTCAGTGCTAGGTCACACAGGCAGTCAGTGTCACGATGGGCATTTGAGCTCAGACGTGCCCCTTATGAGAGCCCACATCCTTAGCTCTTTGACTATGTGGCTTCTCAGAGGGGAATGCAAAGGTCTCCATTAGATTATTTTTTGTGAATTGAGATTTCTTGGCAATTTCCTTGAGCATGTCCTGAAATCACCGAGCAGGTGGAGGTCTCTTTCCTGACCCCTGGCAGCACATTTTCCTTGACCGGCCTTCTGTCTAGAATATTGCGGTTGCCATAATTACAAACGTACTGTGGCAGTCACAAGTGTGTCCTGTGTCATTTCTGCATGCGTGGCACAGAGCTCTTTCTCCCCCAGTGCCTGCCACGTGCTGCATAATCACCTGGCCACCATGACCCCCTTAGAGGACTCCTCTCTCTGGCCCATGAAAGTGTCCTGAGACCCTGCTCGTTTCCTGCAGAGAATTCTGCTCACCATACATGCTTGTCGTCACCAGGGCTGTGAGAGTCACATTCTATTCATAATGACACAGAGGCCCCCAAACACAGGCTCTGGGATGGCCCCTGTGGCCACTCCGCCATGGATGTCACAGAGTCAGCAGCAACAGCAAGTGAGGCGATGGCCTGTTTCAGTTGAAAGTCCAGCTGGGTCCACGTTTTCTCCACATGTGATGAGAAGTAATTCCTCACATGCAGTGTTTTGAGTGGAGATGCTGTCAGAGTCTAGACTTGAAGAGTCTAGAAGCGGTAAGAGTCTGAACTAGACTTGAAGAGTCTGAAGCGGTAACTGCATACTCATATGGCAGGACTCAGGGGTGTGTGGATATGGCGGAGTCTGGGAAACATGGTGCCAGGTCACATGGGCAGTCAGTGTCACGATGGGCATTTGAGCTCAGACGTGCCCTTCATGAGAGCCCACATTCTTACCTCTTTGACTATGTGGCTTCTCAGAGGGGAATGCAAAGGGTGATGCTATTAATCCAGCCTTGCAGGTGCACCACACGTGAAGGCTCGTGAGTCCTCTCTTGGTCAGACCGGGATATCAGGGCAAGTCCAATGGCACAGATGAGCCCAACGCTGCAGTGCCCACTGACCTCACCTCCAAGTTCAGGGGAACCTCCGGATTTCCCACATCGAGCTTCCATCCAGAACTTCCATGTCTCAGCTGCTGGACAACAGCAGACCTGAAGCTGAGCAGAGCCACCACTGAAACTGTGTCTGCTCCGGCAGGAACTGCCCCAGGAGTTGTGCCTCCCACCAACTCCCCTCCTTGGACTTCATTTTAAAAATTCTCTGTGAATCTATTTAAAACAACAACAACAACAACAACAAGACACAGATATGCCTCTTCCTTTTCTCTCTTCCTCCCCCATCTATTCCAGGAGGTTTGGCCTTGGTGGTTGTTACTCTATTTGGAAGGCAAGAGGAGGTTAATTAGCTTTTGTGACCTGAGAACTCTCAGGGAAGATGTCAACTGATTCACTAATAGCTCCCCAAAGCTGGATGCATGTGGTTGGAGGGGCAAGGTCCAGGAAGCACGATGCTCGGCCGGTTCGGTTGTGAACCCCACCCGGCAGGGCAGGGCAGGGGCTTGCAGGATGGTGTTCCCCTGAGCAGTCTAGGTAGAGATTCATCCCTCGCATGGGTCCTGTGCCCTAGCGGCCCCCAGTCCTCCAAGTCATGATGGATTCTGGGGCCGAATGTCACACTCCATCATAGAAACCATCCCTCAAACCCACACATGTCACATTTGGGGTCCCGAGCATCTAAAACCATGGTGCACGGTAAACCAAGGCAGAAGACAAGTGATGTGCCAGCCACAGCCTTCTAGGTTACTGCACCTGCAGACCACCGTGTGAGAACGGGTCACTCCAGCGTCACCTGGGAGCTCGCTGGGAATGCAAAATCCCTGGCCCACTCCAGACCCGCTGAGTGGGAGTCTCTGGGCATGGGGGCCCCATAGTGTGCATCTCCACACACTCTCTGTGTCATGTGGACCAAGTCTGAGTTGTGCAGCTCAGACCCAAGCCCCTTCTGGCCATCTGAAACCAGCACAGAAATCACCATCTGCCCCAGACAATCTGTCAATGAAGATGCAAGCCGGTGACTGTAATGGAAAGCAAGGTCTCCATTAGATTATTTTTTGTGAATTGAGATTTCTTGGCAATTTCCTTCAGCATATCCTGAAACCACCGAGCAGGTGGAGGTCTCCTTCCTGACCCCTGGCAGCACATTTTCCTTGACCGGCCTTCTGTCTAGAATATTGCGGTTGCCGTAATTACAAACATACTGTGGCAGTCACACGTGTGTCCTGTGTCATTTCTGCATGCGTGGCACAGAGCTCTTTCTCCCCCAGTGCCTGCCAAGTGCTGCGTAATCACCCGGCCACCATGACCCCCTTAGAGGACTCCTCCCTCTGGCCCATGAAAGCATCCTGAGCCCCTGCTAGTTTCCTGCAGAGAATTCTTCTCACCATACATGCTTGTCGTCACCAGGGCTGTGAGAGTCACATTCTATTCATAATGACACAGAGGCCCCCAAACACAGGCTCTGAGATGGCCCCTGTGGCCACTCTGCCATGGATGTCACAGAGTCAGCAGCAACAGCAAGTGAGGCGATGGCCTGTTTCAGTTGAAAGTCCAGCTGGGTCCACGTTTTCTCCACATGTGATGAGAAGTAATTCCTCACATGCAGTGTTTTGAGTGGAGATGCTGTCAGAGTCTAGACTTGAAGAGTCACAAGAGGAAGGGGGTCCGATTCAGGTCAGTTTGTCAGGCGGGCAGCCCATGAATGTAGGAGCTTCCTGCGTGAGGGGCTGGGACGGGACCACAGATGAACAGGACAGAGGCAGGTTGGCCCTGGAGCCCCTCACTTCCGGGACCTCGGGGAGAGCCCCTGTCATGCGTTTATGCTCACACGCTCTACAAAACCTGCAAGGGGGAGACACTTCAACTTCAGTCGGTTCAGACCACGGTCTCGTGCTCCGACTCCCCTCCGTCACGTCTCCCTCACACCAGATGGTGTTAACGGGACTTGGCACGCCTGGGACACGCTTATTAGGGTTCAGTGGCAGCTTCGTACAAATTCACCTCCACGAAGAGCTCCATGATGCCAGCCAGCCCAGAGCGGCAAGGCCAAGCCTCCCACGTCCTCACTTGTGGGGTCCAGGGCCAGATGCTGCTTCACGACACAGGCACCTAGAACCACGAGTACACTGCAGAAGAGAAAAAAGGCTTGGGACGTGTGGAGCCAGGAGCCAGGGGGCAGGAAATCCTGACCACAGGAAAGTCACTGTGAGGACAGGACCCAGTTCTCATCAGCTGTCAGCAGCAACTAGTCAAAATGAGCATTGTCTCCTGCAAGGGGTAATGCCTAACGCATAGATATGAGCTTCGGCACACCATTTGTTTTTTTGATGGGCTGAAATGGAATTCATCAGAATTCTTGTGTCCGTAGGGCAAAAACTTGTCTGATGTGACAGTGAGCGTGTCCGTGAGTCGATCTGCATGTTGTGTGCAGTCCACTCTCCATAATCATACTAATAACAACACTTTTGGGCTGCCTGGGTGGCTCAGTCCGTTGCATCTGATTCTTGGTTTCAGCTCAGGTCATGATGTCACAGTTCATGGGATCGGGTCCCCTGCTTGGAATTGTCTGTCTCCTGTCTCTCTGCCCCTCCCTCACTCATACTTACTCCCTTTCTCAAAACAAATAAATAAACTAAAAAACAAAACAAAACGCTTTCACCCAACCACACTACAAGGCACATGGAATTGGCATTCTATTCTCTCTGTTAAAACAATACCACACAATCTTTGTCACATGAGGAGGCAACAAGTGTGCAAGAGAAAAATGTAGGAGGAAAATCCATTACATAATCAGGCAACCAAGTAACTTACAAATTCAACAGTTTTCTAGAATTTCTGATTTTTTTAAACACATCAGCTTTTTAGAATTTAAATCAACCCCTTTCCTAACCCTTTTTGAAGGTCATTTTTTATTGTTTTTTAATGTTTATTGGGTGGGGGGGGGGCAAAGAGAGAGGGAAAGAGAGAGAATCCCAAGCATTCTCCGTGCTCTCAGTGCAGAGCCTGCTGTGGGCTCGATCCCATAAACGGTGAGATCGTGACCTGTGCCGAAACCAAGAGTCAGACTGTTAACTGACCGAGCCACCCAGATGCCCACATATTGTTTTTTAACTTTAATTTTGAGCCCAGGGAATCTGCATCTCAAAGGACTGACTTGTCCATGCATTTGCTCAGTATGGAGCACTGGTTCCACAGCAGGTGCCATGAGGCACAGCAGCCAAAAAGAGCATCAGGCCTTCCTCTCTCGGAGAGCGTGTTCCCACAGAGGGCTCAGATAGTCAACGTGGAGACAGATAAATAAAGGACTGTGGGGGGGGGGGAGCAAATTGTAAATATAGGACTGTGGGGGGGGGGAGCAAATTGAACTGGCCAGGGTGACCATCATGGAGCCCAGTGAGGGCGTGATGTTTAAGCAGAGACAAGAATGGGGAGGGACCAACAGGCATAGCTGGGGAAGAGCAGCCCAGGCAGTGGAGTCGCACGTGCAAGTGTCCTGAGGTTACAGGGCGGGAGGGAGTTATCTTGATCTGGGAAGAGGAAGAAGGTCAGCAGGGTTGCAAGGACGGCAGGGAGGGGTGGGTGCTGGGGAGAGACGGGCTACGTCTGCCATGTGTTAGCTCTCTGTGTGCACAGCCACCATCACATACACATGTGCCCTTGAGTGGGACTGATACAGACCCCCGTGTTCTCCCTCCGGCAATTTTCCGAATTCGCCCTCAGCCCATTCTGGTTACATGCAAAAGCCTTCTCGACCAGGCACCCCAGAATTCATGTGCAAGTGTGGCTCTGAGTGACAAGCCTTGCCAACGTGGGCGGAGAGCCTTTCAATTCAGGATCTTTCATGTGACGCGTCGGCCTGCTGGGTCGACCTAAGGGCAGCCAGGCAGAGACACAGCACCATCTGGACACCTTCTCCAGATGCCAAAGCTGAATGGATCCTTTCACAACTTGGAGACCACGACCCTTCCCCGAACACCACCAGCCAATTAAAACCCCGATTTCCCTCCTCCAGAGACTTAATGCAGAACCAGTCCCTGGGTGCACGCTCAGGAGTCTGCATTCTGGTTCCTCTTTGGAAATGGTGACTCTAGCCCTGTGCTGCTCTCAGAGGGCTGTTCTTACTGGAAGGGAGGCGGTCTGGAGGGACCAAGAGAAGGTGATGTGCGCAAGATCCCTGTTTCCCAGTAGCCTGCAGTGGAGGCAGGCATACCGATGTGGCCGCCCAGGGAGCCTGACACATGGCACCCGTAGATTCCACTCCAGGTGCCAGGAGAGACTCTCCCCGTGACTGGGACACAAGCTGGGGAGGAGCCCTTTGGAGGACAGCTGGGTCCTTCCCTATGAGGTGGTTGTGAGTACAGTGGCTGCCACAAAAGTAAACATGGGGAGGACCACCCATCCCAGCTGCAGTGAGTGGCCACCTCTGTCCTCCGTGGGATGCCATAGGCACATCTGCTGATACGGCTCCAGGGTCCCTGGTCTTCATGGACTTGTCCCCACAGGCCTCAAACCCCCAGAAGGTGGGAGCCATGTGCTGTTTGGTTCTGTGTGGTTTCAAGCAGCCCCAGCACGTGACAGGAGCCCAGAACAGCTGAGGGAATGCAGCGAGTCAGGACCTGGCTCGAAGACACAGAGATGCCGTGGGTCAAAGGTAAAGCCACAGCACCTATATAACCTGGAGCATCTGCTGACCTGAGCTCACCTGACAGCTGTCTCCATGAGCACATAAACACACCTCTGGGCCACCGCTGCTGCCCTGTATCTCTGAGCACACACTAAGGCATCAACACAGATGTCGAATGACCACGCCGACCTCCAGTCTTATCTGGGCAGACGTCCATGAGAAATCCAACATTTGGAGAGAGAAACTGCGATCATCCAAGTGGGAAGCCCACCGGACAGAGAAGGCAACATGGGCAGGCTTGGGCAGGCATGGCCCTACGAGACACTGTCCCACGGCACTGGGGTTGGCTGCCACCCGCAAGTGTCCACGTGAAGCCAGAGTGCCCTCCACCTCTCTGTGTGGTGTCCTGCCTTTTGTCGGGGTGGCCTTTACATCACAACTGACCAGGAACAAAGCGTGGATATTCCCATTAGCAAAGCCGCTTCCTGGTCTGTGGGTTGGGATAGACTTTGCGGATAGAAAAGCGGAATATCGTATTTGAGGATCAGTGTGTTTTCTACAGAGGAGGCACAGGCACAGGCGAGACCCCCAGTGCCAACCCCACGCCTGCCAGATGGGCCTTCTTCCAGTCCGTGCCTCTTTCACTGGGTTCCCAACCCTGGGCCTAGCACTGTGCTTGGCAATGGGGGGCCTGCAGGCCTCTTTCAGCGTGGTTGTTAGTTCTGGTGAGGACAACCAACCAGAGTGACCAGCCAGAGCAGGCGTGTGAAGTGGCCACACTCGTGATCAGTGCCACACGGGACGGCACATAGGACGCCACATAGGATGCCACACAGGACAGAGCAACAGAATCAAAGGGAAGGCCAAATTAGGGGTTGGGTGGGGGGCAGGAGGGCCTCTCAGGGGAGATAAAACCAAGCTGAGACCAGAGAGAAGGTGCAGCTGGGCGAATAGAATAGGACCTTCTATAAGCAGGCGCAGCATGACCAAAGGCCCCATGGTGTGTGTGTTGCGGGGATACACCTGGTCTGCAAGGGACCTGGAGGGCAGCCAGTGTGGCCGCAGCATGGGGTGGGGGATGATCTAAGGCTGGACACCACAGTGGGGGGGTCATTGTGACTGAGGGCCTATGGGCGGGACACCGAGATACCATTTGGCGAGGGCCCAGCTTTGACAGGAGTCCTGGGGAGTAAAAGGGGAAGGCACGTGCGATGCTTTTCACGCTGTCCGCAAAACTCACGTTTGCAAGGGCCCTGCGGTATGTGCATCCGAGCCTGGCTGGCTGTGTGCTGTGTTGGCCATGGCCTCCTCAGCGGTCCTCAGGCAGGGCTCTGTTTTTCCTGAGCTGCTGCCCATCAGCATGAACTCCCCTCTCCGGCTTGCTCCACCTCATCTGTTCCCACTTTCCCCAAGTCACCGGAGCTGGGGCTGGAAACGGAGGACAGGAGAGAGAACCACCTGGTGTGGAAGAAAGTTCCAGAACTGCCTGTGGATTAGTTTCCCCTTTCCAGGTTTTGTACCTTAGAAATTCATCATTCCCTTCTTCCCCTTTCGGGTGACAGACAGTTCTCTCATGTGCTGCTGAGAAGATAATTCGGAATTCTGTGTATTCTAATGCGGTTCAAAATGTCTGTGTCTAGCATTTGAAAATAGCTCTGGGCGTTAAATGGTGGCAGCCAGAAAGCTTCCGGAACCGGTGTCTCATCCTCTCCTGGTCTGCCAGCCGCTGCATCAGTCTGTCTGTCTGCATCTGCATGAACAGCGGGCTCCTTCTGCAGCAGCTTGTGGGGCGGGGCCCTTGGGGTGGTTTGGGATGCAGCGGGCGGGTGCACGGGGGCTCTCACTGGGTCACATGCACGCTGCATGCCCGTGTGCTAAGCACCACGCTGGGCACCAAGTTGACAGCAGGGAAGGGGCCTGGCCAGGCTCTGTGCTCTAGAAGCTCAGTCTGACGGGAACACGCTTTAGGGAAGGTCGCTCACAGTCCCCCTGGTGAGGGGCTCCTGTCCCAGCCTCACTCAGGGAAGCCATGTAAGATCTGGACTGAAAGTGGCTCAAAGACCAGTGTGAGTGAAAAGCAACAAGGAAGGGGAGGCAGGGAGGAGGAGATGCTGCTGGTAGAAGTCTGAGGTCGGAAAGCCAGGGGCCCAGAGTGATGCAGCATCCGTGGGTGAGCACCTGGGGCAGATGTGGGGAGGAGGGCAGCAAGCCAGTGGTGGGATCTCAGAGACATGAAGGCCCGGTCAGGTGGACAAAGCTGGGGTATGGAGGGGAGACCCGGGGAGCACCAGTCACGAGATCAATGTCCACACCCATCTCCTCGGTACACCTTGGACAGGTGGGCAGGTGAGAAGCTGGACAGATGAGTCTGAAATCCTGTACCAAACACAAGGCTCAGAATGCTATGGCCCAGCCCCCCACTGCAGCTTCTTGTAATTGCTATTTCTGCTTCCTCTGTGACTCCCAGCCATAAGGACTGGCTTCTGGTCAGTTGAATTCTAAACTCCCGCCTGCCCCAGGACCTTTGCTCATGTCTTTCCCTCTGCCCAAAACAATGGTTCTTTCTCTCCCTCTGAGCAGTCGTCACCGCCTCCAGGAAGGCTTCCCTGCCCTCTCCCTCTCAAGACTAACTCAAATCCTCCTATCATTCATTATTGCGGCCTTCAAACTTTACATGAAATTATATTCGTAAAACCCATTACTTGCCTTCTCTATTAAATTCCATCTCTCTGAAGAGAGACAGGTGTCACATCTAGTTTTGCTCAATGTGCAATCTACAGCACAGGAGTGAAATCAGCACTATTTAGCAGGCAAATGTGTCGAACAGTGATGCTCTGACAAACCAGCCCATGGGGAGAGTGAGGTACCCACCCTGTAGTGGGTGTGTTTCCTCTGGACCCTGGTGGGTGGCGCGGAGAGGCAAAACTTCCTTCAGTCACCAGAAAAAGTCACCACAACCCCCATCTCTGGAATCCAGGCCTCCGCTGATCTCTTCCCATCCCCCGGACTAGGATCATTTCACTGAATTTGGAAAAACTAAGTCACTCAGTTTGGTATTTTCTCCGTACACCAAGAGGAGATGAAAAATTTGGACTGAACATGTCTTGTAAACAGCTTTCAGTGTGAAAATCCAACATCAAAATGCAGAGACTACCGGCTCTCCCCAGCTCCTCAGGCATGGGCTTCCTCGTCATATTTGGGGAACATTTCCACCGGTGCCAGGGGCTGGGACACTCGAACCACAGCCACTGCAGAGCACGTCTGTCCCTCCACAGCTGACGTCTTTATTCCACCCGTTCTTGCCCGACCGCCCAGGGGGCAGCCCCGAGAAGGGGCTCTTCAGCCAGTGTCCACCCCTGCTCCAAAGGGAACTTCCTGGATTTGGACTGAACATCGGGAACCAGACTACCTGGTCTGGGTCTGCTGTAAGCCTGGAGTCACCTGTGTCTCCAAAGTTCAAGCCAAAGGAGTTCCACTGCACTGCCAAGGCCTGCCAAGCATTTGTACCGGAGCCCGGCCCGGTGTGCGAACCTGCCTGGTGCGTGTCTGGGCATCGCGATGTGCCGGTGACAGGAAGAGCCATGGAAATACCCAGAACGAGGAACAGTGAATGCAGGATGCTCCAGCCCGGGACTGCCCGGCCACTTCTGAGAATCATGCCCCCAGAGGACAAAAAGGGGAGGCACAGGGGCTTAGAGACATGGCCCAGCCCCCTGGCCCACTCTCTGCCCTCCTGCCCTCCACTCAGCTCAGGAGGGCCTCCACCAGGCTTGGCTGCACCAGGAGCTCGCGGGGCAAGAGTGGACACCAATGGGTCTAATCCAGAATGCCATCTAATCGATGGCCGAGACATATTCATTCCCCCAAAGAAACTGGGGGTGCCACTGTCCAGACTGTCCAGAGGAGAGGGCTCAGTGTGGAAAGGGTAAGAAGCAAATATCCCCCATGAAAATCAAGTCAAAGTTCTCTCACAACACGGGTTTCCCAGCAATTCTCAATAGGATCTTGACACAGGGCTATAAAATAATATCCAGGCAACAATTTTAAACCTTCCGTATTTCTATTTCAGATCTAATTGATGTTTCAGAAAAGACAAGGCTCATTTAAGGGGTGGTGTCGGACAGGCGCTTTCCCAGGACAAACAGAAGAAACTCCACCAGGATCTAGGCACAGGGACACATCCCTGGGCAGGACGGGACCTCAGATGCTGCACAGACAGCAGTCACACTTGGCAGCATAAAAAATGAGAAATTTTACATAGCAAATGCCTTTGACTTGGCACTGGAGACTGGCAGGACCCGCTCACCTGGTGCCCACTTCCTGTTGGGGGATGGCACTAGCAAGCCCCCCTATTTCTCTGACCTCCCCGAGGGTCCCATCAGCAGCAGGATGTGATGGTCACAGGGGAAGGGAGGCCCACCGGCAGTCATGATGACTGCGTGGCACAGCTTCAACTCTCTGTGGTTTCAGGCCAGTTGCTGGCAAAGGTACTCCCGGGTGAACTCGATCTTCCCCTGGAGCCTCCGTCCCGCACCTGGAGGGAGGGTCCTTCGGCACAGTCTACATCCCCTGGGACGTTAGACTCTCCCCATGTCCATCTCTAAGCCACGACCTGGGGAACAGAGAGGATACACTCTGTAGCCACGAGCCACCCAGCAACCCAGGAAGGGCAGTATGGCACATGCTCCCGAAATCATTATTAGTCTTGCAACAATCCCAACTTCTAATCCCACCGATGAGGCCCTAGCCCCCGAAAGAGCCGGATGCGTGCAGAAAGACAGAGGTAAATCAGTGCACTTGGTGGCGCGACGACACATTTTCTGTTGGCACTGCTGGGGGTGGACGCTGCTGGAATCTGCTGGGTGGAGGCCAGGGATGCTGGCAGATATCCTGCAGCAGCCAGAAAAGCTCCCGTGGCAAAAAGTAATCCTGCCCAAAGTGTCAACAGTGCTGTTGTGAGAAACCGTGATGCAAAATTGTGTTCATTGCAACGATTTCACAGTTGAGGCAGAGGAAAAAAAAAAAAAAAAAAAAGGAAACGGCCTAACTTTCCCAACATAGAGACTTGCTTTAAATGCATTTAATAACTGGAGAATGTCAAATTCAAATACCTTTTAAAAAGTTCACTTTTTAGGAAAATTTAATGGCATGAGAAAATGTTCCTGGTATATTGCCGAGCAAACTGGTCAGTGATTCCCAAGGGTTCTGGAGGAAAGATGGACAGGCGAGCCTCAAGGGAAATACTCCAAGTGACACTGTAATGGTGGATGGAAGTCACTGCACGTCTGTGGAAGTCCGCAGATGTACAACACCGAAAATGAACACTAAGGCCAAGTGCAAGCTTTACGGTTAATGACAGAGGATCCCCACCGACCCAGCGCCCATACCTCCTGCACCCTCCCAGGCAAGCTGCCAATGGGAGGAATGGGGGAGCAGGAGGGAGAACATACAGGGGGAGCCTTGGCACTCCCCACGGGTTTCTCTGTGAAACTAAAACTGCTCGATGAGTCCATTACTTAAAATAATGATAAAGGAGGTTACGGATATCACGCTGCCTGTTCCACTGTTGCCTTGATGACATCAAGACTCCTCACTCAACCCCCCACCACCCTCACCTTCCAGGAGGATGACCGAGGACTGAGGACAGACACGCCGCTGGAAATTTGGAAGCAATCACCTAAGTGCAGGAGTGACGGCCGGGTGCCTCTTCAGATGGGGAACTCACAGCACTGGCTTCCCTCTGTGTCTTCTACCGTCAAGGTGAGAAACGTGTGTCTCTCTCTCCCTCTGAGTGTTCAGCCTCTGGGGAGGGGTGGCGCTGGGCCTCCCACCCCTCCAGGAGGACGCGGGGCTCTACCACATGCATACTGCCTAGCCAGGGGCCAGGCCGCCATTGGCCTCCTCAGACGGTGGGGGCCCGGGTTATTCACGGGGGAGCTGGGCATTCCAGAGGACCTGCACGAAGGGGAGACTCCCTCACCCTCCCGCGCCAGCTCACTGGTGCTCTGCGCCTGGGCTTCTGGACACGAGTGCCTGGTCTCGGGGAGGGTGTGGGCAACCCAGGGTCCTGTGTGCAAACCACATATTAATCCCTGAACCAACTCCCCAGGCTAACAGAGACTCTCGAGGCATCTTGCAAGCACGTGCCTGGACACATGTGCCCGCAGCTGCGAGGAAAGAACCACAGACTGAAACATTAACAGGACTCACGCAGTGCTTAGTTTGGGAAGGTGGAATTGTGGTTCACTTTCTCCCCAACATTTTGTTTTAAAAATTTCAAGCCTATAGAGGAGTGAAAAGTACAACTCTCACTTGCATCATTCGCGTGTGTTTTATGTATCTACGTGGATATATAGATATGGGACATTTATAAGTATGTATATAGAAACCCATTTATAACGATGTATATAGAAATATTATATATGAATATATATAAATTATGTAAATGTAATATATAAATATTTATAAAATAATTACGTAGGGATTTTTAACAGAAGAATCACGTGTATGTGTGTATACATAAAGGCACGTTTCTTCTTTTAGGCTGAAGTGTTAGAAAGCTCCTTACAGACACCACATCCTCTAGCCCTGCTACCTAAGCATTGAGCACCTTCCGAGACCCAGGGCATTCTCCAGTGACATCCCTGGCCTTGATGTTGACAGGTCTGGTCCCTTGCACTTGGGGCCCACCTGTGGGGTCAGGAAGGGTTCCTCTTCCCTCCCTTCCCACCCCGCCCGGCCCAGCCCCTCCCCCTGCTCCTGCCAATCTCCCCAGGATCACTTTCCTACTGAAGCACCTGCTCATGGATCCTCTGCTCAGAGTGTGCTTCCGGACACCCTGACCCAAGATGCAGCTTCACCAAGAGAGAGGTAACTCCACAAATGAGCCCTTGCAAATGCAAGACATGCTTTTCTTTCAGGTCTTCTATTTCCTTCTTGTGTTGTTATCTAGGTTGAATTTATGAAAGGAAAGCACACCCAGGGCTTCTCATGGCAAATAAGAAACATTCCCAATGTCCTCAAATATTTGAAGGCAGCTTAGGAACCGTGGAGTTCAGCGCCAACAGCTTCTGGAGGCAGCTAGGCTCATCACCGAGGAACTCACACAGAGAGAACGTGTCGCTATTTCACGCTTGAAGTGTAGAGACTTGCCCCTGGAGACCACACAGGGCAAGCCCCCATCTGAGGCGTGAGTACATCTGTAGTAACCCACGGGGGCCCCTGTCTCTGGAGACAGCCTAACGTTTGCTGATCTACTGCTGACTGCTGGAGATGCTTTTCTCCCTCCTGGCTGAACTCCTCTTCAGTGCCAACTCAACCCTTGGACCACAGCTCTGGTTTCCTTTTTTTTTTTTTTCTTTTTAATGTTTGTATTTTTTTTTTTTTTTTATTTTGGAGGGGGAGGAGAGGGGCAGAGAGAGAGGGAGACACAGAATACGAAGCAGGCTCCAGGCTCCGAGCTGTCAGCACAGAGCCTGACACGGGGCTTGAACCCACGAACCGTGAGATCATGACCTGAGCCACAGTCAGACACTCAACCGACTGAGCCAGCTAGATGCCCCAACTCCAGCTCTGTTTTCTAAAGCCACAAGGGGAACAAATAATCCCTCCTTTCACACGCAAGACTTTCAGAGGTGGCAGAAAGCAAGCTCTCCGGCTCCACCTTGTCCCCATGCTGGGTGTATGTGGCCTCGACAACACACTGTTCATTCCCTCATTTGGCAAACGCTTCAAGGGCCCACCACCCATCAGACAGGCGGTCAGTACCGGAGACAGAGTGGTGAACCAGACAGGCAACCTGAAGCTTATTAACCAGTGTGTAGACAATGAGCATCTGTTCCTCATACCGCGGGGTCCAGTCCCACAAAGTCACCCTTCAGAACTTCCAAGCCAAAGGCAGGGAGAAGACTCTTGCACCTTTCTCCTTAAAACGTTCCCCAGGAGTCTTCTGCAGAACACAAGATCCCAAGAGATGCTCCCCAAACAGAGGTCCTAGGAGCACGTGAGATTAACAAAGGCAGTCACATACACTTCTTGGGTCACAGCACGTGGTGTGTTAGCAATTCAGCATCTTCCTGTTGTGCAAAATCTACTTGACTGCTTTTAAACATTTTTTAACACTTATTTGTTATTGATAGACAGAACATAAGCAGGGGAGGGGCAGAAAGAGGAGGAGACACAGAATCCAAAGCAGTTTCCAGGCACTGAGCTGTCAGCACAGAGTCCGACGCAGGTCCTGAACTAACCGTGAGATCATGACCTGAGCCAAAGTCGGAACCTTAACCAGCTGAGCCACCCAGGTGCCCCTATTTGACTTCTTTTTAAACCAGTGTCTCCCCAACCTATTGGAACCACACAACTCAGTCTTTTTTTGGAAGAGAAGTTTTCCTGTTTTATCTTTTGCAACTAGAATGCCTTGAAGCATTCTTGCTTTGCCCTATCCTTAAAACTGGAGACAAAGTAAAACCTGGGTAGGCCCTTTCCCTTCCCCCTCCCCACCTCAGGGGAGGAGACAGGAAGTTGTGTGCTGGAGCCAGGGTCTGCATGATCAGCAGGAAATGAGCGGCAGGCCCTCTGGGCACATCATGAAGGCCTCCAAGCAGGAGTCCCTGTGTCCTCGGGAAGCGACAGATGGGGCAGACAGATTGGTCTATCCTAGGCTCTTGGTATTGGCTCAGAGGGGGCCTGTACCAGCATCCACTGAGACAAAGCAACCACCTGTGTGTGACGGTCCCCAGTGATGCGTTTGGCATCGAGAGTCGCTTGGCCTGATTGTCACTGGAATCAGGCCCTGCAGGAATGCCCATCACCTCCTGACAATACCACTGCCAGCTCACAGCCCCTGGCCAAGCATCCCAGGCATTTGCGGAACCGGGATGGGGAGGGGGCTGCCCCAGCATTACCAGGACCCTTCTGGTTGTAAGTGACAGAAACTAAACACAGGTGGGTTTATTAAAGACAAGAACATTATTGGTTCCCATGACCTGGCGACTCAGCACAAGGCCGGCTGCAGGGGGCCAACCTCTGCTGTCAGGTTTATGTTCACCTCCATGGACTACACTCTGGGGAAGCTCCCCTGGTGGTGACACAGTGCACTGGCTCCTGTCCAGGTGAAGAGAGAAGCCTTTCCTGGGTGCTGAGCACAAGTCCCAGGGCCCACTCAACAGGCCAATGAGTGGAAGAAGCTGACTGGCTAGGCCTGGGCCAAGTGGGCTTTCTGTGGCTGGGGTGGAATTAGCCCCACACAAACCACGCAGACAAAGTGTGGGCACAGAGTGGTCCCCCAAAGGAAATTGTGAGTACCCTTACCCCAACACCCAGGAGCGGCTGTCCACTGTAGGGGAACGGCATACCTGCCCGCTGACCCAACCGTGTCAAAGACACTGGAGGACAAATCAGATCTTTACTGTCACTCCCACACCTCGGCTTCTTCCTCAATACCAAGTCCCATCTCGCCCTGCTTCCCCCAGTTGCCTAATGATTACCTTACAGAGAAGAAAGATGGGCCCAGGACTATGCATGCTTAACAATCACTTCGATGGTGTCCAATTCAGGGCGGGAGCAGACCTCCTCCTGGAGGGGACCCCTCAACATGCCCAGAACCGGGGCCCAACTCTGCAGTAGGTCCGCAGGACAAGGCAGGAATCTGAGTGTGCAGCCAACGTCCCACATAATGCTGACGCACGTAACCCTTGAACAGTGCTTTGAAAAAGCCAGGCTGAATCCATGGAGAAGTAACCAGGGCCTGGGAAATTGTTTCATATCTTTAGAAGAACAAAACAGCCCGAGGATATGCATGCAATGCACAGAATCAGAGGAAAAGAAGGGTGTGATGCAAGATGAAGGAGGGGTCTGTTACTGAGGAGAAATGAAGACGTCTGAAATACCTCCGATGCCATGCTCCGAGGTAAAACAATGGAAAACCCCGATCACTGGGAGAAACTGAGAAATGATGGAAATGGTTAGGTGGGCGGTTCGGTCCTCTCTGGGGAGTCAGAAGATCTACTTTGGGGCCCAGGCAGCTCTGTTCCTCAGTGCAGACACCTTCAGTGCATGAAGACCTTGCCTTGTGCTCAGATGTGCCCACTTGTTAGGGTTGGAAGACCAGGAAGTAGAAGCACTAAGCGTGATGATAGAGTCCGGCATATAGACACACAGACGTGTCTCCCTGCCTCGTATGGTGTGTGTATACACACACACACACACACACACACACACACACACACACACACACGCACCCTGGAAGAGTTCCACTAATTCCTGTGATATGAGAATTTGAATGTTGTACTTTATTTTTATATAAATAAAAAACACAAAAAAACTGCAAGTCAGGACGGACCAGGCTGTTAACTACATGCCATAGTAACAAACGGTTTCCTGAATATGGGGGCTTAAAACAGCAAAGGTTTGTGTCTGAGGAAGCAACACGCTGTCTGGGGGTGGGTGGAAGTTCTGCTCTGCTCCCCAGTGGGACACCGTTCCGGCACCTCTGCTGCTCAAGGCAGTGGAGGGAGGGAGGGCCTCGTGGATGTCACACCAGCAGTGGAAGTGACATGTGCCGACTCCACTCACAACTCCCGGGCCACCTGGGGTGGTCACCTGACCCCTCCCCCCCACAACAGGGACATGCCAGGAAAGGTAACTCTACCAGATACACAGAGAGGGACCATATACATAGATGTATTTCTACCATCTACAGAGAAATTGCTTCATACTAACGACTATTGCACTCATAAACAATAATAATATGTAGTGTATGTAATCCCATTTATAATAGGATCAAACACAATAAAGTACTTAGCAATAAACTTAACCAAAGAGGTGAAAGATCTGTGTACTGGAAACTATAAGATATTGGTGAAAGAGACTGAAGAAAACATGAAGAAATGGAAAGATAGCCCATGTTCATGGATGGGAAGAACATTGTTAGTGCCCATAGTACTTAAAACAATGTGCAGATTCACTGATATTCCTACCAAAATTCCAATGACATTTTTCACAGAAATAAAGAAAACAATCCTAAATTCACATAGAATCACAAACTCCCAGAAAGCCAAAGCCATCTTGAGAAAGAAAAAAAAAAAAATGGAGTCATCACACTTCCTTATTTCAAACTATTACAAAGCTATAGTAATCAAAACGGTATCATACTGGCAAAACAAAAACAAAACAAAATCAGACACATAGACCAACAGAACAGAATTGAGAGCCCATGGGGTGCCTGAGTGGCTCAGTCGGTTAAGCGCCTGACTCTTGGTTTCAGCTTGGGTCACGATCGGCTCGGGTTTTGTAAGTTTGAGCCACGCACTGGGTTCTGTACTGACAGTATTGTGGGGGCTTCTTGGGATTCTCCCTCACTCTCCCTCTCTCTCTTCCCCTCCCCAATTCGTGCTTCCTCTGTCTTAAAATAAATAAATAACCTTCAAAGAAAAAAAAAAAAGAATTGAGAGTCTAAGAATAGACCCATGCATATACTGTCAAGTAATAATATGTGACAAGGGAGCAAAGAATACTCAATGGAGAAAGATAGCATCTTCAATAAATGGTATTGAGAAAACCGGATATTTTCATGCAAAAGAATGAAGTTAGGATTCCTATCTTATCCCATTCACAAAAAGTAGCTGGAAATAGATTACAAAGATTTCAGTGTAAGATCTGAAACCATAAACTCCTAGAAGAAAACATAAGAGAAAAGCTCCTTGACATTGGTCTTGGCAAGGCTATTTTGCATGTGACACCAAAAGCATAAGCAACAAAAGCAAAAATTTAAAAAAGCGGCACCATATCAAAATAAAAAAGTTTTTGCACAGCAATAGAAATGATCAACAAAATGAAAAGGCAACGTACAGAATGGGAGAAAATAGTTGCAAACCATGTCCCCAATAAGGGGTTAATATCCAAAATATTTAAGAAACTCATACAATCCAGTAGAAAAATCTTCATCATCCTCATCATCAACATCCCCTTTAAAAATGGGCAAAGACCTGAATGGATATTTTTACAAAGAAGCCCTGCAAATAACCAACAGGTGCATAAAACAGTGGTCACTACCACTAAACATCAGGGAAATGCACATCGTGGGAAACCACAATGAGATATCACCTCACACTGAGTAGACTGACCATCATCAAAATTACAAGAGATAACGAGTGTTGGCAAAGGTGTAGAGAAATGGGAAGAACCCTCGTGCACTACTTGTGGAAATATAGATTGGTACAGCCCTTACCATGGAGACATTACCAGTACAACATGGAGTTTCCTCAGAAAGTTAAAAATAGTATTTCCACATGATCCAGAAATTCGACTTCTGGGTATATACCCAAAGGAAACAGAATCACTATCTGGAAGAGGTATCTGCACCCCATATTCGTTGCAGCATTATTCACAATAGTCAAGACTTGGAAGCAATCTACGTGCCTATAAATGCATGAGTAGATGAAGAAAATATGCTCCACAGGCAGACACACAATCTCTCTGTCTCTCTGTCTCTCTCTCTCTCAAGCATTACACACACACTCACACACACAGACACACACACACACACACACACACACACACACACACACACACTCAAAGTGGAATATTATTCGGCCACGAAAAGGAAGAAAACCTTGCCAGTTGCAACAACATGGATGCACATTGAGGGCATAATCCTAAGTAAAATAAGTTGCATGGAGAAAAGCAGATACTGTGTGATCTCACTTATATGTGGAATCTGAAAAATCCAAACTACTAGAAACAAAGTAGGCTGGCAGTTGCCAGGAGCTAGGGGCTGGTTACATGGGGAGATGCTGGTCAAAGAGAATAAATTTCCAGGTGTTCGATGAATAAGTTCTGGGGATCTAACATACAGCATGGTGTCTATGGTTGACAACACTACATTGTACACTGAAATGTTGCCATGGGAACAAATCTTAGATGTTCTCACCATAACAAACAAGGGAAGTCTGTGAAGTGATGGATGTGTTAACTAACTTTATTGTTGTTATCATTCCACAATATGTAGGCATATCAAATTATCACAGTGTACACCTTAAGTCTGCAATATTGTATAGACCAATTATATCTCAACAAACGTGAGGAAAAAAAGAAAAATAAAACCAGACCTGCCTGCTGAGCTCTCATTTATTAGCAAACAGTACCTGACGGGTAGGAAAGCTGCTTCATCTCTCAAAGCTGAATAAATGGCAAACCCGTGCAGACTCTTGTCGTGCACACGCACTGACTCAGCTCATCCCCTTCACCCCCATCCTACAGATGAGCAAACTGAGAGACTGAACCACTGCACATGCGGACTCAGCGGGTGCTAAACAGAAGCAGGATGTGCTGAGCCTGGCGCTCCCCAGCATGCTGGTGGTCTCCTCTGCCTGTGTGGACATCCCTGTTTTTTCTACAAGGAACCAGCTGGTTTAAGATGCTGGCAGGTGGCTGAAAGAGTTCATTCCCAATGCCTCTTGAACACCTTCATTTAACTAGATTTGGGACCGGGAACAGTTTGTAAACTGAGTTCAACACCCGAATTTTTTTTTTTTTTCATTCATTCTTTGAGGTGAAAGTCACAAAATGTACAATTAATCATTGTAAAAATGAGCAATTCAGTGGCATTTAGTACTTTCATAATGCTGTGCAATCCGCACTCTATCTAGTTCCAAATATTTCTGTCAACTCCAGAGTAAAACCTGTACCGTTTAAGCAGTGTCTATCCATTCCCCTGCTGGTCTTTGTCAATAAAGTTTTATTGGAACACAGCCACACTTACTGGCTTACTTGGCAACTACCACCATTCTTGTGCTACAGTAGCAGAGATGAGAAGATAACAGTAGAGACCTAATGGCCCACCAAGCCGAAAATATTACTGTCTGGTCCTTTACAAGAAATGTGTGAAGCCTCTGAGCAGTGACTTAGAGCACTAGCTTTGATGTGGGTCATCATCCTCACTCATCGCTTTGCCGTATGACTTTGGGCGCCTCATTTGCACTCTGTGCCCCACTGTGCTCCTACACAAAGCAGGCAGCCAATCTATGCTCTGTGCTCTGCATGGAAAGCACTTAGCACAGAGCCCGGCATTAGGCAGGCAATCAGTGATGGTCAGTACTATTATCTTGACATTTGTGCCCTTATTGGATGTTCCAAATGACCCTGGGAGCCCAGAAAGGAGATATCTTTGTCTCCATTGTGCTGAGGGGGAATGAGGGTTTGAAATGGATCGGAACTTACTCAGGTCATGAAACAGTGACAGCCACAGCCACAGCCACAGTCACAGCCACAGCCACAGCCACAGTCACAGCCACAGCCACAGCAAGGGCCTTGGGCTCATTCTCCCGCCGCCTGCACCCACTGGTAACCTTGTGCAGGGGCAGGAAGCAGAGAGAAAGAGCATCAAACCCAAAGATCCAACTCGGATGTGTCCCAGCTCTGCCAGGCTCTGGGAATGGCGTGTGCCAGTTTGGGCATCTCAAGAACGTGCTGTGCACCCGAGAGTGGCTTCACCTCATTTCCCAAGTTCACGGATGTTGCTGACAGAGCACCCACCTTGCAGAACCCCTGGCTGCCTGGATGTGGAGGAGATGAAAGAAAACAACGTGTTTCTATTTCATTAGTGCCCTGCTCTCCTGAGCCTTCCTTCCTCTGGTCACATTTGCAAATTAAAATTAAACCCCACCAGGAAAGGGCTCCTCTCACAGGCTTCCTGCTGAGCTGGCTTTGCTCTCTTTGAGGTTTTCAAAGCTTCTCTTAAGCAAATTCTTTAAATCCTCTTCCAGAGCCTTGATGTGTTCACAGGGCAACTGCTCCTGGCTCTGGGGTGAATCCAGCACTTTGTAAAGTTTGGGGGTGGGGTGGGGGGGGATGACAGTTCAGCTGGCCCTGCAAAAAGCCATTTTACAAACAGTCAGCATATCCCTGCAGCCAGAGACCTGCTTCCTCACCAGCCAACAGAGGGAACTGGGAATCTGCCAGATGATAGATGGCAATACTCATTTCCTGGCACTTGAGCTATGGCGAGGGATGGAGGGGACACTGGGGAATCTGCCCTAAGAGGTGAGCAAACAGCGAAATTCAGTCCTGCCTCTAACCCCTGCCTGGGGGTGTTTGCACAAAGGCAGGCAGGAGTGATAATGCTTTTAAAAGTTTGCCAGAAGCCAGAGGTGCTGGGTTTGATTGAAACTCCACGAGCCTCTTACTTAGCAAGTGATTTCTCATCCCCCCAAACACGCATGCACCTCCTTGTCCAGGAGCCACACGGGTAAGTGGCTGGCCAGTTCACGCTTGGAGTGGATTCAAGCGCTTTCGTCGTGCCAGTTATAAAAACCGTAATTTTGATTCTCTGATGAAGAGAAGCACACAGAGCCCAGGGGAGGCACAGGGGCTTAGAGACACGGCCCAGCCCCCTGGCCCACTCTCCGCCTCCAGCCCTCCACTCAGCTCAGGAGGGCCTCCACCAGGCTTGGCTGCACCGGGAGCTCGCGGGGCAAGAGTGGACACCAATGTGTCTAATCCAGAATGCCCTCGATGGCCGAGATGCATTCATTACCCCAAAGAAATTGGGGGTACCACTGTCCAGACTGTCCAGAGAAGAGGACTCAGTGCGGAAAGGGTAAGAAGGAAATATACACCATGAAAATCAAGTCAAAGTTCTCTCACAACATGGGTTTCCCAGCAATTCTCAATAGGATCTTGACACAGGGCTATAAAATAATATCCAGGCAACAATTTTACACCTTCCGTATTTCTCCTATTTCAGATCTAAGTGATGTTTCAGAAAAGACAAGGCTCTTTTAAGGGGTGGTGTCGGACAGGCGCTTTCCTAGAAGAAACAGAAGAAACTCCACCAGGATCTAGGCACAGGGACACATCCCTGGGCAGGAAGGGACCTCAGATGCTGCACAGACAGCAGTCACACTTGGCAGCATAAAAAATGAGAAATTTTACATAGCAAATGCCTTTGCAAACACATCAACAGGTAAATGAAAGCCTTGTGGGTTTTATTTTGTTTTAATTTTTTAATACTTATTTATTTATTTTTGAGAGAGAGAGACAGAGTGTGAGCAGGGGAGGGGCAGAGAGAGGTGGAGACACAGAATGTGAAGCAGGCTCCAGGCTCTGAGCTGTCAGCACAGAGCACAACGCAGGGCTCAAACCCACCAGCTGTGAGATCACGCATGGCCTGAGCCCCCAGGTGCCCCTAAATGAAGTCTTTGTAAAAAAAATAAATACAGATCTTCCTGGACTCACGATGGGGTTGTATCCCTATCAACCCATCCTTAGTTGAAAACATCATTAAGTCTAAAATGCATGCATACGCCTGACCTCCCACACCTCAGAGCTCAGTCCAGCCTGCCTTCCATATGCAAGAACAGTCGTGTGAACCCACGGCTGGGCAGGACCGTTCATCCTAAATCCTATTGGATCAAGGAGTGCTGACTGCCTCGTGGAATGTACCAAATACTGTCCTGAAGTGGGAGCCAGAGGGACGCCTGGGTGCAGAGTGGCCACCAGCGTATGGGTTGGTGACACTTGTGGTCATGTGGCTAACGGGAGCCCGCGCTGCCCCACATCATAGGAGATGATCGGACCACACATCACTAACCCAGGAAGAGGTCCACACCCGCAATCCCAAAGACGCTTTCCACTGAGTGCATGTTGCCTTCACGCCACGGAAAAGATGAAAAACGGTTAGGTCAAACCATCGGCAGTCTGGAGCCATCCGCATTTGCAGCAGATAAGAAGCAATGGGTGAACAGCTCCAACACGCACAGACCTCTGACAGAAAGGACAAGAAGAAACAACCCAGCCACTTGTCAATGAACAAAAGGATGTGCACAGTCAGTAAATCTCAAGAGCATCGTCAACCGACCGACAAACGTGAAAACAATTCTTAAACTCACTGGTCTTCAGGAAACGCTCATTAACGCCACAGGAGTCGTCACTGTACCCTCATCACACCGGCAATGATTTAGTGGAGTAGCCATACCCAGAGCCGATGGAGACCCAGGCGGAAAGATCACCAAGGGCTCTGCGTGGCTGGGGGCAGGTGCGCCCCGGTCCCTGCAAGAACCTGCGGCTATTGGCTCCACAAGACGAGTGTGACGGTGGAAGCCGCCCTTCCCACCGCCCCACCAGCAATGCGGACCGCTCATCTCTTAACCTTTCATTCGGGAGAGCCTTCTTCGGCATATTTTGGGCACTCACGCAAACCTGTCGAATGACACACATGGCATGTCACAGGCTACGAGCTGCTCGGTGACACCGAGGAAGGTTCCAGAAGAAAGTCATCCCCACTCGCCGCTGATGCCACCACGCTCCCCATCTTGTAAGCAGTCGTGCAGGAGCACTGGATGGTTGCTCAGGGCCTCCCTCTGAATTAAGGAACCTGGGAGTCTAGCCAAAGACGGGCCCCTCAAGGTCCTCCCAGGAACTCTCACCTCCTCGCCACCTCTGCCAGCAGGACACAAGGAGATGAAAGATGTGTCGTCGTCGAGGCACCTGGAGGTCTCAGTTGGTTGAGCGTCCGCCTCTTGGCTTCAGCTCCGGTCATGATCCCAGGGTCGTGTGATCCAGCCCCGTTATCGGGCTCCATGAGCCTGCTTAAGATTCTCGCCTCCTGTCTGCCCTCTTCCCCACTCGAAGTCTCTAAAAATAAAAAGTGAAATTAAAATTTTTTTATAAGATGATGTGTAGCAGGCTCTCTTTCTCTCCACTGGCTGTTCCTCATCCACTTGGAATACGGTGATTTCAATCCCCGGGCTTCTAACCCTGCTTTGTTCTCACAACCTTTGGCTTCTCCTCACCTTCAAATTTCTCAAAGACACAGCACCAGCTTACTGTCTGAGTTCTTTCTGTTCACGCGTCCACCACTCTTCGTGCCCCGGCTTCCTCTCTCTGCAACTCAGGGAGGCTCCCTGGACTACTGCCAGAAAGTCCTTGTGAGCCTCAGCCAATGCTATTCCTGGTTGGTTTCTTTGACCCTCATAGCATCTGATCTAATAGGAAGGGTTCTTTATCACACATCACACCTGGAGCTTGGTGGGTGCCAGACCCGTGTCTGTGGGCCAGATGAACAACTGAACAGAGCAGTAAGTATGTGGATGGGAAGGAGTCGGGAAGTCCCCCAAGAAGGCCCTAGCTGTATTTCCTTGATTTAAGGCAGAACAGAGGGGAATATGTGGCGTCTCTCTTTTTTAAAGTTGACGTTAAAAAAAATATCTTTACAATCCTTCCCATGGCTCCCCCAAAAGGGGGGAATGGGGAGAACTGTGCGCTCAGCTTTACAGAAAGTAAAAGTGTTCCTGTTACATACCACTGCAGATTTCACAACTAGGCTTGGGCACATTTGCTCTGGCTACCATTTACCGGAAGAAAAGCTGCTCCAGGAGAAGCCAGAAAGACCGAGTGGACGGTGAGGTCCCTGCGGCCCGACTGGACCCATGCACGCCTCCCCCTCCAGACACCGTAAGCTGGCCGTGTGATCTAGCCTGCACAAGACGTCCATGCGGCATGTGGCCACCTGTCAGCCATGCAAGAAACATGTGTCCTGGACTCACAAGGTGCCCGGCACTGGGAACCAGACAATGAGCTCTCCCGCCCAGACCCCAATGGGCAGAACCACACGACGGACGAAAGAATGAAGTACAACGTAAGATTGGATGGTGGCAGCAGCCAGAAGAACGAGTCAGCAGGGAAGGGGGTGGGCTGGGCATATGCAGTATTAGACCAGGTGCCCAGAACTGAAGAGGCAAAGGAAGAGGGCAGAGGGGAGGCCCCAGCCCCTCTGGTGACAGGCCTGAGCTCTTGGCTTGCTCCCTCAGGTTCAGAGATGTTGTACCTTGTGTGCCGGTGGCACCTGGGCTTTGGGCCACACTGGTGTAATCACCCCCTCTCCTCCCACGTCACGCTGTCTTGATGACCGGGGCATCTCTGTGCAGCTCTCCAGTGTCCATGGGAACTGTTGCCTCACCTAAAGCTCAGGCAGTGCCTGGGACCTGTCAACTTGCCAGGTGCTTGCCAACTCCTTCCTCCGGGTGACCGACCCTGCCACTCTGTGTTCCACAGAGGGCAGACCGACCACAAGGGATCGTGACACAGACCATTGGACTCTGGTCTCTATTGCTTCCAGAACCTTCTCAGACAAGAGAGCCAGGCCCCCTGGGCCATGCCCATGTAGACACTTTACTCCCCATGGCTCAGTTCTGCATATGGGACTTAGATGCAGTGGGTCCCATTTCTATCTTCCCATACACACAACGCCAAAAAGGGGAGGAAAGAGGCCTCAAGTGTCCCGGTCCTGACCTCCCTGTAACCATGCATACTTTCCTCAATATAGAAATACCCAGTCGTCACAGCCACAGAATGGAAGGTAAGCTTCCAGAGGGGATGAAGGGGACGGAGAGAGCCTGCCCCCCAGTGTGCATGGATGGGAAGTGTGGGTGCAGACAGCCTGCACTCCGGGTCTATGCTCCGCTCTTAGACAAGGTGCCCAGTAGCCTAATAGAAGCAGAAACCAGGGCCGTGTAGCCATCCCGAGTGGTGGAGCGCCTGGCACGCTATCAACAGGTGTCGAACAGAAGGAGGGAGGATGCAGAACAAGGAGCTGGAGGAGTGTCAATCTTCCTGCTGACAACAGCTGACCCAGAAAACCAGGACAGACGCTCGCGGGTCTGCCAATACGTTAGTCATATGCATAACTCAGACATAACTTATCCTTGAGTCGTGAAAGCGGGGGGGCCGCTCCTTCCATGGCCATGCATAATAAGCCCTGCCAGATGTTCACAGGTGAGGGACTTCCAGCATCCACGTTCCTGGAGACAGCAGGTCACTTCCCCAGGTCACTGGTAAGAAAGTCCTCCCACTGCCTGGGCACGCATGCCGCTCCCTCTCGTATATCCTTTGCTGCTGAGAAATTTAAAAGGAACCCCGGGGCTGCAGAGAGCCTCTCTGAGAAACCAACTCCTGGTGTGGGCCCAATCTTTCCAGGTGTCGAGCATTAATGGGGCAGGCTGAGATGTTGTGAACATGATCCTCTGAACCTGAGCATTAATGTCGAGCATTAATGGGGAGCTCTGCTCTGGGGGAAAGGTCACCCGCATCACTTCCTGATTGCCCCTGAGACACATGACAGAGAAGAGCGCTTAGGAAGTTTAGGGCCCTTCCCAGAGGATCCAACCCAACCCAGCTGCGGATGGTCCACTCACACAGAAGCCTATCTGCGCTTTGGGTCAGAGAGTCAACCCAAAGGTGAGGTAGATGACCAGCCTGGCCCCAGAGGTGGGCTTCCTTGAGCCCTCCAGGACCGACACATGCCTTGGGGGCACCCTTCCCTGCCAGTCTGATGCCAGAGCCTGGGAGCCTTGAGACGGAACCGCCCCCTCTCCCCGACATGAGGAATGCGATGTTCGTGAGCATGAGACCTGAGGGCCAGGATGCTGGGTTCAGGTCCTGGCTCCACTGCCTTGCCAAGCCTCAATTTCCCCTCTTTAAACTGGCAATAGTAACATCTGCTCCAGAATATAACTAAATCTGAGAAGAAGGAAGAATGTGAACCCACCACTGTCCTACTGGTATCGACTAAGCGGACACACGCAGCAGAGGCTCTTCAGCTCTTCCGATAAAGAGGAAAGCCTCAGTTCCATGGTGCTCTAGCCTTGACACCTCACATACACTCATGTATCTTTTCAATAAAGAAAATAGATCTGGGGCTCTGACCCTTTGTTAATTGATGATATCTAGCCAAAACTTATTCGCTTTTTATTGTATTCATCCCATTATCCCCCATTAATATAAATGATACTAGTTTTCCATGCGTGGTACTGATTCCCTTTAAAATAAATTCACTTCAGTTTAATACGTTACCTTAAGGAAACTTAAGTGTGTATTACCACATGAAAGAAGCCAATCTGACTCCAATCTATGATGTTCTGGGAAAGGCGACACTACAGAGACAGTAAACAGATCGGTGGTTTCCAGGGATTTGCGAGGCGGATGACAAGGGGGGAGCACGGAGGACTTTCAGGACCGAGAAACCACAGTGTGTGGTGCTATGTTGGCGGGCCGTGCCACCGCACATCAGTCCAGACCCACAGAATGCACACAGCACCAAGAGTGAACCCTCAGGTGAACGATGGACTTTGGGTGATAATGACTCGTCCACGTGGTTCATGGACTGTAACAAATCCCGTGGGCACGGTGACGACGAGGGAGGCCACGTCAGTGCGGGGAGGGCGGCATATGGAAACGTTTTTGGACCTTCCTCTTGCTCTCGATTTTGCTGTGGACCTAAAACGGCTCTAAAAAATAAAGTCTATTTTTTAAAAAGGCAACTAAGAGGAGACAATGAATAAATAATAAAAAAGGAAATATTTCAAAGTGGAAAACGGTGAAGATGGGCCGTGGTGGCAGGAGACGTGGCCAAACCAAACCACGGAGTAAGGAAGTAAATGACTGAGGTTGGTAAAACACTGCCATCGGCACCTGGCATGTGGGACCCAGTGCTGCCCATACACGCGTGAAGGGTGGGAGGGCAGGAGAGAAGGACCTTGAACCACCACCAGGGCACCGCACCGGGTGGAGGCAACCTCCTGCAGGGCCTCCCGACACTGTACACATGCACAAAGCCCCCTGGCGGACCCCTAGAAGGTTCTGGGTGCAGCATGGCTGGAGGCTGGGTGGGGATGGCAGCACAGTCACCCCTGGCTGCTGGGCCATGTCCATTTTCCTAAGGGCAGCAGGTCAAGGAGGTGCTGGTTTTTACTCGGCAACCATCCAACCTCCAGGAACCTGTCTGGGGTGTTAAGAGACAGTGCGGTGGTGGCCTCAGAAGCAACACCAGGGACTTTCTCCTGCTGGATGACAGCTAAGGGAGGGGCTTCCTATGGGCACAATGTCCAGAGGTGGCTTCTCAGCCTGAGCTCTGGAGCCTTCCAGGCCACGGTGGTTGGCACTGGCCAGGCAGGCAGCCGTATGGTGCTCGGGGAGATGTCCCCCAGTGTAAGCATCTAGGATCCCAGCCTTGACACTCCTCCCGCCTCAACCAGCAGAGGGGCTCAGTCTGGTCCTTGAATCCTCAGGGGCGTAGCCTCACCCCCAGCCTTGGGCATGATGGGCAGATGCAAAGACACACTCTTGCACGATGCATCTGTTCAGGGCAAGGAGCGCTGGGTGGCTGACGACACCTGACCTATCCTTCCTCTGCCCCTCCGGAGCTCCCTGCGTACGTTCTCTTAGCCTTCCCAGATCTGTCCTCCAGGCAAACCCATGCCCATAAAACCCCCAGGGGCCTTGTCCTCAACCACACGCTTGTCCAGGTAAAATGGCACTATCTGTGTTCTCCTGCCAGCCCTGTGGGTGGAGTGGAGGAGAACATGGGAGCCACTGGACCTCCCCTCGCAATCCCTGTCCTGCCCTCTGCACTTCCCTAAGAAACTGTAAGGCCCCTCTCACCAATTCAAGGGTGAAACTGTTCTCACACTGAAAAGACACGGATAGACACGGTTTCCATAGGAGAGAGAGAGGGAGAGAGAAATGAGCCTGGATTGCAAAGGGCCAACCGGAATTTAATTTTTTTTAACGCTATTAGGATAACCTTAGCTCTCCCCGTCTCCACTTCACTCTGATTAACTTTTCTGGGACAAATACATGGAAAGGGCCCACCCCAGGCCCCGCGTAGCCGATCCATTTTCCTGCGGCCACTGAGGCACTGGCTTCAAAGGCCAGGTGCATAATTGTGTCTCCTGAGCCAGGGCCTCTGCTGCTGCTGCAGATGCATTTGTCAAGAGACTCGATGTTACTTATTTCAACTGCCATTTGTCTCTCGCTGCAATTTTCATTGGGAACGAGCGCCTGACTGTCCACTTTGGTGGGGAACTCAATATACAGTCAATTACTGGAAAGAAAGAAAACGAGGAGCTTCATGCCTCTCTAGGCCATTTCTTCAAGAAGGCACTTCCAGGCTCCTGGTGCCACATGGAGTGCTGGCAGACCCCAACACTGCCTCCAACCAGGGGGCAGCCCACAGGGGCTGCCAGAACCAGCATACCCTGTGCTCCTGGGAGACCCACACAAGACGGGACAAGCGGCAAGAACCTGAATGGATCCTCCTCAGACTCCCATCCTTAAAACCCTGTAACAATTTTATTATTCTATTCTAGTCTAGTCTCGTCTACTCTCGTCTACTTGAGTCTATTCTATTCTATTCTATTCTATTCTATTCTATTCTATTCTATTCTATTCTATTCCATTCCATTCTATTCTATTCTATATTATTTTTCTATTCTATTCTATTCTATTCTATTCTATTCTATTCTATTCTATTCTATTCTATTCTAGTCTAGTCTAGTCTCGTCTCGTCTACTCTAGTCTGAGTCTATTCTATTCTATTCTATTCTATTCTATTCTATTCTATTCTATTCTATTCTATTCTATTCTATTCTTTTCTATTCTATTCCAGGGTAGTCTAGTCTAGTCTAGTCTAGTCTGTTCTAATCTAGTCAAGTCTATTCTAGCCTAGTCTAGTTTATTTTACTCCTATTCTATTCTGTTCTATTCTGTTCCATTCCATTCTGTTCTGTTCCATTCCATTCCATTCCATTCTATTTTATCAGTCTATTTGTTCCTTCTCTTCACACTCAGGGAACACATGGGCAGAGAAACACAGCTATTGGTTTTCAACATAATTGGACCTGGTTATGGTATGTGCGTAATACCCTCCTCCCCAGCTCTGGGAGGTGTATCTCGAGCTGACCACTGTCTGGTGTAGCCACTGGGAGCTATGCAAATACATTTTCTCACCAGAGAAGCAGCATACTTGTGAAGGGCTTAATAACAGATACAAAAGGCTGGGCAATCTAGGAAGGAGGCATTCACGGATTGGCTCAGCCTTCCTTCCACTTCTTCTGGATAATGTGACGGGTTTAAATAGTGCTGGCAAGTCCACGTTGCTCGAGTTGTCATTTTAAGGCAGCTTCTTCAGGTAGCAAGCAATTATCCCATCAAAAGGGACCTAATTGTTCTCCATATTTGTCACATAAAAAGGGAACTGTGCAGTTACCAGGACTGAAAGACGGTCCCTGTATTTTTTTGTTGCTCTGACTGGATATCCCTGATGCTTTAATGCCTCCCCACATAAATCCCTGATGCCCTGTGTAAACATACAACGGAGATGTGGTGTGCGTGGGGGCAGCTTCACAGGGCGGCCTTCCAGATATCCTTGTGCAAGATGGCTCTGCGACAGGGTCCTCCAGGAGCCGTGGTGCTGGGAGACTCTTGGTTCGCTTCATGGTCTCGCGGGGCTCTCCACCCCCAGTGGCTGACCCAGTGTCTGGCATACAACAGGTGCTCAATGAATGTGTGTGAATGAATGAAGCAGTCAACAATCCATCACCTGGACCCCTGGTTTCATTCCAGAGGAGGGCCTTAAATGCCACGCGCAAGTCTGACTGGACGACACCCAGAGAAACCAGACTCGGTCTGCAGAGCATCATGCGATGCCAGTGAGCTCTCTTGGCTGATGTCGGTCAGTTCAGACCCTCTTAGGGAATTTAGACAGGTATTCCAGACTGTACACTCTGTGAGAGCAGGGACGTCCCTCGCCTGGCGCACTCTCCCGGGAAAGCACTAGGGTTGTGACACACAACCTAGTTGTGGCACACAACCTAGGGTTGATCACACAGGGTCATACCTGGGCTTTGGTTATTCCAGCCACTCTGTATTATCATCTATGCCTCCTTCTCCTCCTCCCCCTCCCCCTCCCCCACCCCTCTGCCTCCTCCTCCTTCTCCTTCCCCTCTTCCTCCCCCTTCCTCCACTCCCCTCCTCCTTCCCCTCTTCCTCCTCCTCCCTCTCTCCTCCTCCTTCTTCCTTTTATTAAAATTTTTTAACATTTATTCAATTTTGAGAAACAGGCAGAGCATGTGCAGGGGAGGGGCAGAGAGAGGGGGAGACACAGAATCCAAAGCAGCTTCCAGGCTCCAAGCAATCATCACAGAGCCCGACGTGGGGCCTGAACTCATGAAGTGTGAGATCATGACCTGAGCCGAACTTGGTTGCTTAAGTGACGGAGCCACCTAGGCACCTCCTTCCCCTTCCTCTTCCCCTTTCCCTCCTCCTTCTCCTTTCCCTTCTCCTCCCCCTCCTCCATTTTTGAGACAGTGAGAGCAAGCAAGAAAGGGAGAGAGAGAGGGAGAGAGAGAATCGCAAGCAGCCTCCTTGTCAATGAAGAGCCTGACACAGGGCTCGATCCATGAACTGTGAGATCACGACCTAAGATGATTTCAAGAGTCAAGACGGTCAACTGACTGAGACACACGGGTGCCCCACTCACTATCTTTGAGGCGTAAGTTACTTCCCTAAACCAGAATGGAATCGTAGACATTTCATCCATCTGGTATTCTCTCCCTCCTGGCAATCTTCCTTCACATCCACCAAGGTCCTAGCCTAGGAGGCCTTCCCCAGTGATGATGACGTGATACAGGGATGTGCCTGCTCTGGCATCAGAGGGACGGGGCCAGAACACTAAGAACCTGCTTTGTCCGTGGGGCTTGCTCCGTTTGTGAGGGTGCCTGCTCGCATTCACCACCCCCGGCTCTCAGTGTCTCCAGCTGCAGGAGCCCCTGGCACCACACGGCGGAACGGCCCCTCACTCACACAGTCACATGACCGGCCGAGGGAGAAAAGAGCCCTCAGAGGATTGGAAGCAGGGTGACATCGCCCTACTGGGCGTTAGCAAGTTCCCACTGGCCTTCATGTAGACACCGAAATGGGGTAAGGATGGGCAGGATGGAAGTTCAGCAGCCACGGCAGTTCCTCAGGCGCCCACGTGGTGTTGGCTACAAGCTACCTATCTATGTCAGCTGGCTTCTGGATGTATTTGGAAGGTGTTGCTGAAAGGCACGGTGATGGATTATGTGTGAGGTGTAGGAAAAGAGGAGCCGGGATGACACGGTGATCCGGCTGGAGCACCTGGACGGACACTGTTGAAATCCACAAGGTTGGGAAAGACTTCGCAGAGAAAGCTTCGTAGGCGGGAGCTGAGCTCCCCATGCATCAAGTGTGAGATGGGCTCCTGACGTCCAAGTAGAGACACGCCGGTGGCACTCAACTCTCGAGCGAGGGAGTGAGTGCAGAGACAGGAGTTCCTCAGGCGTAGCACAAGACCCTCCCCACCCAATGCTCAGGGACGGGGATGCCTGACCATCTGAAAGGCCCTGTGGCTCCTTCCCTGAACTCAGCTGCTCTCACAAAGGCACCGCAAAGTCACCCAAAGGAGAGGAAACAAGCATCATGAAAATGCATCCTTTCCTCTGCTACCACATCTCTAAATTAAATTTCAAGGACTCGCCAAGAAAATGTGCTCCTTTATATGTTTCCATAAATCGCTCATTTCGATGCTGTATGCCTCTTTTTATTATTATAGAAGGAGCTAAAAAAAAAAGTTAAATAATCTACATGAGCAATATTTTACCTTTTAAAAGATATTGCCTTCTAACTAGACGGAGTGCAATGAGCTTTGCAAGCAAAGCATCCCCACGCTTGGTGTGTGAGCATCCAGGTGGCCGCTGTATGAGACCCTGCGTCTTCGTGTCGAGGGGCCAGCTGACAGCTCTCTGGGACCCTAAGGAGACCTGACCAGCAGGTAACTGCTGCTTATGCCTCAGTTTCTGTCTACACTTCTTTTTCTCTCTTGGAGGTGAGTTCCCATGTTTTCAGGATTATTTTGTGTACGCTGACCGAACAGAAAGTCACGTTTAGAGTTACCGTCTTTGGAACAGAGAGAGAAATACAGACGCGTGTGCGTATGTGTGACAAAAGTAAGCCCTCTTTTACACGCTTCCTCCACTGAAGAGTAACAAGAAAACTGGAGTGCTTCCTCCTGAGGATGTGTCAGGCGCTGTGGAGACTCTGACATGTCATCCCACAGGTATCACTGTTCTGGGATCTCTGGTCTGGGGATGACATCCTGGATGTTGGAGAGACCTGGGTCCCTGTGAGCTCCCGCCATCACAGTGCCTCCCAGAAGACTCCCTCTCAAACGGGACCAAAAACATCCTATGAAGTGGACCATTTTTTTTTTTTAATTTGGAAAGAGAGAGCATGAGCAGAAGAGGGGTGGAGGGGGAAGGAAGAGAGAAGGAGAGACAGGGAGAGAGAGGAGGGAGAGAAAGAGAGAGGAAGAGGGAGAGAGAGGGAGGGAGAAGGAGGGGAGAGGGACAGAGAGAGAGAGAGAGAGAGAGAGAGAGAGAGAGAGAGGGAGAATCCCAAGCAGGATCCACAGTAAGGGCAGAGCCTGACGCAGGCCTCGATTTCACAGTCCTGGGATCATGACCTGAGCCAAAGTCAAGAAGAGTCAGATGCTAAACCGACTGAGCCACACAGGCTCAGTCTTGTGAAGTGGACAGTCATTACCACCGATGATGCCTTAAACATCTCAACACAAAACGCTTAGACATATGCTCACTTACTATCTGGTCACCACTGGGAAAACACCCCCCCTCTGCCCTCTGGTTTCTGGCTCACAGCTACCATGCCCGCAGCGCACATCCCACCCACCAAACGTGCTGTGAGGACACAGGCAATTTGAAGCGCCTGCAGGTATCACCATCAGTCAGAATTGTGACTCCTTCCTTCAATCCTTTATTGCAGATTCATGGAAACTGAATTTGAAAGAAAAATGTTACTACCTTGCCCATTTTAAGTCTTTCCAAAAATTCGACTGTTTTTATAGAAACAAACGCCTTCTTCCTGTTCGCACTGAAATGCCATTGTTTTATGTAATATTTAGTCACGTGATGTAATTACACGAACTGGTGCAATTGGCATAAACAGATGTGGGAACAGACTTAATTGGCTCTTAGCGCACACACAGGCCAGAGCCGGAGACGCACCTGAGGACCGCAGGGGGAGGTGGCTTGCAGCCTGCAGGTGTTCAACGGTCACCGCCTGGACAGAATCAGTTCATCCCACAAATCGGTAAATGGGGGCAGACACAGACAGATGGCTTTTCTCTGGCCAGTGCTCCCTCCAAGGCTGCAGCGTCCACCTAGCACCTCACCTGGCATAAAGTGGGCCCGTGATCCCCAGAAGGCAAGAGAACATGGAAGGGCATGAGTGCCTGCGGGCCACCCATGGGATCGGAGAGGTCAGGCGGGGGTGAGGGGGCCGCTGTGCAGGGCTCGGGACAGAGACCTGTCCGAGAGCCCCAGCCTCAAGCAAGGAGCTCTGAGCCCCTCAGTCCTGGTGCTCTGGTGGGTGAACGTCCCAGGTCAGGTGCATGGGTTCCTCCCCTGGGAAGAGAGGAAGATTCTCCTGCTTCCTCCAGTCTGGCATCTGAGCAGCTCCACTGAGGCCGCAGATGATAGAGGAGGCCAGTGGTGCATTCGTCCCCAGGTACAATCCTCCTGGGCTCTGCCCACCTCTCTGCTGACAGCAGGTGGTGGTTAGCTCTGAGACTCGGTGCTGCAGGAGCACACTGGCCAGGGGCAGGACAGCCGAGCCTCTCCAGAGGGAAAGCATACTCTACCCGGGAAAACTTCTGCTCCCGAGAAACCCACAATGCAGATGCCAAAAGAAAAGTTCAACCCAGGCTGAGGGGACTGAGGCAGGGAGCCCCGTGTTCGCTTGGCAGGCCCGGCGGCAGTGCCCCTGGCCCCTTCTCGCCTGCCCCGTCATGAAGACTCTCCTTTCCATCTGTTCTGTTTTAAACAAAGGGCCAGAGGGCTTCCCAAACCCTCTCCCAGGAAACAATAGTTACCATACAGGAACAGATAATATTCCTCGAGCGCTCAGTGGTGCCAGGCATTGTGCTGAGAGCTTTGACTGAAGGCTCTCTGCAGAGGGTGAACGGTGCCCCCTCGCCCCCAATTACTTTTGCAACCTGGAAGCTGTGAATGTCACCTCCTCTGGAAAAGGGTCTTTGCAGATGGAGTTATGTGAAGGGTCTCGAGATGAGCTCATGCCAGATGTGACACAGTGGTGTCCTTATAAAAGACCAAAGAGGAGACGACGTACAGCGGAGGTGATGTGAAGAGGAGGCAGAGGTCAGAGTGACGCCACAATCCGAGGATGGCCGAGGCAAACAGAATCACTCTGCAAAGCACCTTGTGCAGGAAGGGCTGGCTCACAGCTATGGTCTTACCATCACTTGTCTCCCATCAGGGACCTCAGCTGCTTCTGAGACCCAGGCCTGGTCCTTGCTCATTAGGGATCAAAGTCGCAGCAGGAATAGTGGGATAATGCCCAGCACTGGGGTTGGGGACTGGTGGTGAGCCAAACGCCCACCAACCACCAAACCTCTGAGTGCTTTCTTTTTGCTTATTAGTTCGGACTTTTCTTTCCATAACGACTGAATCAAGCTCAGTCAACAGTTATGCTTTTTCAGGATATTTATCTTAAAACACCCTGAGAGAAAAGGCACGGGGTCTGCACCACACGCTTAGGTCTTTGCACAGATGGCGGGGGGCTCCAGTCTGAGCTGCTGTCATGCTGCCTCCATTGCTTTCTCAGTAAATTTGCTTCCATGGGAGTAGGTGTGAGCGCCAGGAGTCCCACTCTGAGTGAAATGTCCCTAAGTGTGCTCTTTGCTCTCAGCTCGTGTTCACAGCCACCTGTTGTTCTCACGTGAGTATTCAAGGTCACGCACCCACACTTCTGCATTTTTGGTGGATGTGTGCAAACAGCTGAGAGCCTCCTGATGGCTGCAGGAATGAACGGCAGGTCTGTTGATTGCAAAGATACATCTTTTTGCGAAACCAGGTCTGTGGTTCTTTTAAGGTCGTTACTGAATGGAGATGTGTTTGCCGTTCACTAGGGTGTCAGACGCGGAACGTGCGACAACAATCAGTTAACATGTTTATCTCACTTGAGAGTACACAAAAGAATTAAGAACGGCCATTTTTTCAGGAGGAACAAATGGCATTAGTGCTCCTAAATACAATCATAAGGGTGGCCCCTGGGTGGCTCAATAGGCTAAGCGTCTGACTCTTGATTTCAGCTCAGGTCGTGGTCTCTTGGTTGTGACACTGAGTCCGTGTGGGCGTTACGCTGAGCGTGAATCCTGCCTGGGATTCCCTCTCTCTCTCTCTGCCCCTCCCCTGCTCACATGCCTGTGTGCTCTCTCTCCCTCTCTCAAATACATACATACATACATACATACATACATACATACATACATACAAACATACATACATACATACATACATACATACATACATACACACAGTAAAATAAAATAATTAAGTAAAATGAAGTAAAAAAATAAAATAAAAACTACAGTAATAACAGTTACAACGTCTGGGGTACACTGAGTCCTCGGTTGGTGCTGGACGCTGTGCACACAGCCCCTCAGCTCCTCTTGTGAAACCACAGTCCAAGGAGCCACTGTATCTGCCTGAGTCGCCTGCTCACAGACATGGCGTGGGTCCACGGGCCCAGCTTGGGCTGACCCATGGTCAACTCTCCCATGCCTGCTGCACAATCTGGCTGTTTTCAGACATGGTCAACTGTGATTGAACGGAACACCCTACATAAATACTTAGTCATGGGACTTTAAGTTCAATTTTTGTTGGTGATTTTCCCCTGCTCGATGCATTTTTCAGTATTTTGCCCTTAGACAAGTGGACGCCTTGTTGTTGAACAATTAAATGTGCTTACGAATTTATGACTCCTCGCAGGAACATGTGTTGAGAGCCGTGTGTGTGCGTGCTATTTCTAGAGGTTGAGTGCAGCATGCCAAACCCGCGTGCTTCTCTCCTACGAGATTCTTGTGACCAAAGTCCAGAAACTCAGATGCAGGACAGTGCAGCCAGAGAGGAATCCCGTCGGGCCAGCGTGCTGGCCCCAGGGCTCTCCTCTGTGCCTGAGCCGGCCCGGCCCTCCCGCAGCTCAGGAAACTGCCCGCTGGGGTAACAGGAGAAACATGCTCATGGGCTCACTGAGCTCCCCCTGCGCACCCCTTCCTGGGAGGGCTCTGGGGGCATAAACAGCTCCTGAGACATGACCCCTTCCGCAGAGGGCACACACAGCAGCTGAGGGGTAAGACGCAGACAAAGGGTAGGGCTGAGCCATGCGGGGCTAGGAGATCAATGACACAAAGACCTGTTAGCCTCCAATTGTTTGCTGCGTGATGAGCCCCGCACTCCATGTCACCTCCCTTTATCTCACTTTGACCTCAGAACAACCCCATTAGGAGGTGATTAGTTGTGCCCCTTTCACAGCTGAGGACACGAGGCTTAGAGAGCTAAGCAACCTGCTCCAGATCTGCTATCCAGCTTCCCCACCGCATAGCCGAATTCAGACCCGGGCCTGAGCAAAGGGGCCACATACGGCCCACAACACGCCATGCAGCCAAGGGGTCACACGGCCACGCGGGGCAGTGCAGAGAGATGCGGTCCCTCTGGGTCTGGCAGAGCATCTCAGCGAACACCGAAGATGGGATGAGTGACCCCGAACGACAATACCGCACACCAGTCCTCTCCCTACTCACGGGCCATCTAGCCCTTGCCTTGCGGATGCCCTCAAAATCCTTCATCATTTCTCTGTAAACCGGCCACCCCAGATAACGCCATAATCCTCCCTAGGCCGGGTGCCCAGCTCCCCCCTGGATCTCTCTGACTCTAGTTCTCCAAGAGCAAACCTTCCCCAAGCCTGCTTTTCAACGACGTGGCTTATGCAGAACTTTCTGGGTCCTTCTAGGCCTCTGCACCCACCATCCTGGTTCCCACACCCAGGCTGGGGCCCAAGAAGGCAGAGGTCACCCCCAGAAGCCTGAGCAGGGGCCTGTCAGGTCCACAAACAGATTTCTCGTGAGGGATCCAGCAGAAAATGGGTGTCAAACTCAGCACCCGCCTTCCCTTTCTGCCTGTCCCGTCCTGACCACAGAGCTGGGAGCAGCGGATGAGGGGCCTGAAGGGTGGTGGTGGCCAGAGGTGCAATCACTGCAGCCCAGGGCCAGCCCTGGACGCTTCCCAGAGGAGGGAGCCTGGAGTTCACGTGCACAGGGTGGGCAGCATTTAGGTACGAATAATAAATAAACGCAGCAAGGCAGTGAGCCAAGGAACTGGCTGGCACACTGCACTCCGCCTTTAACTAGCCAGGGTCCGGCCAATGAGATTTTCATCACTGACCCGAGCCTGGAGAGAACTTACTGGTGAGACTGCATTGGCTTTTCCATCAGGGGCTGCTGTTGTTATCAGAAGTACCTATTACCCATCGTGAAACAGCAAGCTCAAATTGGATGGGAAAATGAGTTTCTACTTCATAAATGCATAATGTGAGCAGCTTCTTTTCTTTTTTTTCAAATTGACTTATCTCAGCAAATTTTGTCTCCTTTCATGTTAAAAACCTATGAGCTGATTCTAATTTAATGTTTGCAAGTTCTTATTAGACTTATTGACAGAATTCATAAGCAGAAGGTGAAACACCTGTTTAATCCTGCGTGGGGTGTGGAACCAGGGGCCACATCTATCACCACACGAGCCTTTCGCCCCCACGCGCACGCGGTTTACCGTAACCGCAGGCGGCGGATGACTGCGGGTAACGCACGGACAGGAGGCTGCCTGCCGATTCCAGGTGCTAAGAAATGTTACTGCCTCCACCAAAATGTCTAATTTCTAGGGACCCGGAGGCCAGGGCTGTGGCAGAGAAGCCGGCCCCTGGAGGACGTCGCAGGTGACCGCAAGCCACCGGGACAGGGGCACCAGGTGCTGCCAGCAACGAGGTGAGGACGAGACCAGCAGGGGAACCCAGGCCCCAAGCTGCTGAAACATATTAAGATTCAAGGACTGGATAAAAGGTAGAATTGTCATATCTGGGCCAGAAGCAGGGGCCAGGCTGGGGGCCACAGATGCCGGAAGTCAGAGATAGCCCAGGGGAGACAGAGGTGGTGAGAGGTGGGGACACGGAGGGCTTGAGGAAGACCGAGGGCAGCCAAGCAGCCAGCGCCCAGGAAGGTGGGCGAGCTGCTGCCACAGCCTACCACACAGTGGCAGCCATGCATGCTTCCTTTTCCTCTCTCCCTCCATCCCTCCTCTTCCCTCCTCTTCCTTCCCTCCTTTCGCCTCCTCCCTCCCCTCCTTCTTCTTCCTCTGTCAGTCCTCCTACCCCTCCCTCCTTCTCAAGGAGGCCCCTCATGGGGCCCCCATGCCTCACCCCACACCCCCACCCTGTGACTTCCCCCATTCCCTCAGCACCTGAAAGTGCCTGTCTGTTCCCTGACCTGCCTCTGTCTCCCCACCGCCACATGCGGACCCTGGAGAGCAGGACCCGTGTTTTGACCAGCCCTGCTTCCCCAACGCTGAGCTCAGAAGCACAGATGCTCAGAAAAAGAGGGTAAGAAAGATAAGGGGTGTGTCCTACCCCTGCCCCACACCAGAACAGAACAAGACACCTACACATCAAGTTCATGTCTATTGTGAAAATCCAGGCTTTTTCCACCTGGTATCCTGCTTGGAATTCTTTCTCACAGGAAGGTGCCCAGGACCCTGAGTTGGGCACAGCTGACCTGACACTGTCCCAGGCAGCTTACTAGGGTGGCTGGAGCTCAAAATGCCTGTGGTTCTGGGGCGCTTGGGTGGCTCAATCGGTTAAGCACCGGACTTTGGCTCAGGTCATGATCTCACAGTTTGTGGGTTCGAGCCCCGCGTCGGGCTCTGTGCTGACAGCTCAGAGCCTGGAGCCTGCCTTTGTTTCTGTGTCTCCCTCTCTCTCTGCCTCTCCTCTCTCTCTCTCTCTCTCTCTCTCTCTCTCTCTGCCTCTCCTCTCTCTCTCTCTCTCTCTCTCTCTCTGTCTCTCTCTCTCTCCCTCTCTCCCTCTCCCTCTCTCTCTCTCTCTCCTTCTCTCTTTCTCAAAAATAAATAAACATTAAAAAAAAATTTTTTTTAATGCCTGTGGTTCTGACACAGTGAAGCTGGTAGTCTGACTGGGTCCCCAGTTAGGTCAAACAGACGTTAAATGCAATGCGCCCACAATAATATATTCTGGGTAAAATGCACACCCCATTTAACGTCCTCACACGTGCCTCCTCATGTCCTCTCATCACCTGAACAAACCAGGAAACGTGCCTTTGCTGTCCTCCCCACGAAGGGTGAAATATGGCCCCATGGCGCCTGTGCTTCCTGTGGCTGATTTTTTGTTCCTGCCCTGTCACCTTGACTCTTCTGTCCCTTGTGATTTAGAAGCATGTGCTTGGCTCAGCATAAACGAATTTTCAAGGCAGACAGAGTCTTCTGTGCTGTGAGGGCCAGGTGGGGTTTTTATTGACTTGTGCCACCGTTGAGCATATTTAGGCACAGGCAAGAAAAAATAGCCACCGAGGAGGCCAGGCTGGCGTTGTGGGGGCTGGGGCTGGCCCACCCCAGAGAGAGGGCCTCGTGGATGCCCTGAGCTGAGGCCGGGCAAGTCTGCACACCCCCATATGCCCTCAGTTGCAGGGGGACAGCGAGCGAAGGCAGGAAAGCCCAACGGCCGCTCTGTTAGGGCCGCTCCCAGACACTGCGCTGAAGCTGAACCAAGAGCCCCCAGCTGTTCCCTCCTTGGTGACCATCACCCAGGCATCCGGGTGGACGGGGTGGGGGGGGGAGGGGAGTCCAGCGATGGGCAGCTCCTGAACCTCCAGCCACTCAGGCTGCAGAATCCCTCCTGGTGTGGTCGTCCGTGGAACAGCCATCACGGGAGAAGCCACACAAAGCATCTGCATGTCCTTGCTCGACAGCCCATGCTGCTCTCCGGGTGGTCCTGCCGCTGGAGCTGTGACCACTCAGCCCCCTAGGTCTCTTCCCAGCACCCTTGAAGCCCCACTGACTCCCTTGCCTCCAATCCAGATTTGTGTGCATTAATTTCAAATACAGGGAAACATACAGAATAATAATATGAACGTCCCAAAATCATCATCGGTAATTAACAAATGTTCTCAGTTTGTCATTTTGGCTTTCTCATCCTGACCCTGGAAGCAGGTTGGTTAAGAAACTGGTGTGTATCTGTCCAGTTCCAAACTATAATGCTTTGCATATTCATAGAAATGAGTAAGTATACATATTTATACATAAACCATATACATTTACCTATGCACTTCACACGCATGAAAATATGGGTTATATGTGCGTGTGCATATATGTTAGTAAACAACCTATGGCATCGCTTTATTTATTTTTTTTATTTTTTTTAACAGTTATTTCTTTTTCAGACAGATAGACAGAGGATGAACGGGGGAGGGTCAGAGAGAGAGGAAGACACAGAATCCGAAACAGGCTCCAGGCTCTGAGGGGTCAGCACAGAGCCCGATGCGGGGCCTGAACTCAGGGACCGTGAGATCATGACCTGAGCTGAAGTCGGACGCTTAACCGACTGAGCCACCTAGGCACACCGGCACCGCTTTATTCTTTCTAAAATTGGCATCAATGTTGTCACGCTGTATATCATTGTATGGAACTTGTTTCTTTCTCTCCACCTTGTGTTTCTCAGGCTTGTCCAGGCTGAAGCACATTGCAGAAGGATTGGCCGTGCTCCAGGAGAGGGTACAGCCCTCCAGACTGCCAAGTAGGCCCAAGACTTCAGATGCCAGCCACACACTCGGGGTCACCATGGCCACCATCACGTCTGACCCCCTGGTTGCGAATCCTGGGGTCCCCAAGATTCCCTCAGGTTTGATAATTCACTAGAACACCTCTCAGAATGCAGGAAACACTGTATTTACGAACAGGTTTATCATGAGTACAAGGATACAAGTAAGAGCCGACCACAGGACAGAGGCAAAGTCTGGGAGGGTCCACGTATGAATTTCCAGTGCCAAAAACCTCCAGCCACCCCCGTGGAGTCCTGGACGGTATTACTTCCTCCGGGCTTCCCTGTGCGACAGCACTGCAGAGCGTGGCTCATCCGGGAAGCTCACCCAAGCCTTTGTTTTCCAGAATCTTAACTGGGGCTTGACCGCGTCCTGCCCACTTGGCTGACCTTTAGTCTCCTGCCCCAGATCAGAACTGATATGATGGGTCCTAAAGACCCCGTCATAAATCACACCGCTGGACTGTCGAGTGGCCAAAGTCCCCATCAAACGAGGATGCTCCTGCTGGCTAGAACCTTCCAGGGGCCTTGAGATGATATCCTTGAGGCTGAGGGTGGAGACTGGACCTGCCTGGGTACAGCTGATTCCTCACACGCACGTAGAGACCCAGCCCCTTCGCTCTACCTTCCTCGTGGAGCCCCATCACCCACACCTCCCCTTGATGCTGGATCGAATCGCACCCCTGGAAAACTCTCCAGGCCTCAGTGTGATGGCGACGTCCAAATGTCCCCAGTTCAGATTCCTGGCCCTAGTCCAGCCCTCTGGGAGATGATGCCCACAAATCTGTGTTTCTTTCCATTCTTTTTTTTTTTTAATTTTTCTTTTGAGAGACAGAAAGAACATGAGCTGGGGAAGGGCAGAGAGAGGGAGAGAGAGAATCCGAAGCAGGCTCTGCTCTCAGCACAGAACCCAACACGGGGCTGGATCCCACAACTCCAGGATCATGACCTGAGCTGAAATCAAGAGTGGGGCCCTTAACTGACTGAGCCACCCAGGCGGCCCCCAGAATCTATATTTTTAATAAACTCCACCGACCATTCCGATGTTTATGAAACACTGAAAATTAATGTTATAAGCACACTCCAAGTTTTCCGACTTAACTTCAGAACTGTGTACGTGACCTGTGGATGTACCATGCACAGGTGTGAACGACGGGCAGTTCTCTCCACCTCCCCCAATACTTCCCAACCTCAAGCCTTGCTCCAAGGTCTGAAAGAAAAATCAACAATACATGTGCCCAGAGACATGGTGCTGTTTTTCCAGGAAGAGGTAATCCCAAAGTAGATTCTGACCAAACTGAAGGAAAAAATAAATAAATAAAGCTCCTTGAAAAAGATGAAGACGTCCAATATCTATTAATAATATTCAGGTTATTAACTTAGGCACGTATACACATTTTTATCCCGTAGAAAGTATCAACGTGGAAACATTAATTTCTCCATCTCGCGTCTGATGAGATGACTTCATTCAGACCCCGTGCTTGGCTCTCCCATCAGTGTCTCTCCCATCTCCAGGGCGCCCATCTGAATCATCTAGCATACTTTTCCAAGTATCCCACTTTTCCTTTCATCTCAGATGTTTGCAATTAAGCACTTTTTGATTCCACACATGAATGTGTTTCTGGAAATTGCTGCCTAGTCCAAGTGCGTATTTGTGTGACACAAGGACAGTTTGCTTTTCTTTTTTTCTTTTCTGATACATGTAAATCAAATGAGCTCCAGAGTAACTACTCCTGTGCTGCTTTTTAAAGTGGTTCTTGACAGGCCTGTGTCCAATAACACACAAGGCTTGGAGATGCGAGGTACCACCTCATGCAATAATTGCCAAATCTGTGCTAACTCGTCTTTATTGCTTTGGGGAAAAAAAAAAAAAAAAAAAAAAACCTCCACTACCAATCTTGATATGTGCTCCCTCCATAAGCACCCAAGCTGGGACTGAATGAGGCTCTTTCAGCCTGAAGTGTCTTCTTGAGTCAAAACTGTGTTATTCAAAATAGGGAGAGAGATGCATGAGATGAAAGGCATTTGAAAACCTGAAACAAAGTCACTCCCATCTTGTGAGGAATGATTTAAAAAAGGCAGTTCTTAAAGTGAGGCATATGGGATAAATATCATCTCGTAGTGGAAATCTGATCATCAAGATGCACAGTGAGAACATGCCACAAAAATTCTAATTCAGAATTTTAACTATGCCCTGGAGGAAAGAAACAAAAAGAAGGTAACACCACTACACTGCAGTAGCACCCCCCAAGCCTTGAAAATAACTTTTTCTTTGCCCCCTTTTTTCTAATGCCCCCAATACTATATGAACGCAGCAAGAGAAATAGTCTATTTTCCCCTCTTAGATTCCCCCCCCACAAAGGGATCTGCCACCTCAGCAGTCACCAGGGAGAGCTTGAGAAGTCTGGAGAAGGAAGAGAGACCGTCCCTTCTCTCGGCAAGAGGGAAACCAGGCAGCACGGAGGCAGGGGACATCATGTTAAGCCCAACCGTACCTACTGATGTGTGTCCCCTCCAGCCACTCCAATGACCAGGAGTGACACCAGAACATCAACATCCTTCCTTACGGATCCCAGCACATCTCCCATCAAGAAACACGCTCCAAAAATACAACTGCTGAAGAGAAATCACAGGGAAGAGCTGCATTCTTCAGATAAGGCCTGCAGAAGGGCTGTATTTCCAAGATGAGTTCTGTCAGCACAGCCGAGTCAGGGTGCGTCCAAAAGAAGCATGTCTGGTGTCCCCAAGTCCAGGAACTACCTGCAGGGTGTTCCCCCTCCATCTGAAAATGGAGGGCATCGCTGGGCCACAGGTGCCTTGACACAAGGAGAAGAGGGCCATCTTGGCGGGCTCTCCCAGCAAGTGACTTCTTGTGCCTCGTACGTCTGCCAGGAGCATGGGAGTGTTCAGAGGTCACTCTGGTCTAGGCTTTATTTTACCAACCACTGGGGAGCCCCACCACTGCAAGCTTCTTAAGTCTCTGTTCTAGTGAGATGTGAACTAACTGCTCCCATGCACACCCCGGGCTTGGAGAAGGGGGTCGGCCACAGGACAAGACCCTGGCATTCCTCTCCAAGAAGCACTATTTTTTAGTTATTGCATACAATCTCGAGATACGACACTATTCCATCCATTTTTAACAGAGGTGATTAAGCAGGTGGGATCCAACGTGCCAGGCCACTGCCACAGAATCTGTTAATGAACAGGAGGAGGAGGAGCTCTTTGGGCTTCCTCGTCCTGAAGCCTGAGTACCTGCACAGCAACACGTTAAAACCCTCCCAGCAAATGCTACCTGTTCAAGAGCTATGCTCTGAAAAAGAATGGACTACAGAGCCTGCTTCCAAAGTGTCTAAAAGTGCTGTTTCCAGACTGAGAAAATGAAGGTTATTCTGGAAGCACATGCATTGAACGGCCAATGTCAAAAGCGAGCGTTTAATCGATGAATACCTCTCATTAAAAAACAGTAAGTGCGAAAATACATGCCAAGGACGTGAGCGAGAACATTCCTTCTTTCCGTTCATTCTTGTCCTTCGGCAGCACACATCTAGCCTGTGCTGGTGTTCCCCAAGGAAGCATCCTAGCAGAAGCAGGAAGGTGAGACCAACAGGGACAAAGGTGTTCTGAATGGCCTCCGTGATTGAAACTCTGCTGTTCGATTCTTGGCCGTGACTCCCCCACCACCCAGTCACAGGTGCCTGTATTTGAATTTCCATAGTTACCCTCATCCCACACTTAAAATTATAGACTTTTTCCCAGCTTGCTTTTTAAATGCGACATCATAATGTTGATGGCTGATGAATGTATGACGACATCATACGTAATTACATTTAATAGACAGAGAATTAATGGAAACACTTAACCAGAACAAAAAGCCCAGACCTAATTCTGTAAACATGCTATTGTACAGTAACCCCCAAAGAGTTTGCTCTTAAACCTCCTAATTAATTTTTAACTACAAAGCTCAAAGATGCTATTATACTTGTTGTTTAAATGGCGGTCTCAGGCAAGTGGAAACGACTGAGTGCTGGGGACAAATATCTCCCATTAAAATCTGTGTTAATGGAAACAGCTGTGTTCGGGGTTTCTGAGATCCAAACAGAAACAGACACCACCAGTTAAGGGAGCCATTGGATGAAGGCTTCCTTCCTTCAGCTTGTAGGGATATGTGTACCTGGAGGGTGATGGGTTTTGGTATACAAGCTGTCCAAACTTTTATTTAAATATATCCTTTTCCTACCCTTTCCAAAACCAAGCTAAATATAAACATTTCTTCCGGTGGAAGTTAGAGAAATAGCAGTGTAGATAACTGAAGACCTCTGTAGAATTAACTTCTTGGAAACTCCTCGCAGGTTCCCAGCTGCCTCAACCCACAGCAAAGCTTATCTCCCTAGGTTTTGAGGTCACCTCCAGCCCTTAGCTTTCCCAGCTGATGACTTCTCTCTCTCTAGAAGACCCTATTTTTAGCTGTTTTCACAGGGGCACCCAGAGGCAAATATTATACAGAAACCACCTACATTCGGACTGTGATAATCCCTACCTGCCAGTTGGGAAGTTAACCTCTGTATAAAGAAAGGAACTAGCTAAGGAATATGGCATGTGCAATTTGGGCAAAGCCATGCTGTGTCAACTGAAATCGTTTTCCAACCATCCTCAAGCATTCCAGAAGCCCTTGACAATATGTGAATTACAAACCATTCTTATCTATTCAGAAAACCAGGGGAGACTCCTTGGCTTGAGGAAAGGCACTGTGTTGGGAGAAATAGAGCCACCTTCCTTCCCAACATCCTGTCCCTCAGTGTGCTCCCATTCCTAAACAGAGGGCCCCAACCTCATTCACAATTCCCAAGTGATGACTGTATTTCCTTTCTTCTGTGACAAATAAAATCACCAGGAAACGGGCAAGCAATACCTTGATCTCCGGGCCCTTCCAAAGCCAACTTCTAGCATACGTCAGATCTCTTCGATGATAAGTGTCAGTCACTCACATATTCACCCACCTCCGTCACCAATTCTCCCACATTCTGGAATTCTCCACCCTTTGGGACTGCCTTGCAGCTATGTGAACCCAGCAGCCCTGTGATCGTGGGCCACGAGCCACGGCTTTGCAAATGGAGTAGGACATCAGTGAATCTCTGCAGAGTCCCTGCCACCAAGCAGAAGTGAGCATTGGACGAGTTTCCCCCAAGACTGGCTGGGCCTCTGCGATGCCTTGCATCGCACGCGGCTAGAATCTCGGGTCTTGAGGAAGGTGTGTTTGAGTTTGTTTTTGTTTCCAAACTTCCCTGTGCACCAGCCTTTTCCCTTCCAGGGGAGACAGACTGGTTCTGCACATCATTAGCAGCCCCAAGGGGCATTCTGGAACCTCTATGAGAGGAGGTTCCCTACCGCAGCTGTTATCAAATCCAGCATCCTAGATTCTAATAAACCACTGTGTTTATGAGCAGATCACCAAGACTGCAAATGTCTACAACATTCACTCACTCTTCACCCTCTGGACTCTGCCCACGAACGAAGTTGGGTCAGGGTAGATTAATAATTTCTCAGCCTTACTGTCTCCCTAGGGCAAGCACCCACGCATGAAGAGGACCCCACTTTGCGCAAATGGACTATTCCTAAAGAGCTGGGGGCCTCGCGAGATCTGGATGCATTAAGTGGTAATTTTCCACAGGTGTGCCTCCTCATTGGAGGTATAATGAACATTCATTTTTAGTGTCTATCATCAATGGTAAGGTTCTTTTTTTATTTTTAACATTTATTCTTTTTTTGAGAGAGAGAGAATGAGACAGAATGCGAGCAGGGGAGGGGCAGAGAGAGAGGGAGACAGAATCCAAGCAGGCTCCAGGTTCAGCCGTCAGCACAGAGCCCAACGCAGGGCTTGAACCCACAGACTGCGAGATCATGACCTGTGCTGCAATCGGACGCTTAAACACTGGAGCCACCCAGGCCCCCAACATGGTAAGCTTCTTAAAACATTAATGTTTTTTTTTTCCTCTTCTGACAAGATTGCAATTCCAGACCCCAGAGAAGTGTCTGACACCCTCCACCATGTGAGACACAGCAAGAAGACAGCCATCTAGGAACCAGGAAGCAGGTCCTCATCAAACACCAAACACCCTGGTGCCAGGATCTCAGACCTCGCAAATTACACAACCTTTCAAAGTGTCTGCTTCTTATCTGTAACTCATCCTGTGGCATTTGGTTAGAGCACACTGAATGTACTGAGACACCCAAGTCACTCCTGGTGAGAAACAGAAGCAGACAAGACCCCAGCCGGTCTGAGCGGGGCCTCTGTGTTCCTCAGCACATGGTCCACCTATTACGACACCCAAGCCCCTCCACTGCTCTTCCTAAGACACGCCGCCCAGGACGTGCTTAATCTGTCCCTGACACAACACTCAGCCTGGATAAATGCCTGAGACTTCCATTCACACACCGAGACAACTAGGAGTAACAGGAGACACACTCAGCATTGAGGGGCCCCAGAAGGATTAGACTAAAGACAAGACCCGTGGGTCAGGCCAGCCCAGTCGTGGCCAGGCTCCCCGGCTCTTGCCTGTACCTACGAGTGGAGCTCCAATGTGCTCCCCACTATGACCTAGGAGAGGTGCCCTTGGCTGGCCAGTCTCTGACGTCTTTCATCAGCAGTCATGAGACTTCAGGGAAGTCACAAGCAGTGGCTGCCTGGAAAAGGTTGGAGGCTGTCGTCCAGCAAGGAGTCTGTGAGGATGCAAACACGCAGAGCTGATGAACCGAGGAGAGACGCATCGGATTTGCTTCCTTCGGCTCCGTCTACAGTGACCTCCAAGCGTTTTCATCGCTCCGGGGATAAGTGATTTGTGAGCTATTTGATTGGAAACAGTCCATTTTCACCAGGCGGAGGCAGCGCTCTCTGGGGGCAGAAGAACATGTTTTCTCATGGGCTCTGCAGAGCCATGCTGGAATAAATAAGACACGGCTGAGTGATGAGGTAATGACAGATGGTGCCTTAGTCTGGAAGGGCGTCATTATGTAGGAAGGGCTCGTGTCTTGGGACCGTCAGCTATGGGATGTTCGACTGGCAAGCTCCAGGAAGCACGACCACGGAAGCCTGTGTGTGCCTACTCCATCTACTTAGGTTCCTGAAATTCTGAGAGATTACGGATGGTCACTTACTCAACAAGGGGCTTAACTAGCTTGACTTTTGTGTAGCTCGTCAGAAAGATGGCTCCTGCCCCCAACACCAACGCTCGTGGGGGGACTCGATACACTCTGACGCTAAAACGCTGACTCAAGTTACATCAAGATGTAGTCACAGTCACACACATATGAGTAGTGAAGTCTCTTTGCTACAGAGGCAAAGCCTCTCTTTGCCTGCAATCCATGGATAAAACACCCTCCTTTCTGTTGTTGAAAAGGAATGAATTACATGAGGAATTGGCAATGAGAGTGCGTTTTCATTAGCATCTATTGGGTGCTAGGGAATTACCAATCAGAAAGAAAGCTCTCTCAGAGCAGCACTAAAGAAATGCATTTTCCTTCAGTTAATAGGCTGAGCACTAAGGGCTAGCAACAGGCACCTTTTGTTTCCTCCGGACGTCTCAGAAGGTGGTGGTCTTCTTGAGGGACATGAAGGACCCTTGCGCCCATCCACAGCCAGCTGCCGCTTGTCCAGCAGGGGAGCAGGAAACTACTGGTTTGTCTCCCCAGAGCCTGGGGGAGACTCCTGTCTTGAAACACCGAACGTCCGCTCCGTGCCAGGCACTGGGCACCTGTTGTCAGTGGTCAGTTACATGAACTCTCCCACTAGCATGGGTGAAATGGAAATAAACTTCACATACACCCAGAAATCTCCCAGATTCCAGCTCATGGAAGGCTATGTGCTCTAAGAATTGCCCAAGGGTACAGCCTCCCTCCTGGGATGGAGAGTGACTGATCACTCATGGGGAGACAGGACCACCTGGTCAGGTGTGCATCCTGGGGCTGAAGTGAGTGGCCCTGGTCATGTATGTTTTTTCCCTGAGCTGATTGTCTAGTCTGGGTCATCTGAGTTGTCCTGTGCTGATCTGGTCACACCTGGTCACGTATGCTTGCCTCCCTGAGCTGACTGATTAGTCCTGGCTGTGTGTGTGCGTGGATGTGTGTGCACGTGTGTGTGCGTGTGTGCGTGTGTGTGTGTGTGTGTGTGTGTGTGTGTGTGTGTGTGTGTGTGTGTTTGCCAAGCTGGTTCGTTAGTCTAGGTCATGTGAGCATCCTGAGCTTGGCTTGGCCAAGGTGCCCGTCCCCAAAGGGAGGTGGGGAGATTGATCCAGATGAAATGCACTCTACACAGGAATGGGAGGGCCCTACTAGAAGTGATGGAAGCAATGCTGGGCAGGCAAGACCCAGCCTCAGCCACGTGGCTTGCATTCTAAGAGCCGTGGGCAACACTGGTATTATCTGCATCTTACAGGTGGAAACACTGGCCCAGTGAAGGGAAATGCTTGGCCCGGCCACGGAGCTGGTGAATGGTGGTCCAGGATTCAAACCAGGGCTGTGAAAGCCCAAAGTCTGCAGCGTTTTCTGTAGCCTGCTCCACACTTCACCTCTTGGCTCTGGACTTCAAACCCTGCTAATGCCATTAACACACGACCCTCAAGAACAGGGTGCAGATAACGAGGGGTCACCCAGGGAAGGCACGTTATGAGCCTATCTACAATCCCACATGGACAAACTATCTTCTATAAATGACCCGTCCCGGCCAACAGAGAGCAGGAGAGCGGGGTGTGGCTCATACAACCATGACAGGGCAGGTGGGCACCAGCGACCAGGACACAGCGCAGGTGCAGGGATCCAAATAGCACTAAAGGTCAGCTAAAGAGCAAGGAACTGCAGGGCAGGGAAATCCGTGGGGCAGGGTCCTGGGGCAGCTCATAGGCTGATTCATCAGGAGGCAGGAAATGAACAACAAATGTGGACATCCTTATCAAAGCTGAGATCCCTACAGGTAGGTTGCTGGGACTCATCTTGCACTAGGGATGACAGGGCTCTTTCTAGCTACCCACCTAATAAATGGTCCCACGGAGGAGCTTGGGTCCGATGCAAACAGAGCCCCATGCCTGCGGCCATGTTCTGTGTCCCTTACCACCTCCCACAGACTGTCACGCGTGGCCGCCATTTTTCCAACTTCGTTCTCCTCCTGCCAGCCCACCAGGTCTGCTCCTTGTGACCGTGGTCCAGGGCCTTGCACAGCAGGTGCTCAACCCAGGGCCGGGGAATAATGTCCACACATACTGAACAGGGAACAGCTCCACGGACCCAACCACATTTTTATTATTTGTGGTCTTCAGAGTCCTGGCTACAGAGACTACTGGCCTGTAGAATCCAAGAAGAATACCATTGACCTGGAAGGTGTCACCATGCTGCCCTGGTACCAGCCTGCATCAAGGGGAACCCTCAGGAAGGCATTATGATGCCACATCTCTCTGTCTTTCCCCCTTCCCTCCTTCTCCATGGGCAGAAGGAGAACCTCCCATCCACTCATGCCAGGCACTCACTAAATAGTTCCTGAGCACCTACTGGGTGCCAGAGGCTCAGCTACATCCTTTGGCTACAGCGATGAATGAACAGAATACACAGACCTGCCTCCATGGCAGAGCTCGCAGAGAATACGAGTAGACAGATCAACAAGGTATTTGAAGATGGCGACAATGTCCTAACCAGAACCAGGGTGATTGAAAACAGGCGCCTTTCTATAAGATGCTCAGGTAAGCCTGTGACAGGAGGTGACAAGTGAGCAGAGACTGAGGAGCTGCTGGAATGCACCAGAGCAAGAGGGTCCTGAGAACAGTCAGAGGGCAGGGGCAGAGGCATCTGAGACCCATCTGCTGGGCCAAAAAGAAGCGCTCAGCATGAAGGAAAGGACTTCCTGCAAGTGTATGGCCTTTGACTCTCACTCTAAGTACCAGGTAACAGAGGCAGCTTTTCTGCCCCCGAGTTCATTTCCAAGTATGGGGCAACATTAGACATTCGAGGGCCATTAATATCATTTAACAAGGTGCCCCTGAAATCGGCCTGATGTGTCTTTCCACCAGGTGAGAAGCCTCTGCCTTGGGGAAGACTCAGAAGAAGGGAAGAGGGACCCTCATGCTCCTCGCACACACCTACATCCTGTTCCCAAGGCCCTCGAGCACGGATGTGAGAAGGTCAGGCCCCGTCCCAGTGCCCGGGTCAGGCTTAGTGGGCACTCAGGAGAGGGATGAGCAGGTGGCCTCTGGCTCTGCACGCTAAACCCCTTCCCACACCAGCCCTCCCCCTCCCCCGTACTGACCTCAGTAGAGAGGCGGGCCTGGGTGAGGGAGGTCCTGAGGAACATGGCCACATCCCTGGGGATGAGAGACAGAGGCACACACTCAGGGAAGGGCCCAAACAGCAGAGTGCCGGGGCAGATGCTGGCAGTGCGGGCCGGGCTGCAGGATCCCAGGCCGGGGGCACTGTACAGTCCTGGTGTGAAGCAGGGTAGCACAAGGAGCCAAGCAAGGGCTTTGAGCAGATGAAGAACAGGAGACCAGCCCTCGGGAGAGGTTGGGGTGTGGGGCTTGGGTTTTACGAAGCCCAGGAAAATCAACAACAGCACCCGGGACTTGCGTGTTTCCACGTGCCATGAATAACTCTGCCAGGCACTTTATGAACATGACTTCCTTTAATCCCTGCAGAAGCACTCAAGGTAAGAGCTGTGGGGTTTGTTTTCTGGCTGAGGTCATATTGCCAGGAGAAGGCAAACCCTGACCACCGCTGTGTTACGACCTACGGTTCCTCTGCCTAGGCATGACAGACTTCTAGCCTGAGTGATTCTCTGTGATGGGGGCTGTGCACCGTGGGATGGTCGGCAGCCTCCCTGGCCTTCACCCCCTAGATGCCTGCAGACATCCCCAGGTGTCCCATTGGGAGGGGACAGCCCCCTGGTCGAGAACCACTGGTCTAAACTAGTGCTATGTGTTCGTCGGCCCCAGCGAGAGAGTCTGGCCAGGGTGAATGAAGAGCTGAGACCATACTTACTTGAAGGCTCTCGGAGGCTGGGGAGGAAATTAACTCAGCAGGGAGCAGATTCCCCACATCAGGTGGGTTGAGGCATCTACAGCACTGTCAAAGATCTCTGGAGGATGCGGGAGGCTTGCGTCCACGCTGATGTGACAGGCTCTAAAACAAAAAGATGTCGAGGGAGTGAGCGGTGACCCTGAAGATCGGGATGCAAATGAAGTCTGCCGGCTGCAAGGAAAGGAGAGAAGGACGTGATGTGTCAGAAGACACTAAGTCAGAGACCTAGAGAAGGAAAGGTTGGGAAGAGACTGATGTCCAAACACAGACGGAGAGAAGCACAGTGCTGTCCCGCCAAGGGGAAGGGCAGGATCCTGAGCATACAGCCAACTGCATGTGACCGGAAAACCAGAACTAAGGTAGAGCTGACTTCCACAGGTACTTACCTGAGAGACACACGTGCTTATAAATACCTGTGGCCGAGTGGCCTCACACGGAGCTCTCAGGATGAGAAGTGTGGTGTCCTAAACTTACCTGCAGCCACCCAGGGCTGATGGCAAGCAGTAGCCTAGCACCTCACCTTGACCGGAGAGGGGCCCAGAGGAACGGGTGGTCAGGACTCCCCATGAGCCGACACCCTTGACCCGCCACCCGGCCCTGGGCCACCCACCCTACCCACACACCCGGACCAGTGGCTCTGAGCTCCGGAAGCACCAGCTTCTTGCCCGCTGGGAGCCCCGTGCTCAGACGCCTGCCCAGCCCTCAAGTTCAGCCTGCACCTGGCTTCCAGAGGAAAAGTGGTCAAGCCCAGCACCCCAGCATCGGCCGCTCTCCCTGAATGTTTTCTTTCAGCGTCAAAGCGAAAGCGACTCCTTCTTTTCCAGTGAATTTTCCAGGAAAGAGTCACCATTTTCCTGGCTCCTCTCTCCTCTGTGGAAGCCTGGGAGCTCTTTACCTTTCTTGGCGGAACCCAGTGCTATTTATTCCTTCCAAGCAAGTGTTACACAAACAGTTCCCTCCAGCTGTATTTACTGTGCTCACAAGCCCTTGCTTGGACTGGGGAAATCTGAACCTGTGAATTGGCTTTGCAAAGCAGACGGGTGTAATAGTTACACTGTTCCTGCCTCTGACGGAAATGTTTAGCTTAAATAAGAGAATGAGGCTGGCAGAGTTTCCACGTGAATGGACCAGGACCACCACCTGTTTTTTGGTGGAAAAGAAGCCACCGCTGGTAAGAGCTGGTGTCGCCAGGGCAGGGTGCCGTGTTTGAGTTAAGAAGGACAGATGTCGGAGGAAATCTTCCAGGGGGAGAAAGAGCTGTGACTTGGGCCCTTCTCTGCAGTCCCTACAAGGCCGCACTTCCATCTGCCGTGACCGCACCACTGACTCAGGGCAGACGCGACCCAATGAACACGGTGCAATCATACCCCTATTATTTTTCTGTATCTCCAATTTATTCAGGGAGCAGGAGAGATATTTAACAATTACGTAGCAGCCTTCTTTACAAAACGAGAGGACAAATACAGATAACACTGGAAAAGATTGTTGAGAGCAGAATATTGAATTATCTGCGGATGGGAGCGAGTGCAGGAATAATGCATTCACCGCACCTCAGGGTATCAGGGGCATCAGCCCCTCGCGGGTGTCCGAGGACAGGCTGCTGGGCAGAGCATGGTCGGGGGACAGCAGGGCAAAATGCTGACATCTCGGCTCTCCCCGTTTTGCAGAGCGCAGAGCTGCACACAGAATGTGCCATGCAGAAGCGGTTGCACGTCAACCTCTGCTTCTCTGCAGAGCGTATTTAATTTCTGCATGGCTGTGGACGGTACTCAGTAATGAAGTCATTCAGTGCAAGAGGGGTGGAGAGAGATCTGTCTTCCAACCTTCTCCATTAAATTCAGATACTTTGGCACATCTCTAATTAAGATCGGGAGGCTTGAGTTCCAACAGACTAAGCACTCCAACCCCATGAGACGCAGTCAAGAGTGCTCGAGGGCAGAGCTAATACAGTGAGCGGGTAATGGCTTGGGTAATTCCAATAAAGATTTCCAGTTACACTAGATTCTGGAGGTTAACCGGCACTACCCACAGAAGGAGCCCGTTTCTGGGTGAGTGGCCAGGTGCCTCACAGACTGCATGGCTCAGAAAGCTGCCTGGAACCCGAAGACACTGCCCTAGAACCCTTGTGCTCAGGACCCCCTCTTTCCAAAGGGGCAGTGTCTCTCCTCAGAGCTCAGAGATCTATAGCATAAAATATTCCCAACTGGATTCATTCAGGGGAACAGAAGATAGCCTTGTCAAATCTCTGGCAAAACGGTGGCCAGGTAATTCCTGAGGGAGGGGGAATTACATTGTTTTATTTTCCATTCATTTAGAAATTTGGAGAAAACATTTTGACATTTGCTGATTATCCCACTTTTCCCCGAGGAACCGAGCTCGAGAGCATCAATTTTAGATCCGTGTCTAAGAAACACATGTGACATATGAGTGGGGGATCCGGGGGTGGGAACGAGGCAGAGGACATGGGGTGTTCTGACTATTGTAGCTTCAAGAAAGCACTCCTATTTGGGACCAGGAGAGGCACAGAGCCCTGGAGAGGGGGAGTGGGGAGGCCTGTGAACACAGGAAGGTTCCTCCACCACCAGGCTTCACTCTCCACACCCACTGGCTTCCACCCTTAGGTGCCCTGCCTCCCAAGGCCAGCAAGCCAACTTACCTGCCCACCTGCAAGAGGCAGACACCTGTCCAGGTGAGAAACTAACTCATGGTGGGCACCAAATAAGTCCTGCCCTGACAGTCCTTTTTCAAAAGACCAGGCAACATGTAAGTCACAAAAGGCCGGGTTTTCATAAATTGTCCTTCTAGATGGTTTCCGGTGATGGCTGACATGGAAGTCATTTGCTGGCATTAAGTCTTGCTCCACAGTGTGAATACAGCTTGTCTATCTCTGCACCTTTGGATACTCCAACAGAACCCAGACAGATTGTCACTTGGGCTGTAAACTTCAGTTAGGCCAAGTGGCCTTAAAAATCTCCATTAAAGCATATTCCTGAATTCTGTGCAACTTTGATAGCCACATTATTCACTGGAGGGATTGCCATCTGTCAATTTTTTAAAGGTGGAGTCCTCGAAGTGTATTTCACAAAAGACTTGTTACATTTCTATATCTGCCGACTGCTTTTAACATAAATTTATAAGACAATTTAAAAATTAACATTACCACGTCCAGAAGTCTTTTTTTGCTGCTTAAAGCAATTCAGTGAAATAGTCTGTGATGAGTATCAATAGTAAAAACCATGCACAAACGTTTAGAGCGAACAGGTGAGAGCCTTCCCTGGCCCATGTCCCCAGCAGGCCCTGTCACACCCCACAGGGGGAGGGTGGAGGGGCAAGAAGCACCTGGTTTGCAAATTTTTTCAAGCCAAGTTTAAAAGTTATACTTTTGTCATGAGAAAAGAAGTGGTTTTAATAAGACATTTTAGAATTTAATAAAGTAACCAAGAAAGCAAGTAATAAAAGCAACAGAAAGAAAATCTTGATAAAATTATCCCAATGAACATGACCACAGCAGGAATTAATCTCAAACCTACAATAGAAGCACCGAATCCACAGCCCCTCTCTGGCAAAGACTAATGAATCCCCACTCCAAGGAACAATGGACGTCAGTTTCTGCGAGAAGCATCGGTATGTTAAATAGACAGTCAGATGAAAATCTTACCACATGGGGGAGAAAGCACTATGGGGATAGAAGAAAATGCAAAATGAACAAGAAGCAAATAAAAATGGATCGGCGGCTGGTTCTGCCATTCTGGAAAACCGAGTCCTCTCTGCTTTCGGTGGCGGCTGAATTTACAAGGAACTGCCTCCTTTGGGCACAATTTGCCAAGAAGGTTCTGGGGGAAACACCAGGCACATTCTTTGTCTGACGGCAAAAATGGATGCTGCTGGGCTCTCCTCGGGACACACCTGCTGCGTGTGTGAGGACCCTGGCTCACGAGGAGATGGACACGGAGCCCAGGCCTCCAGCCCCCGCACCTCAGCGCTGCTCTGCAACCTGGCACTGGTCATGAGACAGAACTGGAGGTCAGCCAGATTTGGGTTCAAATCCCAGCTATTCCTCACAGAAGCTACAACACTCGGCGACATACTTAAAGTCTATGACACTTGATTTCCACACACACACACACACACACACACACACACACACACACACACACACACTAAGGATTAAGTATGGCATTCTGGGGAAGGCGCCTAGAATAAATACCCAACAACTAGTAGATAATGTAGTTAAGGAAGAACACTGAGGTATGAAAATATGGTAGAACAGAGATTCTTAAAAGAAAATCCCAAACGCTATTCCCCCCTGTGCCTATGCACCGGCAAAGCACTAAGGAACAGTCTGGCTTTATGGTTTAGCGATTGATTCAGCAGTTGATTGCTAATGAGCAAGGTGATGCCACCCTAACAGCCAAGCATTAACTGAGCACTTGCTGTGAGCTAGACTGTGTCCTCCACACCTGACAAGCATTACCTCCAACCCTATGGGACAGGCACCTTCATCAATCCTACCTCTTGAGAAGAAGAAAGCCAAGGGTAAGAGAGGTCAGTTTACCCAAGTTAAGCTGCTTTGGGGATTCCAGGGCCCAAATGCTTCCCCTTGACCCCAAACCACCCCATGTACGTACCAACTTTATCCAAGGACCGCCATGAGCTTGAGCCAGGCACACGGGCCTTGATCCTGGCAATGCGGATATCAGAGCTGGCACACTTGGCTGTGCCCAGATGGCAGGAGCGGCCACAGGCGAGCTTAGCTGGCACCACCACAGGGAGGCGCCCTGGACCCCGTCTGGGGAAGGCCCATCACTACCTCCAATTTTTTCCCTTCCAGCAAAATTACTGTGATGTTTCTGTTCCCCTGGTTTGGCCCATCTTTCCCACGAGACCACACCTACCCCTGCCCCCGGTGCTCCCACCCTGTGGCACACTGCAGGTCTCCACTTATGACCATGAGACAGACCAGTGGCTGCCTGAGCCCCTTCTCAGTCCATGGCTCTGCCCTGCTCCTCAGCCTCGGTCTTGGGTCCTCACCTCATGCTGGATTTGCGGGGCCATGCATCTGTCCTAGCTGCAGGACGTGTGACCTGGCCCCATCCATTGGCAGTAGCATGGCCCACAGTAGCTGGGGCAGGGGGCATCGCCAGGCCTGGGTGGGCTCCTGTGTGCATGACCTGTGATCGCAAGACTCAGACTGTCCCAGGGGATTCTGTGAGCTCACCAGAGTCCTTCAATGGGCTCTGTCCACATTGAAACAAGCCACGAGCTAGAGCGGGGTCTGTTGTTTGCAACCAAGAACCATGAGCAAGATGGGGAAGGAAAGGAGATGTTTCTTAAAGATAACAGGGAACTAGTTGGGGTGGAGAAGGAGGGAGGGAGGGAGGGAAAGTCGCCAGTCTTTGTCAGAAAAAATCTAGTTGTTAAACCTTTCCTGTGATCCTGTGTGTGTGATTCCTTTCACCAAACCCTCACATCTTTCCTGGTATATTTTTCATAGGAGGCTGCTGTCCAGACATAACCCTGATTTTTGTCCTCTACAAAAACAGCAGTTTACAATGAATGCATGGACTTTCTTGGCAATAAGAATTCTTGGCAATGGCAAAAAAGAGGTTTTATTTTTCCCCTGGTCTGTGCTTGGGCACGTAGGAAGGGAAGCAGGTGGGTCTCCCAGAGAGACTGAGCAAGGAAAAGGGAAGATTTCAGCGTCACTGGAGGGTGCCCTCTGACCCCACATCACATAACGCACCTGCCACTCTGGCTAAGCCGGTCCCGGCCTTCCCGCTCCAGGGACAGAATCTGTTGGAATCAAGTTGCCCTATTTAAGGAAATGGTGTTTGACTACAGAGACCTCCAGGTAACAAAGAGGTGGCTGTGGCAGGGCTCTTCAGCAGGGGTGAGGGCAAGGGCTGAAGCAGATGAGGGGGATAAGGAGGGCACAGAGGTCGACACCCCTTCCAGGGCGGCCCTTCCGACCCAGCCACGGGAAGGGTGAGAGGTAAAACCTTCCACACAGCCTGCTGGTGGCACAAGGAAGCTGTCACTCTGAAGGTGAGGCTGTGCCCCACTGAGCTTCCAGAATCACAGCAAGGGCAGGGATTCCTGACCTCAGGACTGAAGACTAATTTCTTAATGGAGCGCCACGCAGGGGGTCTGCCCTCTGGACGGGTGCACACAATTAGTCACTGTGCAGGTAGCAACTATCAAACACTTATTAAAATGCGGCTCTGCACCACCCCCTGCCCCAAGCACCCCCGACTCCACGTGCCCAGCAGGCCAGCTCTCAGGGACACCCCAGCTCATTTATCCTCCAAGTCCAAGCAGCAGGTGGGGGCAGGAGGCAGGATGAGCTGGGGCATCGCGATTGTGGGTCGGGGAGACGACACTGGACGTGGTAAAAACACATTAGTTCCAGGTTTCATTTTTGTCGCTGCAGAAAATCTTCATTATCCTCTTGTCCAAGGCCCTGGTGGTTTCCAGAAGGATCCTGAGTTGGGGAGGTTTTCTCCCCTTAGGCAGGAGGACGAGTGTATGTTGAGTGGCTGAAAATCCCAACAATGAGCCTTGGGGTCCACACTTGGCTCTTGACACTGTAACCTGCCCACGTGCACCCCAGACTCATGGCAACAAAGTCTTGACCCTGAGCCTCTGATGTGGGTGAGGCCAATGCCCAGATACCCGGGATCAGTGCCTTCTGCAGGAAAGGCTGCTGCACACAGACCCATGGTTTCCCTCCACACCCTGCACTTGCCCCGCACACCACGCCAGTCCCTCCTCTGCCCCTCAGCACACAGCGCCAGGCCTGCAGCACAGAAGGGCCCACCCACAGCCAGCTCACAGCCAGGCTGAGGAGCACGTCCAGAGGCCTCTACCCAGAGGGCAGGGCATGGAGGCCCCAGGGAAAAGGATGGGTGGTGGGTGCAGAAAGGGCTCTGGAGATCAGGTGCCTGGAGGCCAGTCCTGCCAGCAATATTCAGCTGAGGGCAAGAGAGGGGACGGGAGCAGCCAAGAGTAGCCATGGGAGGTGGGCAGGTGAGCAGGGCAGTGACAAGAGCCAGGGGGCCCTGCACTGATGTACTTACTGTACATGGGGCTTTTTTAACAGACCACATGCTCACGGAGGGCAGGCCTTGTAGGATTCATTTAAATGAATAGCTCCCATGCCTGGAGCAGGGCCTGCCCAGCTCAGTGAGAAAGCTGAACTTGAAAAACTAGCAGGGGTCCCCATGAGCCATCTGTATACTCCTAATGAATGCTGTCTTGTCCCCACCGTCCCCATCAACCCATCCAACAATGGCCCCGAGGGTTAGGGAAGTGGGTGAGAGACACTGAGACGCAGGACTCCTGGGGCATCTGGGTGGCTCAGTCCATTAAGCCAGCGACTCTTGATTTCAGCTTAGGTCATTATCTGGGTTCGAGCCCCACATCAGGCGCTCTGCTCACAGCTCAGAGCCTGCTTGGGACTCTCTCTCTCTCTGCCCTTCCCGCTCTCGCTGCCTCTCTCTCTCTCTCTCTCTCTCTCTCTCTCTCTCTCTCTCTCCCCCCAAATAAGTAAACTTTAAAAAAATAAATAAAAGAAGCAGGTCTCTGGTAAGTTGATGCCATTCAGAGCCCACCTACCCACTGCTCTGGCTCAGGCTGGTTCAGAACCTGTAGGCCCAAGGAATCACAGCTGAGGGGATGATACAAACAGGAGCCCCTGGGGCAGCCGGCGAGAGGGGCTGGGAGGGGGTGTGATTAGGAACCATGCTCATGGATCTCACATTTGGGTCCTTCAATGCCCCTGCTGAGGCATCCCCTGGGATGGCCGTCAAGACGCTGAGGAAGTCCCCAGGCCAAGCATGCACACAGGCCCACCACAGACATCTGTCACAGTGGATCCACAGGAACAGCAATTGAATCAGATGCCCCACCATCCTCTCGCTGTGGTGGGTAATCAGGCCCCCTGCCCTGCCGTGTAGTGGGTCCAGGAACCTCCCTAAGGGGTTGGGGCCTCCTAAGAAAGGGACCTGAGGCTGACGGGCACTCATCAGCACAATTTACAAATCCAAGACTCAGGGCGGGCGGCACTGGTAATATAACCCCTCATTTCCATGTACAGATTGTAAGACTTGGCTGCCCAATCTAGTTCTCCTTGACTCCAACATCAAGGTGTCATTAACTCCCTGCTTGGCAGTGTCCGATGAGTGCTGGGCAGTGGTGTGAATGTTCTGGATGATTTCCGAGGGAGTGAACAAATCAAGGGGGTCACCAGGGAATGTCTGGGGCAAAAGCAAACTGGCAGCAGAACCCAGAGAACTTTCAAGTCAAAATAAAGAGGTTTCTTCACTCTCCAGGCACCTGCTGAGTGCCCCTTACCTGTCTGGTCCCCGCACAACGTCCTGCATCGACTAAAACACAACCTGCAGGGTCAGACCCAGGTTCGAAAACCAGCTCCACCACTAACCAGCTGTGTCACTTGGGAAATGGCTCACCATCCCCAATGTCAGTTTCCCCAATTATAAAAAGGGAATCGCATTCTTAATAGGATTCCTATAAGGATTAAATGAAGCAAAGAACATGCCATGTTTAGCTGGGGTCTAGAGTCGGCAGTGGGGTCATCTGGGGCCAGAAGAGCCTGTTTGGGACATCTGATCTAGACACTGAGGGATGTTTGAAACATCCTTGGCCTGTACCCAGTAGATGCCAGGAGTGCACACACGTGCACACACAAGCACACATACACACACGTGCAGGCACGTGTGAGCACACACACAGTGGTGACAACCACAAATGTCCCCAGACATTGTCCACTGTCAGCCAGGGGACAGAATCACCTCTGGTTGAGATGCATGGCCTCTTTCAGTATTATTTCCTGCTGGTCCTCATGCAGCGTCCAATCAGAAGCACAGATGTGGGGCATAGACACTCGGGTCACAGCTCCCTCGGGAGGGGTAACACAGAAGCTGAAGTCAGTGGGAGTTAATCTGACCCCCTGGATGACTGTGCTACGTATCACTCTCCTAGCCCCAAAACCCGCTTCTCACATCAGTGTGGCTACAGCTAAGCCCCTGCCCATGTTGCCAGGCGGTGCTCTTCCTGCTGCCTCCAACATCCAGGCCTGTCCCTGCCACTCCTGCCCCATCTCCCCATGGCCCTCCACTCCTCCCCAGATGCCTCTCAATCATGGCTGTAGCCCTGCCATCTGCCGGGAGCTCGCAGGACACAGGGATGGTCCCTACTTCCTTCTGGGCTCTGCTCACCCCACGCCCTTCCAAGAAGATGTTTCTGACCTAATCTAGAGCTCCGCTCTCCAGCCCTAGGCTTCTTTATTTTTACAGCATGAATCCTGCTGGATGGACCTCAGGATTCTGCTTACTGGTCTCCTATCATCTCGGACCTGGAACAGGGGCTCCCGTGGGCTGCCGTTTTATTTGTAGCTCCAGACCGACTGCCTGGTTCTTTTTTTTTTTTTTTTTAATTTTTTTAAACGTTTATTTATTTTTGAGACAGAGAGAGACAGAGCATGAACAGGGGAGGGGCAGAGAGAGAGGGAGACACGGAATCCGAAACAGGCTCCAGGCTCTGAGCGGTCAGCACAGAGCCCTACGCGGGGCTCAAATTCACGGGCTGTGAGATCATGACCTGAGCTGAAGTCAGACGCTTAACCGACCAAGCCACCCAGGCACCCCATGCCTGGCTCTTAAAAAGCAGCTCAACAATATTTGCAGAACAGATCGAGGACTAAGATTGCCCAGAGTCCACTGGGGCCACAAAAGGGAGTGTGGGCCACCGAGACACACTAACAGGATTGATTTGATTCTATAGACGGTGGCTGGGCTCATTATCGATTTGCCCAAAGCCAGTGAATGAGATGGAAGAGGCTGTGAACCCCCTGCAAGGAGATGACCCCGAGTTGCCCCCCCCCCCGCCAGAGCAAAGCATTATCCGACATGAACAAAAGACCTGACTTCACAAATCGAAAGGAAAAGTACAAATCCAAAACCCTAGTATAGAGTGGCCATACCCTGCTCGCCCTCCCCTAGTGCTTTGAGATACTTGTACATCAATCCACTTAAGTGCAGCACCTACCAGACCTTCGCCACAAAGACCTTCCCTGCAGCCTGAGAAGCTCCCCACTGGCAGGCCTTGGAGAGGACCCCAAGGGGCGGACCCCATCAGCTTGTTTATGGATCCCTAAGAGTCTTCATTCTGCTTTTATTTTCTGTGTCTCTAGCTGCCTTTCACCTCCTATAGACCTCCTGAAGCACCCCCTTCCCCCTTCCCTCCATTCCCCCATCACCCCCTTTCCCCTTCCTGGGGGCTGCGGGCTCCCGACCCCACACAAACCCAGCTTCCAATGGGACCCAGCCCCTCCCTGACCGCAGCCTCAAAGGGACACTAAGAAAGGAAGTTTCCAGCATGATGCGGTCACAACGGACAGGACGATTTGCTCAGGTATTGTTCTACCTCCTGTCATTTCTGACACGGGCCTGCCGGCAGCACCACAATCCCTGGGTGAACGCCTGGCCCACGCCTACCCACCTGCCTCCCCACAGCAGCCAGGTGGCCCTCTCCTCCCTCAGAACATCTTCCCAAGGGTCTGGGAGCACACCACCCTCCCCCTGCATGGCCCACTCATTCGACCCAGAAAATGAAGTTGTGCCATGCATCATGCCATAGGGCTGGACAGACCAGATCTGGACAATACGGCTGGGAAAATATGGCTTAAAAGAGGGCAGGGCGGGACACTCCTGATCTGTCTGGGGACCCTGGGGGTGCACCAAGGGTCGGCGTTGGCACAGCCAGCGGAAAACAAGGCCATGTGAATGAAGAGGAAACAAACGCCTGTGCATGGTTCCAAGCATGAGTCCCAAGGGGGTGGAGCGCAAGGCGGGTGTTGGAGACTGGGCTTCGTGGACAATCTAAGCACTCTGCCACGTGGGGGTGGGGCAGCAGACTGGGCAGGAGGGGTGGGGGATCTGGTCTCCCATGGGATGCAGGGGACACTGTGTGTGAGAGTTCCCGAGCCTCACTAACTGGTCACTAACTTCCTTTTCCTTTTATCTTGCAATCACTGTCAAAGCTACAAAAGACTGCGAGAATAGTAAAGGAACCCCCATATACCTTTTAGCCCGTTTCACTAATACTTCACTTGGCCAGGATTTACATATGTACAGACGTATGCGCGCGCACTCGTACATAAAGTAAAACCTTGGTTTTCGAGCATACCTCATTCCAGAAACATGCTTGTAATCCTAAACACTCATGTATCAAAGCAAATTTCAAGAACCACTGCCTCAGTTGTGACCACATGACATTCGGAGTCACGTACGACTCATACTGCAAGACATCGCACCTTCATCAAGTTAAAGTTTATTAGAAATGTTTGCTCGTCTCGTGGAACACTCGCGGAGCAGATTACTCGCAATCCAAGGTTTTACTGTATTTCTAAATCATTTCCAAGTCGGTTGCACATACCATGCCCCTTTGTCGGTTCTGCTCAGGGTCTACACCCTGAGGACAAAACCATCCTCTCACATATTCACAAGTCAGTGACCAGCCTCAGGAAATTGAACACCAGTACAACACCGTAATCTAAACCATGGGTCATATTCCAATGTCATCAACTGTCCCAAAAATGTCCGTATTAAACTTTGTTCCTGCACAGAATGCATTCCAAGGTCACTAACTGTATTCTGTGGTCACATCTCTTTATTTACCTTCTATTCTGGAACATTCCTCGGCCTTGGTCATTCATGCCACAGAAATTTCGAGGAACAGAGGCCTGTGTGTTACTTTCAGGCTGTGCATCAGTTTGGGTTTCCCTGTTGTTCCTTCATGTTCACATGATGGTGCATAGACACCCCTCCAGTGGCCTTAGTGACCGAGTCAAAACCCCCCAAAACACCCAGGCATTTCTGAGTCTCAAAAGGGCTTCTTCCCGTGTGCCCGTCTACCACGTCCTGTCACTGCTGGACTTCTGTCCGTCTTGGGTCCCCCCTGACCATGCTGGTGGCCTAGGAATCCACTTGGAGAAGCCACAAAGGGCTGCCATGGCCCCCGAGAGGATGCAGAGACCTGCTCTCTTCCATCAGCCTCTTTGGGGAGGCTCGGCTCCTGACAGAGGTGAGGTGGTGAGGGGAGAGTCTTGCCCTTGCCAGTGTCTGGGCCTGAAGCTCCAACGCTTGGGCTGAACAGAGGGTAGGCTCCCCGGGCTTGATCCCACTGGCTGCTCCCACAGAGGCTCCTGGCTGGTCTGAGGGCTGGGGCCAGCTCACAGACAGAGCACTCTTCTTCCCTCCCGTGCTCTCCCAAGCGGTCAGCTTTTATAGGACACTCTCATACTCCTCCTCCAGGGCTCCCCTTAGGGGGCGCAGACATTCCACTATCAACACTATGGTCAGGACTTCTGGTCCCCAAGTGGCAGGGAGGCCGGGAAGCGAGGCAGGAGCAGCCCACAGGGTGCCCCACCCACACCCCCTCCTGCCAAGGCTGCTGCCTGCAAGACATCTCTGCCCCAGCATCAACCATGGAGGGTGGGCTCACTGCACGCCCATGCCCCAGTCCTCTGCCCCCACTAGGCAATGCTGAGGCGTTTCCTACACTGTCCCCACACTGTCCCCACGGTCTCTCAGAGGAGCCGCACACCCTTTATTGGCCCCCATCCTGCCCTGCTCCCTTAGGAGCAGTAACATCACTCAAATCTTGTCTCAGGATAAGTTCCAAACTCAGAGACCCTCCATCCCGAGAAAGGTCCCTCAGGGTCTTCGGTGGCCATGCCTGACGGGGCCTAAGCCTCAGAGAGACACCGGCTGAGCCTTCTTGCGCAGACTGCCAGACAACAAAAATGCAACTGAGCAGATTTTAAATATATGATTGGCTTTAGGACTCAGGAATTGGGTAGCACCCCAAGCAGCAAGCAGAAGGGGCTCCAAGAAGCTGGACAGAAACGAAGGTCCATCTAGAAGGAGAGCCGGGTAAGAAAGTTACTAGCAACAGTGAAGGGCTGTTGCAGGGAGGCTGCTGTCCAGGGGGAAAGCAAGGGGTCCCTGGATCCAGGAGACGTCTTCCTTCTTTGGGAGTGGGGGGTGGAGAGGCCCCTGTGGCAGAGGCACTGGCACTGATGGAACATTCCTGGCTGGTTCAGACTACGTCTCTGAGGGGGGCTGAAATGCAGTTGGATTAGGCCTTAAGCCCCAGTTTGGGAACTTCAGCGAAGTGACACTATTTGGGGCCTGTGGTTTTCTTTCTAACGACACCCACAGCACACCCACCGCCACCCTGCCACCCTGCTCACCTCCAGCTCACTGACCTTGGGGCTGACCCCGCCCTTCAGAAGGGAGGCGGTGTCAGGTCAAACAAAACTTGCAGGCAGGTCTGAGATGCCTGAGAATTATCAGAGGCCACAAGACAGGAGGGAGGGGGCAGTTTAGGGATCAAACTGAAACTCACAAGTGTGTCATCAAGGACACCCACACCCTGGATGGGCTCAGAGGAGGGGTCCCTGAAGCCACGTCAGTCCCCTAGATGCTCCTGCTGTACTGCTGTATGTGGATGACCCAGGGCTCATCGGAGTGGATGACAAGCATCCCTCATGAGTTATTAACAGCATCGGTAACGGTGAGACAAAACGATCACTGGAACACTGTGAGGCGCCTCAAATTGTATTTCAATCAGAAAAATCATTGTTATTGTAACAGTGAGTTAGAAAACTCACAACATCTATTCAGGCTGCATTTCTTTGTGACCTAGTTGGTCTACTTAAGAAAGGAAGGAGAATCTCAAAGTATGTATGGGGATGTCTCTCCCTCTCCTGTGTTCATCTGCATCAATCAAGCAGTTACTGAGCACGGAGTCGGGTAGGTGCTCTGCTAACTGCCATAAAAGAATAATCTTAACCAACAAGCACAGGCCCCAGGAGGCACGGGCACTTTCCCTCTACATGAAAGGCCAGGAGCAGAGCCTCTGGGAGGCCAGGTCCCCATGCGGCTGGCGCGCACTGAGCCAGTCTGCAGGGCACCGCCTCTGTCCTCATTTGATAGCATGTGGGTCTTTTTCTACACTAATTTTCTGTTGCTACTGCAACAAGTTATCACAAATGGTGGCTTAGATGACCTCAGTGGATTCTGGAGGTCAGAAGTGGCTGACACCAAGTACGGGCAGGTTGCGCCCCACCCCCCGGGGGCCCTGTGGGGTGGGGCCTCTCCTGTTCCATCACTCTGTGGGCACAGTGCACCGCTGGCCGGCTGGCCGCTGAGGCCCATCCTGGCTGCAGGGTCCCCTGCATTCCATGACTCCGCATCCTTCCTGCATCTTCAAGGTGCACTGAGTCCTTCTTGCCCCTCTCACCCCCTCTTTCCCTTTGGCCTCATCTCTCCCACCTCTCTTGTGCCTCCTTCTTCCACGTTTAAGGGTCCGTGAGGCAATGGTGCGCCTGTCCAGACAGTCCAGGAGGGCTTCCCATCCCCAGGCCCTTATTTAATCCATCCTCGGTGCTCCTTGGGCCACAGCAGAGGACACATCCACAGGCCCAACGGGTTACAGTGGACATCTTTGGGGGCCATTTCTCCGCCTCCCATAGGCTTCTCACTGGCCTGTTCTTTACCACCCTTTCAACTCCTTTTCTGAAACATCCAAGCTGCTGGGATAACGCTGAAATCCATTCATCTCTTCTCTGATGATCCATCCACCCCTTGCTACTCTGCCCGGTCCTCATTTTACAACAGGAGTCCGCAGAAAACACTTCCTCTTTGGAAGTAACAACTGTTTCCTGGCTTTATCTCATGTTTTTCAAGCTCTCTCCTTTTATTTCTGGTTAAAGATCAGCCTCACCCCACACCAGCACTACTGAGATGGTCTCATGCCCAAGGTCTGCTCCTTCAGAACCTCCATACTGGTTCCTGTCTGTTGGAAGTTTGCAGGAAGACTGTCTCTCCCCATGACATGGGATGGGGCACGGCATGAATCTTATGGTTCTGACCTCCAAGGAGGAGACCTGGTCACTACCCTCCCCAATGACGTCACAGAAAGACTCCTGGTCTGGTCACATAGCCAGTTGGGAGTCACGTGCCCAGCAGGAAACAAGTCACTGTGTCCACATCCCCCACCCTGCCCCAGGGAAGGGGGCAGTTAGCCTCACTCACCTCAAACCCACAAATGGCTTTCTAACAGAACTGGGCAGATTATGGTAAAGAAAAGAAGCCTGACATGTGTCACATTTTTCAGCACATGAGTGCATCGCTACGACGTCACTGCCATCATCACTGCTACTCATTCTCAGTACTAAATGGAACCAGAAATCTCTAAAATTTCTGATAAGGAAATGTCTTTTTTGGAGGGATGGAGGGACAACAGTCTTTTGCAAAGGCATGCCGATGAATAAAAGCTTGTGCCTGAGGTGAGAACTGGACAAAAAAACAGAAAAAAAAAACAAAAACACAAAACCCACGGCATCTGGAGGACTTTTCCCCAGGGGTTGAGGACCTTGGTTAAGCCCACACCAAAACAGAGTGATGAGGCCAATTACATTTTTAGTCATTTTAAAAAATAATAAATGATAAATCAACAAAAGGGCCCGAGCAACAGAGGAGCTTCCTTTCCCCTCCTCCTCCTGGGAGAAGGCAGATGTGCAGGTAAACACTGGAGTGTGTGTGTGTGTGTGTGTGTGTGTGTGTGTGTGTGTGTGTGTGTGTGCACGCGCGCACGTGCTCACACACATATTGGATACTCTATCCCAAACACCGTGACTCAAAATTCCGAGAATCTGAATTCTTGTTTTCTATGTCCTGCTCATCCCCATAAATGTGTTCTGAGAAGAAAAAACACTTAAAACTCATCAATGTATGTTAAACTGAGATCACTACCCTAGAAAAATAGTCTGGGGAAATTAGTGTCAAAAAATAATAGTTTATGGTTCAGTGCCTTATTTTCTTCAAAGGGGCAGAGTTCAACCCCAAGCTCACTGCAAGTAGTCAGGGTAAAAGAAAGGAATTTGTTCGAAACCCATTCTGCATTCAAATACGAACTGTCTGAAATGTGAGTAACTTGGCAGAAGCCCAAAATGTGTCTCTTACTAAGCGGCACTGGGCTATTTTTTTCCAGGAAGTCATGTTCTGCAGGAGCTTCGTGGCCGGCTGCTTGTATCTAACATCAGCCCTGAAGTTGATGTGCAAGAATTTGGAGTACAGCCCCTCCTCCTACTTGAGAAAGTTTCTGGCATTGCTCCTTTGTACCTCCCCTTTACGACTAACATTTCCGGCAGTAATGGAGTGGGTTTGCCTCTAAGAGAACTGACTTCATCTACACAGGTGCCGAATGCATCGGATGTTCTTCCCACCTCCGTTTTGTAGACAACCAAGATGGGACTCAGGAAGACGGCTGTATTGAGTGTTCCGATTCCCACCTGTCCAGCATCACCTACCTGACTCTGGTGCCAATCTCAGCAACCTCCCAAGATCACGTGGCGACTAGGTGGGAGAGAACCAGGTCTGGCTGGCTCTAGAGCACACATTCCACTCCACCGAGGAATCTGGGGTACGTAACGGTCAAAATTTTACAACCGATATGACAGCTACTATTTGTCGCTGGAGTACACGTGGACCTTTTGTTACCCTTTTCTCCGCTGCAAGAAGAGAGGTGGCTTCTAGTCTGCCTAGTGTCCCATCCTGGCTTTCTGGCCTCCTCACCAATACAGCCAACATGCACCCCACCAGATTCCTCCAACTCTCCGCCCCTGACAGGGTGCCGCGTGTCCTAACGGGATCTGTGAGTGTGTCCCCTTCACAAATCCCATCGCGCTATCTGAAAAAACAGTGGGAGATCTACCAGACTCTTTGCAAGAAAAGTGAAACGTGGTTCACCGTTGGCTGTTCCCTGCAGGACAGGCCCATTCACATGTGACTCTGGAGCAGACGGGAGGTGGAGGCGGCCCGTTGTTTCCTGCCCACCCACCCTCACCACCGCAGGCGTGGTTCAGAATTACTCCCCTCTGTGTGTCTTCCACCACAGCGGAGATGCTGCTAAGACACTGCCTTTTCCAGAACAGCATGTCCTTCATCAGACCCTGTGACCTGCCAGGTCGGCACCTTGCCCCTGCTGGGACCCCATCACATCAGCTCTCCTCTCCCACTCCAAACTCTCCTCCACACCAGGGACAAACCTCAACTACGCACGTCGGGTGCATTCTGTGGCTCCCCCTTTCATCCCGAATGAAGTCCCAGCTCCACGCTTCTGGCCCTCACTTCAGCCGCATCTCACCCGACCTCTCCTTTACACACCTGGACTGTTTTCCAAACGGCACACCTGACACTTACCCCCACGGACACCATTCTGCCTCATGTCCAGTGTCACTGTGAGGATGCCACTTAACTTTCTGGATGGTAGCTTCAAACTAGAAAAAAACGGAGGTCTCCTCAACTCCCTCACAAGGTTGCTTTGAAGATGAAGTCACATTATATATGCGGTGCAGACCTCGAAATACGTGCTACTTGGAGATGTTAACAATGAGGAGCCCAGGGCAGCTCATGACTGCGTAAGACAGGGCCAGTTATGTGACCCCCCAGTGCCTCCTCCCCCTGCCTGGAACACAGGAACAAGAGTAGGACCTACCTCATAGCGTTGCAGTGAGAACTGAGTGGTTCAGACCCTTCGCCGAGCACCTGATGCGTGACGGACAAGGAGGAAGCTTAGCCGCCATCGTCATCACTGACAAGCAACAAAGGCAAAAGACAGGAAGGTAAAATTAAACTGCCTTAGAACTCGCATCCTCCTTGAGGCAGGCAGAGCACAGGAACTCAGGACCGCATGAAGTATAATGCGTAAAGCATTACCGTTAATGCTTTGCTAGAGGCAAAAAGCCACCTTAGCTTGACAAAAGCCAGACCTCCAGGATCCCGCAAGACCTCTTCGACATGCAAACACCGTCATTTTGCAAAATGCCTTGATTTCTACCTGCCCCCAAGTTGAAAGCTCCTCACAATCCCAGTGCATCTCTTTCTGCCCAGGGGTCCTGTCCCTGTGCCTTTGATAAAACCACCTTTTCCAACTCAAAATGTGTCAAGAATTCTTTCTTGACTGCTCACTCTGAGCCCATATCACGTCACACCACACGACCCGCCATCCACCACCACAAACACCATCATCAAGATCATCCCTGGTGCACCAGGGGGACGTGTGACCCCCTCGAAGCTCCCTGGGCTCAGCCTCATGAGCAGCCACATCAGCGCTTGTCCAATCTGTGTTCCGGCACAGTCCTCACACCCATCTGCTGTACAAAACCAGTAAGTAACTGCGGCCACTACTTTTAACACTCCCCGTGTACCAAGCACCGCCCTGTGACTCTGACACACACGAAGCAGACTAATCTCTCCCCCCCAGGCAAGTAGGAGACTTGGAGTCGCCTTGTCTCCTCCCAGTCAGCGGCAAAGCCTTTCTGTTCTCTGCATCGCCAAGCAGCTACCTCCATCCCGGGAGCATGGCGGTGTCTACAGGAGGTGGGCTGGAAGGAGGTCTGTGCAGAGTCCCAGGCACAGATGAGTGACCTTGCAGCTGGATGGCCAATGGTCAACTTCCTGACCCCAGCTGAGAGGCAGTTCCTACCACAGAGAAACAAGTTATTGGTGCTACAGTTCCTACTGCTCCCTAATAATGAACCCTGAGACTTAGCTCTTCAAAGACAGTAACACCTGTTATCCCTGTTTTGGGGAGAGGGAGTCATGGGAAGGGGACTCGGGAGCAGCTGTGCCTGGCAGTTCTCACTCAGGGTCTCTCGCAAGACTGCAGTCAGATGGCGGCTGCCATGAGAGTCGCCTTCCCTCACATACCTGGAGTCTGCACTGGGGAGACTCAGAGACAGCTGGAGCTTCGGCAACATCTCCTTTCCTATGCACCTCCCCCAGCATAGTGACTTCATGCTCCCTGGTGTGGCAGCTCTGAGCCCCAAAAGGGGTATGTTCAGTGAGAGACACAACCAAGAAGACACTGCCTTTTGGACACCTTTTCCAAACGAGTCCCAGAAGCCATGCATCATCACTTCTGCCACATTCCCCACCCGGCTGTCACAGAGGCTGACCCAATTTCAAAAGGAAGGGACATAAGACTGACTTTATTTTTTTTTTCTTTTAAAGTCTACTTATTTTAGGGGCAACCCGGGTGGCTCAGTCAGTTGAGCATCTGACTTTGGCTCAGGTCATGAGCTCACAGTTTGTGAGTTTGAGCCCTGCGTTGGGCTCTGTGTTGATAGCTGGGAGCCTGGAGCCTGCTTTGGATTCTGTGTCTCCCTGTCTCTCTGCCCACCCCCCACTCATCTCTCTCAAGTTTATGTATTTTTGAGAGAGAGCTTGAGGGAGGGAAGGGAAGAGAAGGGAAGGGAAGGGAAGGGAAGGGAAGGGAACGGAACGGAACGGAAGGGAAGGGAAGGGTGAAGGGGAAGGGGAAGTGAAGGCAAGGGAAGGCAAGGGAAGCAAAGGGAAGGGAAGGGAAAGAGAGAGAGAGAGAGAGAGAAAGAGAGAGAGAGAGAGAGACAGAGAGAGAGAGAGGGAGAATCCCAAGCAGGCTCTGTGTTATCAGCACAGAGCCTGACACGGGGCTCAAACCCACTAACCATGAGATCATGATGTGAGCTGAAGTCAAGAATTGGACGCTTAACCGACCGAGTCCCCCAGGAGCCCCAAGACTGACTTTCAGTGAGGCAGGGGCAGAGTTCGGTAAGAACACATGGACAAAGGGGCGCCTGGGTGGCTCAGTTGGTTAAGCGGCCCACTTCAGCTAAGGTCATGATCTCACAGTCCATGAATTCCAGCCCCGCGTTGGGCTCTGTGCTGACAGCTCAGAGCCTGGAGCCTGTTTCAGATTCTGTGTCTCCCTCTCTCAGACCCTCCACCATTTATGCTCTGCCTCTCTCTGTCTCAAAACTAAATAAACGTTAAAAAAATTTTTTTAAAGGACACGTGGGACAGGGAATATCAGCATGGCCATTTGTGGAATACGCAATCTGCCATAATCTGGTTCCCAGACTGCCTCCTGAACCTCATTCCCAAGAAGCCTCACATCACTTCCCCTCTCTTGCCTGACTTTGAGACTTTTCCATTCCTCCATTCTTGCTCAGGATTTGATCCGGTTTCTGGGGCAGTAAACTCACTCTGCGAACAGTCATCCACATCTCTCATTTACACTTAGGCCAACAGCTTCCGAACGTTATTTGCCGACATGTGAAAACAGTGGTTTTCTTTGCCTGGAATGTACATCAGATCTGTCTGGCTGGGTGGGGTGGTGGGAAGGGGAGCCCTCTGGGTTAAATGAAGAATGGGAAGGGGAGCCCTCTGGGTTAAATGAAGAATTCAAGAGCAATTGAAAATGCTCCCCCCACACACACCCGACCCTCACTATAAACATGCTCCCATTTTAAGGTTTACTCTGTGGTCACAGAGCTAAGAGATAGAGGCGGTAAATCTGGGTTTTGAACCCAGGCAATCTGAGCCCAAACAATGTTTTAACCCCTATCCAACTGTGACCCTAACAAGGAAGTGGCCTCTGTCTCTAAAGCCCTCATCAATCACCAGGATGACGAGCATGGTTAACACAGGTTGCTGGTCCCCAACACTCAGGTCCAGGGAGGGGATTAAGAATGTGCATTTCTTATGTTTTTAAAAAGATTTCATTTTGGGGGTGTCTGGGTGGCTCAGTCAGTTCAGTCTCTGACTTCAGCTCGGGTCACGATCTCACCATTTGTGAGTTCAAGCCCCATGTTGGGCTCTGTGCTGACAGCTCAGGCCCTGGAGCCTCTTTTGGGTTCTGTGTCTTCCTCTCCCTCTGCACCACCCCTGCTCACTCTTACTATCTCTCTCTCCCTCCCTCTCTCTCTCTCTCTGTCTCTCTCTCTCTCTCAAAAATGAACAAACATTAAAAAAAAGATTCTATTTTTAAGTAATCTCTACATCCAACGTGATGTTGAGATCAAGAGTCACATGCTCTACCTACTGAGCCCCAGCCAGGCACCCCACGAATCTTCATTTCCAGTGAGCTTCCGAGTGCCTGCCTAGGTAAGCTGGTCCACAGGCCTCACTGACAACACTTCTGAACTCTTATACCTGAACAGCAATGCTGAGAATTAAAAAAGAAAATGTATTTCTTCTTACTCTGATTGCAGCAGGAAATAACTGCAAGAAGAATGAATATAAGAAACCCACACCTTTGTTAATACTTAAAACTCCAGATGTTTTATGTATGCCTATGTTCAAGTGTATATTTTTTCAGTTCACAAAATTAGTTTCCCTTTTAATAAAAATTGCATGAGATTTTAAATAATCCAAGGATGTAGACTATGATTCTGAAAAGTAATCAGCTTTATGAAAAAGTAAAACATGAATCATCCCTGTTATTAACATCACATCACCTTAGCGGTCTGGCCAGCGGCCGTCTTCTCTCAGAAGTGGGCCAGGATCCCTGCACTACAAGCTGGAAACCAAAGTGAAGGAGTCCCAGGCCACATCTTTCTGGGAGCCATGTTCTCACCATTATTATTGTAGTAAGAAATGCTAACTGGCATCAAAAGGAAATCACATGAATTGTCTGTGCAAAAGGACTACAAAAAAAGTTTTTATTATTGTTATTTCAATTTCTAGATATTTCATTGAAATGAGAGAAATCACAGGCCTGGCTGAGAGTTACTCTGGTATTTTGTGGTGCCGTGAGGAATATTTTTCCCTCCTAATCTCTGCTTAAAGTGTAAGTAAGAGTGCCTCTATCCACTGCCGTGAACAAAAAGCACAAAAGGATTCAGAAAGTAATAACAAAGATAAACAACTTTGCAATAAAATTTCAGCTCCAGTAATTTCCCATCTATGTCTTCTCACTGAATCATGTAGTCCTGATCTTTGCACTTTGCACGTGCGTGCTGCACTGTGCAGCCGTTTCATATCCGAGGCTTCCCAGTGAGCCCAGTCGACACCTGCTCGGTATGCCCGTGCAGTCACTGAGTTCGACAGTCGCCCCATAACAGGCCTCCCTGTGTGATTTCCTGGTCTTTCTCAGGCAATCAATCTCAGTGTCTGAGACAGAATGAGTTGTCAGTCAACCCCTTCCAGCAAAGGGGGCTTCAGATGTGATTACTTAAAGCCGCTCACTCTTGGAAGCAAATGCTGAATATGGTTTTCCCAGCTGAAACCACTGACGTGGTTTTCAGCCAGCGAGTGTGGGCCTCACCAGCAGAGCGACCGCCAAGTGCATCAGGGCACCTCAGGGAACGTTCCAGAGACAGAAAGGAGGTAGAAGGAGGGAGGGTGGGGGCCAGGAGCAGGGGGAGAGGGCTCCTCAGGTGGCATATAGGAACAACACTTCTGTTCTGTTGAAACAATGCCCTCAAACCCAAGATAGATTTCACCATGTATTATCACATTATATTATTTGCAATTCCCATTCATAAGTTGATGGACATTGGAGGTATGTCCACTTCTGTACAACGCTGCTCGGAACAATCTACGGGTTAAGTTTCATCAGCCTTGGAGAAGGGTGGCGGGGGGGCGGGGGGGAGGCTGTGGAAAACAAACCTCAGAGGACAGAAGGGCAGCATGGACGCACCATGGCCTTCAGCAGAACCCTAGAGCTGAAGGAGCCCAGCCTGGCCTGAGCAAGGCCACTGTGCACCGAGCTCTTGCACGGATGACCCCACTCACTCCCCCCCACAACTTGTGATGATTTCCTCATTTCACAGATGGATAAATTGAGGCTTGCCCAAGGTCACATGCTCGGACTGAAATCCAAGTTTTTCCAGCCACAAAGACTAGGTTTTCAGCTAGGATGCTATGGAGATCCCGGGGTGGCTCATGGGGCAGGGGGTGGTGTGAACCCCTCAGTGCTCGTCTCTAGCTAGCCACCCTCTGCGGGATCACCCGCCCAGTGGCTCTGTCCCCCGACACCCACCATCCAGTGTAGCCCAAATAACTGACAACAGCTGCCGAGTCCCTTGTCACTGAGCCCCAGCCAGCTCTTCAAACTGCCTTCCAAGGCAGAGTTTTCATTCCCCCACACGATCTCCCTGAACCAAATCTCATTAATAAAAGACGAGAAATACGTTTTAACAAAGGTCTTGCCGAGATGCCTCTGCAGCAGCAGACGCTGTCAAATACTTCCCCCTGCTCCTTGAGCGAGAAGAATTTTTCTCCACAGGGAAAGCAATCTCCCTTCCTTCCAGCAGGTCCTTGGATCGCCAGCCCAGAAGCAGCCTGAGTATGAACTCGTATTTCTATGTGTGCTGTTGCTTCCTCCCTTGTTGAAAAATGCAAATCTCCCTGGTGTACTTAAAATATGCCATTAATTACCGAACATTGTGTGGGTTTGGAAAGAAAAGAAAAAAAAAAAAAAGAGTACATATTTGGAGACTCCCTTTCACTCTGAAGATGTATTGGGCAACATGGAAGGAAGTCACTGGAGTGTGACTGGCTGTCACCAGGAGCCGGCTTGTGACAGTGGCTGCGAGTGCCACACAGCAGAATGCTGTAGCCTTGGGAGGCATAGCTCCCAAGCCTTGGAAGCCTTGGGAGTCGTGGCTCCCAAGCCTTGGAAGCCTTGGGAGGGCAGAGATGCTGCCCCTGCTCAAGGAGACCATGGGTGGGCCCCGAGGAAGCGGCTTTGTTTGACCTCATGGTCTGAAAACCTGCAGGGCCCAGCCCACACTGCACATGTCCAGCAGGAGACACAGGAGTCTGCTCTGGCAGAAAAGGCACAAAGACAACTCCCTCTAAGCCAAACCTTCAAAGAGGCGCCTGGTGTCCTCCCGCTCGAAGGTCTGCAATGGCCCTGCCTTGTGCATGTCTTCCCTCTAGAGTCTCCTGCTTTCCGTTCAAGTTTACTTACGCTTGTTTCCCACGTCATCATGCTCAACAGACAGGAGCGCTGGCTAGGAGCCCTCCAGCCTCAGATCAGAGACGCACAACAGGAAGGCATGTGTCCTGGCTGCACCTCGTGGGCTGGCGGTTTCAAAGGCCAGAGATGGTGCTGGGGCCCCAGCCACGCATGGCAGGTAGTCACAGGCTGCTTCTAGTCCACTCCACTGCCTTTGTGTTTTGCATCTCAGGATCCTGAGTTCTGTGCAGTGCCCTGCAAAGCCGGGCTTAGACACAGCCCCGTGGAGCGCTCAGGAAGAGAGGGAAGCCGAGGAAAGAGAACCCGCGGGCTCCCTGCCAACAGCTCTGAATGATAGCGTGGAGCAGCGTGGGCCACACGCAGCTTAGACCCAGTAGAAGCCATGTTCTTGCTCCTCCTCCATCAAGACAGCAGCCTGCGCGTCCCTGGCTATCAGGCTTTGACTCTGTGCCGAGTGACCATCCTCCAGGAATGGCGTGCTGTGTCCACGGGGCAGAGGCTGTGGGCAGAGGTCGCGTTCGCGCCACCAACCGGAGCAGTGGAAACCCGAGTAAAGGGAGAAGGGCCCACAGTGGCCACCCCCCACTTCCTGGCTGAACACAAACAGGCCCATCGGGCGACGTGCCTCAAAACAGCCATGAGCCCTGCCTGCTCACCTTCCTCCTGGAAGATAGCCCCGCACCTCCACTGCATGACACATGGCCTCTCCCTCCCCCATTGTCCAGACCCAAGACTCCAATAAACTTCTGTCTCCTTTTTTCTGCCCCTGGGGAATCTGTCACCATATACATACATATATATGTGTGTGTGTGTATATATATATATATAATATATATTTATGTGTATGTGTATGTATATGTATATGTGTATGTGTGTATATATACATGTATATACGTGTGTGTGTGTGTATATATATATATATATATATATATATATATATATATATATATGTTTTTTACACACACACACACACACACACACACACACACACACACACACACACACTACACCTTTATCCATTCACGCATCGATGGACGTTTGGACTCTTTCCATACTTTGGCTATTGTTGATAGTGCTGCTATAAACATTGGGGAGCATGTGCCCCTTCGAAACAGCATATTCGTATCCCTTGGATATCGTAATTGGTGGCTCACAGGGTAGTTCTACTTTAGTTTTTGAGGAACCTCCATACTGTTCTCCAGAATGGCCGCACCATCTTGCATTCCCACCAATGATGCAACAGAGATCCTCTTTCTCTGCATCCTCACCAACATCTGTTGTTGCCTGACTTGCGAATGTTAGCCATTCTGACATTGTGTAAGGTGGTATCTCATTGTGGTTTTGACTTGTATTTCACTGATGATGAATGAAATTGAGCATTTTTTCATGTGTCAGTTGGCCATCTGGATGTCTTCTTTGGAGAAGGGTCTATTCATGTCTTTTGCCCACTTCTTCAGTGGATCATTTGCTTTTTGGGGGGTTTGAGTTTGATAAGTTCCTTATAGATTTTGGATACGAGCCCTTTATCTGATATGTCGCTTGCAAATATCTTCTCCCATTCTTTCACTAGCCTTTTAGTGTTGCTGATTGTTTCCTACGCTGTGCAGACGTTTTTATTTTGATGAGGTCCCAGAAGTTCACTTTTGTTGTTTCCCTTCTCTCTAGAGGACATGTTGAGTAAGCAGTTGTTGGGGCCAAGATCAAAGAGACTTTTGCCTGCTGCTCCTCGAGGATTTGGTGGCTTCCTGTCTTACATTTAGGTCTTTCATCATTTTGAGTTTATTTTTGTGTATGGAGTAAGAAAGTGGTCCAGCTTCATTCTTCTGCATGTCGCTGTCCACTTTTCCCAGCAACACTTGCTGAAGAGACAGTCTTTATTCCATTGGATATTCTTTCGTCTTTGTCAAAGATTAGTTGGACATATGTTTGCTGGTCCATTTCTGGTTCTCCATTCTGTTCCATTGATCTGAGTGTCTGTTGTTGTGCCAGTATCATACTGTCGTGATGATGATTACAGCTTTGTATCATCAACTAGAGCTTGAAGTCAGGGATTGTGAGGCCTCCTGCTTTGGTTTTCTTTTTCAAGATTGCTTTGGGTATTCGGGGTCTTTTCTGGTTCCAAACAAACTTTAGGGTCATTTGTTCTAGCACTGTGAAGAATGTTGGTGTTAGTTTGATAGGGATTACGTTGAATATGTAGATTGCTTTGGGTGGTATCGACATTTTAACAATAGATGTTCTTCCTATCCAGGAGCATGGGATCTTTTTCCATTTCTTTGTGTGTCTTCTTCAATTTCTTTCATAAGCTTTTTATGGTTTTCAGTGTATGGATTTTCCACCTCTTTGGTTAGATTTATTCCTAGGTATCTTAGGGGTTTTTGTGCAACTGTAAATGGGATCAATTCCTTGATTTCTCTTTCTGTGGCTTCGTTGTTGGTGTATAGGAATGCAACCTATTTCTGCACATTGATTTTATATCCTGCAACTTTGTTGAATCCATGGATCAGTTCTAGCAGTTTTTGGGTAGAATCTTTTGGGTTTTCCATATCGAGTATCATGTCATCTGTGAAGAGTGAATGTTTGACCTCCTCCTGGCTGATATGGATGCCTTTTATTTCTTTGTGTTGCCTGATTGCAGAGGCTAAGACTTCCAGTTAATTCTATGTTGAATAATCGTGGAGATAGTGAACATCTCTGTCTTGTACCTGACCTTAGGGGGAACGTTCTCAGTTTTTCCCTCTTGAGGATGATATTAGCGTTGGGTCGTTCAATATGGCTTTTATGATCTCGAGTTAGGCTCCTTCTATCCCTACTTTCTTGAGAGCTTTTATCAAGAAACGTTGCTGTATTTCTTCAAATGCTTTCTCTGCACCTATTGAGAAGATCATATGGTTCTTGTCCTTTCTTTTATTGATGTGATGAATCACGTTAATTATTTTGTGGATATTGAACCAGCCTTGCATCCCAGGTATAAATCACACTTGGTTGTGGGGAATAACTTTTTTTTTTTTTTTTAATATTGTTGGATCCGGTTGGCTAATACCTTGTTGAGGAACTTTGCATCCATGTTCATCAGGGAATTTGGTCTATAGTTCTCTTTGTTAGTGGGGTCTCTGTCTGGCTTTGGAATCAAGGTAACGCTGGCTTCATAGAAAGAGTTTGGAAGTTTTCTGTCCATTTCTATTTTTTTGGAACAGTTTCAAGAGAATAGGTGTTAACTCTTCTTTAAGTGTTTGGTAGAATTCCTCTGGAAAACCATCTGGCCCTGGAATCTTTTTTTTTTTTTTTTTTTTTTTTTTTTGGCAGGTTTTTTTTTTATTACTAATTCGATTTCCTTACTGACTATGGGTTTGTTCACATTTTCTATTTATTCCTGTTTCAGCTTTGGTAGTGTATATATTTCTAGGAATTTGTCCATTTCTTCCAGATAGTCCATTTTAGTGGCATATAATTGTTCATAATATTCTCTTATTATTGTTTGTATTTCTGTTGTGTTGGTTGTGATTTCACCTCTTTCATTCTTGATTTTGCTTATTTGGTTCCTTTCCTTTTTCTTCTTGGTCAAACTGACTAGTGGTTTATCAATTTTGTTAATTCTTTCAAAGAACCAGCTTCTGGTTTCATTGATCTGTTCTACTGTTTTGTTTGTTTGTTTGTTTGTTTTTGGTTTTGATAACATTAATTTCTGCTCAAATGTTTGTCATTCCGTGTCTTGTGGTGTTTTTGGGTTTTACTTGCTGTTTTTTTTTTCCAGCTCCTTAAGGCATAAAGTTAGGTTGTGTCTCTGAGATCTTTCTTCCTTTTTTAGGAAGCCCTGCGTTGTTATATACGTTCCTCTTATGACCACCTTTGCTGCATCGCAGATGTTTCGGTTGTGGTGCTATCATTTTCTTTGACTTCCATATACTTAATTTCCTCTTTCCCTTCTGTGTTAGCCCATTCAACGTTTGGTAGGATGTTCTTCAGTCTCCAAGTATGTGTTACCTTTACAAATTGTTTCTTGTGGTTGATTTGAGTTTCATACCATTGTGGTCTGAGAATATGCACGGTATGATCTTGATCATTTTGTACTTACTTAGGGCAGATTTGTTTCCCAGTATATGGTCTATTCTGGAGAGTGTTCCATGCGCACTAGACAAGAATGTATATTCTGATGCTTTAGGATGAGCTATTCTGAATATATCTGTGAAGTCCATCTGGTCCCGTGTGTCATTCAAAGCCTTTGTTTCTGTGTTGATTTTTTGATTAGATGATCTGTCCATTGCTGCTAGTGGGGTGTTAAAGACTCCTCCTATTGTGGTATTACTATTGATGCGTTTCTTTATGTTTGTTTTTAATTGATTTATATATTTGGCTGGTCCCCACATTTGGCACATAACTGTTTACAATTTTTAGGTCTTGTTGGTGGATAGACCCCTTGATTATGATATATGCCCTTCTGCATCTCTTGATACAGTCTTTATTTTAAAGTCTAGATTGTCTGATGGACGTATGGCTATTCCTGCCTTCTCCACCTCCTTATTTTAAATCTGAAGGGATCTTTCGGTCTAAAGGGGGTCCTTTGTAAATAACATATAGATAGATCTTGTTTTCTTATCCATCATATCTTTTGATTGGAGTATTGAGTCCATTGACGTTTAGAGTGAGTACTGAAAGATATGCATTTATTGCCATTATGATGCTTGTAGAGTTGGAGTATCTGGTGGTGTTCTATGGTCCTTTCTAGTCTTTGGTTCCTTTTGGTGTGTGTATATATATATATATATATATACACACACACATATATATGTGTATATACATATATATGTACATATATACATATATACATATATTTATACATATACATATGTATGTATATGTATACATATTTTTGCATTTATATTATATTTATTATATTATATTATATTATATTATATTATATTATATTATATTATATTATATTATATTATATTATATTATATTATATTATATTATATTATATTATATTATATTATATTATATTATATTATATTATATTATATTACATTACATTATATTATATTATATTATATTATTATATCATTCATATCATATTATTATATTATATTATATTATATATTATAATTTATATGTATGTATATATAATTTTCATCTTTTCTCCCCTCAGAGTGTCACCCTTAAGATTCCTTGCCGGGCTGGTTTACTGGTCACAAACTCCTTTAATTTTTGTTTGTATGGGAATCTTTTTCTCTCTCCTTCTATTTTTGAATGACAACCTTGCTGGGTAAAGAATTCCTGGCTGCGTATTTTTCTATTTCAGCCACATTCAATTCAGCCAACTGAATATATTTCTCCACTCCTTTGTGGCCTGCCAAGTTTCTGTGGATATGTGTGCTGAAAACCTGATCTGTCTTCCCTTCTAGGTTAGCGACTTTTTTTCCCCACCTTGCTGCTTTCATTATTCTCTCCTTGCCTGAGTATTTTGTGAATTTGACTATGATATGGCTTGTTGATGGTCAGTTTTTGTTGAATCTGATGGGAGTCCTCTGTGATTCCTGGATTTTGATGTCTGTATCTTTCCACAGTTTAGGAAAGTTTCTGCCATGATTTGCTCACATAATCTTTCTACCCGTATTTCTCTCTCTTCCTCCTCTGGGTCCTCTATGACTCTGATGTTTTTCCTTTTTAATGAGTCACTGATTTCTCTACTTCTTAAATCATGCTCTTTTGTCTTAATCTCCCTCTTTGTTTCTGCTTCTTTATTCTCTATAAGCTTGTGCACTATGTTCTCAGAAAACTGATTCTCTGTTCTGCCTTGTTCGTCCTTACCGCCACTGCATCCATCTGTGATTGCAGCACCGTTATAGCATTTTAAATTTAATTCTGGATATTTTTTACTTCTCTTATCCCTGCAGAAGGGGATTCTAATCTATGTTGGACTGCAGCTAGTATTCTTGTTATCATGATTCTAAATTCTGGTTCAGACATGTTTCTTGTATCTGTGTTGGTTAAATCCCTGGCTGTCATTTCTTTGACTTTCTTTGGGGTGAAATCCTTTATTTTGTCATTTGAAGGGAGAAAAGGAATTAAAGAAGTAGAAAAATTGAAATTAAAAAAAATTAAAATTAAATAACATAAAAATCAAAAATTACACACACACACACACACACACACACATACACACACACACACTTCGAATAGATGATGCTAGACCCTAGGTGTGTTTTGGTCTGGGTGTTAACGTGGTTTGACAGATTAGAGAAATGAAGAAAAAGGGGGGGGGTAAAAGATGGAAATCGTTTGAGATTTTGAGAAAAGTATTGCACTTAAGTAGACTAAAATGAGATGATGTGGGTAAAATAGAATTTGAAAAAAATTATTCGCAATAGTAGAGAATATAGTATAAAAATTATAGAAAAATATTTTTAATAAAAGTTAATAAGAAATATGAATGTTTTAGTTTTCTGTATTTAAGAAAAAAGAAAGAAATGAATGAGTAAAAAGATAAAAAAACAAAAAAAAGAAATAGTTTGAAAATTTGTAAAAGTGAATACACTGTAGTAGTTGAAATAAAATATGGGAGTAAGATGGAATTTGAAAAAGAAAATATAAAAGCAAAAAACATAGTAATAAAAATTAAATAAAATATTTTAAAAGAATTTTAAAGTACAAATGAAGTTTCTCTGTTTTTCTGCATTCAAGAAAAAAAGAAATGAAAAAGAGAAAAAAGAAAAAGACAGAAAAAAAGGAAATTGCTTGAAAATTTGAAAAGGTGAGTACACTGAAGTAGATTAAAATAAAATGATGGAAGTAAAGTAGAATTTGAAAAAAATTACACAAGGAAAAAATTTTAGTAATAAAAACTAAAGACAGATATATTTAATAAAAATTGAAAATAAAATGAAATTTTTTCTTTCTGTATTGAAGAAAAACAAAAGAATTCTAAAAAAGAAAAAGGAAAAGAGAGAAAAAAAGAAAAAAATGAATAGATGAAAAGTGCTCACAGATTGAAGTAGGACTGAAATGGCTTCATTTTCCCCTACAGATCAGTCCATGTAGCTCTTTGTAGTCCACAAATTAAGCCTGGGATGAGGTTTTTGTTTTTGAAGAGCAAAGTTGGCCCAGTTGGGCAGGCTTCGTGTAACAGCTCTGCTCTCCACTAGATGGCGCTGCTAGCCTACTGTGGTTGATTGTTCCAGGGCTGTTAGGTGCGCCTAGGCATTGTGCCAGTGGTGAAAAAGGCGCCACCCAGTTACCCAGTCTGTTTTCTTGGATCTTCAATCGCTCACCGGTCCTCCATCTTCAGCTCTCATCCACTCCCCACTTTTGCACTCTCCGTGACCAGGCCCCAGGCAGTACTCTGTCCCAAGTTTTGTCTCAGATGCGGCTGTTTTCCCCAGCCCCTTACTTCTGACAGACTGTGGCTTTGATCTGTTGCACCCCTCTGTGGGAGGGTCTCACAGAGCAATGGCCAAATGAGCAATGGCGGAGGTTGGCTGCACCCAGGAATTCCCGCCAGACTCTGCTGTTGCCAGTGTCCCGACACTGCGGCCAGGTACCAGCCCGCCCCCGAAAAAGATCGCGAGACAGTGTAGCATCAGCTTTCCAGGGATTACGGAAAATCGCAACACAGATCTGGCACCAGGCTTCACCCACAACAACCTTGCCCCGGCACCAGCAAATGTGGCTGTCTTCCAGGGTCAGCTGGGAACAGGTGACGTCAACAGTCTCTACCAAATGGTCTTCCAGCAGTGAAACCAGTTTTCCCCATGTGGCCCAAGAACCTCCCAGACCCCACTCTGTTCCTGGGCATTCACCTTTCCCACCAGAGCACTGCCAGGTATCGAGCTGAGGAGTTGCAGCCTTTGCAACTCCCCTTGTCTACAGTCTTCATGGAATTTAAACCCTCTGCTTTCTCCTTGGTCCTTTCTCCCTTTTTAGTTTAGTTCCTGTGGGTGTTTCCAATTTTCTACTTTCTCTCCAGCTGCTTTTGGGGAGGTGTCCTTTTCCCGTATGTTTTCTCCCTCCCCCAGTCTCTTGCTCCCCAAGTTCAGCCCTTTGTGTAGCATACTTGCTGAATAATGTGGTTCAGGTTGTGCAGATTGTTGTGTTAAACTTCCAATCAGTTTCTAGGTGTGTAGGATGGTTTACTGTGGGTCTGGCTGTATTTCATGGATGTGAGACACACAAAAAACGTCCATGCTGTTCTGCCCTTCTGGCTCCTCCCCCAGGATATCATTTATCTTAGCTGAGAGTGCAGTATCCTTCATTATACCTGGGAGTGTGAATACATTCAATCTGCCTGGATGTGCTGTCTACATTTTCCTGCCCTGGAGAACAATACTCATTACGTTCCCTTGGTTGCTGTGTCTCTTATACTGCCTGAGAGCATGATCTGTTTAATTATGTCTAGAGTAAGGTTTCTGATTTATTGCCTTGAGGAGGAATCCCAGTCTCCTAACATGGGAGTGTCACCTTTTTCTCCTTTGGGAAAATGGTTTCCATCATTTCCATAAATTTTCCAGGGAGCATGATCTCCAACATTTCTCCCTATAGGGCAGTCTACAATTCCTGCCTGGACGTGTCATCTCTGTCATACTTCGTGGGTGTGAGAAACCATAATTCTGCATAGAAAGGCCATCTCTTTCATCCTGCCATTGAGCACAGTCTGCATAATCCCGACTACAGGTGACTCTCCCTCTTCCAGCCTGGGAGAGTGACGTACTTCATCATGCTTAGCAACACGAACTATCTCATTCTGTCTGGAATTCAAGTTCTCAGACATACCGTCGGGAACATGATGTTGGTCAACCTGCCTGGGATTGCTGTTTTATTCATCCTACCTGGTAGCACATATCTTGCATCCTGCTTCAGAGAACCCTATGGTCATTTACCTTGATGGAACAATCATCGTCATCCTGCTTGGGAGCATCATCTCTTTCATCCTATATCAGGGTCTGGAAGAAGCACCTCTTTCATCAGTACGCTGGAGTACCATCTACAAATTCTACTTGGGACTGCATATCTGTCACCCTTCCTCAGAGCACAATCTCCAGCATCCTGCCTATGAAGACTGTCTTCATCATCCAACCAGGGAGCATCTTCTCCAACATTTTCCCTGGAGCACATCTCCTTATCCCGCCTGGAAGAGTGGTTACCTTCATCCTGCATGGGACATCCATCTCCGTCGTCCTGTCTTGGTGCCTGGGAGAATGGTTTTTCTTTTCATCCTGCACTGGAGTGCTGTCTAAGAAACCTGCCTGGTAGCACTTATTTGTCATCCATCATGGGGACATGATCTTCACCATCCTGCCTCATAAGACCATATCCTTCATCAGGCCAGGGAGCATGTTCTCCAACATCTTGCCTATGAACATGTCTCTCTCACCATGCCTGGAATAGTGGTCCCCTTCATCTCTAGGACCTCTACCTCTGTCATGCTTCCCAGGAGCGCCAACTCTGTCATCGTGGCAGGAAGCACAAACTCACTTTTGTCACGGGGAACCATTTCTCTCATCCTCTCTGGTAGGGAAGTATCCCTCATCCTGTCATGGAGGGCCTTATCTCTCTTTTTGTCTGGGAGCACCATATCCATCATCCTGCCTAGGTGTGTGGTCTCCCTGTCCCCCTTTTCCTGAAAAAGGATGGTATCCTTCTTCCTGCCTTGGATCATGATCTCTGTCATGCTGCCTGGGTGCGGATCCATGTCATCCTGTTTAGATGGCCATCTCAGAAATCCAGTCTGGGAGCATGTTTTCAGACATTCTACCTGGGAGTGAGATGTCCTTCATCCTGCATGGGAGAGGACTCTCCACCATCCACATGTGGAATGCAATTTCTATCGTTTTGCCTGAGTAGCGAGCTCTGTCACCCTGCCTGGGGACATGGTCTCCTTCCTTCAAGGTGGAAACACCATCTGTCATTGAAGCAGGGAGCGTGGAAGCCACATAGTTCCTGGTTATACTATATCCACCATCACCTGGGGACATGAACTCCATCTTCCTGAATAAAAGTGCTCTTACGTCAACCTGTCTAGGAGCACAATATGCCTTATCTTGCGTGGGAAAGCCTCCGCTTCATCTTTTTTGCAAGCACAGTCTCAGTCATCATGTCTTGAAGCATGATATTACTCACCCTACTTGAGAGTGTCCCGCCCTTCATTGTACCTGAATGTGTGATTACCTTCACAGACTGGGAGTGCCTTCTCAATTATCTCATCTCAGAGCACGATCTCCATCATGCTCTTGTGGTGTATCATGTCTATCGTACTTCCAGGGAAGGCCATGTCTCTCATCATGCCTGGATGCACAATATCCTCCAACCTACCTGGATACCCAGTGTATGACATCCTGTCTCAGAGTGCCTTCTATGTCACGCTTCCTGTTATCATTTTCCCCATCCTCCTGTCTTGGAACACTATCTCTATCATCTTACCTTGGATCATTGTCTCTATCTTTTTTTTTCCCCCTGGGAGCACAATATCTATCCTCCTGCCTGCCTAGGAAACCTGTGTCCATCCTCCTATCTGGAGGTATGATCTATGTCATCCATCCTGGAAGTGCTATCTCCATCCTCCTTGCCATTACCCTGCCTCTGAGTGCATTCTTTGTCATCCAAATGGGAGGACGTAACTGTCATCCTTCCTGGGTGGGTACTACCCTGCATCCTGTGTAGGTAAGCTCATCTCTTTCATCCCGCCAAGGAGCATTTTCTCCATACCTTGCCTGGGAGTGCATCTCCCTCATCCTGCCTGGACGAATGGTCCCCTTCATCTTACCTGGGAGTGCCATTTCTGTCATCCTGCTTGAGAGTGCCAACTCCTTCGCCCTTGCAGAATGCATGATCTCCCTTTTTCTTCCATGGAGAACCATTTATGTCATCCACCATAGTTGTGCAGTATCATATTCCTACCTTAGAGGGCCTAATCCATCATTTTTCCTGGGAGGGCCATTGTGGTCCTCATGTCTGGGACTACCTTCTTTGTCTTTCTTCTTGGAGCAATGTCTCCATCATCCTGCCAGGATGCATGATCTCGCTAATCCACCTGGGGTGGAAGTCTCATTCATCCTAATTTGGAGAAAGATCTACGTTATCCTGTTCTGAGCATGATTTTTTTTTTTTTTTTACTGATAACTTGAGAGCTTTATTTCAGACATCCTACATGGAATTGCGATTTCTTTAATCCTTCTGGAGAGTGTCCTCTCCAACATCCATTTGGAAAAACTATTTCTTTTGTTTTAACTGGAAATGCCATCTCCATTACCATGACTGAGAATAATATCTGTCCTTCAGGTTGGAAAGGCCATCTCTGTCATCCTGATTGAGAGCGTGGTGTTCACATCACTCATAGGAACATGACATCCACCATCGTCTGGAGTCATGAACTCCATCATCCTCCTGGGAAGCACCGTTTTGTCATCTTGGCCAGGAGAGCAATATCTCTTATCCTGTGTGGGAGTGCCTTCTCCGTCATCCTTCCTGCTAGCGCATCTCTGTTACCCTTCTTGAGAACAGGATATCATTCATCATACTTGAGAGTGCTGCGCACTTCATTATAACTGGGAGTGTGATTACCTTCAACTTGCTTGGGTGTGCCGTTTACCTTATCTTGTCTTGGAGAGCGATTTCCATCATGCTCCCTTGGTTGCTATGCCTGTCATCCTGCCTGACAGCACAATCTCTGTAATTGTGTCTAGAGGAAGATCTTGGATTTACAGCCTTGGAGAGCTATCTAGGTGTTCCTGCATCATCTCCATTCCCTCTTCACGAACCTGATTCCCATCATTTTCTCCCCCCTGGGAGCTCCTGCTTTGTCATCTTTTCAGGGTGCATGATCTCCTAATTTCTGTGCTGGAATGCAGTCTACAATTCCTGCCTGAGAGCGTCTCTCTGTCATACTTACTGGGAGTGGGACATCATGATTCTGCATAGAAAGGTCATCTCTATCATCCTGCCAGGGAGCACAGTCTCCATAATCCTGCCTAGGAGTGATTCTTCCTCATATGGCCTGGGAGAACAATGTCCTTCGTCATGCTTAGGAGGGCCAACTGCACCATTCTGTAAGGAAGTGAGTTCTCAGACATCCTGTGTAGAATATGGTCATCATCATCCTGCCCAGAACTGTCCTTTATTCATCCCACCTGGAGGCACAGTACCCCTCACTGACCAAACATGCCTGGCAGTGCTTGTCTGTCACACTTCTGGGAGCATGATGTACATCACCCTGTCTCAGAAGGCTGTCTCCATTGTTCTTCAAGGGAGAAACTTCTCCAGAATTTCCCTGGGAGTACATTTCCCTCATCCTGACTGGAAGAGTAGTCCCCTTCCTCTTTACTGGGACAACCATCTCTGTCATCGTGCCTGGAAGGCAAACACCATCACGTTCACAGGAAGCATGATCTCCCTTGTTCTGCCTTGCAACACCGTTTTTCTCATCCTGCCTGGTAGCCCAATATCCCTCATCGTGTCTTGCAGGGTCTTTTCTGTGATTTTGCTTGGGAGTGCCATTGTAATCATCATGCCTGGGAGCACCTTCTTTGTCATCCTCCTGGGAGCAACGTATCTGTCATCCTACTGTGTCCATGGTCTCCCTGATCATCCTGAGAGAACTATTTTCTTCATCCTGCTTTGCACATGATCTCTGTCCCCCTGTGTGGGAGGACGATTTCTGTCATCCCGTTTAGAGAATGATCTCTTACATCCATCATGGGAGCACGGTTTCCTTCATCTTACTTGGGATCATTCTGTCTATGATGCTTTCTTCTGTTTTTTTGCCTGAGAGTGTCACCTCTCTCATCCTGACTCGGGGAAAGGTCTAAGTTCTTCAGGTCGCAAACGTCATTTCTATATTGTGGCTATGCAAATCCCATGCCCACTAACCCATTTTTTGAATCTAGAAATAAATGGCATTTCACTAAAATTACAATCAAACCAATGCATGATTGTGTACGAGTTTAAAGAAAAGGAATGCCTTCTTCACCTATATTGAAAGTTATTTCTCATGCAGTAAACCCACATGCATCAGCAATGTGATAATACGTACTGAATTCACAGCACATTACAAGTATAGATCCTCACGATAAACTGAAGTCAGGTGATGTGAATCCAAATTTAGGGACATAAAAAAAAAAAAAACCACGAAGATCATAAACATAAAAAATCTCAATTGCTAAAGACAAAACACCACTTCATAAAACAATTGTATTATGGATACCTAAGAAAATTAATTTTAATTGTATCTTACCCTAATAAAGCTCTGATAATAATAGCACTGCACATTGTCAAGGGTGAATGACAGCCAAATACACCCCAGGGCGGAAAGTAGTAGATCATGGTTCCAGAAACGATGACAAAAAGTGAGGTCCCAGGATAAATGATGTATACAGCACTCCTAGGCAGGCATGATGAAGGATAAGGTGCTCTAAGGAAGGAGGACATGGGGAGAGTGCTCCATATCAACATTATGGAGACGGTATTCCAAGGCAGAATGATGGGGGACACGATGGCAGAAGGATGATGTACAAGGTTCTCGTAGGCAGGAATTTAGAAACTGAGATTCCCAGGCAGGTTTAAGGAGATAATGCCCCTAGGCATGCTGAAAGATGCTGTGCTCCCCAGCAGTATGACAGACATGGGATGCCAAGGGAGCATAATGGAGATCATGCTCTGGGGCAAGATTAGGTAGACCACGCTCCAAGGAAGGTTGAAGGAGGTCATACTCTCAGGAAAAATGAAAGACATGGTGCTCTCATGTAGAAACAATATGTCCTCCCATGAAGGAAGATGACGACTGCTGCTCAACGGAATGATGACGGAGGAGCACTCCCACATAGGACAAGGAATACTTGTCGGGGAAAGGTCTAAGTCCGTCAGGTCGCAAACATCATTTCTATATTGTGCCTTTGCAAATCCCATGCCCACTAACCCATTTTTTAAATCTAGAAATAAATGACATTTCACTAAAACTACAATCAAAGCGATGCATGATTGTGTAGGAGTTTAAAGAAACGGAATGCCTTCTTCACCTATACTGAAAGTTATTTCTCATCCAGTATACCCACATGCATCAGCAATGTGATAACACATACTGAATTCACAGCACATTACAAGTATAACTCCTCAGGATAAATTGTCTCTTATCCTGCAAAGCAGGATGACAATATGGCATTTTCAAGCAGGAGTATGGAATCTGTGTCCCCATGCAATGATGGACATAGTATTACCGGCAGGAGGTAGTTAGCCCATTCCCTGCCATGAAGCCATAAATGTTGCTTCCAACCAGTGGGGCAGAGATGGTGATGGATATGGAACCACATATCCAGGGTGATGGATATGGAACACAACCAGGGTGATGGATATGGAACTCCAAGGAAAACAAGGTAAATCTCATTTCCAAAAAGGATGATGGAGAGGATGCTCCCAATTTGAATGAAGGAAATTGCACTCCCAGGTAGAATGACCAAAACCACACTCTCAGTCTTAATATGAGTGATCATCCTCTAAACAGGAAGGCTTAGGTAATTCTCTCAGGCAGGATGATAGAGATCATGCTACAGAGCAGGGTGAAGGAGGCTACCCTCCCAGCAGGAGTATGGAGACCATGCACCCAGGCATGATAATGGATATGGCACTCCCAGGAGGATGACAAAGAAGGTGTTCTCAGGCGAGAAGGTGGCAATGGCTCTCCCAGACAAAGTGACAGATAAGCCTCTCCAAACCAGCAGGAGGGATTTTGCTCTACAATGCAGGATGAGGGAAATGATGCACCAAGTAAGAATGAGGGAGGTTTTCAGGGAGAAAGCAGGAAAAAACATCTTTGATCTTGGCTGCAGCAACTTCTTACTCAACATATTTCTAGAGGCAAGGGGAACAAAAGCAAAAATGAACTAATAGGACCATGTAAAAAACAAAAACAGAAACAAACAAACAAACAAACAAGAAACAAAGAAAAAAACCTTCTGCACAGCAAAGGAAACAATCGGCAAAACTAAAAGGCAACTGACAGAATGGGAGAAGACATTTGCAAGCAACATATCAGAGAAAGATTAGTATCCAAAATCTATAAGAACTTATCAAACTCAACATGCATAAAACAAATAATCCAGTGAGGAAATGGGCAAAAGACATGAATAGACACTTCTCTAAAGAAGACATCCAGATGGCCAACGGACACATGAAAAAATGCTCAACTTCACTCATCATCAGGGAAATACAAATCAAAACCACAATGATATACCACCTTACACCCGTCAGAATAGCTAACATTAACAACTCAGGCAACAACAGATGTTGGTGAGGATGCAGAGAAAGAGGATCTCTTTTGTATTGTTGGTGGGAATTCAAGCTGGTGCAACAATTCTGGAAAACAGTATGGAGGTTCCTAAGAAAAAGAAATAGAACTACCCTATGACCCAGCAATTGCACTAGTAGGCATTTATCCAAGGGATACAAGGGTGCTGTTTCGAAGGGACACATGAACCCCAATGTTTATAGCAGCACTATGAACAGTAGCTAAATTAAGGAAAGAGCTCAACTATTCATTAATGGATGAATGGATAAAAAAGATTAGATATAGAGATAGAGATAGAGATCGAGATAGAGATCGAGATAGAGATAGAGATAGAGATAGAGATAGAGATAGAGATAGATAGAGATAGAGATAGAGACAGAGACAGAGAAAGAGATAGAGATAGAGATAGAGATAGAGAGAGAGAGAGAGAGAGAGAGAGATAGAGATAGAGATAGAGATAGAGATAGAGATAGAGATGTAGATATAGATATAGATATAGATATATAGATATAGATAGATATATATTTATAGATAGATATAGATATAGATGATAGATAGAGATAGAGATAGAGATAGAGATAGAGATAGAGATAGAGATAGAGATAGAGATAGAGATAGAGAAAGAGATAGAGGTAGAGGTAGAGGTAGAGGTAGAGGTAGAGGTAGAGGTAGAGGTAGATGTAGATGTAGATGTAGATATAGATATAGATATAGATATAGATATAGATATAGATATAGATATAGATATAGATATAGATATAGATATAGATATAGATATAGATATAGATATAGATATAGATATATAGATATAGATATATACAGATATATATATATATAGATATACATATACACATACATATCTATATATATATGTGTGTGTGTGTATATATATGTATACATACATACATACATACATACATAAATACATACATACGTACATACATACATACTTACATACATACACACACAATGGAGTATTACTCGGCTATCAAAACGAATGAAATCTTGCCATTTGCAACTATGTGGATGGGATTGGACGGCATTATGCTAAGTGAAATTTGTCACAGAAAGACAAAAGTCATATGAATTCACGCATAGGATGACTTTAAGAGACAAAACAGGTGAACACCAGATAAGGGAAACAAAAATAATATAAAAACATGGGGGGACAAATCATAAGAGACTCATAAATATGGAGAACCAACTGAGGATTACTGGAGGGGTTGTAGGGCGGGTGAGCTAAATGGGTAAAGGGGCACTAAGGAATCTAGTACTGAAATCATTGTTGTACCACATGCTAACTAATTTGGATGTAAATTAAAAATAATAATAATAATAATAAAAAGAACGAAGGATATTATGTTTCCTGCTACGATGATGGATTGGTGCTCCCAGGCAAGATGATGGGAACCACTCTTCCAGGGAGAATGAGGGAGACATGCCCCCAGGCAAGATTCTGAAGAAGACGCTCCTTTTCAGGATAATGGAGATGGTCTTCCTAGTCAAGATTATGGATATATGTTCTCAGGGAGGATGACGGATAAGTGCTCCCAGGAGGATTCATAGAGAGCACTCCATGGTAGGATAAAAGGGATATTTCTTCCAGGCACTGAGACAGTATCTCAGGATCTGATGGATCTCAGATGGAGACAGGATCTCAGGCAAGAAGACAATGATGGCTCTACTGGGGTAAATGACAGTAAGGCATTTGAGGCGGGAAGAGGGTTACTGCATTACCAGATAGGATGACAAATACGTTGCTCCCAGCTGGGCTGATGCAAATCATGTTCCCGACAATAGGTTGGAGAACATGCTTCCTGTCAGGATGATGGAGATGTCTCTCTCAGGTATGATGAAGGAGATCCCTCTTCCAGGCATGAGAGAGGGATGCACTTGTAGGCAGCATAATATAGAGATGGTGCTCCTTGGGAAGATGATATCCATGGCCTTTCAAAACAGAATATGGTTTCTTGGTCCCAGTCGGTATGACAGAGAATGTATTCACACGCTGGAATTGTAGAAGAGCCTCCAAGGCCGGCAGATGGAGATCATGATCCCAGACAGAATGATGGAGAGGGTGCTCCCAGTAAAATGATGTAAATAACCTTCCCGAAAGGAGATCAGAGATTACACTCCCAGACAGGAAGGGAGAGAGTGATATCCCGGGGGGGGGGGGGGGGGGGATTGGACATTCTATACATGGCAAATGTGAAAGATTGTATTCCCTGGCATGATGAGGGGGCTTGTGTTCCTGGGCATTATGATGAAAATGTCCCTTCCAGACTGCAGGAAGCAGATGGAACTACCAAGGAAGATTTACAGAGATTGGAACTCCACACGGGAGGATGGACACAGCACTCCATGGCAGGCAGGAGGACGGCTAAGTACTTCCAGGCAAAAAGACACCAATGGTGCTCCAAAGGAAGATGAGGGAGACTAGGTCCAAACAGGAGGACAGGAAAAATGATAGCAGGAAGGATGAAGAAAACACTTTCCGAGGCAGGAAGTTGGAGACTTAGTATCCAGGTAGCTTGAGGGAGGTCATGTAACCAGGCAGGATGAGGGACACGGTGCTCCCTGGAAGTAAAACAGACACAGCACACCAAGAAAGCATGATGAAGATTGTGCTCCTAGAGGAGCTAACGTAGATGGCATTTGAAGGTGGGTGGAAGGAAATCACATTCCGAGGTATAATAGAAGACATGGTGTTCTTGGGTAGGAGGAAGGATATCATGGTCTCAGGCAGGATGATGGAAACTGCACTTGCAAAAAGGAAGACAGAGAAGGTGCTCTGACACAGGATAAGCCATATTGTGCTACTAGGCAAGAGAACGGCCCTTTCCGGGATGATGGAGTCTGTGTACCCAGGGTATGGTGCATATAATGTTCCCAGGCAGGATGTGGACACCATGCTCCCTGCCATGATGGTGAAGAGGGCGCTTCCATCCTGAAGGACGGAGCTCATGTCCCCGGCAGGCTGAAGGAGATGGAAATCCAGGTAAAACAATACAAATAACGTTCCCAAAAAAGATTACGGAGAATATGCTCCAAAGTTGAATGAAGGAAATAACACTCTTAGGTAGGATGACTAAAAACATGTTCTGAGGCTGGATAGTGGAGATCGTCCATGAAACAGGATGACATAGATCATGCTCACAACGGAATCACAGAGATCACTCCGCAAAGCAGGATGAAGGAGACTTCCCTCCTTCAGGTCAGGAGGAACAGGGAGACCATGCACCCAGGCAAGATTATTAATATGGTGCTCTTGGGGAAAATGAAAGATAAGGCCCTCACAGGGATGAGGAATATTTTAATACCAGGCAGGATGGGAGAAACAAGTGAGATCTTCTAGGATGCTGGAGTTGGCGCCCTTGGGCATAATGACAAAGATGGCGGGTCCGTGGCAAGATGAAGGTAACGACTCTTACAGGCAGGATAAGAGTGGTGCTCTCTTAGGCAAGATGTTGGAGAATATGCTCCCTAGCAGGATGAAGGAGATGGTCTTCTGAGGCAGGATGTTAGACACGGTGGTTCCAGGAAGGAAGATAGATAACCACTCGCAGGAGGGTTTGGTACACCATGCCCCAGGACAGGGTAAAAGAGACCATTCTCCCAGGCACTGAGGTAGTGTGATGGAGAAGCCAGCCAAAGGAAAGGCGAAGGAGAACACTCTTCCAGGCAGGATTGAGGGAGATGAGCACCCAATCAAGATGTTGTAGAACATGCTCCCTGGCAGGATGACAGACACTGCCTTCCTAGGCAGGATGATGGAGATCATGCTCCCAGGAAGAAGACAAATAAGTGCTCCCAGGCAGTATTCCGAGAAGGTGCTTGCGGGCAAGATGAAAGAGATTCTTCTCCCAGTCACCGAAACAGGATGGTGGAGGTGGCTGTCCAGAAATGATGATGATGATGATGATGATGATGATGATGATGATGATGATGATGATGATTGTTCTGACGGGGTAAATGACTGTAAGGTGCTCTGAGGCAAGATGAGGGATATTGTGCTACAAAGAAGGGTCATCTCTCAGGATGAGTGAAACATTTTCAAGCAGGATAATGAGGGTCATGTTCCAGACAGTATGTCTACGAACTTGCTTCCAGGGAGGGTGATGCAGTTGGTGCTGCTAACTATGATGAAGTACATCACTCTCCCGGGCAGAAAGGAGAGTGAGAATCGCTCCTAGGCAGGATGATGGACACTGTGTTCCCTGACAGGATGACAGAGACAGCCTTTCTAGGCAGAATGATATTTTTTTTTTTCTTGCTCGCAGTCAGGATGGCAAAGAAAGCAATCTCAGCAAGGAATCCTAGACTGTGCCCCAGGGCAAGAAGTAGGGGATCGTATTATCAGGCAGAGTGACAAAGAGGTTGCCCCAGAACAAATTATGGAAATCACATTCCCAGAAGGATGATAGAGGTGATGATCCCATGCGGGAAGAACACGATTGCTCTCCAAGGATAAGTCGAAGATCTTCCTCTAGGCCGAGTGAAGGAGATCACGCTCACATATAGGATGATGGGGATTGCATTCCCAGGCATCATGAAAGAGGTGGCCCTCTAGGCAGGAGATTGCACAGAGCATCCATAGGCATGCAGGATGACCGATATTGTGCTGCCAAGCTGGAAGACTGAGGTGCTCTCCATGGCAAAAGGTAGGGATGGTGTTCCATGGCAGGAGGACAGGGAACATGATACCAGGAAGAATGAGGGAGAAGACACTACAAGGCATGAGTCAGAGACCGAGTTCCAAGGCAGGTGAAGGAGAACATGCTCCCAAGAAACCTGAAGGACATAGCGCTCGCAGGCAGTTCAGCAGATCCCGCACACCACTGAAGCATGATGGAGATCTCATTCCAAGGCAAGATAAATCAGGTGGTGTTCCCAGGAAAGCTGAATAAAATACACTCACAGGCATAATGAAGGACACAGCGCTCTCAGGTAGGATGAAAGGTATTGTGGTCCTAGAAAGGATGACAGTGACTGCTCTAGCAGGAAGGATGACAGAGCAGGTGCTCCTACACAGGATAAGGGATATTGGACTCCTTGACAGCATAAAAGAATGGCTCTTTGAAGTAGGATGATGTAGTTTGTGTCCCCAGGCAATGGTGCATATCGTGTTCACTGGAAGGCTGCCTTTACAATGCTTCCTGCCACAAAGATGGAGATATTGCTTCCCCCCTGAAGGACGGAGATGATGCCTCCAAGCAAAGTGATGGAGAGCATTCCCAGGTAAAACAAAAGAAATCACTTTACCATAAAGCGTGATGGAGAGGACACTCCCAAATAGGATGAAGGAAATCATGCTCTGAAATAAGATGACCAAAACCACTGTCCCAGGCTGGCTTTTGGAGTTCATGCTCTAAACAGGATAATGTTTATCACACTCCTAGGCAGGGTGACGGATATCATGCTGTAAAGCAGGGTTAAGGAGACTACTTGCCCAAGTGGATCAAGGAGACCATGCCCCCAGGCAGGATGATGGAAACAGGGCTACAAAGAGACTGACAAAGTAGGCACTCCCAGGCATGAGGATGACAATAATGTTTCCAGGCAAATTAACAGATTCGGCCTTCCAAGGCAGGATGGCTGATATTGCATTACCAGACAAGAGGACAGAAATGGTGCTCCAAGACAGAATAAGGGAGATTATTCATCCTGCCAAGAGGAAGCAGTTGGCACTCCCAGGCAGAACAACAGAGATGGTGGTTCCAGGCAAGAGGAGGAGGGCCATACTTCCAGGCAAGATGAGGGAGACAACACTCACAGGTAAGATTCTGGAAAAGATGCTCCCAGGTAAAATGACTGATACAGACTTCCTAGGCAGGATGCTAGTGATTGTGCTCTGAGGCTGGGTTACCATGATTGCTCCACAAGGGTAAATGACTGTACATCACTCCGTGGCAGGATGTGAGATATGGTGCTATCAGGTAGTATGAGGAAAACGCTGCCAGACAGGTTGACAGAGATCATGTTCCAGACAGTATGTCTCATACCTCGTTTCCACGCTGGATTACCCTGTAGTTCCAAAATAGGATGAAGGACATCACTCTCCCAGGCAGGACAAGGGAGAAGCACTCCTAAGCCAGATGAAAGAGATAGTGCCCCCTGGCAGGATGATAGAGGTGGCCTTTCTAGTCATGATGACAATTTCTTTCTCCCTGACAGTATGAGGCAGAAGGCACTGTCAGGCAAGAGTTGTAGTCTTCACTCCAAGGTGGGAAGTAGGAGATCATGATCCCGGTCAGGGTGACAAAGAGGGTGCTCACAGGCAAAATGATGGAAATCGCATTCCCAAAAGGAGAAAATGCTCCCAGGCATGAAGACCAGGATTGCTCTGCCAATTAATATTTTGGAGATCCTCTTCTAGGTAGAATGACAGAGATCACGCTCCCAGGCATGTTGAGGGAAAGTGCATTTCAAGGTATCAAGAAACAAATCCCCCTTACAGGCAGGAAGACAGAGCCAGCACTTCCACGGACGATGGAAGAAATAAGGCCTCCAGGCAGGGGGACCTACACAATACTCCTAGCCAGGCAAAATGGTGGATATAGTGCTCCCAGGGAGTAAACCCGAGACGGCACCTAATGGCCACGTTGATGAATATGGTGTTCCAAGGCAGGGTGACATGTAACACGATACCAGAAATGGAGACGTTGAAGGAGTTCCCAGGCAGGATTTCGAGACTGAGTTCCCCCAACAGGTTGAAGGAGATGATGGTCCCAGGCAGAAAGCAGGACATAGGGCTTCTGGGAAGTATGAAAGAAACGACACACCAAGGGAGCATGATGGAGTTCACAACTGACAGGAGAAGATAGTCAGTGCTCCTAGTCAGTTTGAAGGAAATAGGACGCCCAGGCCTAATGAAGAACTTGTAGCTCTCAGGTAGGGTGAATGATACCTTGCTCTCAGAAGGGATGATGGAGACTAAATCTCAAAAAGGATGGTGGAGAAATGGTCCCTACAGTGACATTGCGCTCCTAGGCAAAATAACAGAATGGCACTTTCAGACAGGATGATGGGGTTTGTGTCCCTAGGTAAGAGTGGATATCGTGTTCCCATTCAGTATGCAGATGCCATGCTCCCCACCACAATGACGGAGCTTGAGCTCCTACCCTGAAGGATGGAGGTCATGCCCCAGTAAGCACTCCCAGGTAAAAGAACAGAAAACATGTTCCCAAAAAGTATGAGGGAGAGGATGCTCCCAAGTAGATGAAAGAAATAGCACTCCTAGGAAGGATGACAAAAAACACAGTTCCATGGTGGATGTTGGGGATCGTCATCTGAACAGGATGAAGAGCATGCTTCCAGACAGGATGGCAGATCATGCTATAAGGCATGATGAAGGACACTGAACTCCTTCAGGTCAAGAGGGAGAGGGAGACCATCCACCCAGGCAGGATGACAGAAATGGCTCTCCCAGGGCGAAATGTCGATAAAGACCTCTGAAGCAGGATGAGGGACATTGCACTGCCAGGCAAGATGAGAGAAATGGTGCCCTAAGGTAGAACGCGGGAGATGGTGGTTTCTGCCAGGATGAAAAGGATTTGGTCCTCCTGGGCAGAATGACAGAGTTGGCGGTTCCTTGCAAGATGAAGGGGACCATTCTTCCAGGCAAGATGAAGGAGACGTGTTCCCAGGCAAGGTGTTGGGGAAGATGCCCTCTGGTGGCATGATGCAGACGGCAATCTGAGGCAGGATGGTGGAGACTGCATTTTCTGGAAGGACGAATAAGCACCCCCATGCAGGATTTGTTAGATGACTCTCCATGGCAGGATGAAAGAGATCATTGTCCCAGGTACAGAGGCAAGAAGAGGCTGATGGTGTTCCCAGGCAGGATGATGGTGATTGCTCTACCAGGATCAATGACCACAAGACACTCTGAGGCATGATTAGGGATTTTATGCTACCAGGTAGGGTGGCCACAACAGCACTCCCAGGAAGGTTGATGGAGATTGTGTTACATACAGTACATTGGAGAATTACTACCAGGCACGATGATTGCCTTTCTAGGCAGTGTGATGGTTTCTTGACCCCAGTCAGTATGAGGGAGAAAGTCCTCTCAGGTAAGAAGCATCGACTGCACTCCAGAAAGGAAACTAGGAATTCATGCAGTGAGTCAGGATGAAAAGAGGGCACTCCCAGTCAAGATATTGGAAATCACCTTCCCTAAAGTAGAATGGACATGACTATCCCAGGAAGGAAGACTGAGATGGCTCTCTCAGGCATTTGTCAGAGATCTTCCTCTCGTCAGAACAGTAGAGACTGTGCTACTGGACGTGATGAGAGAGACTGTGTTCTCAGGCATCCTGAAGGAGATGCGTCTTCCAGTCAGGAGGACCGAGGCAGTACTTACAGCAGGATGAGTAACATCAAGCCTCCAGGCAGGAGGACATACAAAGCACTCCCAGGCAGGCGTAATGACAGATACAGTACTGCCAGGCAGGTGTACCGAGATGGCGCTCCATGCCAAAATGATGGAGATGGTGTTCCAAGGCAGGGTGATGGCAAATATGGTATCAGGAGAATGATGTAGGGGGCACGCCCAGGCAGGCAGGAGATCAGAGACTGGGTTCCCAAACCAATTGAAGGAGATCATGCTCCCAGGAAGGATGGATTCTGTGCTCCAAAGGAGGATGAGGATTGCACTCCTCGGCAAGTTAAGTGACACAAATCTCCCAGGTATGATGAAAGAGAAGGTGGCCCAGGCATGTTGAAGGAGATAATGCTCCCAGGGAGGAGGAGGATGGAGATCCTGGTCCATGGCAAGATGATGGGGCAGTGTTCAAAGTCAGTGTGGTGGGGAACACGATAGCAGTAAAGGTGAGGTGAAATGCACCCCGAGGCAGGACATCGGATGCTTGGTTCCCAGGAAGGTTGACGGAGGTTTTGCTCGGAGGTAGGCTGAAGCATACTGTGCTCCCAGGAAGCGCAACAGACACAGCAGACCAAGAGAGCATGATGAAGAGCCTGCTCCAAGGCAGGATATGATAGACTGCCCTCCAAGAAGCTCTAAGGAAATCATCCTGCCAAGCATAATGGAAGACACAGCACCCTGAAGTAGAGTGAATGAAATTGTGCTGCCAGACAGGATGATGAAGAAAGTGCTCCAACACAGGAAAAGGGATAGTGAGCTCTAAGGAAGAATGACAAAATTGTGTTCCTGGGCAGGATGATGGAGTTATTGTCCCCAGGCAACGGTGGATACCATGTTCCCTGGCAGAATGCGGATACCTGGCACCTTGCCAGGATGATGGAGATGGCACTTCCAACCTGTCAGGCGGAGATGGTGTCCAAATCCAGGGTGATGGGGATGGAACTGCAAGATACAACAACACATATCACATTCCCAAAAGACTTATGGAGGAGACGCTCCCATGTAGGAATAAGGAAGTCTCACTTCCAGGTATTATGATCAAAATAACACTCCCAGACTGGATGTCAGAGATCTTCCTGTAAACAGGATAACGTACACCGTGCTCCAAGGCAGGGTGACAGAGAACACGCTGTAAAGCAGGATGATGGAGACTGCCCTCCCAGGAGGATCAGAGGGACCACACACACAGGGAGGATGATGGATTTGTCACCCCCAGAAGGATGACAAAGAAGGTGTTCCCAGTGAGGATGATGGTAATGGAGCTCGCAGACAAAAGGACAGAAAATATCCCTTATCCAAGCCAGGATAAGGGATAATGCACTCCCAGGCATGATGAGAGAAACATCGCTCCAAGGAAGAAAGAGGTAGGTTGTCTTTCCTACCAGGATGACAGAGTTGGTGCTACCAGACCTGATGACAGAGATGGGGGTTCCAGGGAAGAAGAAGGGGATCACACGTCCAGGCAGGATGAGAGAGATGTGCTCCCAGGCAAGGTGGTGGAGAAGATGATCTCTGGCAGGATGACAGAGGTGGTCTTCCTAGGCAGGGTGATGGTAACAGTGCTCACAGGCAGGACAACGACGATTACTCTACCAGGGTAAGAGACCATAAGGTGTTTGTTCCAAGACAGGCTGAGTGATATTGTGCTACCAGGGAGAATTACTGAAACAGTGATCCCAGGCAGGATGAAAGAGGCCATGTTCCAGAAAGCATGTCAGAGAACATGCTTCTAGGCGGGATGATGGACTTGGAATCCCCAGGCATGTGAAAGACAATCACTATAGCAGGCAAGATGAGGGGGAAATTCTCCTAGGCGAGATGACAGAGATAGTGCTTCCTGAGCGGATGCCATATACAGCCTTTCAAGGCAGGACAAGCGTTTATCACTCCCAGTCACTATGACACAGAAGTGACTCTCAGGCAGGAACTGCACTGTGCTGCATGGTGGGGATTGGGAGTTTATGCTCCCATAAAGGATGACCATGATGATGTTCCCAGACAAAATGACGTGAATTAAATTTCCAAAAGGAGAACAGAGATGATATTCTCCCAGGCAAAAAGACTGAGATCACTCTCCCAGAACATATGTCAGAGATCTTCCTCAGGCCACAATGACAGAATACATGCTCCCAATCATGAGAGGGAGATTGATTTCCATGGCATGATAAAGGATATGGCCTTTCCCAGAAGGAGGACGTACTCAGCACTTTTAGGAAGACAGGATGACAGGCATACTGCTCCCAAGGCAGTAGGACGCATACAGACTTAATGGCAGGATGATGGAGATGGCATTCCACGGCAGCATGATGGAGAAAAGGATACTAGGAAGGATGATGTAGAAGGTGGTCGCACACAGGATGTCCACACACTGAGTCCAAGGCAGGTGAAGGAGATAGGGCAACCGGTGATCCACGACAACTGATGGAGATGGCGTTCTGAGGCAGGATGACAGGGAACAGCATACCAGGAAGGATGACTTAAAGGGTTCTCCTAGGCAGGATGTTGATGACTGAGACCAAGGCAGGTTGAAGGAGATCATATGACCAGACAAGATAAAGGACATGGTGCACCAAGGGAGCATGACAGAGATTGGGCTCTGAGGCAGGAAAAGGTAGAAGGCACTCCCAGGCAGGTGGAAGGAAATCACACTCTCAGGATCATGAGGACACTGCTCTCTCAGGTAGGATGAAGGAGATGCTTCTCTAGGCAGGATTATGGGGATGACACTCACAAAAAGGATGATGGACAAGGTGCTCCTACACAGGATAAGGGATATTGCTCTACTATGCATGTAGCAAAAGGGCGCTTTCAGGAAGGATGGTGGAGTTTGTGTCCCAAGTTGTTGGTGGATATCCTGTTCCCTGGCAGGATGCAGAGACCAAACACCCTGTCACAACGACAGAATGGCATTTCCACCCTGATGGATGGAGATCGTGTCCCATGCAGGCTAGTGGAGATGGCACTCCCAGGTAAAACAAAACAAATCATGTGCCTCTCCCCCGCCAAAAAAAAAAAAAAGACGATGGAGAGGGCACTCCAAAATACGATAAAGGAAATCATGCTCTCAGGTAGGATGACTGAAAAGAGGCTCCCAGACTGGAAGTTGGAGATGATCCTATAAATAGGATGATGTACATTTTACTCCCAGGAAGGGAGACAGAGAGCATGCCGAAAAACAGGATGAAGGTGACTACCCTCACTCGTGGCCACACATCCAGGATGATTGATGGATATGGTGCTGTCAGGCAAAAAGGCATATAATGACTTCCAAGCAGGATGGGTATATTGCACTACAAGGCAAGATGAAAGAAACGGTGCTCCAAATAGATTCAGCTTCCTGCCAGCATGACATATTTGGCGCTCCTGGACAGGATGACAGAGTTGGAGGTCCCAGGAAAGATGGAGGCGACTCTTCTTCCAGGCACGATGAGGGAGACAGGCTCCCAGGGAAGATGTTGGCAGAAATGTTCGCTGGAAGGATGACAGAGTTGGCATTCTGAGGCAAGATGATGGAGATCACACTCCCAGGAAGGGTGAGGGATACGTGCTCCAGGCTGGGCTGTAAGAAAATGTCCCAGGGCAAGAAGAAAGAGATTATCCTAAATTCAACCAAGGCAGAATGAGACAGATGTGCTCCCAGGCAAGATGCTGGAGAAGATGCTCCCTGGCAGGATGTCAGAGATGACCTTCCTAGGCAAGATGTGGGGATAAACCTCCAAGGAAGGATGACAAAAGAACTCCCAGGCAGGAACCATAGACAGAACTCCAGGTCAGGATGAAACACATCCTTCTCCCTGGCACCCAGACAGGATGATGGAGGCAGATCTCCCAGGCAGTATGAGGATGATTGCTCTAGCAGTGTAAATGACCATAAGGCGCTCTGAGGCAAGATGAAAGGTATTGTGTTACCAGGTAGGACGACTGAAATGGAGCTCCTGGGCAGGATGATAAGGATTGTGTTCCAGACAGTATGTCTCAGAATTGCTTTCAGATAGGATGATGCATTTGGAGCTCTTAATTATGACTGGCATTGCTATCTCAGGCAGAATGAGGTAGAACTGCTCCTAGGCAGGCTGGTGGAGACTGTGTTCCCTGGCAGGATGACAGAGGCAGCCTTTCTAGGCATAACGATGGTTTCTTGCTCTCGGTCAGTATTAAGGAGAAGGCACTTTCAGGTAGGAAATGTAGACAGTGCTCCAGGGTGGGAATGAGGAGAACATGTTACTAGGTACGATTAGAAAGAGGGAGCTCCAAGGCAAGATGATGAAGATCTGTTCCCAAAAGGATAAAGGAGACAATGATCCCATTCAGGACGACCAAGAATGCTCTCCAAGATAATAAATTGGAGGTATTCCTTCAGACAGAATTACAGAGATCGTGCTTGTAAGAAGGATTATGGGATTGCATTCCCAGGCATCATGAAGGAGAGGACCCTTCGAGGCAGGAGGATGGATACAGGACTCCTAGGCAGGCAGGATGTCACATATTGTGCTCCCAGACCAGAGTATAGACATGGTGCTCCATGGAAAGATGATGGAGACTGTATCCCAAGCCGGGATGATGGGGAACATGATACCAGCAAATATGACATAGAAGGCACTCCCAGGCAGGATGTCAGCGACTGACTTCCCAGGCAGGTTGAAGGAGATTGTGCTCCCAGATAGGATGAAGGAAGGGTACAGCACTCAGAGGCAGTACAGCAGAGACAGCAAACCAGGGGAGCATGATGTGGATCATGATCAGAGGCTGGCTAAGGTAGATGGTGCTCCCAGGAAAATTGAAGGAAATCACACTGCAAAGTATAATGAAGGGCAAGGCGCTTTTAGGTACGATGAATGATTTCATGCTCTCAAGCAGGATAATAAGGATGAGCTCACAGAAAGGATGATGGAGAATGCACCGCCACACAGGATAAGAGATTTTGCATTCCTACACAGGATGACAAAATGGTGATTTCAGGCAGGATGAGGTAGTTCATATCCCCAGGCAATGGTGGATAACGTGATCTCAGGCAGGTTGAAGATACCATGCGTGCCACCATTATGATGCACATGGCATTTCCAACATGAAAGACAGAGATCATAGCTGCAGGCATGGTGACAGAGATGACACCCCAAGGTAAAACAACAAAAATCGCATTCCAAAAAAAAAAAAAAAAAAAAAAAAAAAAAAAAAAAAAAGACTAGGGACAGGAAGCTCCCAATTAGGATGAAAGAAATCAGGCTACCAGGCTGTATGCCAGACTTCATCCCCTATAGAAGATATCATAGGTTGTACTCCCAGGAAGTATGACAGAGATCACACTGGAAAGCAGAATGAAGGAGACTGTCCTCCCAGGAGGATCAGGGATACCTCACATTCATGCAGGATGAAGGATACAGTGCTCCCAGGATGATGACGTAGACAGTGCCAGCAAACATGACAACCAAAATGCTGCTCCCAGGAAAAATGGTGGAAATGGCCTTCAAGGCCATTCAACGTGAGTGATGGATACTGTGCTACCAGGCAGAATGAGAGAAACAGTGGCTGAGAGCAGAATGAGGGAGGCCTTGCTTCCTCTCTGAATGATGGAGTTGGCACTCCCAGGCAGGATGACAGAAATTTAGGTCCCAGGAAAGATGTAGGGGATCACTATTCCAGGAAGGATTAGGGAGTTGCATTCCTAGGCAAAATGCTGGAGAAGATGCTTTCTGGAAGGATGTCCCAAGGTGTCCTTCCTAGGCAGGATGATGGAGATCGGGCTCCCAGGGAGATGGAAAGATAAATATTCCCAGCAAGATTTGGTAGACGATGCTCCAGGGGAAGATGAAAGAGAATCTTCTTGCAGGTACCAAGGCAGGAATAGGGAGATGGTGGTCCGATGTAAGATAAAGGATTTAAATTACGTGTTTCTCATTCAACTAGCAGATATGGATTTTCCACAGATTGCCAGATGCACAGATGGCTACCAACGTGTGACAGGTGAGTTGGGGTGATTCATTATTTCCAGCTGGGCTCATTTCAGTAGGAGTGTCTCTATTATTGCCTAATAACTAAGAATCAGAACACCCAAATCAAGCAAACATAAATAATATGTTATAATATAACATTATAATATAATAACATAGAATAATATGGCCAGTCACATCAGTGGTGTTACCCACGTTCATCATTTTTTTCAATCTTGCATTGGTCTTCACTCCCTGCCTCTTTTGTAGCGTTCACGCAGTATCCTTCTAAGACAGCACACTGATTTTATTCAAGAGCAAGGAACACTTTGTGTTCAATAATTAATTCAAAATAAGCAGTTTTAAGCACGATATAAAGAGTATACTGGAATTGTGTTTTCTCTGTAAAACAACATTTGACAATTTCCCTGTCACTTATAAATTAATGAGACCAGAAGTTTGTTTTTTTGTTTTTTTTTTTAGAAGATTTTTATTTCCTTTTAGAGAGACACAGACAGCGTGTGTGTGGAAAAGGCAGAGAGGGAAGAGAAAGACAGAATCCCAAGCAGGCGCTATGCTGTGAGCACAGAGCCTGATGCAGGTCTTGAACTCATGAAACCATGATCTCATGACCTGATCCAAAATCAAAAGTTGGAGGCCTAACCAACTGAGCCACCCAGGAGCCCAATACCAGAGTTGTTTGTTTTTTTTTTTTTTTTTTTTTTTTTTTTTTCTGGCTTGTATGTAAACTTCACGTTAAGTAACTCTCAGTAACCAATTTATATGGACTTTGACTCTAATATGTACTATCAGTATGTGCTAGTGCAGCTTTGGGGAAACAAATTTTGTAAGACTAATCTAATTCTCCCCAGTACTGTACCATTCAAAACCACAAACAAACCTTGGAGGAGCCATGAAACTTGTCTAATCTCCATGAACTTGAGGTAATATGATGTGAAAGATTTCATCAACATGGTTGGAAGCATGGCATCAAAGACAAGATGCTCAGTTTTGCCAATGCTAGAAATGTAGAGAAAAACTCAAATTAAGCCAGATGGCAAAAAAAAGGTCGCAGGACAAAATAATGGTTCAATAGGAAGAATCTAGTGGGGCGTTCCTATAAAGAGAATTGATCAGATGAGAAAATAATCTATTTACTATTATTGATTGAGAGCTAAACAAGTGCAAAGTGATAACATTTTAAGAAAGTAAACCGGATACTGTAAAAATCCATTCTAACTTTGATACGGTGGTGATTAGTTCAAAATTTTCTGATGGACAAATTTATTCATTACACGTATGTGTGAAGATTAGATTGCCATCTCTCTGTTAATTTAGCTTGTTTGAAAGCAGATAGATAAATACACTTATTTGAGGATGCTTCCTGGATGGTTAAGCTTTCACCTTCAGCTCAAATCATATCTGACCCTCTGCTGACAGGTCAAAGTCTGGACCTTACTTTAGATTATGTATTTCCTGCTCTTCTGCCCTTCCCCCATTCATTCTGTCTCTCTCCCCTGTCTCTCTCTCTTTTTTCTCTCCCTGTCTCCCTCCATCTCTCTCCCTCTCTCTCTCTCTCTCTCTCTCTCTCTCTCACACACACACACACACACACACACACACACACACACACACACACACACAGATGGAGACACACACGCACACGCACACACACACACACACCAAAAATTAATTTTAAAAATAAAAAAATAAATAAACATTTAAAAAAGAAAGAAAGAAAGACTAGGTGCAAGTGTGGCTGGGTCAGTTAAGCATCTAACTTCAGCTCCGGTTATGATCTTATGGTTCATGAGTTCTAGATCAGCATCAGGGTCTGTGCTGCAGCTCAGAGTTTGAATCCTGCTTGGAATTCTGTGTATCCATGTCTCTCTGCACCATCCGACCTTGTGCTCTCTTACTCTCTCTCTCCCTCCTTCTATCTTTCTATATTTCAAAAATAAATAAGCATAAAACTCTCTTAAAATGTTTTTAATGTTTATTCATTTTGCACAGAGAGACAGAGAAAGAGCATGAGGAGGGAAGGGGCAGAGAGAGAGAGAGAGAGAGAGAGAGAGAGAGAGAGAGAGAGAGAGAGAGAGGGAGAGAGAGAGAGAGAGAGTATCTGAGGTAGGCTTCATGCTCTGAGCTGTCAACACAGAGCCTGACGTGGGGCTCGAATTCACAGACCATATGATCATGACCTGAGCCAAAGTCGGACACTCAACCACTGAGCCACCCAGTCTTCGCAAAACAGAAAATACTTCTAACAATAAATAATTTAAGACAGCAAACATAAAACAATCTTCTGCTTTTTTCTTTGATTTCACAGGGCAGTGACTGAATATACATTGGATTTTCATGGTTTTATCTATGGCCAGTATCAGCAGCTCATTTCGGGGAAACTAAAAATTTCAGGCACAAAATATTTTTCTAAGAGTAAAACGGAAACTTAGAAACCTAAAGTTGTTTTCCTAAAGTTGTATATTTGCTTAAAATTCGTGGATATCAAATAATATTACGTGATAGCCATAGTAACACATGTAAAGTTCACCATTTCTACCTTTGCTCCTCTAAAGGTGGAATAATAAGTTATAGGGCCTTACAGAACAACTGCTGTTTATTTGGGGTGCTTTCCCTTAATCTGTCTTCCATATCACTGATATGTCCTTCCACATGCCGTCTTCTACAGTTGATTCCCTCTAGTGTTTTGTTTTTGTTTTTGTTTTTGTTTTTTTTTTTTTACCTTTCAGCTATTATCTTCTTGATCTCTGATTTTGTGTGTGTTTGCTATCTCTTAATTAAGGGTCTCACTTAGTTCTTCCCTTTTCTCTGCAGCCCGGCAAGCATCTTGACCATCATTAATTTATATTCTTTATTTAATTGAGGCAAAATGCTTACCTCCGTTTTCAGCTCTTTTCTGGGTTTTTTTATTGTTCTTTCTTTTTGGAGCATATTTCCCTGTCTCTCCATTTTGCTTACCTTTCTGCATTTGTTTCTATAGATGAGGCAGAGCAGCTACTCCTCCTACACTTGAAGGAATTGTCTTATATATGATTGTCCCCCTGGGTAGACTCTGTGTGCTAGTTGGTAACATTGGCTGGCTGGCTGAAGCCGTGGCTTGCATGGACTGGGGATCCTGGGGCTTTCTACATAGCAGGCGCCCTGTCAGGATAGTTAAAGCTGAAGTGAACGCAGACTGGGGTGTCCCAGGATTCTGTGTGTTGAGGGTACCCTGGCAGGACAGCTGAAGCTGAAATGATTGCAAGTTGAGGCATGCTGGGGTGCTGTGTATAGGTGCCCTGTACAGGGTGGCTAGAACGTAGCAGTCTGGGGGTCAGGTTGTCCTTGATCTCTCTATGCAGATGGTTCCTGGGCAAGATAGGTGAAGCTAAAGTGGGTACAAGCTGAAGGCACTGGGGGCTGTACATGCAGAGGATACCTTGCCAATATAGTTGAAGCTGAAGTGGATATAAACTAGGGTGTACCAGGACTTTCCACTGAGAGGGTGCCCTGAAGGGGCCGTGGGAGCTGAGGTGGGTTACAGTCCAGGAATGGCTCTTTTTATATGCTAGTTCCTCTTTAAAGTGCATTGTTTAAGGGGAGAAAGCATGTCATGGGTGGGTGTGTGTGTCCAGTGCAATTGGGGCTGGTGTGTATTGTGGGCCTGGAACTTACTGAGGCAGCAGGCCAGCTACAGCAACTGGACCCTGCTCTGGTCTATGCTTTTAAGGTGGATGGAGAATGTGGGGCAGCTGGGGGCTCAGTGGATAGAGTATCTGACTTCAGCTAAGGTCATGATTTCACAGTTCATGAATTTAGAACCACATTGGGCTTGATGCTGTCAGTGTAGAGCCTTTCCCGAATCTTCTGTCCCCCTCTTTCTGCCCCTGCTCTGCTTGTATTCTCTGCTTCTCAAAAAGAAGTAAACATTAAAAAATGTGGATGTAAAATGTAACCCTGCCATTCTCCCGTCTCTATGACCCAGAGAGAACTCCTGTGGCTCCTCTGTCGTTGACAGTTCTAATGCTCTCTTTTATATGACAGTTGCTCTTTTCAAACTGCAGTGTTTTTTTTCTTTCTTTCTTTTTTTCTGCCCAAAGACAGAGAAGTCTTTCCTGGTCCTTCCCCAACTGCCCTTGGCAACGTTAGGGGTGAGTGTTCCCTTTGTTACTGTCTCTCTGTCTTGCTGTTGTCTTTCAATTTTCTATGTTTTGTTAGGCACAATCTGTGCAGTCAGTCCTCAGCTCCTCAGGAGGAATTGTTATATCAATGGGTGCAATCCCCAGGGAGCTGGACAAATTGGAAGTACACCTTCTGGCTGGTTCACCAGAAACGTAGTCAGGGAGTTCAGGCACAAGAGCACCTATCTCCAAGGGACCCAAAAAAAAGTGAGGTTTGGCTACCCATTACTGACAAGATCGCAATTCAAAGGAACTAGTGGAGGTGAAACAAATGGGACATTTATTCAGAGGCCGACACCAGAAATGCAGCAGACTCACATCAAAGACTCTCTCTAACGTGCTGAAAATACTTCCAGGTTTATGAAAGGAAAATGTGGGACAAAAATATGTAGGTATACACAGGTGGTCACTAAGGTCAGTTGGTCATTGTCTTGGGCTTGAGGGTGGAGACTTATTAGCTCAGGCAGTCCTTATTGCTAGAGTGATAGATTCAGTTCCCATCAGGTGATACTTTGCTTTCAGGATCCTGAATTAAGAGATAAGCTGAGGGTAGGGAGGGGGCGCCTGGGTGGCTCGGCTGATTAAGTATACTACTTCAGTTCAGGTCATGATCTCATGGTTCATGGGTTGAGGCCCTGCATTGGGCTCTGTCCTGACAGCTCAGAGCCTGGAGCCTGTTTCAGATTCTATGTCCCCTGCTATCCCTGCCCGTCCCCCACTTGCGCTCTGTCTCCCTCTGTCTCAAAAATAAAGAATCATAAAGAAGGAGACAAGCTGGAAAGAAAAAGTTAATCAATTGGAAAGTTTAAGGTCAATATGGAGGTAGTTAAAATCTTCTTTCACCTTGGAGGAGTTGAGTTCAAGGCCTTCCTACACAGCCATCTTGAACCGAAACTAGAATAGGGTCCCACTGAATCCTATTTTGATTGGGGAAAGTTTGGGAGAAATCCAAGGAAGGAGACAATAAAAGCAAGGAATCTGCCAGTTCTGTGTACAAATCGACATACACACCAGTACCTCCCCTGATTACAAGTGTGGCATGTACAGAAAAAGGCATAGAAAAGGCCTTCAGATTGGAAAAAGTAAAAATAAAAATTATCTCGATTCTTTTATTTATTTATTTGTCATTTTGTATTTTTTTTTTTTTGGAGTGTTTTACAGCACAAATACCCTTTAATTCTTTTTTTTTTTTTACCATATACCATTTTATTTATTTATTTATTTATTTTTTTATTTTTTAGTATATGAAATTTACTGTCAAATTGGTTTCCATACAACACCCAGTGCTCATCCCAAAAGGTGCCCTCCTCAATACCCATCACCCACCCTGCCCTCCCTCCCACCCTGCCCTCCCTCCCACCCCCCATCAACCCTCAGTTTGTTCTCAGTTTTTAACAGTCTCTCATGCTTTGGCTCTCTCCCACTCTAACCTCTTTTTTTTTTTTTTTCCTTCCCCTCCCCCATGGGTTTCTGTTATGTTTCTCAGGATCCACATAAGAGTGAAACCATATGGTATCTGTCTTTCTCTGTATGGCTTATTTCACTTAGCATCACACTCTCCAGTTCCATCCATGTTGCTACAAAAGGCCATATTTCATTTTTTCTCATTGCCACGTAGTATTCCATTATGTATATAAACCACAATTTCTTTATCCATTCATCAGTTGATGGACATTTAGGCTCTTTCCATAATTTGGCTATTGTTGAGAGTGCCGCTATAAACATTGGGGTACAGGTGCCCCTATGCATCAGTACTCCCATATCCCTTGGATAAATTCCTAGCAGTGCTATTGCTGGGTCATAGGGTAGGTCTATTTTTAATTTTCTGAGGAACCTCCACACTGCATTCCAGAGCGGCTGCACCAATTTGCATTCCCACCAACAGTGCAAGAGGGTTCCTGTTTCTCCACATCCTCTCCAGCGTCTATAGTCTCCTGATTTGTTCATTTTGGCCACTCTGACTGGCGTGAGGTGGTATCTGAGTGTGGTTTTGATTTGTATTTCCCTGATAAGGAGCGACGTTGAACATCTTTTCATGTGCCTGTTGGCCATCCGGATGTCTTCTTTAGAGAAGTGTCTATTCATGTTTTCTGCCCATTTCTTCACTGGGTTATTTGTTTTTCGGGTGTGGAGTTTGATGAGCTCTTTATAGATTTTGGATACGAGCCCTTTGTCCGATGTGTCATTTGCAAATATCTTTTCCCATTCCGTTGGTTGCCTTTTAGTTTTGTTGGTTGTTTCCTTTGCTGTGCAGAAGCTTTTTATCTTCCTAAGGTCCCAGTAATTCACTTTTGCTTTTAATTCCCTTGCTTTTGGGGATGTGCCGAGTAAGAGATTGCTACGGCTGAGGTCAGAGAGGTCTTTTCCTGCTTTCTCCTCTAAGGTTTTGATGGTTTCCTGTCTCACATTCAGGTCCTTTATCCATTTTGAGTTTATTTTTGTGAATGGTGTGAGCAAGTGGTCTAGTTTCAACTTTCTGCATGTTGCTGTCCAGTTCTCCCAGCACCATTTGTTAAAGAGACTGTCTTTTTTCCATTGGATGTTCTTTCCTGCTTTGTCAAAGATGAGTTGGCCATACGTTTGTGGGTCTAGTTCTGGGGTTTCTATTCTATTCCATTGGTCTATGTGTCTGTTTTTATGCCAATACCATGCTGTCTTGATGATGACAGCTTTGTAGTAGAGGCTAAAGTCTGGGATTGTGATGCCTCCTGCTTTGGTCTTCTTCTTCAAAATTACTTTGGCTATTCGGGGCCTTTTGTGGTTCCATATGAATTTTAGGATTGCTTGTTCTAGTTTCGAGAAGAATGCTGGTGCAATTTTGATTGGGATTGCATTGAATGTGTAGATAGCTTTGGGTAGTATTGACATTTTGACAATACTTATTCTTCCAATCCATGAGCAGGGAATGTCTTTCCATTTCTTTATATCTTCTTCAATTACCTGCATTAGCTTTCTATAGTTTTCAGCATACAGATCTGTTACATCTTTGGTTAGATTTATTCCTGGGTATTTTATGCTTCTTGGTGCAATTGTGAATGGGATCAGTTTCTTCATTTGTCTTTCTGTTGCTTCATTGTTAGTGTATAAGAATGCAACTGATTTCTGCACATTGATTTTGTATCCTGCAACTTTGCTGAATTCATGTATCAGTTCTAGCAGACTTTTGGTGGAGTCTATCGGATTTTCCATGTATAATATCATGTCATCTGCAAAAAGCGAAAGCTTGACTTCATCTTTGCCAATTTTGATGCCTTTGATTTCCTTTTGTTGTCTGATTGCTGATGCTAGAACTTCCAGCACTATATTAAACAACAGCGGTGACAGTGGGCATCCCTGTCGTGTTCCTGATCTCAGGGAAAAAGCTCTCAGTTTTTCCCCGTTGAGGATGATGTTAGCTGTGGGCTTTTCATAAATGGCCTTTCTGATCTTTAAGTATGTTCCTTCTATCCCGACTTTCTCAAGGGTTTTTATTAAGAAAGGGTGCTGGATTTTGTCAAAGGCCTTTTCTGCATTGATTGACAGGATCATATGGTTCTTCTCTTTTTTTTTGTTAATGTGATGTATCACGTTGATCGATTTGCGAATGTTGAACCAGCCCTGCATCCCAGGAATGAATCCCACTTGATCATGGTGAATAATTCTTTTTATATGCTGTTGAATTCGATTTGCTAGTATCTTATTAAGAATTTTTGCATCCATATTCATCAGGGATATTGGCCTGTAGTTCTCTTTTTTTACTGGGTCTCTGTCTGGTTTAGGAATCAAAGTAATACTGGCTTCATAGAATGAGTCTGGAAGTTTTCCTTCCCTTTCTATTTCTTGGAATAGCTTGAGAAGGATAGGTATTATCTCTGCTTTAAATGTCTGGTAGAACTCCCCTGGGAAGCCATCTGGTCCTGGACTCTTATTTGTTGGGAGATTTTTGATAACCGATTCAATTTCTTCGCTGGTTATGGGTCTGTTCAAGCTTTCTATTTCCTCCTGATTGAGTTTTGGAAGAGTGTGGGTGTTTAGGAATTTGTCCATTTCTTCCAGGTTGTCCAATTTGCTGGCATATAATTTTTCATAGTATTCCCTGATAATTGTTTGTATCTCTGAGGGATTGGTTGTAATCATTCCATTTTCATTCATGATTTTATCTATTTGGGTCATCTCCCTTTTCTTTTTGAGAAGCCTGGCTAGAGGTTTGTCAATTTTGTTTGTTTTTTCAAAAAACCAACTCTTGGTTTCGTTGATCTGCTCTACAGTTTTCTTAGATTCTATATTGTTTATTTCTGCTCTGATCTTTATTATTTCTCTTCTTCTGCTGGGTTTAGGCTGCCTTTGCTGTTCTGCTTCTATTTCCTTTAGGTGTGCTCTTAGATTTTGTATTTGGGATTTTTCTTGTTTCTTGAGATAGGCCTGGATTGCAATGTATTTTCCTCTCAGGACTGCCTTCGCTGCATCCCAAAGCGTTTGGATTGTTGTATTTTCATTTTCGTTTGTTTCCATATATTTTTTAATTTCTTCTCTAATTGCCTGGTTGACCCACTCATTCGTTAGTAGGGTGTTCTTTAACCTCCATGCTTTTGGAGGTTTTCCAGACTTTTTCCTGTGGTTGATTTCAAGCTTCATAGCATTGTGGTCTGAAAGTATGCATGGTATAATTTCAATTCTTGTAAACTTATGAAGGGCTGTTTTGTGACCCAGTATATGATCTATCTTGGAGAATGTTCCATGTGCACTCGAGAAGAAAGTATATTCTGTTGCTTTGGGATGCAGAGTTCTAAATATATCTGTCAAGTCCATCTGATCCAATGTATCACTCAGGGCCCTTGTTTCTTTATTGACTGTGTGTCTAGATGATCTATCCATTTCTGTAAGTGGGGTGTTAAAGTCCCCTGCAATGACCACATTCTTATCAATAAGGTTGCTTATGTTTATGAGTAATTGTTTTATATATCTGGGGGCTCGGGTATTTGGCGCATAGACATTTATAATAGTTAGCTCTTCCTGGTGGATAGACCCTGTGATTATTATATAATGCCCTTCTTCATCTCTTGTTACAGCCTTTAATTTAAAGTCTAGTTTGTCTGATATAAGTATGGCTACTCCAGCTTTCTTTTGGCTTCTAGGAGCATGATAGATAGTTCTCCATCCCCTCACTCTCAATCTAAAGGTGTCCTCAGATCTAAAATGAGTCTCTTGTAGACAGCAAATAGATGGGTCTTGTTTTTTTATCCATTCTGATACCCTATGTCTTTTAGTTGGCGCATTTAATCCATTTACATTCAGTGTTATTATAGAAAGATATGGGTTTAGAGTCATTGTGATGTCTGTATGTTTTATGCTTGTAGTGATGTCTCTGGTACTTTGTCTCACAGGATCCCCCTTAGGATCTCTTGTAGGGCTGGTTTCGTGGTGACAAATTCCTTCAGTTTTTGTTTGTTTGGGAAGACCTTTATCTCTCCTTCTATTCTAAATGACAGACTTGCTGGATAAAGGATTCTCGGCTGCATATTTTTTCTGTTTAGCACACTGTAGATATCGTGCCAAGCCTTTCTGGCCTGCCAAGTTTCAAAGGAGAGATCAGTCACGAGTCTTATAGGTCTCCCTTTATATGTGAGGGCACGTTTATCCCTTGCTGCTTTCAGAATTTTCTCTTTATCCTTGTATTTTGCCAGTTTCACTATGATATGTCGTGCAGAAGATCGATTCAAGTTACGTCTGAAGGGAGTTCTCTGTGCCTCTTGGATTTCAATGCCTTTTTCCTTCCCCAGTTCAGGGAAGTTCTCAGCTATAATTTGTTCAAGTACCCCTTCAGCACCTTTCCCTCTCTCTTCCTCCTCTGGGATACCAATTATGCGTATATTATTTTTTTTAGTGTATCACTTAGTTCTCTAATTTTCCCCTCATACTCCTGGATTTTTTTATCTCTCTTTCTTTCAGCTTCCTCTTTCTCCATAACTTTATCTTCTAGTTCACCTATTCTCTCCTCTGCCTCTTCAAGCCGAGCTATCGTGGTTTCCATTTTGTTTTGCATTTCTTTTAAAGCGTTTTTCAGCTCCTCGTGACTGTTTCTTAGTCCCTCGATCTTTGTGGCAAGAGATTCTCTGCTGTCCTGTATACTGTTTTCAAGCCCAGCGATTAATTTTATGACTATTATTCTAAATTCACTTTCTGTTATATCATTTAAATCCTTTTTGATCAGTTCATTAGCTGTTGTTATTTCCTGGAGATTCTTCTGAGGGGAATTCTTCCGTTTGGTCATTTTGGAGAGTCCCTGGCGTGGTGAGGACCTGCAGGGCACTTCCCCTGTGCTGTGGTGTATAACTGGAGTTAGTGGGTGGGGCCGCAGTCCGACCGATGTCTGCCCCCAGCCCACCGCTGGGGCCACAGTCAGACTGGTGTGTGCCTTCTCTTCCCCTCTCCTAGGGGCGGGATTCACTGTGGGGTGGCGTGTCCCGTCTGGGCTACTTGCACACTGCCAGGCTTGTGTTGCTGGGGATCTGGCGTATTAGCTGGGGTGGGTAGGCAAGGTGCACGGGGGCTGGAGGGGCAGGCTTAGCTCGCTTCTCCTTAGGTGATCCACTTCAGGAGGAGCCCTGTGGCAGCGGGAGGGAGTCAGATCCGCTGCCGGAGGTTTGGCTCCGCAGAAGCACAGAGTTGGGTGTTTGCGCGGAGCGAGCAAGTTCCCTGGCAGGAACTGGTTCCCTTTGGGATTTTGGCTGGGGGATGGGCGGGGGAGATGGCGCTGGCGCCTTTGTTCCCCGCCAAGCTGAGCTCTGCCATCCGGGGGCTCAGCAGCTCTCCCTCCCTTTGTCCTCCAGCCTTCCCGCTTTCCGAGCAGAGCTGTTAACTTATGACCTCCCAGACGCTAAGTCGCGCTTGCTGTCGGAACACAGTCTGTCCGGCCCCTCCGCTTTTGCCAGCCAGACTCGGGGGCTCTGCTTGGCCGGCGAGCCGCCCCTCCGCCCCTGCTCCCTCTCGCCAGTCCGTGGAGAGCGCACCGCCTCGCCGCCCTTCCTACCCTCTTCCGTGGGCCTCTAGTCTGCGCTTGACTCCGGAGACTCCCTTCTGCTAATCCTCTGGCGGTTTTCTGGGTTCTTTAGGCAGGTGTAGGTGGAATCTAAGTGATCGGCAGGACGCGCTGTGAGCCCCGCGTCCTCCTACGCCGCCATCTTCCGGAACCCCTGTCAATTTGTATTTTGGAAAGAGAGAATGAGCAGAGACGGGGAGAGAAAGAGACAGAGAGAAAGACAGAGAGAGAAGCTTAAGCAGGCTCCATGCTTAGCACAGAGCCCCACACGGGGCTCAATCCCCTGACCATGGGACCATGACCTGAGCTGCTGAACCCAGCAGTCTGGTAGTCAAATGATGGAGCCATCAACGAGCCCTAAAAATTGCCGCAACTCTTAAATCATGGGGTTATCAACATGAAACAAATTCTAAAGGGTATACATCAGTTTTCTAGAACTCAAACATAATTAAATAAGCCCCAGAATACACGCTCAATATATACAACTCAGTTTTATTTTTATACATAAGCAATGAACAATTAGAATATGAAATGCTTTTAAAGAACCATTTAATATCACACCAAACATTGAAATACTTACATTTAAATCTAACAGCCATGCACAGGATCTGTATGCTAAAAGCCACAGAAGGCTGATTGGATCAATCAAGGAAGATATAAATAAATGGAGAGATATGCCATATGTATCCATAGAAGCCTCGCTAGTAAGATGTCAATTATCAACTTGATCTAGAGATTCAACATAATCCCAGTCGAAATCCCAGGATTGTTTTGTGGATATCAGCAAGCTGATTCTAAAATGTGTGTGAAAAGACAAAGGAACTAGAACAGCCAAATAGCTCTGAAAAATAACCAAGTTGGAGAACTCATATTGCACAATTTTAAGACTCAATATAAACCTCCCGTAATCAACGCAGTGTGATAGTGAAGAAAGATGGAGACACAGGTCAAGAGGTAGAACAGAGAATCCAGAAACTGACCCCATACACAAGCATCCTCACCCAACTTCTGATAATGACATATAGCCAACCTAACAGAAAAAGGGATATAGTCTTTCATCAAGTGTTACTGGAACAATTAAGTGTTCGTATGCAATAGTAATCAATGAACTAAGTAATTAATTGTTTAATTAGTCGGTTCATTGATTAATTAATTAAGAGAAGCCTTGACCTAAATTCATAACTTATACAAAAATTCACTCAAATGGATCATAGATGTAAGTGTAAAGTACAAAATTATAAAGCTTTCATAACAAAGAAGGAGTGATGTTGATTCATTGAATCATTCAATAAAAACTTTTGGAGCATTTAGAGTGAGACAACACAGTCTACACCCAGAGGATCCATTAGTGAACAAAAGGAGCAAGGATCACTGTGATCTTGGTGCTTAATAGTCCAGTGGGGGGACTGACAAAGATAATGGAAATAGAAACTATGGTAGGGAATAATGAATGGGGAAAAAAAGGAAATACATCTTGGAGAGGATATAAGAATTGGGGGAAGGGGTGTGAAATACTAGACAGGGTGAAATACTAGACACAGAGGGTCCTGCTGAAAAAGGTGTCAGTTCAATAAATACCTCAAGGAAATGAGAGAACTACCTGCTGACAGGAAGGTGATCTAGGCAGAGGGACCCATGAATTCCCCAAGGCAGGATTGTGAACGTGTGTACTGATGGGAAGCAAGGAGGCCAGTATAGACAGAGAAAGGAGGATGAGAAGAAGGAGCAATAAAGAGGTGAGGGTTGTGGGTCAAGGAGGAGAAAAAGAGGATGAGGGAGAGAAGGATGTAAAGACTGCCAGCAATAGACAAGGTGAAGCCAAATCTGGTCATACGTGTTCCTCCGCCTCACATTACCGGCTGCAGTTCTTTTTATTTTTTAATTGACATTTACTAAACTGTGTCTAGACCATGAAAAGCTAATTCTACTTGTAGCAACTAATTGAAGCAAGAAAATGGAACACCCTCAATGATCAATAGCAGTGTTTAAATAGGTTATGGCATGCTATGTGGCCTTTAAAATTCATAGCCCTGCAGAACATTTATGACCTAGAGAAATGCTCGTATCACTAGATGACCAGAAATGGGATTCACAGCTAATTTTGGTTAATGCATGTACATATACCTCTTCCCTGGCGATTATACCACAGTGTTAGAGGTGCTTACCTCCAGGGGCACCTGAATGGCTCAGTCGGTTAAGCATCTGGCTCTAGATCCCAGCTCAGTTATGATTCCACAGTGTGTGGGACCAAGCTGCATATTAGGCTCTGCACTGACAGCGTGGAGCCTGCTTATGATGCTATCTCTCTCTCTCCTCCCATCGCTCACTCTTGCTCATCTATCTCTCATTCTCTCTCTCTCTGCCAAAAATACATAAACATAAAAAAAGGTGTTTAGATATGCTTATCACCAGGTGTTTGACTTATGACCATTTTTCTTTCTTTTTTATTTTTAATTTTCTAAATTTTCTGCAATACACTTTAAGACTACCATAATCATAAAATCACGTTTCAAAAAAATGATTCAGTCTAGTATCATTTAAATAAATAAAATATTTCAATTCATAAATTTATTAGGTACATTAAACATATCAAGGATAGTTTCAAATAGTCCAGTGTTAACATTGCTAAGGTCTAGATTACAATGGGAGTCAAGGGATACCTGGGTAGCTGAGTCAGCTGAGTTTCCAACCTCTGCTCAGGTCATGATCTCACAATTTGTGAATACAAGCACCACACCAGACTCAGTGCTATCAGCATAAAACTTACTTTGGATCATCTGTCCCCTCTGTTTGCCCATTCTCTGTTTGTGCTCTCTCTGTCTCAAAATCAACATTATTTGTTTATTTTTTATTGTTTTAATTTTTTTAATGTTGATCTGTTTTTAAGAGAGAGAGAAAGTGTAAAAGCTGAGCCAGAGAGAGAGAGAGAGAGAGAGAGAGAGAGAGAGAATCCAAAATCTAAATCCGATTCCGGGCTCAAACTGACAGACTGTGAGATCATGACCTGACCTGAAGTCAGATGCTTGACCAATTGAGCCACACAGGAGTCCATAATAACTGTGAGTTTATAAGATATTACATTTCTTTGAAAATCATATAATTGGCTTTACACCATATGCTATTGGCTTTAGGAAAGACTTTAGTGAACAGATTCATCAACCCACTTACTCTAATTAATGTATTAACTTCCAAAATATCATCTTCAGTGGGTCTGCTCCAGGACCACATCATATTAAACACGAAAAACAAGCAAGCAAGCAAACAAACGGACAGACAAAGAAACAAACAAAACAAGAACTAGTAGCAAATCATGACGCATAATGATCCATCCCACTGTCAAATTTGTTACTATTTTTTTGGCCAAAGAGCTTATTTCAAAGGATTCTATTGCTTTCAATACAGATGAACTTCTGCAATTAGTTCAGCATATAGATTTGAGGACATACTGAAAATGTAAAGTAAATACATAATTTTATATTGTATAACCTTAGGCCTCTAACTTCCATGAAACTCCAAAAGGAGAACATTACCAGCACCATGAATTCTCTCCCTGCAATCACTCCCCATTCCTGCTCCATCTCCCTTCCCCAACGTAATCAATATCCTGACTTTGAGCAACAGTTTAAATTAGGCTATGTTTGAATTTTATAAAAATATAATGGAATAATATGCATTTCTTTAGATCTGGCTTCTTCCGTTCAACATTATAACGCTCATCGAAGTTGTTTTGGATAGGTGTAACTCAGGGATTGGTACTTCCACACTGTATTCCATTACATGATTATTTAACAATTTGCTTATCCATTCTACTGTTGATTCACGTTTGGAATGTATGTTTCCATACTGTACTTATTATACGGAAGACTGCTATGAACATTTCCCTTTTACTGTGCTCAGCATGAAGCGTATCTACTACAGCGCGTTAATGTTTAGTTAGCTGCCTTAGCCTTAAAACCTGGCTGTACATCAGAATCACCCTGATGTCTGGATGGCAGTTCCACAGATCACTCTAATTTGAGCTTGGGTTAAGAACCACTAGGGTAGATGTTGAAATCCCCAGACAAAAGGAGGAGATGAATCCAGTTTAAGGAATTCTCAATGGGTTCCTCTTTCTGGACAATAAAATGCAATGTAAAAATTATTTTGTGGCCATATTGACATCTCTTTCCTCCCCCTCCTCCTCCCCCTCCCCCTCCCCCTTCCCCTCCTCCTCCTCCTCCTCCTCTTTCTTCTTCTTCTTCTTCTTCTTCTTCTTCTTCTTCTTCTTCTTCTTCTTCTTCTTCTTCTTCTTCTTCTTCTTCTTCTTCTTTTTTCATAAAGCTCCTACACAAAAAGACTACCTATAGGCTTTAAGAGACTCTGCATGGCTTCCATAATATGTGGAAAATTCCCCAAATTCTCAAAAGAAACGTCTTTAGACATGTTCTAAAAATATGTGTTCCATGATACGGCACACTTGAGTGGGAGATTAGGGTATCAAATATCTAGACATACCCTAGTTTGGTATACCAGCTCCATAAATACTGAGACTGGAAAAGGCAAGAGTTAATTTTCCATGGTCCAGATAAAGACAGAATTAAGTGAGATCTCCTTAGTAGTAACTGTTACAACAGAAAATTTAGTTGGTGCTCTTTAATTTTCTAGTTTCCTGAAACTGCTTTTTGGATTCATGCCCAGAATCTGTCTCGATGAATATATGTCAGAGAATGAAAGCCAAAAACGAACAATGTGACTCTAGAAAGTACTGCAACGCTTAACATTGAGGTATCACAAAACTCTGAAAACACGTTCTTCAAGTTCAGTCTCCAATATGCATTGAGAGGTAGGAGAAAACCGAGGTTATGATATAACTCTTTTGTGAAACGTGAAGATATGTGCAGTAACTTATTATTTTTGTGAAGTTAGGTAATTGCCTCTGGTTTGTGATGTAAACGTTGTTTCAAGGTTGCACTTGAATCCGAAAATTCCTTCAGCAGACTCCCCTCCCACCTGATTTGACGTTGACTCAACCACTTCACCTAGAAAGATTTCTAAACTTTGACCATGTTTGAGTGTTTATAAAAGTTTCTGGAAGCATGGAAGACCTCATCTTTGCCTTCAAGAAACTTATAATATTTGAGGGTAGAAAAAACCCAAATACCATACAAAGCACAGTAAGTCTTCAAGGTCAAGTTTCATGTATCAGGAGAAGTCCACTGAGCGAGTGGATCAGTAAAGGCATCTCAGAGGCATAGCACAAAGAATCTTAAAGGGTGACCAAGTCTAGCTGGCAGGCAGAAAGGAGAAGGACAAAGGAAACAAAAGCAAATGTGTGGGAAAAAAGGAGGGGCAGGCATTCCAAGAACAGTGAGAACAACCCTGTTGGAGTTTGAGATTCTTCTACAACAGTGGCCATTAAGTATTTTTGACGATGACAAAGATTGGGTAGAAGATGAGGTACCTACATAACCCATCAATTCCATAATCTTATGAAAGAAGGTCTTGTTGACAGCGAAGAATTGGAGACCATCAGTTAGAACCTGAAGATGGTAATAACAAAGCAATTTGGTAGACACAAAACAACGAAAAGTTAAAATTCTAAGCAAACTTCTGTAAGTATGTGAATTAATACCCAATCAATAAACAATTGAAATCCATGACCAACTTAACCCCTGTTGTGTTTCTCTGTTAATGGGACATTGTCTTCAGTTGCTCAAGAGGGAAAGAGACTCATTGTCAGTCATTCCCTCCTCAACGTCTTTCCTGTGATCCATTCAGCAGCAGGGGCTCTCAACTCCACCTCCAATGTATGCCAAGCCAGCTAGTTTCTCACCACCTTCTGCCTACTCTCCATTTTCGTTCTTAGCCCCATGCTGCCTTTCCCTTCCCACCAAAATCCCAGTCCATTCTTTTCACTGCATCAGGAATGCAATCCAAAAATCCTGAATCTGAGCAGTTCATTCCTCTGCTTAAAACAACCCTCTAATCTCCACTGTACTCAAAATGACACACAGAATCTGTAACGTGACCACCAGACGTTGGCAGTCCTGCCTTGTCACCCCTCTAATGCCATCTTTCCTCATTCTCCTTTCTTTAGGTGATTGGGACCGTCTCTTCTCCTGGTTTCTCAAACTAGACCCACGTAGGTGCCGCTTAGAATGCATTTTGTGTTTGCTAGTTTCCTTACCGTTCTTGCTACGGGTCCAAGTGTGAATAAAGGACTTTTCTCCCCAAGAAACCTTTGTTGGCCAATCCTCTAATCGACATTTTGTCCCCTGTGTCATTCCTTCTCATAACATTTAGTCTTTTATTTAACAGCATTTTGCCACAAGTTGTAATTACACATGTACCTTTTGTAGCTAAGGTTTGAAACATCCTGAATATATGGAGCGTGCATGTTTGATTATCACTGTGTACTTGAACCTAATAGCACCTGACACCTAAGGTGCTCGATATGTATATCCACAGTGCCTGAAATAGGGGACTTTTAACTATCTCCCGGTGTGCTGGACTGCAATATACATTCAAGTCTTCAATAATCTCTACCACTAAAGTTAATATTCATATTCAAAAAAAGAGATGGGTCACCTCAAGAATAGGAAAAACAGTTTGCCTCGTTGATAGCTTCTATGGGGTAGCTTACATTTTGACCTACGAAAGACCCCACCCTGGAGATACAGTTTGCATGGATGTAGTGACAACTATGAGGAAATCAAAAAAATACAGTGTTTATTGAGTGTAATATGCCAGTATTTTTTCCACACGTTTTACAGCATTACCAATAATCTCACAACTATATTGAACATAGGCGTTATACTTCCCCTTACAAATTGGAAAAGCAAACTCTGAGGTATCATTTGCCTACAATCTAAGACCTGGCTGGTAGAAGAAATTGATGGGGCCAGGTAATTTAAAAAATCCACAATTTTGCCCAAGGTAACCTCTGGGAAATCAGAAAATGAGCGGCTTTCATAAATGCAGCTGCCCAGAGCCTTTCGGAGGAGCCGTCTGTGTGGGGCCCGGGCTTTGGCGCCATCACATCTCCAGGATCTCACTACCAGGAGAAACCCCCATTGTTGGGAAGGGCAAGAACATCCATGCATGGCAACTTAAGGTGTTTTAACCCCTGTCAAGATAGTGCAAACCTCCAATTACTTCATTCGGTACTTCAAGGAGCAAATCAAAGCACACCTCATGGGATTATAAAAAATCACTCTGAGATGAGAAATCAAACAACGAAAGTCATAGCAACGCAAAGCAAGTAACACTTTCCAAAACACACCCCCAGAAGGGCCAGGCCATGGAGAGGGGATGAGCCCACTTTAATGTAGCAGTGCTCTCAGGTGCAGAGCACATAAAACAAAACAAAACAAAACAAAACAAAACAACAACAGCAACAGCAACAACAACAACAACAACAACAACAACAACAACAACAACAACAACAACGTTGAAACACATAAGGAATAGAAAACTATCCACAATGATGAAACGGAAGAATTACCGTCAGACGAAATTCCAGGAGAAGTGACCATTAAAGAATTGATCAAAATAGATAAAAGCAGTATAACAGCAAGAATTTAGAATAATTGTCATAAGATTAATCACTGGGCTTGAAAAAAGGCATAGAAGACAGCAGAAAATTTAGTATTGCAGTGAAAAAAGAACTAAAAAAAATAGCCATGGTTAATTAAAAAGGCAATAACATAGGGATTGATTTTAATCACTGATACAAAAACAGATAAGCTGGAAACTTGGATGTCTATTACCCAAGTTAATAGTTATGCGATTGTAGCAAAAGCTAATTCTAAAAAACTATTAAATAATGAAAAGCAGAAAGCTAAAATATGTCAAGTTTTAAATACCTAGCATGAGTCGTGCAGCTGTATAGTTGTTTAATATTCTAGGATATCAAATAATATCATGTAATAGCCTTTGTAACACATGCAAAGTTCACCATTTCTACCTTTGCTCTTCTACATGTGGAGTAAGATGTGATTGGGCCTTATAGAATATCTGAAAAGATTAATACTAAAAATTAAAAAGTTTTTGAAAGTATATGTTGCTAGTGAGTTTGTCATGTCAAACAAAGTTATAAATAGGTGTTATTTCCAAACCTTATTCACGTGCACTCTTATTATGGCTAGAGTCCATAAAAACTTATTGCACAATTGCATAAACATGATTACCAGTGCAATCTTTTTTTTAAGTGCATTTGTTCATTTATTTGAAAGCCAAGATAGAGCATGGAGAATGTACACTGTAGGTTCTGGATTCTCTCCTTGATTCCAAATATCTTATTTGGGCTGCTACCATAAAGATGGTAAAACAATATTACCTGTACCATGAACGTGTAAAATTTGGTACAACTCTCTAGTATTACAATTTTGCTGATTAGCATATGTGTTTACAAATACACACGTGTGCACTGGGTGAAGTTAGATGTTTCATACTTCTATCCATAACATGAGGAATTCAATATATTTTAAAGAGTTAGATTCCAGTTACCAAATCTAATGTGGGATAACATGCACAGTTCTTGCTTATTTCTCACTTATTGTGCAATTATGAAGTAAACATAGAGCCCAAAGAGTAAATTCTTTTTATCTACACTTAACTGAACATATATCACTCAAAGTCAAACTTTGGCCTTTCAAAGATGACGTGAGACTGAACGCGGAAAACCCAAAGGACTCCATGAAAACGCTGCTAGATCTGATACATGAATTGACCAAACTCACAGGATACAGAATCAGTGTAAAGAAACTGGTTGCATTTCTATACACCAATAAGGAAGCAACAGAAAGAGAAGTCAAGAAATCACTGCCAGTTACAATTTCACCAAGAACCGTAAAATACCTAGCAAGAAACCTAACCAAAGATGTAAAAGATCTGTACAGTGAAAAGTATAGAAAATGTATGAAGGAAAATGATGAAGACACAACAAAATCAGGAAAAAACAAACAAACAAACAAACAAACAATCCATGCCTATAGAGTGGAAGAATGAATAGTGTTAAAATGTAAATACTACCCAAAGAAATCTACACATTTAATGCAATACCAATCAAAATTGTACCAACATTCTTCTCCAGACTGGAGCAAGCAATCTGAAAATTGGCACGGAACAACCAAAGACCCTGAGTAGCCAAAGTTATGTTGAAAAAAGAAAGCCAAAGTGGGAGGCAGCCCAGACTTTCTACTCTCCTACGAAGCTGTAATCATCAAGATAGTATGACATTGGCACAGAAACAGGCACATTAACCAATGAAACAGAATAGTTAACCCAGAAGAGGCCCCACAAATGTATGGTGAACTAATCTTTGACAAAGCTGGAAAGAGAATCCAATGGATAGAAGACAGTCTCTTTACAAGTGGTGCTGGGAGAACTGAACAGCAACATGATGAAGAATCAACTAGATGACTTTCTTACACCGTGCACAAAAATAAATGCAAAATGGATGAAAGACTTAAATGTAGACAGGAAACTATCAAAACACTAGAGGAGAAAAGAGGAAAAAAAAACCTTTGACCTCAACTGCAGCAATTTCTTCCTTGGCATGTCTCAAAAGCCAAGGGAACGAAAAGCAAAAATTAATTATCAGGACCTGGTGAAGATAAAAATCTTCTGCACTGCAAAGGAAACAATCAGCCAAATTAAAAGGCAACCGATGGAAGGAGTGAAGATATTTGCGAATGACATATTGGTAAAGGGTTAGTGTACAAAATGTATAAAGAACTTACCCAAGTCACACCTGGAAAATGTAATACAGTGAAAAAATGGGCAGAAGACATGAATAGACACTTTTCCAAAGGAGACATCCAGATGGCCCACAGACACATGAAAAGATGCTCAACATCACTCATCATCAGGAAAATACAAATCAAAGCCACACTGAGATACCACCTCACACTAGTCAGTGTGGCTAAAATGAGCAACTCAGGAAACCACAGATGCTGCCGAGCATATGGAGAAAGAGTAACCCTCTCTCCCTGTTGGTGGGAAAGGAAACTGGTGCACCACTGTAAGCATGAAACCTACGGACATCACAATGACTCTGAACGCATATCTTTCCCTAATAACACTGAATTTCAATGGATTAAATGCTCCAACCAAACAACATAGCGTATCAGAATGGATAGAAAAAACAAAAACAAAAAACAAAACAAGACCCATCTCTTTGCTGTCTACAAGAGACTGATTTTAGACATGAGGACACCTTCAGATTGAAAGGGAGGGGATGGAGAACTATCTATCATGCTACTGGAGGTCAAAAGAAACCTGGAGTTGCCAACTTATATCATGCAAAGTAGAGTTTAAATTAAAGGCTGTAACAAGAGATGACGAAGAGCTTTTTATTTTAATTTCAGGGTCTCTCCATCAGGAAGTGCTCAACATTTTAAATGTCTACACACCAAATTCGGAGACACACACATATATAAAACAATTAATTAAAAACATACAGAAACTTGTTGATAAGAATGAGGTAATTGAAGGGACATTAAATTAACCACAGAAAAAAGGATGGAAAATCTCCAAAAGCATGGAGGTTAAAAAACATCCCACTAATGAATAAATGGGTCAACCAGGCAATTTGAGAAGAAATTAAAAGATAAAAGGAAACAAATGGAAACGAAATACAACAATGCAAACCCTTCGGGATGCAGCAAGGGCAGTCCTGACAGGGAACAACAAAACAAAACAAAACAAAACAAAACAACAATAGCAACAACAACAAACATTGCTATCCAGGCCTATCTCAAGAAACAAGAAAAATCCCCAATACAAAATCTAACAGCACACCTAAAGGAACTGGCAGCAGAACAGCAAGGCACCCCAAACCGAGCAGAAGAAGAGAAATAATAAAGATCAGAGCAGAAATAAACAATATGGAGTCTAAAGGAAAACAGTAGAGCACATCAATGAAACCAAGAGTTGTGTTTTTGAGAATATACACAAAAGTGATAAACGTCTAGCCTGGCTTCTCAACAAGAAAAGAGAGGGGACCCATATAGGTAAAATCACGAATGAAAATGGAATTATTACAACGAATCCCTCAGAAATTCAAGCAATCATCAGGAAACACTATAAAATCTTCTATGGCAACAAACTGCACAACCTGGAAGAAATGGACAAACGCCTCCATACCCACACACTTGCAAAACTCAAACCGGAAGAAATAGAAAATGTGTACAGACCCATACTAGTGAGGAAATTGAATCAGTTATCAAAAATATCGCAATAAACAAGAGTCCTAGACCAGGTGGCTTTCCTGGCGAATTCTAGCAGACATTTAAAGTAGAGATAATAGCTATCCTTCCCAAGCTGTTCAAAAAATGGAAATGAAAGGAAAACTTCCAGACTCATTGTATGAAGCCAGCATTACTTTGCTTCCCAAACGGGAAACACAGAAAAAAAGGAGAATTACAGGCCAATATCCCTGATGAATAGGGGTGCAAAAATTCTCAACAAGATACTAACAAATCACATTCAATAGCATATAGAGAGTATTATTCAACACGATCAAGCGGGATTCATTCCTGGCCCGCAGGGCTAGTGCAATATTCACAAATCAATCAATGTGCTACATCACATTAATAAAAGAAAAGATAAGAACCATAGTGCACTGTCAATAGATGCAGAAAAAGTATTTGAGAAAATACAGCTTCCTTACTTAATACAAACCCTCAAGAAAGTTAGGATAGAAGGAACATACCTTAAACATCATAAAAGCCATTTATGAGAAGCCCACAGTAAATATCGTCCTCAATGGGGAAAAAGTGAAACCATTCCCCCTGAGATCAGGAACAAGACAGATGTCCACTCTCACCCCGTTTGTTGAACATAGTGTTGGAAGTTTTAGCATCAGTAATCAGACAGTAAATGAAATTGAAGGTATCATCATTTGCAAAGATGAAGTCAAACTTCCACTTTTTGCAGATGACATGACACTATACATGGAATATCGGACAAACTCCGCCAAAAGTCCTCTAGCACTGATACATGAATTTAGCAATGTTGCAGGGTACAAAATCAATGTACAGAAATTGGTTGCGTTTTATACACCAATAATGAAGCAACAGAAAGAGAAATAAAGAAACGGATCCAATTTACAATGCTCCAAGAGTCAAAAAATACCTAGGAATAAACCTAACCAAAGATGTAAAAGATCTGTATGCTGAAAACTACAGAAAGCTTGTGAAGGAAATTGAAGAAGATACAGAGAAAGCGAAAAACATTCCATGCTCGTGGATTGGAAGAATAAATATTGACGAAATGTCAATATGACCCAACGCAGTCCTCACATTATATGCAGCCCCAATCACATTGCACCAGCATTCTTCTCCAAGCTGGAACAAGCAATCATAAAATGTGTATGGAAACACAAAAAACCCTGAATAGCCAAAGTAATACTGAAGAAGAAAACCAAAGTGAGAGGCACCACAATGCCAGACTTTAGCCACTACCACAAAGCTATAACCATCAAGACAGCATGGTATTGGCACAGAAACAAATACGTAGACTTAATGGCATAGAATAGAGATCCCAGAATTGGACCCACATACCTATGGCCAACTAACCTTTGACAGAGCAGGAAAGAATATCCAATGGAAAAAAAAAGACAGTCTCTTTAACAAATGGTGCTGAGAGAAGTGGACAGCAACATGCAGAAGAATGAAACTAGACCACTTTCTTACACCACTCACAAAAATAAACTCACAATGGATGAAGGACATGAATGTGAGACAGGAAACCATCAAACCCTGGAGGAGAAAGCAGGAAAAATCATCTCTGACCTCAGCATCAGCAAGTTCTTAGTTGACACATCTCCGAAGGCAAGGGAACTAAAAGCAAAAATGAACCATTGGACCTAATCGAAATAAAAATCTTCTCCACAGTGAAGGAAACAATCAACAAAACTAAAAGGCAACTGACCAAATGGGAAAGGATGTGTGCAAAAGTCATACTCGATAATTGGTGAGTATCCAAAACCTATCAAAAGAACTCACCAACTCCACACCCGGGAAACAAATAATCCAGTGAAGAAACGGGCAGAAGACTTGAACAGACACTGTTCTAAAAAAGACATCCAGATTTTCAAGAGACACATGAAAAGATGCTCAACAGCACTCCCCGTCAGGGAAATCCAAATCAAAACCGCACTGAGATACCACCTCATGCCAGTCAGAGTGGCTACAATGAGCAAATTAGAAGACTATAGATGCTGGTGAGGATGTGGAGAAACAGGAACCCTCTTGCATTGTTGGTGGGAATGCAACCTGGTGCAGCCGCTCTGGAAAACATTGTGGAGGTTCCTCAAATCATTAAAAATAGACCTACCCGAAGACCCAGCAATAGCACTGCTAGGAATTTACCCAAGGGGTACAGGAGTGCTGAGACATAGGGGCACATGTACCCCAATGTTTATAGCACTACTTTCAACAACAGCCAAACTATGGAAAGAGCCTAGCTCTCCATCAACTGACAAGTGGATAAAGAAGTTGTGGTTTATGTATATACAATGGAATACTACTTGGCCATGAGAAAGAATGAAATCTGGCCATTTGTGGCAATGTGGATGGAACTGGGGGGTATTTTGCTACGTGAAATAAAGCAGGCAGAGAAAGACAGATACTATATGTTTTTATCCATGTGTGGATACAGAGAAACTCAGCGGAAGACCATGGGGAAGGTGATGGGGGGAAAAAGTTATAGAGAGGGAGGGAGGCAAACCATAAGAGACTCTTCAATACTGATAACAGACTGAGGGTTGACGTGGGGTTGGGGAGAGGGGAAAGTGGGGGACGGGCATTGAGGAGGGCACCTGTTGGGATGAACACTGAGTGTTGCGTGGAAACCAATTTGAAAATAAATTACATTTAATAAAAAAAAATCCAGGGGTTGCTCTTACTGAATATGAGGATAGCTTTCCATTTTCAGCACTTTATGAGCGTGAGGTAGTAGTAGCTTAAGCTGCGTAGATGAAAGTTTTGTTTGTGTGTTTAAGAAAAGGAGCTGAATAAAGACAGAGGCCTCTCACATGTATCACGTTGACCTTGGCAAGTTTCTCTTCTGATTGTTACCATGACTTATCACTCTTAGTGATTCACATAGTTTGGAGTCATCCTTTCATGGGGAAGTGGATTTCAGTTCATCATGGTAGGTGGTCCTTGTAGTATTTTGTGAATGAATTGTGTATGTGGTGATAATGGATGGACTATGCTGGTTGGTTTCAAAAGCACTTACACGGACGGTGTAACACGTTTTCTACCCTTGGAGTCCCATACGGTCTCTTACTACTTTGTGTATGACTTACCTGAAATATCATGAATTGGTAGGTAGTGAATAGGTTTTAGTGGCACTGAATGCCCTACTGGCCACTCACACAGAATTCGTTGACGCTTTGCTCTTAAGCACACAATGACTTGGTCTTCCCTAGGCTGCATGAAATTGAGCATGGATACTAACTAGGCAAACTGTTTGCTGCTGCTGTGAAGAACAGCTTCCTGAACTGTGAGCTGTACCAACACAGGTATGGAACCCTAAGCAAGGCACAGTATATCGGTATTCTTTGAAAGGGTAGAGTAGTTATTTCAATTTGGCTTTCAGTGCGTTGCATGACAAGGCATTTAATTAGCTAAAACCCTCTTAGAGTCATGTTTGATTGCAAGTTGTGTGTACTGTCCACCGCTAAGTGTCATTTCATGTTAGATGGAATTATTGGAGGCTGAAGCACCCGTGCATTCACCTCTAAGACAAACCTCTTGAACTCGTGAAGAATTATGGGCCTTCTCAGGTAAGATTACGTGCAGGTCTTTCTCAAGGGCATAATCTTAAACACAGCCAAACCTAAGGCAGCTGGGCAGCCCACCGTGATAAGATGTGCAGACATTGTGACCTCACAAAGCGCCTGGTCTCCTAGCAACTGCGGTGTAACTCTCACAGCCTGCCGCCTGATTTGGCTTCATGGTAGGAAATTCATCAGGGCCCTGCGGCGGCCGCGAGACCTGGCAAGCGCGGGCGGCCCCTAGCGGCCTCACATCCTGAGCAGCATGAAGAGGAGGCGGCGCTGGCCCAGGGAGGCCCTGGCCCCGGCCGCCGGGGGAGGAGCCTCTAGCGCTGCAGGAGGGGCCGCGCTGGAGGCGCCTGAGGAGAAGGTGGTGTACATGCGGTGGCAACCGTCGCGACTGTCGCTGGCCAGCAGCACCAACGCGCTGATCGACGCTTTCAAGCTATTCCTGCCCCGCAGCACGGAGTTCATGAGCTCAGACGCGGAGCTCTGGAGCTACCTCTGCAGCCTCAAGCACCAGTTCTCCCCCCACATCCTGCGCAGCAAGGACGTCTACGGCTACTCCTCCCTCCTGGCCCTGGTCCCGGACCCCCGGCACCAGCCCCCCGAGGCCCGCCTCCAGACGCGCCGGCCAGCTGCCAGGCGGAGAAGCCACGGAGCCCGGACGGTGGCGGTCGGCCAGAGGAAGGTGCCGGCCCCGCCGCCACCGTCCCGCGAGGACATCAGCCCCCGTAAGCCCGCAGCACCCGGGCCCTGCTCCAGGGGCCGCACCCTGGAGGAGAGTGGGAGGGCGGCCACCCCGACGTTGACCACCTTCCCCACCATTCGCGTAGCGGGCGACGTGTGGGTCGAGAGCAGCCTGGCAGAAGCGCGGCGCCAGGCGCGCCAAGTCCTGGGAGTGAACCTGGCACCCGTGGTGAGACTCCGCCGCTTTCCAGTGCCTGGGCGTGAGATGCGGGCCACCGCCGCGCGACCTCTCAGCCCCGGGACGGGCTGTGCCTGGAGGGATGAACCAGGGACAGCTGGGACCGCGTCCCCTAGTGCACTTTATGGGCGAAGAAGCACCAGATGGTCCCGGCCCGCGCCCCCGGGATGCGGCGCCGTCTTCTTGGACTCCCGGGCAGCAGTGCCCTCTGCTGCCTCCCAGCACCGGGTCTGCGGAGGGAGGAGACCCCTGGACCACAAGGGAGGTCCCCTTTCTTCCTAACCCCAGATTGAGATGTCTCCAGGACTGTAGGGGCAGATCCATGTTCTCTCTTGTTCCCTCGTTGGTCTGAAGTCGTTAGACTTCCACCCCCACCCCCTCCAAAGGAATTTGGTTCCATGCTTGTGTAATAAAGCTAGAATTTCCTTGCTGTTCACCCACCTCCTGGCTCCTCCCGCCCCATTTGTTTTTTCTTTCTTTCTTTCTTTCTTTCTTTCTTTCTTTCTTTCTTTCTTTCTTTCTTTCTTTCTTTCTTTCTTTCTTTCCTTTTTTTTGACTGCCACTCTTTCTGGACGAATATGTGTGGAATATTCCATATATTCTGTGGAATATGTGTGGAAGATCGAATATGTGTGGAAAGTTGTTGCAATAGTTGGTATTCTCAATACCAATTGCAATAGTGGGTATTCTCAATCCCACACCTTTCTGAGTTTTAACTGGATTCCAAAGCTTTGACCAAGGATATTGTCTAAGAAATTCAAGTGTATCACTGTTAATAATGTAAGGATTTGTATGGCTTTGAATGTCACGGGCTCGGTGATTACAAACCAAAAGATTCAAAGTTCAACTGTGTACACATTCTTAAGACGTTTCTAAAGATTTTATATTGAAATGTAATGTTTATGTTTACTGAGCTCCTAAAGGAAATGGTAGACACTTGGAAGGTTTTGTTTAGTAAAATTAACTTGGGAAATTCTTTATAAGTGGGTACAATTGAAAGTGCATTGAGAAACCACACGGTTTCTATTACAAACCAATGAGTGAATTTCAAAAAATAAATGAATAAAAAACTGGTGCTGGTTATGGACATGGATGGAATCCACTCGGAAATGACTTGGCCTTGTACCAATCTCACATACTGATCTGGGAGTCTTTCCAGGATAATTTATTTTAAAATAGAAATCACATAGTGTAAATGAGTATGGGTAAGGGTGGTGACTAAACCTGCATACATAATAGCCGTTGGAATTCTCTGAAGTATTACTGATCTAGAGCGGTGGTACATTTTTTTTTTGGCACCAAATAACTGGTTGAGGTTATCTTTGGGCAAAATAGATTTTCCTCACTTGTTTTTGTCGTTGTTGGATAACAGGAAATATCCACATTACCATGCATCACTCTTATCAATATCATGGCAGTTGGTTAACAGTTTTGGTCCAGGACTTTCCTTTATTATCTTATGTCCATGCACAGTTATGTTAGCAGGTATTGGTCTTTTGTTTGACAATCAAAGACCACAGGGATCAAACAGGAGAGCCACACAGAGTACTTTTCACTTTTATGATAGTGTTTATGTCCTGTGGTCCAGCATGGAATTCTTGATTATCCAAGTGACCTCAGTTATTGGTGGCAGCAAGACTTAATGGTGTTTAGTCAGTGGTGCCGCAGCCAGATTTTACTGCGATGTCGGAAGGGCCAAGGAGTGATTTTGTACCATTATTCTTTCAAGTTTAAGTATTCTGCAATAGAACCATCCATCCCAGGCTGAAACATGACCTATTAAATCTTCCATACTACGGTTTCTCTCTGCTTGGCAGCTTTTTAGGGGAATAATGAGAGTTGTGATTTTTTTTTTAAATTTTCTTTTAATGTTTATTTATTTTTGAGACAGAGAGAGACAGAGCATGAATGGGGGAGGGTCAGAGAGAGAGGGAGACACAGAATCTGAAGCAGGCTCCAGGCTCCGAGCTGTCAGCATAGAGCCCGATGTGGGGCTCGAACCCACGGACCGTGAGATCATGACCTGAGCCGAAGTCGGACGCTTAACCGACTGAGCCACCCAGGCGCCCCGAGAGTTGTGATTTTGACTCTTGGGCTTGTAGAGTTCAAATGGCATAGCTTCCTAATATACAGTTTCCCAGTAAGCCTCATATTCTTTTTTTCACTACTCAATGATAATGTGTTGTTACAAATACTGCCACATGAGTAAATAAAAGTGAATAATTATTTAAAAGATGCAGAGGGCTAAATTATACTCGTTTCATAGGAAGCTTATATAAATTTTCGTTACTAGCTTCCATTGCCAATGGTATTTCAAATACAGAGGTTTTTCTCCCCCACCCTTCCCAAATTAACTGTTTTGGCTAATTAGCCCCTGAGGGAAAGATACATATTTGTACAACTTCCCTATTTTATATAAATGTATAATAATTAAAATGAATCCAATGACCATATTAGAATGTAATTTCAACATATAGCTTACCGAGGTAGCTTCCCAGAGGGTTTTGAAATTAGATGTAGCTGGGAGGAAAACTTTGCTCAGCACAGCTTTGAAACACAACCATTGACACCATGCAGTTATTTGAACTTAACTGAGAATCTTAGTTTTTCCCTGCTATACCTTGTTACTTTATTGCACTTGAACTTGCATTCACGCTTTGGGTTATCTGGGCTATCCGATTTCGGTTTGGATCTGAATGTCCATCCTGAATTCAATATGTTGTTTAGCTGGTCCCTTAAAAAATATTGCCATTTCTAGTTTAAAAAAACAGGATGTTAAAAAAAAAATCTTTGTTTTTGCTAAGTTTTTAGCAAAACCTTGCTGTAGTTTTGTTTTACAACTTATAAAATGTGAAGAAACAACTAATATAGTTGATTCATATATTAATAGGAAAATGAAAGTATTTTATGTATCCTTTTGGGCAGACCGTGAAAAGGAACTTGACAGGGTGGCCTTTCTGGTGAGGCATTCATTTACTGTCTTCTAAAACGAGTCTGCGCTTAGGTTGTACAGATTTTTGAAATAAATCCCATAGTCTTTATTCATTCTCGTACCTTTATATCTCATATGGCACAAGTAAGGAGGAAGTTTATGACCTTGCTAAGCTTGAGTGCCTATATGTGGTGACTGGCACCTCAAATAAGCTTTTGAATTCCTGATGTCATTTTTATCCCCCTTCTACTTGTCACCCAGCAACTTAATTTTCCTTACAGAACCAGTAATGTTATAATTGTGGAGAGCAAGCTTCATTGTTGTTTACTGTCACTGTTGTGCTGTGTGTTTTGTCCAAGTTTGAGTACACAATTTTTCCAATATAATTTAAACCGGTGGCTGACACATATTGATTTGCTGTGTGCAAACAATAGTACTAGTGTTCTGAACACTGTTGAATAAAAATGCATGAAACATATTTGAATACAAAGAAATCTGAGCAATTTTGAACTCATAGTTTTTTGGTGTTCCAAGGATTGCCACGGAGCTCGTAAAATGAGTGTTTTTAGTGCATATATAATTTATATATATAATATTTATATTATTTAGTGGATCTATATATAAAATTTGCTTTATTGGTGTGTTTAAAATATTTTTGGTAGATAGTCATGTCTTATGGGAATTAGAACTCAGTTGTTTGTCATGGAATTGAATTGTGTTCTGGGACAGTTTAATGTGCACTTATGATTAAGATTAAAAATCTGCTTGTACTTTTCTTTTTAATGTATTAACTGTACATATGTGTTAGAGAATATGAAGTATCTGTCTATTTTCATGATGTTAGAAAGTTTTTGAAATGGAATCTGATGTTTGCATGTGAATCGCAAAACAATGTGAGAAATTTTTATTTCTTTTGTTAACGTCAACACCCTGGAAGCCTGGAGATATGGTTTTTATGCTATTTTGGGAGTCAACAGTTTGTCAATATCAAGTCTGATGATCTAGTGAATCTCTGAGACAATGCTTCATGCCAGAGTCCAAACCAGTACCCAGTTTGCCACAATAAACACGTTAAAACTGCATCAAAGTTCATTTTGAGTCCTGACTCCAACCCCCTTCTAGTAGCGATAGAAAGCCTAACACTCACGTATTTTTATATTATAAAAGAACATAAGTGTGCTGCATAAGAGCAGCAGCAGTAAAGGCTGTCCTAGAGAATACAGTAAAGCCAGAATTTTCATTACAGCCTAGTGGGTAGATGTAGAGTGCTAGCAAGTGCAGGATTCATAGTATTATGTGCCCTCGATTTGTCTTTGTGTCTGAGTTCCTATCAATAATTGGAGGCAGCAGTGTACTAACTGTGGATCACATTGCCTGCGGTGGGATGAAAGATTGACCACTGGAAACCATTAGAACTGTACGTAAGTTACAGAAATACTCTGTGCTTTAGCTTCCTGAAGAATCACATGTGGTTAGTAAAATAAACTATTGGACTACTGACAGGATTAAAAAAGGATGTTAATGGGTGAACACATAGAAAATGCTTCATAAATGCTATTAATTGGAGGCATATGGGCTGAAAATAAATATATATATGCTGAGAGGTACTTGCGAGTTTAACATCTTGAAAATAGAGTGTGGTCTGAGAAAGCCAAAAGACAAATGATGAGAAGGTAATGTATGAGTGGGTTTAGTTGAAGAAAGAGACAGCAGGTGGTGAGGTTAAGTTGATTTATTAGGTAGTTTTCACTGTTGGAGGTTTTCTAGACTTCCTTAGATATTTGGGGTCTTTTTGTCCTTTGTTCCGAAATATATTTAAAAGATACTGTTATGTATATTAAATTATCTGAGAATTTATACAAATAATAAGAGTTACCGATCACGAACTTGCCAAATGTCAACACGAAATTTTCATTTTGGGTAAGCTCGGTATTGTTTGCTTTAAATCCGTGTGAGTTTACATGTACAAAACTAAATTTGAAGCAATATGTGTGAGTTTTGTACTTCCTGTGTTAAAGGAGACAAGTAAGTGCAGTAGTTAGATTTGAAATAGCAGAACGTTGTTACCATAGGGAATAGATAGCCTCACAGTTGAAGCATGGATACACTCATCTTTAGATTTGGGTCTAATGCCTGTGACTTAGCTCTCTTTCCACTCCCACCTGCAGAAGGAATAACAACATATTCTAGGTTGGGGAGCAAGTCAAAGTTACAGTAGCTGAAATTAACAATAAAAGAATTTCCCTAGATGGAATTTATCCGGTGGCAAGAAGATCAAAACTGAGCCTGGCTGCAGATTTTGCAAGAGCAATGACTTATCGTCAGCACTCCCTGTCTGGGCAATGTCACCTTACACTGAAATTTATAACATGCGGAACATATCCAGAGCCCAAAAGGAAAGCAGTGCTCAGAAAAGATGGGACAGTATGTCTCCCAAGCAAATTTGAATAAATATTCTAGGGGACTCAAAACTGAACTTCTCTTACTTTGAAAGGTATTCATAGAAATGTTAATGTTGAGATTCTTCCAACTACTGAAATAAGTTATGTAAAATATATATGTGTATATATGTGTATAATATATATATGTATGTATATATATATTATATACACATATATATACATACACATTTTACATAACTTATTTCACATATTCACATATATATACACATATATATACATATATACACATATGTATATATACATATACAAATATATATACATATATACATATATGTTTATATACATATACACATATACATATACACATATGTATATATACATACATACACATATACATATACGTATATGTATATATACATATATATAAATATATATATACATATATATACATACATATATTTCTCTCTTCTAGGATGTTTTAAAGTACATATTCTTTAAATGTTTAGTAGAGACAGTAGAGAAAAAAAGGGTGTGATTTAGGGGTCTGCACTCAGATTAAAATAAGATTACGGAAGTATAGTATACATTCAAAAGGACATATATTATTTTTTTCATGTTTGTTTGTTTTTGAGAGAGAGACACCGTGTGAGCAGGGGAGGGCCAGATAGGAAGCCACAGGATCGAAGCAGGCTCCAGGCTCTGAGCTGTCAGCACACAACCTGATGTGGGGCTCGAACTCACAAACCGTGAGATCATGACCTGAGCCAAAGTTGGACACTTAACGACTGAGCCACCCAGGAACCCAAAAAGGACATATATTATTAAAAGTATTCTGAGCACAGCTTGATGAAGTTAAGTTCAATATACTTGTGGAACCTGCACTCATTAAACAAGGTACCAGTACCCCAAGAGACCACCTGTGCCTCTTTCAGTCACGGTCTATCTCTCCTTTGGGACAGCAATTATTCTGACTTCTTACAAAATATACAACTTTTGCTTGTTTTTGGACTATATAGAAATGGAATTATGTGTCCTACACCTAGCTTCTTTCACTCAAACTTATGTTAGTGATATTCATGTTATTGTGTGTATAGATCCTTTATGCTCATTGGTGTATAGAATTTCCTTATATGAATAGTTTACAATATTTCTGCAACTCTTGGTGGACATTTAGGTAGGTTCTGGCTTAGGGTAATTATGCATAAAGCTTCAGTGAACATTATAGGACATGTCGTTTGGTGAACATGTTTTAGAATAGTATTTATTTATCTAGGAGGGAATTTGCTGGGTCACATGTCATCCAACTTATCAGCTTTGGTAAGATTCCTCCGAATTGTTTCCAAAATGGTTATACCAATTTACGTGAACTTCTTTCTATAGTAGTGCCTGCATAGTGTCTGTGAGCTCTGAATACTTGATAGCCTTGCCAACACTTGTTATTATGGTCTTTTTCATGTTATCTATGCTGGCAGGTGTACAGATTTTTTTTTTATTTGAGAAATTTCAATCCAGGTATTGTAAACAAATAGTTAAAAAAAATACCCATAACATCCAAATTGCAGATCAGGACTTGCAATAAACAAAACAAAAGCTTTGTTTCCCCCACGAACACCCCTTCCCCAGAGGCAACACTCTCTTTTGTTTTCTTTTTTCTTTTTTTTTTTAATCAGGGTTTTTTTTAAACAGACCATTTTGTATGAACAATTTTAGATTTAGAGACAAACTGCACAAAAAGTACAGTTTCCTCACCCCCACTAGTTTCTATAGTACCTTGCACTAATGTGGATTCATTAATTATAAGTGGTGGATAAGCCATCACTGATTGACACAATATCATTAGACACATTATCATTAACAGTTGGGTTTATTTTGTGTTATATAGATTCATAAGTTTTGAGAAATGTAAAATGGTACGTACCTACTATTGCAGTATCATACAGAATAGTTACACCACCCTAAAGTGCCCTGTACTCCACCTACTACCACTTCCTCTCTCCCCCTAAACCCTAATAGCCACTGGTCTTTTTACTGTCTCCGAAGGTGTTTTGTTGTTGCTGTTGTTGTTGTTGTCATTGTTGTTGTCGTTTTGTTTTGTTTTGTTTTGTTTTTCCAGAATGTTATCATAGTTGGAAATGTAAAGCATATGACTTTTTCGGATTGGATCCCTTCACTTAGTAATCCACATTTAAGTTTCCTCCATGACTTTTAAGTAGCTCCCTTTCTCCCTCTTTTCTTCCCTCCTCTTCTGTCTCTCTGCCTTCCTTTCATTAAGGGAGTTTATTTTTTAAAACAGCTTTTGGTTTACAGAAGAAGACTGGAAAGGGCAGAGTTCCCCTGTTCTCCCTCCTACCCCCCAAAACATAGTGTTCCCTATTGTAAACTTCTTGTGTCAGTGTAGTGCATTTGTTACAACGGATGAGCCAAAATGGAAACTATTATTAACGAAAGTCCCAAGTTTACCTTAGCATTCACTGTGGTGTGCAGTTCTGTGAGTTATGACAAATGCACAATGCCATGATTCAAAGCATTTCACTGTCTTACAAGATGTTTCACTGCCGTAAATATTCCCTGTGCTTCATCTATTATTCATCTGTCCCTTCCCCCCTGAGTTCCTGGCAACCACAGGTCTCTTTACTGCCTCCATTATTTGAGGCAACACTTTTAACTGTTCCAGGTTTATATTCTTTTCTTAGGTATCTTCATGAATATAAGTAATGTAGCATACTGCTGCTTATTTATTTGCCAGTTTTAAGCACCGTCTACTGGCTTCCTATGTGAAGATGACATATATAGGTCGCTTAAGCCACCTGTCTTCTCTCTCCTCACCTTCCCATATATTCCTGAACTTCTATCTTTGTACTGTTTCAGTCAGGTCCCGCCAGCCGGTGAGTCACTATTGGTATTTTAAAGAGTTACACACGTGATGGGAAATCCCAGAAGCCAAACAAAGGATGGCGAAGCAATCAGGAATTAGTATCATCAGAAAGCTGTTTTCACCCCCAGGGCTAGAGAAACTCAGAACCATACCTAGCAGGAACTGAGAACATGGGAGAAGAGGCTCTTGGAAAGAAGCTAGAATTTGGAGGAGATAAAATCACTGGTAGCAAGTGGAGCGGGAGAGAGAAAAACCTCTGGGCTTATACCTTCCTCCCTTTCTCCCATCAAACACCCATTGGTCAAACCCCTCTGGAAGCCAGGTGGCAAGGAACCAGGAAACACAGTCTGTGGGAGAAGTGCAGGAACTGGATCTGAGGGCAAAAAGACATAATGGATGAAGTTACATATATGTACCAGTTAGGATTCTCCAGAGACTCAGTATCAATAGGAATTGGTTCACAGGATTACGGAGGCTGAGAAGGGCAGACCCAGGAGATCCTGTAGTTTAGTTCCAGGCAGACTCCAAAAGCCTAAGAATCAGGAGAGCTGATGATGTATGTTCCACTCCAAGTCTGAGTCTGAAGTCAGGAGACCAATATCGCAGCTTGAAGACACTCAGATACACAACAGTGGATTCTCTCTTACTCTGCCTTTTGTTCCATTCAGGTCTTCAATCGATTGGTTGAGCCCACCCAGTGTTTGTCAAGGCAATATGTTTTGCTTCGTCTCCTGATATACAGATGTTCATTGTACTAAGAAATGTCCTCAGAGACTCACTAGAAATAATGTTTAACCATATATCTGGGTACCCTGTGGCTTAGCCCAGTTAAAACATGAAATTAACCATCATAAGATATAATTTTATGTGTGTATGTATGTATGTATGTATGTATGTATGTATGTATGTATGTATGCATGTGTGAATGAATATATGTTATTTGAGAGAGCGAGAGAGCGAGCATATGCTCAAGCAGGATAGGGGCAGAGAGAGAGAATTCTGAGAATTCTGTCAGTGCAGAACCTAATGCTCATCCTAGTCTTATGAACTGTGAGATCATAATCTGAGCCAAAATCAAAAGTTGGATTCTGAACTCACCGAGCCACTCAGGTTCCCCACAACATGTAATTTTAAAATAGAGACCTATTTCCCTTGCCTGTACTGTCATTTTTCATTCCTTACATTGTAAGATAAATGTCTTCCTTAACCTTGCTGCACTTTTTCTCGGTCTCCCATCAGCTTTGGACTTCTGTTTGTCATTGTTGTTAACACTGGTATTATGCTCTGCAATCAAGTCTCTTTAGATTGTTCAAGGTTGATTCTAAAACTTGAAAACTAATAAATGGTTTAAATTATTGGGATTATTAAATAATATGCAAACATTAGAATTACTACTCTTTTCCTGGAGTCCTTGGACCTGCTGAATGAGGACATCTCTGGGATCAAGGTGAAATGGGTCCTTTTTCTTTGTATTCCATCAAAGAAACCACGCCATGTTTCACTTGGCTCTTACAGACTAAGACCATCTTACGGATATTTTCTCGCTCTCCTTAGTTTTCTAATTGCACTTCTTTGTTTTATTGCACTCTTTCAGTGTTCTCAAATCATGCCACTTATGACATCTTCCTGTTAACCTCTTAGAGGTCACTTATGGACCCTTCTCTTTTCCTGCCTCATTTAGTTGGTGACTCAGTAGGTCTGCTTCATAGCTTTCTTCCTGTGATTTTCCTCTGCTACAGTCCCCGTTTGTTTCCATGGTTTCATGGTAATATGGCTATCTGGGGAGTGAGGAAGCATTTAAAAGCCTGGACTCTAGAGCCAGACGGCCTGGACTTACTCTTTACTTGTTCCACTTACCAACTGTGTAACTTGGATGTTGGATGAGTTATTTGGCTTCTTTATAACCATATTTCCTCCTCTAGAAGACAATAATCGTAATTGTATGTACTTTATAAGTTTGTTGTGTGGTTAATATGTAATAATATGTGAAAATAACCCATAACAGCGTCTGGCACAAAAATAAACACTGTTAATGTTGGCTATTAAGTATAATTTTTCTTTATTTTTTTCTCTCCTTGTTTTGCTGGAATACACCTTCAGATAACTTCCTAATGAAGAATGAATACAATCAAATGTTCTGAGTCTTTGCACATCTGAAGATATCTTGAGTCCACTCTCAAATTTAATTGATAATTTTGATATGTGTACAATTCTAGCTTCTTTTTTATTTTATTTATTTTTAATTTTTAAAGTTTACCTCCACATTAGTTAGCATGTAGTGCAACAATGATTTCAGGAGTAGATTCCTGAGTTCTCCTTACCCATTTAGCCCATCCCCCCTCCCACAACCCCTCCAGTGACCCTCAGTTTGTTCTCCATATTTATGAGTCTCTTATGTTTTGCCCCCTCCCTGATTTTATAGTATTTTTGTTTCTCTTCCCTTATGTTCATCTCTTCCACTCATAGAATTCTAGCGTCTAATGGCCAGTTGCCCCTTCCATCCATTATCCCCTGATCACAACACCATTGGAACTACAATATCTGCTTTTTAGAGTGTTTTTGACTCACCGTCACTTTCACCTTCTTGTATTTTCAAAACCATTCAGTACGTCTGCCGTATGCTTAAGGAAAAGGGAATGGAGGTCCACCTTTTAAAGGGCTTAAAAGAGAATTTATGAACATATGTTAGACTGCCACAGCCTGTCTGCTGGCCTCCTATTATTCACTTTCATCCTGCATGAAAAATACCCTCACCCTACCCCAAGAATCCTCCCTCTTAAAGACCCAACCCTTCTAACATCAGCTCAAAGTCCAGGATTTTTTTATCTAAATTAGGTCCAGGTGTGAATGAGTCTCCTTGTGTGCACTGGTCCTCGATTCCACTTTCAATCTGAAGACCTATCAATGAAGACCTATGAATTAAGCATACAACCAAAACGGGCACACACAAAACACACACAGACACACACAGACACACACACACACACACACACACACACACACACACACACACACACACACACACAGAGAGAGAGAGAGAGAGAGAGAAAAAACTAACAAACAAACCAACAAAACACAAACATTTCTGTTCCCAAAGAAAGGAAGGAGGTTATCATGAATCACTGGTCCATAACAATTCTGAAGTTCATCTGGCCCAGGTAGGCAGTCCTTTCATTGGGTCTTAAGGCCTGGGAATGATTTTCCATGGCTCTAGCTCCTCCGGGGTTCTGGCTTTCAACCTCCAAGTCATTCTTCCCTTCTCATGAAAGGTAGCCAGTGTCTACAGCCTTATGTTTGTCTCGGCCTACTTACTGATTGTAGGAGTTTGTGGGTCCAAAGCCTTCTTTCATTTTACTCTCTGGGATTAAGTAAACTCTTCTCTACCATGGACTTTTTCAAACCTTTATAAGGAAAAACACTCCTAAACTTCAAGTTATGTTGTAACAGAGAGAACCCTGTGCCCCACAGTTTAGTCTGCGAGGGTATGCTTATGAGAGAGAACACTGGTATTCTCCAAGACCCTTCTTCATTTAGGACACTTTTCTAGCATCTTTTCCCCAACGTCATCTGCTGAGTGAGGTTGGTAATAATTTCACCTTCAATAAGAGTGACATTATTGATGTTATCTGTGCTAACAAAACATGAAATTGTATTTGAATGGCATTGAGTAAGGGCAAGTAGTATCGGTTAGGGATGTGTTCAGCTGTCACAGAAAGGCTGCCACCAGTGGCATGAACAAAGAAAGTTTTACTCACAAAGAGGCTGTAGGCTGTGTCCCATTAAGGCAGCAATGTCATCTGCAGCAGGCTGCATGGAATGGCAGAGCTGCCAATTTCTTTATGACCTACTACACAATTTTGGAAAAAAGGGTAGCAGCCATTAATATAATAATACAAATATTTTTACCACTTTCCATCTTCAAGATGCATCACATGTGTGAGCATTTCAAGCTCACAGCACATCTGTGAGGTAGAATTGTTGATGTCTTTTGGAGGTCATTCGTTTTCTTCTTAAGTCAAAAATTAGCTGTCATATTTCTAGGGCATGTGGCTTCACCAAATCCCCTCCTAGGTTTCCTTTGCTTATCAATGCATCAAGCAAACTCATAGGACTTCTAGAATTTAATACTTGTGAGTCACGGAGAAACCAGTTCTGTCTTATCAAATCCCATTAAATACTCATGCCATTCAGTATACTCTCAGATGAACCATTGGAAGGTGCTCCTGTATTAGCGTTGTATTTCTGTTGGCAAGAACCTTGCCTCCTAGGAGGCACTGTAACTTTCATATCTATTAGTAATTGCCAATGAAGTAAAAACCAAGAGTGTTCTTTGTCTTCTTGTTGACACGTTATAATGTATACTAAGTTACCCCGTTTCCTTGTTTAATTTCTTCGCATCATATACCAACTGCAATATCATCACGGAACAATGGTGGCCCGAATGTAGCATTATCAGCTCTGGAAACTTCAGATATGGCCACAGTAACAGGTATGGCCACAGTAACAGTTGGGGTGGACTCCATCCAGTTCTTGGCCACTTGGCCTTGTCTGATTTTTCCCGTTTATCTACCTCCCACCCCATACCCCCAGCCCCAGCAGAAGTGAGAATATGGTTAGTCAGTGAATCTCCAGCAGATACAGATGCAGACCATTTCTCTGGATAATCTTTATGGTTGACCGTGGCCTGGGTAGCAGGACTGGTTCAGACAGAAACACCTGATTTGGGTGCCATCAAGCAGTATCTGTGCCCTCCCTCAGAAATGGGACAGTATGCATTTCAAACCCTTCAAGTCTCAACTTCTCCCTGCAGACTTCTGTGTTTTGTTGCTTTCATCCACCTACCAAAGCAATCCAAACTTTATGCTAAAGAGAGTGGGCCTCGTGTGTCCTTTGCAGATTGGAATGCTGTTACTAGTTTGGGTTATCTTAACAACAACTGGCAAATTATCTAAAAATGTAGAATTCGGTGTGAATTCGGAATCCGTACCTGTAGTAAGCCCTCCATGATTCCGTTGATTAAGGAGAGGTATCAGACCATATTGTAAGAAACCCTGCCTTCGAATGCTACAGCTCTATGGACTTTCAAAGCACTATTTCTAACCTGGTTATCAAAAGTCGTTAAGTCTTTGTGAGTATACATTCAGAGCTTATTTAAGATCTGGATCATAGTCTCCAATTTTTCATTACCTTCCTAACCCATTTATTCCCAGAGTTCTCTTCATTTTTGAATCTTTCTGTTGGGCCTTTGACACCTGTCAAATAAAAAATTTCCTCAAATTGAATATATGAACATTTAAGAGCAGTCACGTGTTCAGTGCCCAAATATTTTATGATTTCCGTTAGGAGTTTATTCGGTCTGTGGACGGTGAATAAACAAATGTCTTTTTTTTCTTTATTCCCCACATAAGTAAGTAGATGTGCAAGGCAGGATGCTAGGTACCTGTCAAGGGTAATAGGACGTTCAGGAGTGTAAATAAGATTTCTGTCATCAAAAAAAGAAAAAAAAAACATTATTTGATGAACTAAGATAAGCTAAACAGCTTAAAGAACTTGATGAACTAAGATAAGCTAAAAAGCTTGATGAACTAAGATAAGCTAAAAAGCTCTACTGACACGATGATAAAGCTCATCTTTAAAGCTTGCTTTGTGTACTGATATTATTCCTTTTTTCTTGAAATCTAAAGAAGCTTTTCTCTCTGGCTCTTAACATGAAAGGAAAAGACATTTTCCCCCTATATGTTCTTCTGACGTTTTTAGGCTGAGCTTTTCCAAAAGGCTTTTATAGATTCATTGCTTTTTCTCTTCATCCTTTGTCCAAAACAAGCCTTGAGATTGGGAATGATGTGGACTATTTCTAACCCAAGCTCAGCGGACTTAACTTCGCATAAAACCCATCAATTGAGGAGGCATTGAACTCATATCATGGAGTTCCTTGTGCAGCCCATGGGCAGGATTCCACTGAAGTAATCGATAGCATCGTGGAGACCCTTCTCTGGAAGGAACTAATAACAAATAAGGATTTGACCTTATAGGCAGATTTTCCTAGAAATCTAGGAATCAACAGGGCCAGAAGTGGGATGGTGGGAGAGGGACACTGGAGAAGTGCTGAATACCCAGGTTCACTTGAAGCCAACTGAGCAGAGGAAGGTTCTGTCCTGGAGGAGCTTGGATCAGCAGGGATCAGCTCCCAGTTGTTATGGACTTAGTGAAAAATACACTCATGAGAGCCTACATGAAGAATGCCTCCAGAACTGTAAGAGGATTCATTCCTTTCTTATGTCTTTTTTTATGGAAAGTGTCTTGGCGGTGCTATAACCATCAAGACAGCATGGTATTGGCACAGAAACAAATACATAGACTTAATGGCATAGAATAGAGACCCCAGAATTGGATCCACATACCTATGGCCAACTAATCTTTGACAGAGCAGGAAAGAATATCCAATGGATAAAAAGACAGTCTCTTTAACAAATGGTGCTGAGAGAAGTGGACAGCAACATGCACAAGAATGAAACTAGACCACTTTCTTACACCACTCACAAAAATAAACTCACAATGGATGAAGGACGTGAATGTGAGACAGAAAACCATCAAACCCTTGAGGAGAAAGCAGGAAAAATCGTCTTTGACCTCAGCGTCAGCAAGTTCTCAGTTGACACATCTCCAAAGGCAAGGGAACTAAAAGAAAAATGAACCATCGAGACCTCATCGAAATAAAAATCTTCTCCACAGTGAAGGAAACAATCAACAAAACTAAAAGGAAACTGACCGAATGGGAAAAGATGTGTGCAAAAGTCATACTGGATAATTGGCGAGTATCCAAAACCTATCAAAAGAACTCACCAACTCCACACCCGGGAAACAAATAATCCAGTGAAGAAACAGGCAGAAGACTTGAACAGACACTGTTCTAAAAAAGACATCCAGGGGCGCCTGGGTGGCGCAGTCGGTTGAGCGTCCGACTTCAGCCAGGTCACGATCTCGCGGTCCGTGAGTTCGAGCCCCACGTCAGGCTCTGGGCTGAGTTCGAGCCCCGCGTCAGGCTCTGGGCTGATGGCTCGGAGCCTGGAGCCTGTTTCCGATTCTGTGTCTCCCTCTATCTCTGCCCCTCCCCCGTTCATGCTCTGTCTCTCTCTGTCCCAAAAATAAATTAAAAATGTTGAAAAAAAAAAATTAAAAAAAAAAAAAAAAAAGACATCCTGACTGTCAAGAGACACATGAAAAGATGCTCAACAGCACTCCTCGTCAGGGAAATCGATATCAAAACCGCACTGAGATACCACCTCATGCCAGTCAGAGTGGCTACAATGAGCAAATTAGAAGACTATAGATGCAGGTGAGGATGTGGAGGAATAGGAACCCTCTTGCACTGTTGGTGGTAATGCAACCTGGTGTAGCCGCTCTGGAAAACAGTGTGGAGGTTCCTCAAATCATTAAAAATAGATCTACCTGAAGACCCAGCAATAGCACTGCTAGGAATTTACCCAAGGAGTACCGGAGTGCTGATACATAGGGGCACATGTACCCCAATGTTTATAGCACTACTTTCAACAACAGCCAAACTATGGAAAGAGCCTAGCTGTCCATCAACTGACAAGTGGATAAAGAAGTTGTGGTTTATGTGTATACAATGGAATACTACTTGTCCATGAGAAAGAATGAAATCTGGCCATTTGTGGCAACATGGATGGAACTGGGGGGGTGGGTATTATGCTACATGAAATAAGTCAGACAGAGAAAGACAGATACCATATGTTTTCATCTATGTGTGGATCCTGAGAAACTTAGCAGAAGACCATGGTGGAGGTGATGGGGGAAAAATTATAGAGAGGGAGGGAGGCAAACCATAAGAGACTCTTCAATACTGATAACAGACTGAGGGTTGACGTGGGGTTGGGGAGAGGGGAAAGTGGGGGACGGGCATTGAGGAGGGCACCTGTTGGGATCAACACTGGGTGTTGCTTGGAAACCAATTTGAAAATAAATTACATTGAATGAAAACGGAAATCCAGGGGTGGCTCTTACTGAATATGAGGATAGCTTTCCATTTTCAGCACTTTATGAGCGTGAGGTAGTAGTAGCTTAAGCTGCGTAGATGAAAGTTTTGTTTGTGTGTTTAAGAAAAGGAGTTGAATAAAGACAGAGGCCTGTAACGTGTATCACGTTGACCTTGGCAAGTTTCTCTTCTGATTGTTACCATGACTTATCACTTTTAGTGATTCACATAGTTTGGAGTCATCGTTTCATGCGGAAGTGGATTTCAATTGATCATGGTAGGTGGTCCTTGTAGTATTTTGTGAATGAATTGTGTATGTGGTGATGATGGATGGACTATGCTGGTTGGTTTCAAAAGCACTTACACGGACGGTGTAACACGTTTTCTACCCTTGGAATCCCATACGGTCTCTTACTACTTTGTGTATGACTTACCTGAAATATCATGAATTGGTAGGTAGTGAATAGGTTTTAGTGGCACTGAATGCCCTACTGGCCACTCACACAGAATTCATTGACGCTTTGCTCTTAAGCACACAATGGCTCGGTCTTCCCTAAGCTGCATGAAAGTGAGCATGGATACTAACTAGGCAAACTGTTAACAATATGTTGTTTAGCTGGTCCCTTAAAAAATATTGCCATTTCTAGTTTAAAAAACAGGATGTTAAAAAAAAAAATCTTTGTTGTTGCCAAGTTTTGACAAAACCTTGCTGAAGTTTTGTTTTACAACTTATAAAATGTGAAGAAATAACTAATACAGTTGATTCATATATTAATAGGAAAATGAAAGTATTTTATATATCCTTTTGGGCAGACCGTGAAAAGGAACCTGACACGGTGGCCTTTCTGGTGAGGCATTCATTTACTGTCTTCTAAAACGAGTCTGTGCTTAGGTTGTACAGATTTTTGAAATAAATCCCATAGTCTTTATTCATTATCATACCTTTATATCTCATATGGCACAAGTAAGGAGGAAGTTTATGACCTTGCTATGCTTGAGTGCCTATATGTGGTGACTGGCACCTCAAATAAGCTTTTGAATTCCTGATGTCATTTTTATCCCCCTTCTACTTGTCACCCAGCAACTTAATTTTCCTTACAGAACCAGTAATGTTATAATTGTGGAGAGCAAGCTTCATTGTTGTTTACTGTACTGACCATGGAGTTGGGCGGGCACCTTAGAGAGATTCCTGACAGTCTGTGGGAAGTGTGTGTGTGTGTGTGTGTGTGTGTGTGTGTGTGTGTGTGTGTGTGTGTCAAAGAGAGAGAGAGAGTGAGAGAGAGAAAGAGAGAGAGAGAGAGAGAGAGAGAGAGAGAGAGAGAGAGAGAAGTCCCAGTAAGGGAATGTGATATTTATTCGGATTGCCTCTTCAATTCATTTTCAAAGGATTCAAATCACAGGGAATTTTTCTTAAAACGAAAAGTATGTACTGAGGTTAATCCTAATAACATTAATCAGAAAATAAGATCTAGAATTTGATGTCCATCAAATTACAAATAAATCCTTCTGAGGCAGAGGGGTCAACATGGTGGAGAAGGAGGGGGATCTGTACATCCCATGTCTCTCAAACAAAGTGCTGAGCCAAAGTATTTTGAATCCCAAAAGTCTGCGAGGAAAACACACTGAATACTCCTGAAGGAAATGAGACAACTTAAGAAATGACAGGTGGCTGATTGTGAACTGGGGTACATAAATTGGGCCAAGTAGGAATGGAGGGAAGAAATCCCCTTCTGCGGAGAGACAAAAGTAAGAGAAAGAGTGGCTCCAGAAGTGTAGGGCTGTATGTGGATAAGAGGAGAACCTCGGACTGGGACTGAGAGGGATCTTATCTCTAACTGTGGGGCTTTCTTGGGTCTGGGGCTAGGCTCCCTGTTTGCGCACCTGGGGAGGAGAGGAGCCAGCACTGGTTTCAGGGGTAGATCAGGGGCACAGTCCACAGAAGGAGACAGTAGCCCCTCCCTGGAGGGCTGTGCAATAGAACAAAGCCTGCCTGCATCCACCACCCCCCGGATCAGTGGCTGGGTCTAGGGCGCAGTCTGCAGTAGGAGAAAGTGGCCCCCTCCCTGGGGGCGTCGCTGTGGGACAAAACAATGCCTGCCTGCATCCACCATGCCCAAGCTCAGCAGTGAGGTCAGCAGGGCAGTCCAAGGCAGGAAAAGGCGGGGGTCCCTGAAGCACAGCAGCAGCCAGGAAGACATTTGTAGCAGTACAGAGAGGCACTTCCCCAGTGCCAGAGCACACGGAACGGGTCTGCGAATCCTAGACAAGCGCTATGCCAAAGGAGTCAGCGGAGCAAGAAGGACCACACTGCGTGTGCCCTGGGCACAATGAGGACAACTGGAACGGAGTACACCAGGTCATGGAGAAGAGGCTGGGCATCACCACATAAACTGCGAGATTGTGACCCAAGATGAGATCAAGAGTTGGACACCCAACCGAGTGACCCACCCTTTCTTACATTTATTTTATTTGTAGTGTCCAGAGTTTTAGTTATATTTAGTGGGAGGAAGAGGGAAACGTATGTTTACTCCACTTTCCCAGAACCAGAAGAGAAACCTCCTTCATCTTCATTTTTAAAGGAGAGTTTTGTTGGACAGAGAATTCTTAGTTGATGGTTTTTTCAGCACTTGAGATCTATCACTACACCATCTTCGGGCTTCCATTGTTTCTGATGAGAATTCAGCCATTAGTCACATTATTCTTGACATATATGTGATAAGGAGCTTCCTCTTTCTACTTTCAAAATAATATCTTTATTTTCCAATAGTGTAACTATGATATGTCTAGGTGTGTTCTTCTTTGTGTTCATCCAAATTGAAGTTATTTCAAGTTTTTGGATCTTTCAGATAATTTTCATCAAATCTGGTATTTAAACAATTTCTTCAGTAATATTTTGTCCTATTTTCTCCCTCCTCTCCATCTGGGACTCCTATTATACACGTGTTACATAATTATGTTGGAGCACCTGATATTGTCACACAGTGCTCTACTGATTTGTGTACAATTTCCCCCCACTCTCTATTCTTTGGCTTGGGACATTTCTCTTGATTTACCTTCAGGTTCACTGATTCCTTCTTCTATTTCTAACCTACTGAGTTAATCTAGTGAAATTTTATTTGAGTTATTGTGTTTTTTAATTCCATAAATTTCACTTTTTAAAAAATCACTTCCATTTGTCTATTGTGATTCTCGGTGGACTCACATCATGTTTCCTACTGTATCTTTGAATACATGTTCCTTTAGTTCCTTAAATATAGTAGCTGCTGGAAGTCTTTAAGTCCAAATACATTTTCCTTTAGTTCTTTAAATATAGTAGCTGCTTGAAGTCTTTGTTAAATCCAAAGGTGGGCCTAGTCAGTTTCTATTTAATCTTTTTCCTTAGTATGGGTTAAATGTTGTTAATGTACATGTTTCTTTTTTTATGGTGAAAAGTAAACACTTGTTTAGATTATCTGCTCATTTGCTCGTGCACACACGCATGCATGCAGGCACACACACACACACACACACACACACACACACACACACACACTGGTTGCTATCATGACTGGCAAGAGATAACATTCTCTCTATTCTTACCAATTAGCATTTCCATAACAAAATCCTAGAAACAATAACACACTCATACATGCTAATACAAGCATAGACTCCCTTTATAAAAGGGGCCACTAAAGAACAATTAAAGTTGCTTGAGGAGGAAAGAAGGGATTTGAGATACAGGATGAACACGTGTACCTTTTGAAATTCACATCCACAAACTACTTATTCATTTAAAAAACAAAAAACAAAAACAAAAACAAAAACAAAAACAAAAACAAATCTGTTTCACTGATACTCAGCAACAGCACTGTGCATTAAAACCTAAAAGCACCTTTTATTTTGCATTTGCTACCTTCTCAGCTAGAATCCTCAGGAGTAATTTTGGATGCCACCCCCACCCCCATCCCCGCCCTAATTCCTAAATCCAGCCGATCTGATCAGTTCTACCTCCAAAGCAGATCTCTAATTGTGGCAGCTATCATCTCCATGGTAACCACGCTGGTCCAAACCACCATTTCTCACCGGGACTAGTATAATATCTGCTAAAGGGTCGTGCAGCTTCCTAAATGCTACCTAGTCACAGCATGACGATATTGGTAGAATAGACAAAGACTATGCCTCTGCGGGGGGTGGGGGGATCTGGATCAAAAAAAAAGTACTTACTTTATGATCTCACTCATCAAGAACTCTAAAAAATAGAAACTAATATATTGTGACAGAAGGCAGATCAGTAATGGGTGGCAGAGAGGGGCAAGAGGAAAGGATGACCAAGGGACACAAGGAAACTTTTCAGTGATGGATATGGTCACTGTCTAGACTGTAGTGGTTTCATGGATATGTGTGTGTATATACTTTATGATCTGTGTGTATACTCATCCACACTGATGTATAAACTTATCAAATAGCACACTTTAGTTTCCTGTAAGTTATGCCAATTATACGACAATAAAACTTTTAAAAAATAAAAACAAACAGGATGATATTTTAAATAAAGTGCAACGTGTGGGATTTGTCTCAAATAAACCAGGGGAAGACGGAAGCAAGGACAAAACGGGTAGAAAGACAGATGAAACAAGATTAGACATGAGTTTTTGATAATTTTTAAAACTACATCCTAAGCACATGGGGGTATAATATACTATTTTCTTGACTGTTACATATTTGACATTTTCTATAATAAAAACAATTTTTCAGTTGAAGGGGAGCAAATCACAAACCAGGATAAACTAAAAGAAGAAAAATACTATGCTGGCTCCAGAGCCCAGACTGCTAGTAGCCAAAGACTTTCTTAGAAGTTGAAGAGCAGGGGAATGTGGAGTTTAAAGGGACACATTTTATTCTCTACTCTATCACCTGAGAAACGTGCACGCTCCTTTGAGAGCTAAGCCATCCTTTCCCTGGTTGGCTCAAAGCTGGGCTCCCTTGCACACTTGACTTCTCGTGGAGCCTTCAAGCTGTCAGACCACACAGGCTTCCACAGATATGCTTCCAACAGCCTGAAGTTTAGGATAAAAGAAAAACCATCTTGTCACCCATTTGCAGTATTTCATGCATGCTGAAGCAGCACCTGGTTAGATAGCCAAGTACTACAGCCACAGGCAACTCAGAAACACACAAACAGAAGCAGCATTTTTATCTTCTTTTCCTCCAAGCCTCTGCTCATGGATCTTACAAAAGGAGTCCCAATCACATCAACCGATTTTTAAAGAAAGGAACTCTTGGCCAACATTTGCTGAGAGCACACTAACTCATCATCTCATTTGAGCCTCATGTTTAACCTTGGGAAGCAGCAAGTATCTTTACCCCCCTTTTTAAGCATGCTAAATACTGAAACTCAGAGAGATGAAACAAATGGAGTGCCCAAGGTCACACAGCTAGCCTGTGGCAGGGCCAGGAGTCGAGGTCCGTCCCACCTCTGTGCCTGTCTAGCGTGACTACCTCACAAGCTTAGCAGAAACTCTCATCAAGATGCCTATGTGAAGAAGTCATATCCCAATTAACCCACTTTTTTCTACCCAATCTCAAACACGTCAAAGAATTTTAAGAGTAGGCACATGATACATAGAAATTAAATTTCTCCAAATGGAAAAAAAAAAAAAAAAGAGTAGGCACATGAAACCATTACTGCAAATAAAGCTTTTTCAGTTATGTATAATTTCTTTATCCCCTAGCACAAGGATGTATGAAGAAGGGACAGCAATTGACTTTAGACATTACATGAGGGGAGGAAAAGGAAGGTATTGCACAAAGAATTATCAAAGAAAGAAAACTAGGGATCAGACTGGAAAGAACAGCACATTAAACACAAAACCCAAATTAACAACCCCCATGGTATTTTCTCTGTAACACCAGCATGTCCTGGGTGGTGATTACCCTGTTAGTGAAATGAAAGAAAATGGCCATTTTTTTCAAGCTACTGGTTTCACCATGCTAGGTTAAACTGGAAGAGAATTTTTCAAAACTGTATTAAATTTGCTCACAATGTGGTGATTCTCCATTTTCCAACAAAACATGTCACTTTCAGAGTTCAAGGTCTACAGTAACAATCCTTGCCTCTGGGGTAATGCATGAAACTGGATAGTTAAAACGTGTATTCAGGTTGTCACAGCTAATAATAGCATCTAGAACTTACTGAGCACATATTATGAGCAGGTGTTGTTTTTAATGCTTTTAATCTTCAAAATGGATCTTCTGACACAGGTTCGCTTATTGTTAGGGCAACAATATAATATATTGTCCAAATAAAGATACTTTGGGGAATCAAAGCGGAAAGCCATTAACAATTGTGCCAGGCACGGCCACAATCCAGGAACATTTGGACATAGAATCACTAGCCTCATTTTGCAAATGGAGACTTAAGGAACAGAAAGGTTAAATAGCCTACCCAAGGTCACACATCTAGTCAGCCAGGGTTCAAGCCCAGGTCATCCGGCTCCAGGCTCATATTCAGCCATTCTGCCATGTGCCCCCTCTGAGCTGATATACTACCTTAAAAAAAAAAATACATCATCCCACTGTTCACTATGAAGCACACAAACCTCTCTGTATTTCAGAATACATTTGCTACAAGAAAATGGCTAAAACCCAAGGAGAACTATGACTCAAGAGTTCACATGTTTAAAAAATAAAGACAGGGCGCCTGAGTGCCTCAGTCAGTTACTATCGGATACTTGATTTCAGCTCAGGTCATGATCTCATGGTTAGTGACATGGAGCCCTGCGTCAGGCTCTGCACTGCCAGGTTCTCTCTCTTCCTCTCTCTCTCTCTCTCTCTCTCTCTCTCTCTCTCTCTCTCTCTCTCTCTCCCTCCCCTTCCCCTGCTTGCATTCTTTCTCTCTGTCTCTCTCTCACACAGAATAAATAAAAACTTTAAACACACACACACACACACACATACATACACACACACATACATTTGCTATTGGATATGCAACTGAAACATGTCCCTTGTTACACATGCTTTTCTTAATTACTTTTCTCCACATACAGTATCCCCTCATTTCATTCAGGAATAAATCCACAGCTAAAGCAGCAACAGCTACCATTCAGACATGCATACTTAGATTGATACCACAGATACATTCAGTGGTTTCACTGGCTCAAACCACACTGGGCTTTGGGGCCTTCACCTTATACCATAGAAGCAAAGTCTCACCTTCCCTTGAGTATTACTGGATGGTTTTCAAAAACTTCCAAGAAAAAATGATGTCCCAGAAATGAGTTTGGAAACTAGAGAATTCAACATTTTCCTTTCATTACTAAAAAAAAAAAAAAAAAGAAAACTACAGGCATCATAAAACTTCAGAGAGCCACAATGCCAGGTAGTTAGAAAGTGTTTTTGTGAATATACAAGACTGCTTGCAGATGTGCTTTTTGAGGCAACACAATACTGGCGTGTTTCACATCATCCCCTTTCTCAAATACCTCAGTGATACCACTGTCCTTTGACACTTACAGCTCTTCCTGCATCTTCCCTCAGATGACTGCACGTTTGCTTCAGTGCTCCATTTAGTGTGTCTGTCAGACAGCAATTCACCAGCCAGGCTAAGATCATGCCCTTCCACCAGCCAGCATCACTCTCTCTCCTCTTACCCCATCTATCCCTTTCTTCGTAGCCAGGGTAGAAGAACAAATAAAAATAAAAATAAAAATAAAAATAAAAATAAAAATAGTGTTGAAAGGAAAAAAAAAAAACACCCATTGAAAGTTCTATATCCAGCAAAAGTGTATTTCAAACTGAAGAAAAAAGACTTTTTGGGGTGCCTGTGTGGCTCAGTCGGTTGAGCATCCGACCTTGGTTTCTGCTCAAGTCATGATCTCATGTTTAATGAGATTGAGCCCCACATAGGGCTCTCTGCTATCAAAATGGAGTCTTCTTGGAATTCTCTCTCTCTCCACCCCCCTCTCTCTCTGCCCCTTTCTCCCTCAACATAAATAAATAAACATTAAAAAAGATGTTAGGCATGGATTGCGTTACTCTTCCCAAAAGCATCTGAAGTTTACAATCCCTCACCTTTGGAAACAACAAGAACAACAACAAGAAAAACAACAACAACCCAAAAACAAGTAATACGTTGTGAAACAAAAAAGGAAGGACTTTATCACTAGTAGATCTGCCTTGCAAGAAAAAAAAAAGTTCCTTGGAGGATACCTCAGTGGTTAAATACCTGACTTTAGCTCAGGTCATGATCTCATCATTCATGAGTTCAAGTCCCACAGTTTGTGAGTTCAAGTGCCACATCAAGTGAGCTCCAGCCCCACTGCAAGTGAGCATGAGCCATGCTTTGCGTGAGATCCCATTATCTCTCCCTCTCTCTCTGCCTGTCGTGGGATTCTCTCTCTGCCCCTTGCTTGTTTGTGCCCCCTGTCTCTCTCAAGAGAAAGGTCTTTAGAAAAAGGAATATGGATATAGGTTATAGATAAGGAATTCAGATCTATGTTTAAAAAAGAAGAGGATTAGAGTAGGAATAAGGGAAGGTAAGATAAAATATTTTATTTTTCTCATTCCCAACTTATCTGATAGATAACAATTTGTTTAAAGTGATAACAGCAGCAATATACTCGGTTGATCATAGCACATGGATAAGGAGGCAGATGACCTCAATATTAGAAGGCATGGGATGGAGGAATTGAGAAAGTTTTATGAGGTAGCTGCACTACCTGTGAAGTGGTACAGTGTGATTTGAAAGAGGAATTTGACTAGTTATAAATGAGTAATGCAAATGCAAATAAAGGGGATACCACTCCAACTGTTTAAAATAAAAAAGTATAATGAATATGCTAAGAGAAAGAAGAAAATGGAATATACCCACTGCTGCATTAACATCCAGAAGGCAGAAAAAGGTGAAGATAGAAAGGAAGCAAAGTATAAATGCAGTGAATAGAAAACAGTTACAAACATGGTAGATATTATTCCAACTATATCAATGCTCACATCAAATGTGAATAGTCTAAATATACCAATTAAAGCTCAGAGATTGTCACAGGAGATCCAAAAACAAGATGCAACTCTATATTGTCTATAAGAAATTCACATGAGATATAAAGGTACAGATAGATTAAAAGTAAAAGGATGAAGAAAGATTTATCATGCTAATGCTTATCAAAACAGAGTTGGAGTAATTGCATTAATTCCAGACAAAGCAAACTTCCAAACAAGGAAACTCTAGAGAGATAAAGAGTGTCATTATATAAAGAGATTATCTAGAGAGATAAAAGGGTCAGTTCTGTAAGAAAACAAAACAATCCCTAATTTTCTATGTCTAACAACAGAGAATGAAAATACATGGTGGAAAAACTTTTAGCATTTCAAGGAGAAAGGGAAAAATTCATTATGATAGTGGAGACTTCAACACCTTTCTGTCAGTGACGGACAGGTCTAGAAGGATATAGGTAAGGCTACAGCTGGACTAAGCAGTAGCAGTAATCACCTAGATCTAACTGATACGTATGGAATATTTTATCCAACAGTAGTTGAATAAACATGTTTCTCAAGTTCACACAGAACATGCACCAAGTCAGAACATGTTCTGGGCCATAAAACACATCCTACCAAATTTCAAAGCCTAGAAGCCATACAAAGTATGCTGTCAGGCCACACTGGAATTAAACTGGATGGAAAGCAATAATAAAAAGATAGCAGAAAAAATCCCCAAATGTTTAGAGATTTAAGAACATACTTCTAAATAACACATCAAAGAAGGAATCTTGAGAGAAATTTCAAAGTAGTTTGGACTCAATGAAAATTAAATACAACTTACCAAAATGTGCAGGGCGGGGTGAGGGGGGAACTGAAGACATGGCTTCCAGTAAAATGAACAGCACTGAATGCATTTATTAGAAAAGTAGAAAGATCTTCGGGCATCTGGGTGCTCAGTCGTTTTAGCATGCAACTCTTAGTTTCCGCTCAGGTCATGCTATCATGGTCATGAGATCAATCCCCTGTATTGGGTTCCTGCTTGGGATTCTCTCTCTCCCTCTCTCTGCCATGTCCCTGCTCACGTACATGCTTTCTCTCTCTCTCTCTCAAAGTAAGTAAACAAATGTAACAAAATCGAAAAGGAGAAATACCTTAAATTAGTAGCCTAAACTTCCACCTTAGGAAAATAGGGGAGGAGGTACAGTTGAAGGCTGCGTAGAAGAATAGAAAAAATAGTAATTAAAAAAATAATAATTAGAACAGATATCAATAAAATAAAAGATAGTAAAATACTGGAGATAATCAATAGAGAAATCAAAAGATGGTTCTTTGAAAATATCAATAAAGGCAAAGAACCCCTAACTAGGTTATCCAAGGAAAAAAGTAGGCACAAATGGCTAATATCAAAAATGAAAGAGACATAACCGCTACCGATTCCATGAACATCAAGAGGATAATGGAAAATATTATGAATGACTCTATGCCCCCAAATTTCATAACTTATATGAAACAGATCAATTATTTAAAAGATGCACACGATGGGGCACCTGGGTGGCTTAGTCAGTAAATGTTTGACTTCAGCTCAGGTCATAAACTCCTGGCCCGTGGGTTTGAGCCCTGTGTCAGGCTCTGTGCTAACATCTCAGAGCCTGGGGCCTCCTTCAGATTCTGCGTCTCCCTCTCTCTCTGCCCCTTCCCACCTCCCACTCTACAGCTCTCTCTCAGAAATAAATGAAAAAGTTTTAGAAAAATATAGAAAACAAATAAAAGACACACACTACTAAAACCCACATAAGGAAACATAGATTATCTGGATAGGCCTATATTTATTAAGTAAATAGAGTCAAGGACGAATAACCTTCCCAAAAGAAAGCATCAGGCCCACATGGTTTCACTGAAGAATTCTAGCAAACATTTACAGGAAAAAATGATGCTAATGTCCTATAATCTCTTCCTGAAAATAAAAACAGAGGGAAAACTTCCTCATTCTAGGAGGCCAGCATTGACAAAACAAGGTAAAGGCATTATTAGAAAGGGAAACTGGAGACCAGTGTCTTGCATTTTCATAGACACAAAATACCCAATACATGTTAGCAAATCAAATCCAACAATGTGTAAAAAGAATTATACATCCATAACCAAGAGGGATTTAGTACCAGTATGGAGACTGGTTCAATATTCAAAAATCAATTAGTTTAACCCCTCACAAAAATAGGCTAAAGAAGAAAGACAGGACAATGATCAGATGGTCTTAAAAACAGATGCAGACAAGGCAATTGTTACCTCCATTCATAATAAATAAAACATTCTCTCCACAAACTATGAGTCCAGGGAGACTTCATCAACTTGATAAAGGACTTTTATAAAACAAACAAAAACAAATCCCCACCGAAAAAGCCTACAACTAGCATCACAAAAGTTTCACCATTTCATGGGGTGCCTGGGTGGCTCAGTCGGTTGAGTGTCCGACTTCAGCTCAGGTCATGGTCTCACAGTTCATGGGTTTGAGCCCTGCATCAGGCTCTGTGCTGACCACTTGCTCAGAGCCCAGAGCCTGCTTCGTATTCTGTCTCCTTCTCTCTCTGTCTCTCCCCCACTCACACTTTGTCTCACTCTGTTTCTCAAAAATAAATAAATGTAGACACAAAAATTAAAAAAAAAATATTTCACCATTTCAGTGGGGAAGAATGGGATGCTTTCTGAAATGCTACTGTAGCTGATTATGAAGAGGCCAGGTAGGTGAAGTCACCTGTAGTAATAATGGACATAATTATATAATTCTATAAGAACACACCCAGAACAGGCCTGTTCTGTTGAATTGTTCCTGATTCTGCTACAACACTAACTGTTGATCAGTTAATACTTTGTGATTCCATCTTTAGAGGAACTAAGTATTGACAAACAAACGTCTCGTAACACTGAATGTATATTTATATTGTCAGAGGGACGTCATACACCAACTTAGAGCTACTCAGAGTAAATAGAGAATTACATGGAGCCAAAGTATTCCCTGCAAATGATATTTTTGTTTTTATATTATATTCTGTTGATTTTTTCCAGTTTTTTTTATATTGTTCCTTTTTTTTTTTTTCAAATCCCGAAGATTCTACAAATATTAAAGTTTTAGTCATTTGTTTAGAGGTGAATTTTAAAATCATCGGTATCTAGCTAAAACTGGCTGGCTGAAGAGAGTTTCCAGTTTCCATGAATGCAAATTAATAGATTCAATTAAGGGAACAAGCTTGAAAGCCAGATGTTGCTGTACCCCAAGGATAGGCCCCAGCTAGTTGAGAATCAGTGAGAATATATTACCTTTAGATAGCTCACAAACAGGAGCTTCTTAAATTTGGCTTTAGTATACACTCCACATAATAAATAAATGACAAGGAAAGTAAAACAGAACCACAGCAATGACTGCAATCTGTACAGTAAAAAAGACCCTCCAGGAGATAATACATGTGTGTACAAGTTGTACATTTTACAGATTTGAGGGTTACCATTCGCACTGTAGTTCATATAAATCATGCCTCCTAGAACTGTGCAGTATACAGCTTGTGCAACCAATAGCAACAAACTGAAAACATTCTGATGCTGCTATAGAATAGCAAATATATGAACAAGGAGTACAAAGTACATCTGAAGTTATAAGGTGTATAAATTGGATTCATATAAAAGAAAAAAAATCTCTAAATTGCCCTTCATTAGTACTAAAACTTTTGCTTGGTAAAAGACTCTGTGAAAAGAACAAAAAGACAATCTATGGACTTGGAGAAAATATTCCCAAATCATATATCCAGCAAAGGTCTTGTGTCCAGAATATCATATATTGAAGTGCGCAAAACGATGCTCCACAACACTAGGCTTCAGGGAAACACATTAAAACTTCCCTGAGATACTGCTATACACATATTGAAAATGTTTTTTTTCAATCTTTACTTATTTTTGAGGGATAAAGAGAGACAGAGTGTGAGCAGGGAGGGGCAGAGAGAGAGGAGATACAGAATCCAAAGCAGGCTCCAGGTTCCGAGTTGTCAGCATAGAGCCAAACATGGGGCTTGAACTCACAAACCGTGAGATCATGACCTGAGCTGAGGTCAGCTATTCAATCTACTGAGCCAACCAGGAGCCCATGAAATATATCTATTTTTAAAGACAATACCTAATACTTGCATGTGACCCATAAATCTGACTCCTAGACATTTGCTCTAGAGAAGTGAAAACTTATGTGTATAAAACAAAAACAAAAACAAAACATGCACACAAATGTTTACAGCAACTCAAATCATAACTGACAAAAATGGAAAAACACAAATTTCCTTCAGGAAATGAATGGTTAAACAAAAGCTGGTATATCCGTACAGGGAAACACTAAGAAACAGATGTATTGTAAAGGCATGATGTTGAATGAAAGAAACCAGTCTCATAAAGTTACCTACAATAAGGATCCATTTATATGATATTAAAGTTGGAGATAGATGGTTGCCAGGCCTCAGGGGTGGGGTGAGAGTGATTCAACATGAGGGAATTCTGGGAGCTGATGGAATTGTTCTCTTTGTGTCTAATTTTTTTTTGGGGGGGAGACAGAGAGTGAGAGTGGGGGAGGCACAGAAAGAGAGGTAGAGAGGGATAATCCCAAGTAGGCTCCGGGAAGTTCGTGAGCAGGGGCTCAAACTCAAGAACAGTGAGATCATGACCTTAGCCGAAATCAAGAGTGGGATGCTTAAGTGACTAAGCCACCTATTTGCCCCAGGAACAGAACTCTTCTGTATTATCACTGGGGTGACATTTACATGAGTATATACAATCTGTAAAACTCAAAGCACTATGCACGAAAAGAGTTATTTTATATAATGTTAATTACACAACAAAATGCATTTTCAAAAAAATACCACATCTGTCCTCATCTCTCCATTTCCTGCGTCCATCCTAATTTCTGTCATGTTCACCTCTCCTGGTCAACTGCAATGACTCCTTACCTGATTTCCTCCCAATTACCTTCTTCAATCTGTCTTTCTAATAAACTTATGAAATATTACCCCTGAATAAAGTGTTATAAGGAAAAAAAAAATAAGCCAGATCTAAATAGCTGCACCTTCCTTAGATCATGCATGTACACCACTCCCTATGGTATTTCTAACACGAAGACCCAATGTGCAAATACAATAAGCAGCCAAGGGGAGCCTAGTGGCTCAGTTAGTTGAGTGACCTAATCTTAGTTTCAGTTTAGGTCATGATTTCGCCATTTGTGGTTTCAAGCCCCAGGTCACACTCTGCACAGAGCCTGCTTGGAATTTTCTCTTCCCCTTCTCTCATCCCCTCCCCTTCCTCACACACACTGTAAATCAACCACCCACCCACCCACGCAACCAACCAACAAACATTAAAATAAAAATAAGCAGCCCAAATAGTAAGGGTTTGTAGTCTGTTACACATTTCTCCCATAGTTCAAATAAAAGCAAAGAAAACTTGACTATCGTGCTGGAATTATTTTTTTTTCTCTTATAAACAACTCGTTTTGCACACTTGCGGTTCATTTCTGTGTCTCCTCCTCTAAATGCAGTGCCCACTTCCTCCAGCAGTCCTAGTTGAAGTGAATTTCTAACTGCTTCAACTCAGTAACTTCTTCATTCTGTTGCCTTTGTCATGAAGACCTGGAACAAAAATCCATGAAAGAATGAACACCCCAGGCCTGGCATGCCAATACTAACACCTGGCAAACAGCAACAACGTCCCAGAGACACCAACTAGCAAACAATCCGTTGTCTATTTAGGAAACATGAGCGAGAAGATGGAAGAAATAGAACTTCCCAAAGGGAGCCTGAAAAAGAAAACCAAAAACAAAATCCACTGGCGTTAAAAAGTGAAAACAGGTAACACCAAGGTTTATCTCAATGTTATTGCAGGTGTTCCTGGATAGACTAGATGAACCTGAAGCAAATGATTTCTAAACAACAAAAACAACAACAACAGCAGTAGCAGCAGCAACAACAAGAACAAAACAGTCTTCTAAAATATGCATTGGTGTAATTTAGCAGATAATCAGAGCTGCAGAAACTAGCTTTATGTGGGAATAATCAGAATACCATAGCTACTCAGAGGAGTCACGCTTATTGCAAATAATTGGTGCTCAGGTGGTGTGATCACTGTATCACACAAAACCAAGTAAGGGTCTTAAAAAGGAGGAGGGAACCCACGCAGGGCAGCAGATGCCAGAACACATGGGGTGAATCAAGGGCTCAGTGAAACGGAAGACTTAATCACAAAGTGAACAATTTGCCTGAAAATGCTGCAGATTCAGGCCAGCACACAGGCCTCCAGGCTCCCTGGTATGAGTCCTTGGAATACCAGGGGCAAAGCAATGAACTTACAGCTACCAATCACTTCCCTGTGGCAAGCACGTTACCTGATAAAGCATCTCAATTGACCCTGTGTACAGAAGAAGGAATTGAGGCTGAAGGAGATGTTATAATTGCTCAAGGTCACAGAACTAAGAAAGTTATGGAAATGGCCGTTACCCCAAGCACTCTGACTTCTTAGTGCATTACATGCTGTCTCAAGTATGCAAAACTCAGCTTCAGTAACCCTTTTACCATCTTTTTAAGTAAATATGTTTTCAAAAAGTTTTGATTGTTGTATTTTCATTTTTATTTGTTTCCTTATGTCTTTTAATTTCTTTTCTAATTGTCTGGTTGACTGATTTGTTCTTTAGTAGGATGTTTTTTAACCTGTATGCTTTTAGAGGTTTAGCAGACTTTTTCCAGTAGTTTATTTCAAGTTCTAAACATTGTGATCTGAAAGTTTGCATGGTGTCATCTCAATTCTGTTATATATATTGAAGGCTTTTTGTGACCCAGTGTATGGTCTCTCTTGGAGAATGTTCCACGTGCACTCCAGAAGAAAGTATGCTCTGCTGCTTTGGGATGTAGAGTTCTAAAATATCTGACACGTCCTTCTGGTCCAATGTATCATTCAGGACCATTGTTTCTTTCCTGATTCTGTCTAGATTTTCTGTCCGTTGTTGTAAGTTGAGTCTTAAAGCCCCCTGCAATTACCACATTCTTATGAATGAGATTGTTAATGTTTGTGATTAAATGTTTTAAATCTTTGTGTGCTTCCGAATTCACTGCATAGTCATTATAATTGTTAGCTCCTCCTGATGGACAGACACTGTAATTATTTAATAATGCCCTTAAACATCTCTTGCTACAAACTTTAATTTAAAGTCAAGTTTGTCTGATATAAGTATGGCTAATACAGCTTCCTCTTGACTCCCAGTAGCATGAAAGGTAGTTCTCCATTCCCCCACTTTCAATAGTAATGTGTCCTCAGGTCTGAAAGGAGTCTCTTGTAAGATAGAAAATAGATGGGTCTTGTTTTGTATTATCCATTCTGATACCCTATGTCTTTTGGTTGGAGCATTTATTCCACTTCCATGCAGTGTTATTATGGAGAGCTATGGTTCCGAGGCAGTGTGATGTCTGTACTTTTCATGCTTGTACTGGTGTCTGTGGCACTTTGTGATACTTGTGACATTTCCCTCATAGAATCCCGCTTAGGATCACTTGCAGGGATGGTTTAGCGGTGATGAATTCCTTCAGTTTTGGTTTGTTTGGGAAGACCTTTACCTCTCCTTCGATTCTGAATGGCAGGCTGGCTGGATAAAAGTTTCTTGGTTGCATATTTTTCCTATTCATTACATTGAAGATTCCCTATTCCTTTATGGCTTGTCTGATTTCAGTAGATGGGTCTGCTCCTATCCCAATACTTCTACCTTTGTACGTTAAGGTCCACTCATCCCTAGCTGCTTTCAGAATTCTCTCTTCATGCTTGTATTTTGCCAGTTTCACTATTATATGTTGTACAGGAGATCAACTCAAGTTACATCTGAAGGGAGTTATCTGTGCCCGTTTGGTTTCAATGCCGGTTTCCTTCCCCAGATTGTGGAAGTTCTCAGCTATGATTTGTTCAAGGTCATCTTCACACCCCTTTTTGCTCTCTTCTGGAAATCCTGTGCTATGGATATTGTTCCATTTGATTGCATCACTTAGTTCTCTTATTCTCCCCTCTCGATCCTCAATATTTTCTCTATCTTTTTCTCACCTCCTTTCCCCCATGTTTTTATCTTCTAACTCATTTAGTCTCCCCTCTGTCTCTTCAATCCGCGCTGTGGCTGCCTCCATTTTAAATTGCCCCTCATTTATACCGTTTGAATTCATCATGACTACTTTTTATTTCCTTGATCTGTGCAATAATGGATTCCATGCTGTCTTCTATGCCTTTGCCAATCCCAACGATTCATCCTTTGACTGTTATGCTAAATTCTGATATGTAGCTTATATCTGTTTTGATCAAGTCGTTAGCTTTCCACTTCTTCCTGGAACTTCTTTTGAGGGGAATGTTTCTGTTTCATTATTTTGGCTAGTTTTCTCTCTCTTATGAGATTTACAAGCTTGTTATTTGCTCTGCACCTGCAAGAATTGTTATATGAAATGGGGGTCACACCCTGTGCAGGTTCTAGCCCTGCAGGTAGTGTCTCCTGGAGAGTGGTACTGGCTCTCTGTTGTTGTGGCATTGGCTCTTTGAGTTCTCTACTCGTCATGATGTTTTTGACCCTCCACAAGGTGTGCTTTTATTTGTCCCTGGAAGTAACCCTGGAAAGGAAAACAAACAAACCAACAAACAGGAAACAGAGACATGGAAGGAAACGTGCAACTAAAATAAATAAATGGACACACACGCTCACACACACAGAAAAACAGTCAGAAATCAAAAACAAAACAAAACAAACAAACCAGAAAAACCAGCTACAAGTAAAGAACAAGGTAGAGGCGTTGCTGTTGGAAGAACACATATAAAGAGGGAAATGACAGGAGTGGGGAAAAGGAAAAAATATATATATTGATCAGACTAGGAGGCTAAATGGCTTAATGCAGAGAGAGAGAGAAAGGAAAATAAGGAAGGAGGTGTGGGAACAAAAGGAAGATAAGTTTACCCAGGCAGAGAAACTAGATGGCTTGATTATTCCAGAGAGAGAGAAAGGAAAGTATACAAATATAGGTAGGAAATGTATCCAGGGAATGGATTATAAATGTCCGCTTAAACGAACCAACAAGCAGAGTTATCAACCTAAAAGAGGAAAGAGATAGGGAGGGAGAATATGTCTAACTAACAAGAGTTGTCCCGGAATTAATCCAGTCTATGCAGCATCATTGGTCCGGATGATGGACCGGCCTGGTTCCACAGCGCCTACCCTGCTCCATCAGATAAGCAGGTACCTAGCACAGAGGGGCGTGGTTTGGGGTAGGCTGGTCCCACCTCCGCTATGGACCCTTGACTGATCCCTGAGGCCCCGCCTTGGTGGTGGTGGTGGCGGTGGTGGTGGTGGTGGTGGTGGTGGTGGTGGGGAAATGGTGATGTCCAGCCTCGTCTCCATGACCTGGTGTACTCCGTTCCAGGTGTCCTCATTGTGCCCAGGGCACACGCAGGGTGGTCCTTCTTGCTCCGCTGACTCCTTTGGCATAGCGCTTGTCTAGGATTCGCAGACCCGTTCCGTGTGCTCTGGCACTGGGGAAGTGCCTCTCTGTACTGCTACAAATGTCTTCCTGGCTATCTTTGTGCTGCTGTGCTTCAGGGACCCCCGCCTTTTCCTGCCTTGGACTGCCCTGCTGACCTCACTGCTGAGCTTGGGCATGGTGGATGCAGGCAGGCATTGTTTTGTCCCACAGTGACACCCCCAGGGAGGGGGCCACTTTCTCCTACTGCAGACTGCGCCCTAGACCCAGCCACTGATCCGGGGGGTGGTGGATGCAGGCAGGCTTTGTTCTATTGCACAGCCCTCCAGGGAGGGGCTACTGTCTCCTTCTGTGGACTGTGCCCCTGATCTACCCCTGAAACCAGTGCTGGCTCCTCTCCTCCCCAGGTGCGCAAACAGGGAGCCTAGCCCCAGACCCAAGAAAGCCCCACAGTTAGAGATAAGATCCCTCTCAGTCCCAGTCCGAGGTTCTCCTCTTATCCATATACAGCCCTACACTTCCAGAGCCACTCTTTCTCTTACTTTTGTCTCTCCTCAGAAGGGAATTTCTTCCCTCCATTCCTACTTGGCCCAATTTATGTACCCCAGTTCACAATCAGCCACCTGTCATTTCTCAAGTTGTCTCATTTCCTTCAGGAGTATTCAGTGTGTTTTCCTCGCAGATTTTGGGGTTGAAAATACTTTGGCTTCAGCACTTTGTTTGAGAGACATGGGATGTACAGTTCCCCCTACTTCTCCACCATGTTGACCCCTCTGCCCCAGAAGGATTTATTTATAAATTGATGGACATCAAATTCTAGATCCTAATTTCTTATTAATGTTATTAGGATTAACCTCAGTACATACTTTTCGTTTTAAGAAAAATTCCCTGTGATTTGAATCCTTTGAAAATGAATTGAAGAGGCAATCCGATAAAATATCACATTCCCATACTGGGACTTCTCTCTCTCCATCTCTCTCTCCCTCTCTCTCTCTCTCTCTCTCTGTCTCTCTCTGTCTGTCTCTCTCTCTCTTTCTTTGCCACACACACACACACACACACACACACACACACACACACACACACAAACACACTTCCCACAGACTGTCAGAATCTCTCTAAGGTGCCGGCCCAACTCCATGGCCAGTACAGAAACTTCACCAGTACTCAGGACTAGACATCCCCACTAAGGTCTGCCCAGAACAAAATGGAAGAAAACAGCCTCTGTCAGTCCCACTCTCCTGCCTGTGCAGTTTCCTCCCTCCTGCCAGGTATCCCTGACCCCCACCCCACCTTGCTGTCCAAGCCCATTCTATAACTACCTGACAAACCTAGCTAGTGTTTGATTCTGCAGCAAAATGCAACAAAGTTTCAAAAGGTCTCAGCCCTCCCAGGCCAATGAGTCAGCAGGAAAACACCAGGCCAAGAATCACACTAGGAGAATTCTCATTCCAGCTGTACCACTTCCTTGCTGAAGATGCACAGTGAAGCTGTCTTCCAACAACAGTCTAGCTCCACATCTATAGGCCTCTAGCCCACCTGCATTGCTACCAGGGTCGGGGACACATCCAACAATTTTGTTTCTTGAGCCCCTTCTGGACTGTGTTTGCTTTGTTTAAAATGTCTACCTCTAGGATAAACTACATTTTGAGATACAAATATGCACAAATATGCAAATTCCCCAAGGGTAAAGACACGTCCAGGAGTCTGTTCTTGCAGTCATCCATGTTCCCAAAGCACTGATTTCTACCGTGTACATAATTAGAGAGGAGAAGCAGGCAGACACCTGCCCAATGACAATGAAAAAGCAACAGAAGGTGATGGAGAGCCCCCCTGATGTAGTAGCTGGAAGCCCAGAAGTCAAGAATTACCCACAACCACCACGGAGGCAGGGGTACACCTCGAGAACAGAGCCTGGCACACAGAGTCCCTCAGTCAGTTTTTGGTGAGTGGTGAATAAAGCCACAGGTGGACCAATAAACCGACAAGCAAGCGAGCAAAGTCTGACAAGGGAAAATCCACCTGTTCTATGGTGGTATAGACAAAGTAGGTGCTTTTAGCAATGACAGTAAGAGGGTAAACATTATAGAACAGGCCAATTAGTGAATTCTGTGGGTGGAATGTTTTCTCCTAATTACAATGGGCAGCTTATCCATCCTCCATCTCTGAAGCATATGGTAAGTGGACACCACATGCTGGGGACAACAAGTTCTGGAGTAAAGGAGTGGAAGTAACAAGTCTCCACCTTTGCTAGCATGCCAGTTTCCATTTACAGACCCTCCATCTGGCCCCTGGCCCTTTCTTCCTTCCACCCACCCCGATTACTCCCACATATTATGTCCTTACTGCAATCTTGCAATCCTTGGTTTTGAACCATCCTTCTAATCTGTTTGTTGTTGTTTGTAAGATCTGTCATTTATCTACGTAAAAACCTGGGAATTTTAAACAACTATACAGCTGCACGGCTCATGCTAGGTATTTAAACCTTGACATATTTTACCTTTCTCCTTTTCATTATTTAATATAGTTTTGAGAATTACCTTTTGCTACAATCACATAACTATTAACTTGGGTAATGGACATCCAAGTTTCCAGCTTATCTGTTTTTGTATCAGTGATTAAAATCAATCCCTATGTCATTGCCTTTTTAATTAACCATGGCTATGTTTTAGTTCTTTTATCACTGCAATACTAAATTCTCTGTTGTCTTCTATGCCTTTTTTCAAGCCCAGTGATTAATCTTATGACAATTATTCTAAATTCTTGCTGTTATACTGCTTTTATCTATTTTGATCAATTCTTTAATGGTCACTTCTCCTGGAATTTCGTCTGAGGGTAATTCTTCCGTTTCATCATTGTGGATAGTTTTCTATTCCTTATGTGTTTTAACTTTGTTGTTGTTGTTGTTGTTGTTGTTGTTGTTGTTGTTGTTGTTGTTTGGTTCTGTTCTGTTTTGTTTTATGTGCTCTGCACCTGAGAGCACTGCTACATTAAAGTGGGCTCATCCCCTCTCCATGGCCTGGCCCTTCTGGAGGTGTGTTTTGGAAAGTGTTACTTGCTTTGCATTGCTATGACTTTCGTTGTTTGATTTCTCATCTCAGAGTGAGTTTTGAAAATTTTGAAAATCAAAACACTCAGAGGTGTGCTGTGATTTGCTCCTTGAAGTACCGAATGAAGTAATTGGAGGTTTGCACTACCTTGACAGGGGTTAAAACACCTTAAGTTGCCATGGATGGATGTTCTTGCCCTTCCCAACAATGGGGGTTTCTCCTGGTAGTGAGATCCTGGAGATGTGATGGTGCCAAACCCCGGGCTCCACACAGATGGCTCCTCCGAAAGGCTCTGGGCAGCTGCACTTATGAAAGCCACTCATTTTCTGATTTCCCAGAGGTTACCTTGGGCAAAATTGTGGATTTTTTAAATTACCTGGCCCCATCAATTTCTTCTACCAGCCAGGTCTTAGATTGTAGGCAAATGATACCTCAGAGTTTGCTTTTCCCATTTGTAAAGGGCAAGTATACTGCCTATGTTCAGTATAGTTGTGAGATTATTGGTAATGCCTGTAAAACGTGTGGAAAAAATCCTGGCACATTACACTCAATAAACACTGTATTGTGTTTTGATTTCTTCATAGTTGTCACTACATCCATGCAACCTGTATCTCCAGGGTGGGGTCTTTTGTAGGTCAAAATGTAAGCTACACCATAGAAGCTATCAACGAGGCAAACTGTTTTTCCTATTCTTGAGGAGGTGACCCTTCCCTTTCTTGTATATGAATATTAACTTTGGTGGTAGAGATTATTGAAGACTTGAATGTATATTGCAGTCCAGCACACCAGGAGATAGTTAAAAGTCCCCTATTTCAGGCACTGTGGATATACATAATGAGCACCTTAGGTGTCAGGTGCTATTAGGTTCAAGTACACAGTGATAATCAAACATGCACACTCCATATATTCAGGATGTTTCAAACCTTAGCTACAAAAGGTACATGTGTAATTACAACTTGTGGCAAATGCTGTTAAATAAAAGACTAAATGTTATGAGAAGGAATGACACAGGGGACAAAATGTCGATTAGAGGATTGGCCAACAAAGGTTTCTTGGGGAGAAAAGTCCTTTATTCACACTTGGACCCGTAGCAAGAAAAGTAAGGAAACTAGCAAACACAAATGCATTCTAAGTGGCACCTACATGGGTCTAGTTTGAGAAACCAGGAGAAGAGACGGTCCCAATCACCTAAAGAAAGGAGAGTGAGGAAAGATGGCATTAGAGGGGTGACAAGGCAGGACTGCCAACGTCTGGTGGTCACGTTACAGATTCTATGTGTCATTTTGAGTACAGTGGAGATTAGAGGGTTGTTTTAAGCAGAGGAATGAACTGCTCAGATTCAGGATTTTTGGATTGCATTCCTGATGCAGTGAAAAGAATGAACTGGGATTTTGGTTGGAAGGGAAAGGCAGCATGGGGCTAAGAACGAAAATGGAGAGTAGGCAGAAGGTGGTGAGAAAATAGCTGGCTTGGCATATGTTGGAGGTGGAGTTGAGAACCCCTGCTGCTGAATGGATCACAGGATAGACGTTGAGGAGGAGACGACTGACAATGAGTCTCTTTCCCTCCTGAGCAACTGAAGACAATGTCCCATTAACAGAGAGACACAAGAGGGGTCTTAAGTTGGTCATGGATTTCAATTGCTTATTGATTGGGTATTAATTCACATACTTACAGAAGTTTGCTTAGAATTTTAACTTTTCATTGTTTTGTGTCTACCAAATTGCTTTGTTATTACCATCTTCAGGTTCTAACTGATGGTCTCCAATTCTTCGCTGTCAACAAGACCTTCTTACATAAGATTATGGAATTGATGGGTGATGTAGGTACCTCATCTTCTACCCAGTCTTGGTCATCGTCAAAAATACTTAATGGCCACTGTTGTAGAAGAACCTCAAACTCCAACAGGGTTGTTCTCACTGTTCTTGGAATGCCTGCCCCTCCTTTTTCCCCACACATTTGCTTTTGTCTCCTTTGTCCTTCTCCTTTCTGCCTGCCAGCTAGAATTTTGGTCATCCTTTAAGGTTCTTTGTGCTATGCCTCTGAGATGCCTTTACTGATCAACTCAGCTCAGTGGACTTCTCCTGATACATGAATCTTGACCTTGAAGTCTTACTGTGCTTTGTATGGTGTTTGGGTTTTTTCTACCCTCAAATATTGTAAGTTTCTTGAAGGCAAAGATGAGATCTTCCATGCTTCCAGAAACTTTTATAAACACTCAAACATGGTCAAACTTTAGAAATCATTCTTGGTGAAGTGGTGGAGTCAATGTCATATCAGATGGGAGGGGAGTCTGCTGAAGGAATTTTCGGATTCAAGCGCAACCTTGAAACAACGTTTACATCACAAACTAAAGGCAATTACCTAACTTCACAAAAATAATAACTTACTGCACATATCTTCACGTTTCACAAAAGAGTTCTATCATGACCTCGGTTTTCTCCTACCTCTCAATGCATATTGGAGACTGAACTTGAAGAATGTGCTTTCAGAGTTTTGTGATACCTCAATGTTAACTGTTGCAGTACTTTCTAGAGTCACATTGTTTGTTTTTGGCTTTCATTCTCTGACATATATTCATCAAGACAGATTCTGGTCATGAATCCAAAAAGCAGTTTCAGAAAACTAGAAAATTAAAGAGCACCAACTAAATTTTCAGTTGTAACAGTTACTACTAAGGAGATCTCATTTAATTCTGTCTTTATCTGGACCATGGAAAATTAACTCTTGCCTTTTCCAGTCTCAGTATTTATGGAGCTGGGATACCAAACTAGGGCATGTCTAGATATTTGATACCCTAATCTCCCACTCAAGTGTGCTGTATTATGGAACACATATTTTTCGAACATGTCTAAAGACGTTTCTTTTGAGAATTTGGGGAAATTTCAACATATTATGGAAGCCATGCAGAGTCTCTTAAAGCCTATAGGTAGTCTTTTTGTGTAGGAGCTTTAGCTTTATGAAAAAGAAGAAGAAGAAGAAGAAGAAGAAGAAGAAGAAGAAGAAGAAGAAGAAGAAGAAGAAGAAGAAGAAGAAGAAGAAGAAGAAAGAAGAAGAAGGGGGAGGGAGAGGGGGGAGGGGGAGGGCGAGGGCGAGGGCGAGGGCGAGGGCGAGGGCGAGGGCGAGGGCGAGGGGGAGGAAAGCGATGTCAATATGGCCACAAAATATTTTTTGCATTGCATTTTATTGTCCAGAAAGAGGAACCCATTGAGAATTCCTTAAACTGGATTCATCTCCTTTTGTCTGGGGATTTTAACATCTACCCTAGTGGTTCTTACCCCAAGCTCAAATCAGAATGATCTGTGGAACTGCCATCCAAACATCAGGGTGATTCTGATGTACAGCCAGGGTTCAAGGCTAAGGCAGCTAACTAAACATTAACGCGCTGTAGTAGATACGCTTCATGCTGAGCACAGTAAAAGGGAAATGTTCATAGCAGCCTTCTGAATAATAAGTACCGTATGGAAACATACATTCCAAACGTGAATCAACAGTAGAAGGGATAAGCAAATTGTTAAATAATCATGTAAGAGAATACAATGTGGAAGTACCAATCCCTGAGTTACACCTATGCAAAACAACATCGATGAGCGTTATAATGTTGAACGGAAGAAGCCAGATCTAAAGAAATGCATATTATTCCATTATATTTTTATAAAATTCAAACATGGACTAATTTAATCTCTGTTGCTCAAAGTCAGGATATTGATTACGTTGGGGAAGGGAGATGGAGCAGGAATGGGGAGTGATCGCAGGGAGAGAATTCATGGTGCTGGTAATGTTCTCCTTTTGGAGTTTCATGGAAGTTAGAGGCCTAAGGTTATACAATATAAAATTATGTATTTACTTTACATTTTCAGTATGTCCTCAAACCTATATGCTGAACTAATTGCAGAAGTTCATCTGTATTAAAAGCAATTGAATCCTTTGAAATAAGCTCTTTGGCCAAAAAAATAGTAACAAATTTGACAGAGGGATGGATCATTATGCGTCATGATTTGCTACTAGTTCTTGTTTTGTTTGTTTCTTTGCCTGTCTGTTTGTTGGCTTGCTTGCTTGTTTGTTCGTGTTTAATATGATGTGGTCCTGGAGCAGACCCACTGAAGATGATATTTTGGAAGTTAATATATTAATTAGAGTAAGTGGATTGATGAATCTGTTCACTAAAGTCTTTCCTAAAGCCAATAGCATATGGTGTAAAGCCAATTATATGATTTTCAAACAAATGTAATTTCTTATAAACTCAGTTTTTATGGACTCCTGTGTGGCTCAATTAGTCAAGCATCTGACCTCAGGTCAGGTCATGATCTCATACTCTGTTAGTTTGAGCCCGGAATCTGATTTGGATTTTGGATTTTCTCTCTCTCCCTCTCTCTTCCTCTCTCTCTCTGGCCCGGTTTTTACTCTTTCTCTCTCTCTTAAAAATAGATCAACACAGGGGCGCCTGGGTGGCGCAGTCGGTTACGCGTCTGACTTCAGCCAGGTCACGATCTCGCGGTCCGTGAGTTCGAGCCCCGCGTCAGGCTCTGGGCTGATGGCTCGGAGCCTGGAGCCTGTTTCCGATTCTGTGTCTCCCTCTCTCTCTGCCCCTCCCCCGTTCATGCTATGTCTCTCTCTGTCCCAAAAATAAATAAAAAACGTTGAAAAAAATTAAAAAAAAATAGATCAACATTTAAAAAATTAAAACAATGAAAAAAATAATAATGATGATTTTGAGACAGAGAGAGCACAAACAGAGAAGGGGCAAACAGAGGGGACAGATGATCCAAAGTGAGTTTTATGCTGATAGCACTGAGTCTGGTGTGGTGCTTGTATTCACAAATTGTGAGATCATGACCTGAGCAGAGGTTGGACACTCAGCTGACTCAGCTACCCAGGTATCCCTAGACTCCCATTGTAATCTAGACCTTAGCAACGTTAACACTGGACTATTTGAAACTATCCTTGATATGTTGAATGTACCTAATAAATTTATGAAATTGAAACACTTTATTTATTTAAATGATACTAGACTGAATCATTTATTTGAAATGTTATTTTATGACTATGGTACTCTTAAAGTTTATTGCAGAAAAGCTAGAAAATTTAAAATAAAAAAGAAAGAAAAATGGTCATAAGTCAAACACCTGGAGATAAGCATATCTAAACACCTTTTTTATGTTTATGTATTTTTGGCAGAGAGAGAGAATGAGAGAGAGATGAGCAAGAGTGAGGGATGGGAGGAGAGAGAGAGATAGAATCATAAGCAGGCTCCACGCTGTCAGTGCAGAGCCTAATATGCAGCTTGGTCCCACACACTGCGGAATCATAACTGAGCTGGAATCTAGAGCCAGATGCTTAACCGACTGAGCCATTCAGGTGCCCCTGGAGGTAAGCACCTCTAACACTGTGGTATAATCGCCACGGAAGAGGTATATGTACATGCATTAACCAAAATTAGCTATGTAGCTGTGAATCCCATTTCTGGTCATCTAGTGATACGAGCATTTCGCTAGGTCATAAATGTTCTGCAGGGCTATGAATTTTAAAGGCCACATAGCATGCCATAACCTATTTAAACACTGCTATTGATCATTTAGCGTGTTCCATTTTCTTGCTTCAATTAGTTGCTACAAGTAGAATTAGCTTTTCATGGTCTAGACACAGTTTAGTAAATGTCAATTAAAAAATAAAAAGAACTGCAGCCGGTAATGTGAGGCGGAGGAACAGGTATGACCAGATGTGGCTTCACCTTGTCTATTGCTGGCAGTGTTTACATCCTTCTCTCCCTCATCCTCTTTTTCTCCTCCTTGACCCACAACCTCACATCTTTATTCCTCCTTCTTCTCATCCTCCTTTCTCTGTCTATACTGGCCTCCTTGCTTCCCATCAGTACACACGTTCACACTCCTCCCTTGGGGAATTCATGGGTCCGTCTGCCTAGATCACCTTCCTGTCAGCAGGTAGTTCTCTCATTTCCTTGAGGTATTTATTGAACTGACACCTTTTTCAGCAGGACCCTCTGTGTCTAGTATTTCACCCTGTCTAGTATTTCACACCCCCTCCCCCAATTCTTCTATCCTCTCCAAGATGTATTTCCTTTTTTTCCCCATTCATTATTCCCTACCATAGTTTCTATTTCCATTATCTTTGTCAGTCCCCCCACTGGACTATTAAGCACCAAGATCACAGTGATCCTTGCTCCTTTTGTTCACTAGTGGATCCTAAGGGTGTAGACTGTGTTGTCTCACTCTAAATGCTCCAAAAGTTTTTATTGAATGATTCAATGAATCAACATCACTCCTTCTTTCTTATGAAAGTTTTATAATTTTGTACTTTACACTTACATCTATGATCCATTTGAGTGAATTTTTGTATAAGTTATGAATTTAGGTCAAGGCTTCTCTTAATTAATTAATCAATGAACCGACTAATTAAACAATTAATTACTTAGTTCATTGATTACTATTGCATACGAACACTTAATTGTTCCAGTAACACTTGATGAAAGACTATATCCCTTTTTCTGTTAGGTTGGCTATATGTCATTATCAGAAGTTGGGTGAGGATGCTTGTGTATGGGGTCAGTTTCTGGATTCTCTGTTCTATCTCTTGACCTGTGTCTCCATCTTTCTTCACTATCACACTGCCTTGATTACGGGAGGTTTATATTGAGTCTTAAAATTGTGCAACATGAGTTCTCCAACTTGGTTATTTTTCAGAGCTGTTTGGCTGTTCTAGTTCCTTTGTCTTTTCACACACATTTTAGGATCAGCTTGCTGATATCCACAAAAAAATCCTGGGATTTCGACTGGGATTATGTTGAATCTCTAGATCAAGCTGATAATTGGCATCTTACTAGCGAGGCTTCTATGGATAGATATGGCATATGTCTCCATTTATTTATATCTTCCCTGATTGATCCAATCAGCCTTCTGTGGCTTTTAGCATACAGATCCTATGCATGGCTGTTAGATTTAAATGTAAGTATTTCAATGTTTGGTGTGATAATAAATGGTTCTTTAAAAGCATTTCATATTCTAATTGTTCATTGCTTATGTATAAAAATAAAACTGAGTTGGATATATTGAGCGTGTATTCTGGGGCTTATTTAATTATCTTTGAGTTCTAGAAACCTGATGTATACCCCTTAGAATTTGTTTCATGTTGATAACCCCATGATTTAAGAGTCGCGGCAGTTTTCAGGGCACCTTGATGGCTCCATCAGTTGACTACCAGACTGCTGGGTTCAGCAGCTCAGGTCATGGTCCCATGGTCAGAGGATTGAGCCCCGTGTGGGGCTCTGTGCTAAGCATGGAGCCTGCTTAATCTTCTCTCTCTGTCTTTCTCTCTGTCTCTTTCTCTCCCCGTCTCTGCTCATTCTCTCTTTCCAAAATACAAATTGAAAAATAAATACATAAAAGAATCGAGATAATTTTTATTTTTACTTTTTCCATTCTGAAGGCCTTTTCTATGCCTTTTTCTGTACATGCCACACTTGTAATCAAGGGAGGTACTGGTGTGTATGTCGATTTGTACACAGAACTGGCAGATTCCTTGCTTTTATTGTCTCCTTCCTTGGATTTCTCCCAAACTTGCCCCAATCAAAATAGGATTCAGAGGGACCCTATTCTAGTTTCGGTTCAAGATGGCTGTGTAGGACGGCCTTGAACTCAACTCCTCCAAGGTGAAAGAAGATTTCGGCTACCTCCATATTGACCTGAAACTTTCCAATTGATTAACTTTTTCTTTCCAGCTTCTCTCCTTCTTTATGATTCTTTATTTTTGAGACAGAGGGAGACAGAGCGCAAGTGGGGGACAGGCAGGGATAGCAGGGGACATAGAATCTGAAACAGGCTCCAGGCTCTGAGCTGTCAGCACAGAGCCCAATGTGGGACATGAACCCATGAACATGAGATCATGACCTGAACTGAAGTAGGATGCTTAATCAGCCTAGCCACCCAGGCACCCCTTTCCGCACCCTCAACTTATCTCTTAATTCAGGATCCTGAAATCAAAGTATCACCTGATGGGAACTGAATCTACCGCTCTAGCAATAAGGACTGCCTGAGCCAATAAGGCTCCACCCTCAAGCCCAAGACAATGACGAACCTGAACTTAGTGACCACCTGTGTATACCTACCTCCTTTTGTCCCACATTTTCCTTTCATAAACCTGGAAGTATTTTCAGCACTTTAGAGAGAGTCTTTGATGTGAGTCTGCTGCATTTCTGGTGTCGGCCTCTGAATACATGTCCCATTTGTTTCACCTCCACTAGTTCCTTTGAATTGCGATCTTGTCAGTAATGGGTAGCCAAACCTCACCTTTTTGGGTTCCCTGGAGCTAGGTGCTCTTGTGCCTGAACTCCCTGACTATGTTTCTGGTGAACCAGCCAGAAGGTGTACTTCCAATTTGTCCAGCTCCCTGGGGATTGCACCCATTGATATAACAATTCCTCCTGAGGAGCTGAGGACTGACTGCACAGATTGTGCCTAACAAAACATAGAAAATTGAAAGACAACAGCAAGACAGAGAGACAGTAACAAAGGGAACACTCACCCCTAACGTTGCCAAGGGCAGTTGGGGAAGGACCAGGAAAGACTTCTCTGTCTTTGGGCAGAAAAAAAGAAAGAAAGAAAAAAAACACTGCAGTTTGAAAAGAGCAACTGTCATATAAAAGAGAGCATTAGAACTGTCAACGACAGAGGAGCCACAGGAGTTCTCTCTGGGTCATAGAGACGGGAGAATGGCAGGGTTACATTTTACATCCACATTTTTTAATGTTTACTTCTTTTTGAGAAGCAGAGAATACAAGCAGAGCAGGGGCAGAAAGAGGGGGACAGAAGATTCGGGAAAGGCTCTACACTGACAGCATCAAGCCCAATGTGGTTCTAAATTCATGAACTGTGAAATCATGACCTTAGCTGAAGTCAGATACTCTATCCACTGAGCCCCCAGCTGCCCCACATTCTCCATCCACCTTAAAAGCTTAGACCAGAGCAGGGTCCAGTTGCTGTAGCTGGCCTGCTGCCTCAGTAAGTTCCAGGCCCACAATACACACCAGCCCCAATTGCACTGGACACACACACCCACCCATGACATGCTTTCTCCCCTTAAACAATGCACTTTAAAGAGGAACTAGCATATAAAAAGAGCCATTCCTGGACTGTAACCCACCTCAGCTCCCACGGCCCCTTCAGGGCACCCTCTCAGTGGAAAGTCCTGGTACACCCTAGTTTATATCCACTTCAGCTTCAACTATATTGGCAAGGTATCCTCTGCATGTACAGCCCCCAGTGCCTTCAGCTTGTACCCACTTTAGCTTCACCTATCTTGCCCAGGAACCATCTGCATAGAGAGATCAAGGACAACCTGACCCCCAGACTGCTACGTTCTAGCCACCCTGTACAGGGCACCTATACACAGCACCCCAGCATGCCTCAACTTGCAATCATTTCAGCTTCAGCTGTCCTGCCAGGGTACCCTCAACACACAGAATCCTGGGACACCCCAGTCTGCGTTCACTTCAGCTTTAACTATCCTGACAGGGCGCCTGCTATGTAGAAAGCCCCAGGATCCCCAGTCCATGCAAGCCACGGCTTCAGCCAGCCAGCCAATGTTACCAACTAGCACACAGAGTCTACCCAGGGGGACAATCATATATAAGACAATTCCTTCAAGTGTAGGAGGAGTAGCTGCTCTGCCTCATCTATAGAAACAAATGCAGAAAGGTAAGCAAAATGGAGAGACAGGGAAATATGCTCCAAAAAGAAAGAACAATAAAAAAACCCAGAAAAGAGCTGAAAACGGAGGTAAGCATTTTGCCTCAATTAAATAAAGAATATAAATTAATGATGGTCAGATGCTTGCCGGGCTGCAGAGAAAAGGGAAGAACTAAGTGAGACCCTTAATTAAGAGATAGCAAACACACACAAAATCAGAGATCAAGAAGATAATAGCTGAAAGGTAAAAAAAAAAAAAAACAAAAACAAAAACAAAAACAAAAACAAAACACTAGAGGGAATCAACTGTAGAAGACGGCATGTGGAAGGACATATCAGTGATATGGAAGACAGATTAAGGGAAAGCACCCCAAATAAACAGCAGTTGTTCTGTAAGGCCCTATAACTTATTATTCCACCTTTAGAGGAGCAAAGGTAGAAATGGTGAACTTTACATGTGTTACTATGGCTATCACGTAATATTATTTGATATCCACGAATTTTAAGCAAATATACAACTTTAGGAAAACAACTTTAGGTTTCTAAGTTTCCGTTTTACTCTTAGAAAAATATTTTGTGCCTGAAATTTTTAGTTTCCCCGAAATGAGCTGCTGATACTGGCCATAGATAAAACCATGAAAATCCAATGTATATTCAGTCACTGCCCTGTGAAATCAAAGAAAAAAGCAGAAGATTGTTTTATGTTTGCTGTCTTAAATTATTTATTGTTAGAAGTATTTTCTGTTTTGCGAAGACTGGGTGGCTCAGTGGTTGAGTGTCCGACTTTGGCTCAGGTCATGATCATATGGTCTGTGAATTCGAGCCCCACGTCAGGCTCTGTGTTGACAGCTCAGAGCATGAAGCCTACCTCAGATACTCTCTCTCTCTCTCTCTCCCTCTCTCTCTCTCTCTCTCTCTCTCTCTCTCTCTCTCTCTCTGCCCCTTCCCTCCTCATGCTCTTTCTCTGTCTCTCTGTGCAAAATGAATAAACATTAAAAACATTTTAAGAGAGTTTTATGCTTATTTATTTTTGAAATATAGAAAGATAGAAGGAGGGAGAGAGAGAGTAAGAGAGCACAAGGTCGGATGGTGCAGAGAGACATGGATACACAGAATTCCAAGCAGGATTCAAACTCTGAGCTGCAGCACAGACCCTGATGCTGATCTAGAACTCATGAACCATAAGATCATAACCGGAGCTGAAGTTAGATGCTTAACTGACCCAGCCACACTTGCACCTAGTCTTTCTTTCTTTCTTTTTTAAATGTTTATTTATTTTTTTATTTTTAAAATTAATTTTTGGTGTGTGTGTGTGTGTGCGTGTGCGTGTGTGTCTCCATCTGTGTGTGTGTGTGTGTGTGTGTGTGTGTGTGTGTGTGTGAGAGAGAGAGAGAGAGAGAGAGAGAGAGAGAGAGAGGGAGAGAGATGGAGGGAGACAGGGAGAGAAAAAAGAGAGAGAGACAGGGGAGAGAGACAGAATGAATGGGGGAAGGGCAGAAGAGCAGGAAATACATAATCTAAAGTAAGGTCCAGACTTTGACCTGTCAGCAGAGGGTCAGATATGATTTGAGCTGAAGGTGAAAGCTTAACCATCCAGGAAGCATCCTCAAATAAGTGTATTTATCTATCTGCTTTCAAACAAGCTAAATTAACAGAGAGATGGCAATCTAATCTTCACACATACGTGTAATGAATAAATTTGTCCATCAGAAAATTTTGAACTAATCACCACCGTATCAAAGTTAGAATGGATTTTTACAGTATCCGGTTTACTTTCTTAAAATGTTATCACTTTGCACTTGTTTAGCTCTCAATCAATAATAGTAAATAGATTATTTTCTCATCTGATCAATTCTCTTTATAGGAACGCCCCACTAGATTCTTCCTATTGAACCATTATTTTGTCCTGCGACCTTTTTTTTGCCATCTGGCTTAATTTGAGTTTTTCTCTACATTTCTAGCATTGGCAAAACTGAGCATCTTGTCTTTGATGCCATGCTTCCAACCATGCTGATGAAATCTTTCACATCATATTACCTCAAGTTCATGGAGATTAGACAAGTTTCATGGCTCCTCCAAGGTTTGTTTGTGGTTTTGAATGGTACAGTACTGGGGAGAATTAGATTAGTCTTACAAAATTTGTTTCCCCAAAGCTGCACTAGCACATACTGATAGTACATATTAGAGTCAAAGTCCATATAAATTGGTTACTGAGAGTTACTTAACGTGAAGTTTACATACAAGCCAGAAAAAAAAAAAAAAAAAAAAAAAAAAAAACAACTCTGGTATTGGGCTCCTGGGTGGCTCAGTTGGTTAGGCCTCCAACTTTTGATTTTGGATCAGGTCATGAGATCATGGTTTCATGAGTTCAAGACCTGCATCAGGCTCTGTGCTCACAGCATAGCGCCTGCTTGGGATTCTGTCTTTCTCTTCCCTCTCTGCCTTTTCCACACACACGCTGTCTGTGTCTCTCTAAAAGGAAATAAAAATCTTCTAAAAAAAAAAAACAAAAAAACAAACTTCTGGTCTCATTAATTTATAAGTGACAGGGAAATTGTCAAATGTTGTTTTACAGAGAAAACACAATTCCAGTATACTCTTTATATCGTGCTTAAAACTGCTTATTTTGAATTAATTATTGAACACAAAGTGTTCCTTGCTCTTGAATAAAATCAGTGTGCTGTCTTAGAAGGATACTGCGTGAACGCTACAAAAGAGGCAGGGAGTGAAGACCAATGCAAGCTTGAAACAAATGATGAACGTGGGTAACACCACTGATGTGACTGGCCATATTATTCTATGTTATTATATTATAATGTTATATTATAACATATTATTTATGTTTGCTTGATTTGGGTGTTCTGATTCTTAGTTATTAGGCAATAATAGAGACACTCCTACTGAAATGAGCCCAGCTGGAAATAATGAATCACCCCAACTCACCTGTCACACGTTGGTAGCCATCTGTGCATCTGGCAATCTGTGGAAAATCCATATCTGCTAGTTGAATGAGAAACACGTAATTTAAATCCTTTATCTTACATCGGACCACCATCTCCCTATTCCTGCCTTGGTACCTGCAAGAAGATTCTCTTTCATCTTCCCCTGGAGCATCGTCTACCAAATCTTGCTGGGAATATTTATCTTTCCATCTCCCTGGGAGCCCGATCTCCATCATCCTGCCTAGGAAGGACACCTTGGGACATCCTTCCAGAAAGCATCTTCTCCAGCATTTTGCCTAGGAATGCAACTCCCTAATCCTTCCTGGAATAGTGATCCCCTACATCTTTCCTGGGACCTAAATTTCTGTCATCCTGCCTGGGAGTGCCAACTCCATCATTCAGAGAGGAAGCAAGGCCTCCCTCATTCTGCTCTCAGCCACTGTTTCTCTCATTCTGCCTGGTAGCACAGTATCCATCACTCACGTTGAATGGCCTTGAAGGCCATTTCCACCATTTTTCCTGGGAGCAGCATTTTGGTTGTCATGTTTGCTGGCACTGTCTACGTCATCATCCTGGGAGCACTGTATCCTTCATCCTGCATGAATGTGAGGTATCCCTGATCCTCCTGGGAGGACAGTCTCCTTCATTCTGCTTTCCAGTGTGATCTCTGTCATACTTCCTGGGAGTACAACCTATGATATCTTCTATAGGGGATGAAGTCTGGCATACAGCCTGGTAGCCTGATTTCTTTCATCCTAATTGGGAGCTTCCTGTCCCTAGTCTTTTTTTTTTTTTTTTTTTTTTTTTTTTTTTTTTTTTTGGAATGCGATTTTTGTTGTTTTACCTTGGGGTGTCATCTCTGTCACCATGCCTGCAGCTATGATCTCTGTCTTTCATGTTGGAAATGCCATGTGCATCATAATGGTGGCACGCATGGTATCTTCAACCTGCCTGAGATCACGTTATCCACCATTGCCTGGGGATATGAACTACCTCATCCTGCCTGAAATCACCATTTTGTCATCCTGTGTAGGAATGCAAAATCTCTTATCCTGTGTGGCGGTGCATTCTCCATCATCCTTTCTGTGAGCTCATCCTTATTATCCTGCTTGAGAGCATGAAATCATTCATCGTACCTAAAAGCGCCTTGCCCTTCATTATACTTTGCAGTGTGATTTCCTTCAATTTTCCTGGGAGCACCATCTACCTTAGCCAGCCTCTGATCATGATCCACATCATGCTCCCCTGGTTTGCTGTCTCTGCTGTACTGCCTCTGAGTGCTGTACCCTTCCTTCATCCTATCTGGGAGCACAATCTCCTTCAACCTGCCTGGGAAGTCAGTCGCTGACATCCTGCCTGGGAGTGCCTTCTATGTCATATTTGCTGGTATCATGTTCCCCATCATCCCGGCTTGGGATACAGTCTCCATCATCTTTCCATGGAGCACCATGTCTATACTCTGGTCTGGGAGCACAATATGTGACATCCTGCCTGCCTAGGAGTCCTGTATCCATCCTCCTGCCTCGAAGGGTCCTCTCCTTCATGATGCCTGGGAATGCAATCCCATAATCCTTCTTACAAGCACGATCTCTGTAATTCTGTCTGAAGGAATACCTCCAATTTATTATCTTGGAGAGCATTCTTGGTCGTCCTGAATGGGATCATTGTCTCCTTTATCCTTTTGGGAACAGATCTTCATCATCTTGCCTTGGAGCTCCCTCTTTCTAATCGTACCTAGTAACATGTTCTCCTCATTCCCACCCTGGAGCACTGTCTACATTTCCTACCTGAAAGTGCCTTCTCCTTAATACTGACCGAGAGCAAGAAACCATCGTTATGCCTAGAAAGGCTGCCTCTGTCATCCTGCCAGGGAACACAGTCTCCACCAGCCTGCCTAGGAGCAGTTCTACCTCATTCTGCCTGAGATAGCAATGCCAGTCATAATTAAGAGCTCCAAATGCATCATCCTATCTGAAAGCAATTCTGAGACATACTGTCTGGAACACAATCCTTATCATCCTGCCCAGGAGCTCCATTTCAGTCGTCCTACCTGGTAACACAATACCTTTCATCTTGCCTCAGAGCGCCTTATGGTCATTTACACTGCTAGAGCAATCATCCTCATACTGCCTGGGAGATCTGCCTCCATCATCCTGTCTGGGTGCCAGGGAGAAGGATGTGTTTCATCCTGACCTGGAGTTCTGTCTATGGTTCCTGCCTGGGAGTTCTTTTGTCATCCTTCCTTGGAGGTTTATCCCCACATCTTGCCTAGGAAGGTCATCTCTGACATCCTGCCAGGGAGCATCTTCTCCAGCATCTTGCCTGGGAGCACATCTGTCTCATTCTGCCTTGGTTGAATTTAGGATAATCTCTTTCTTCTTGCCCTGGGACATTTTCTTACAGCCCAGCCTGGAGCACGTATCCCTCACCCTTCCTGGGAGTGTGATCTCCATCATCTTGCCTCAGAATGCCAACTCTGTCATCCTTCCAGCGAACATTTCTGCCAACATCTTCCCTGGGAGCCTGTCTCCCTCATCGTGCCTGGAAGAAGAGTCGCCTCCATCTTTCCTGGGACCTCCAACTCTGTCATCCTGTCCAGGAGCGCCAAATATGTCATGCTGGCAGGAAGCTGAATCTATTTGGAGCACCGTTTCTTTCATCTTGCCTTGTAGTGCAATATACCCATCCTGCTTGGAAGTCATTATATGCCTTTTTGCCTGACAGCACCATATCCATCAATCATCCTGGATGTGTGGCCACGAGTGAGGGTAGTCACCTTCATCCTGTTTTTCGGCATGCTCTCTGTCTCCCTTCCTGGGAGTAAAATGTACATCATCCTATTTATAGGATCATCTCCAACTTCCAGTCTGGGAGCCTCTTTTCAGTCATCCTACCTGAGAGCATGATTTCCTTTATCGTATTTTGGAGTGCCCTCTCCATCGTCTTTTTTTTTTTTTTGGCGGGGGAGAGGCACATGATTTGTTTTGTTTTACCTGGGAGTGCCATCTCCACTAGCCTGCATGGGACACGATCTCCATCCATCAGGGTGGAAATGCCATTCTGTCGTTGTGACAGGGTGTTTGGTCTCTGCATCCTGCCAGGGAACAGGATATCCACCAACAACTTGGGACACAAACTCCACCATCCTTCCTGAAAGCGCCCTTTTGCTACATGCATAGTAGAGCAATATCCCTTATCCTGTGTAGGAGCACCTTGTCCATCATCCTTTTTGTGAGTGTCATCCCCATAATCCTGCCTAGAGAAGCATCTCCTTCATCCTACCTGAGAGAGCAGTGTCCTCATGATCCTGAGAGTGTGATTTCCTTCCACCTGCCTGGGAGTGCCTTCTACCTTTTCCTGCCTCAGAGCCCAATCTCTGTCATGCTCCCTTGGTGCACCATGTCCTTTATCTTGTCTGGTCATATGATCTCCTTCAACCTGCCTTGGTCTCAGTCATCAACATCCTGCCTAGGAGAACCCTTTAAGTCATCCTTCCTGGTATGCTGTTCCCTGTCATCCTGCCTCAGAACGCCATCTCCATCAGTTGTCGTGGATCACCGGTTGCCCTATCACCTTCAACTGCCTTGGACTCAGTGTGTGGACATCCTGTGTGCGACCACCTTCTACATCATCCTTCCTAGTATCCTTTTCTCCATCATGCTGCCGTGGAATGCCATCTCCATCATCCTGCCATTAAGTCTGTATGCGTCCTACTGCCTTGGGAGCAGTATGCCTGTCATCCTGTCTTCCTAAAAGTGCTGAGTACGTCCTCCTTCTGGGAAAGGCCATATCCTTTATCATGCCATGGAAATCAATCTCCCTCTCATGATTGGGAGCATGTATTCTGTCATTGTGGCCTGAGGAAGATCTCTGACATATGTTCTGGGAGAGTGATCTCAGTCTTTTTGCCTGGGAGAATATCATCTCTGTTCTCCTTTTGGAAATTTAATTCACGTCATTTTGTCTGGGAACATCATCATGGTCATCCTTTATGGGAGCATAAACTCCCAATCCCCACCATGCAGCACAGTGCAGTTCCTGCCTGAGAGTCACTTCTGTGTCATAGTGACTGGGAGTGATAAACGCTTGTCCTGCCTTGAAAGGCTGTATATGGCATCCGCTCAGGAAGCACTATCTCTGTCATCTCGCCTAGGAGAATTTCCCCCTCATCTTGCCTGCTATAGTGATTGTCTTTCACATGCCTGGGGATTCCAAGTCCATCATCCCGCCTAGAAGCATGTTCTCTGACATGCTTTCTGGAACATGGCCTCTTTCATCCTGCCTGGGATCACTGTTTCAGTAATTCTCCCTGGTAGCACAATATCACTCAGCCTGTCTTGGAACAAACACCTTATGGTCTCTTACCCTGGTAGAGTAATCGTCGTTGTCCTGCCTGTGAGCACTGTTACCATCACCCTGCCTAGGAAGACCACCTCTGTCATCCTGCCAGAGATCATCTTCTCCACCACCTTGCCTGGGAGCACATCTCTCTCATCCTGCCTGGACGTGTGATCCCCTTCTTCTTCCCTGGAACCCCCATCTCTGTCATCAGGTCTGGTAGCACCAACTCTGTCATCCTGGTAGGAAAGACAACCTACCTCTTTCTTCCTTGGAGCGATGTTTCTCTCATCATGCCTGGGAGTGCATTATCCCTTATCCTGGCTTGGATAAGGGATATTTTCTGTCCTTTTGTCTGCGAGCTCCATTACCATCATCCTCACTGGGAACACCTTCTTTGTCATCCTTCTGGGGGTGACAAATCCATCATCCTCCCTGTGTGTGTGGTCCCTCTGATCCTCCTGGGAGGGCAGTCTCCATCATCCTGCTTTACAGCGTGTTCTCTGTCACCCTGCCTTGGAGCACGGTGTACGTTATCCTGTTTACAGGAAGATCTCTGACATCCAGTCTGGGAGTGTTATTTTGATCATAATACCTGGAAGTGAGACTTCCTTATTCCTACATGGGAGCGTCTCCTCCATAAGTCTTTTGGGAATGTGATATGTGTTGTTGTATCTTGCAGTTCCATCCCCATCACCCTGGATTTGGACACCATCTCCGCCTGACAGGTTGGAAGTGCCATCTCCATCATCCTGGCAAGGTGCCAGGTATCCGCATTCTGCCAGGGAACATGGTATCCACCGTTGCCTGGGGACAATAACTCCATCATCCTGCCCAGGAACACAATTTTGTCATTCTTCCTTAGAGCTCACTATCCCTTTTCCTGTGTTGGAGCACTTTCTTCATCATCCTGTCTGGCAGCACAATTTCATTCACTCTACTTCAGGGTGCTGTGTCTTCCATTATGCTTGGCAGGATGATTTCCTTAGAGCTTCTTGGAGGGCAGTCTATCATATCCTGCCTTGGAGCAGGCTCTTCATCATGCTCTCTTGGTCTGCTGTGTCTGTTGCGCTTCCTGGGAGCACAGTATGCTTCAGCCTACCTCCGAGCAAAACCTCCGTCAACCTTCCTGGGAACCAAGCATCCGATGTCCTGCCTCGGGGTGCATTTCACCTCACCTTTACTGCTATCGTGTTCCCCACCACACTGACTTTGAACACTGCCCCATCATCTTGCCATGGACCAGGATCTCCATCCTCCTCCTCCCTGGGAGCATTATCTCCTTCAACATGCCTGGGCCACCTTCTCTTTCATCATACCTGGGAGATTTGTGTCACTTAACTTGCCGAGGAGTGCAATCCTCATCCTCCTTTGGAGCACAGAATCCATCCTTCCTGGGAGCATGATCTCCTTCAATTGGTTTGGGAACCCAGTCTCTGATCTCCTGCCTGCCTGGGCGTGCCCCCTACATCATTCTCCTGATACCATATTTGCCATCACCCTGCCTTGGAACACCATCTCCATCATTTTGGCATGGAGCGCCATCTCGGTACACCTGCCTGGCAGTACTGTATCTGTCATTACGCCTGCCTGGGAGTGCTTTGTATGTCCTCCTGCCTGGAGGCTTGATGTTACTCATCCTGCTGTAAGTACTGCCTCGGTCCTCCTGACTGGAAGACGCATCTCCTTCAGGATGCCTGAGAACACAGTCTCTCTCATCACGTCCAGTAGCACAGTCTCTACTGTTCTGACGAGAGGAAGATCTCTGACAAATGCCTGAGAGAGCCATCTCAGTCTTCCTTCCTGGGATAGTCATGTCCATTCTACTTTAGGGAAGGTGATTTCCAATATCTTGACTGGGAGTGCCCTCTTTTCATCCTGACTCACTGCATGAATTCCTAGTTTCCTTTCTGGAGTGCAGTCGATGCTTCTTACCTGAGAGGACTTTCTCCCTCATACTGACTGGGGTCAAGAAACCATCACACTGCCTAGAAAGGCAATCATCGTGCCTGGTAGTAATTCTCCAATGTACTGTATGTAACACAATCTCCATCAACCTTCCTGGGAGTGCTGTTGTGGCCACCCTACCTGGTAGCATAAAATCCCTAATCATGCCTCAGAGTGTCTTGTGGTCATTGATCCTGGTAGAGCAATCACCATCATCCTGCCTGGGAACACCATCACCCTCTTCTTGCCTCTGTACCTGGGACAATGATCTCTTTCATCCTGCCATGGAGAGTCATCTAACAAATCCTGCATGGGGGTGCTTATTCGTCCTTCCAGAAAATGCAGTCTCCACCATCCTGCCTCAGATTGCCGTCTGCATCATGCCACCAGAGGGCATCTTCCCCAACACCTTGCCTGGGAACACGTCTCCTTCATCTTGCCTGGAAGAATGGTCCCCTTCATCTTGCAAGGAACCGCCAACTCTGTCATTCTGCCCAGGAGGACCAAATCCTTTTCATCCTGGCAGAAACCACCATCTCCCGCGTTCTACCTTAGGGCACCATTTCTCTCATCTTGCCTGGCAGTGCAATGTCCCTCATCCTGCTTCAGAGGTCTTTATCGACATTTCGCCCTGGGAGAGCCATTTCTGTCATCCTGCCTGGGTGGATGGTCTCCCTCTCCCTCTTGACCTGAAGGAGTTCAGTGTCCTTCATCATGCCTTATAGCATGATCTGCCATCCTGTCTGGAAGCATGCTCTTCATCCTGTTCAGATGACGATCCCCAACATCCACCATGGAACTGTGTTTTTTGTCATCCTTCCTAGGAGTGCTATTTCTTTCATCTACTTGGGAGCATCCTCTCCCTCATACTTTTTGGGAACATGTTTTCTGTTCTTTTACCTGGGAGTGCTTACTGGGGCATGACCTCCATCCTTCAGGGTAGGAGCTCAAGCTCCGTCATTGTGGTGGGGAGCATGGCATCTGCATACTGAATGGGAACACGATATCCACTCTTACCTAGGGACACAAACCCCATCATCCTGTCTGAAAGTGCCATTCTGTTATTTTGCCTAGGAGCGCAATGTCACTGTAGGGACCATTTCTCCACCATCCTTTTTGAGATTTAGTCTCCATCATCCCTTCTGAGAGCAAGGTATCATTCACCCTACCTGAGAGCTACAAGTTCTTCATTAGGCCTGGGCGTCCTATTTCCTTCAAACTGACTAGGAGCACTGACTATCTTCTCCTGTCAGTTGTGAACTCCATCATGCTCCCTTGGTGTGTCGTTTCTTTCATACTTCCCAGAAGCCCTATGTCCTGCTTTCTGCCTGGGACCATCATCTCCTTCAACCTGTTGGGGGAACTCAGTCTCGAAATCCTGCCTGGGAACTCCTTCAACGTCTCCATTTCTGGTATCGTGTTACATGTCACCCTGCCTTGGAACACCATATTCATCAACGTGGCCATTAGGTGCCGTCTCGGGTTTACTCCCTGGGAGCACTATATCCACCATTTTGCCTGGCTAGGAGTATTGTGTAGGTCCCCCTGCCTGGAGGCCTTATTTCTTCCATCGTCCGTGGAAGTGCTGGCTCTGTCTTCCTGCCTGTAAGGGGGATTTGTTTCTTGATACCTTGAAATGCACTTTCCCTCAACATGCCTGGGAGCGTGATCTCTGTCATTCTACCTAGAAGAGGATCTCCAAAATATTAATTGGCAGAGCAATCCTGGTCTTCATGCCTGGGAGCATTTTCTCCTTTTGGGAATGCGATTTCCATCATTTTGCCTGTGAGCACCCTCTTTGTCACCCTGACCGGGATCATGATCTCCTACTTCCCACCTTGGAGTGAAGACTACAACTCTTGCCTGACAGTGCCTTCTGCCTCATACTGTCAGGGAGAAAGAAATTGTCATCATGACTAGAAAGGCCACCTCTATCATCCTGCCAGGGGGCACTATCTCTTTCATCTGGCTTAGGAGTGCTTCTCCCTTGTCCTGCCTGGGAGAGTGATGTCCTTCATCCTATTTTGGAACTACAGGGTAATCCAGCGTGGAAACGAGGTATGAGACATACTGTCTGGAACATGATCTCTGTCAACCTGTCTGGCAGCGTTTTCCTCATACTACCTGATAGCACCATATCTCACATCCTGCCACGGAGTGATGTACAGTCATTTACCCTTGTGGAGCAATCATGGTAACCCAGCCTCAGAGCACAATCACTAGCATCCTGCCTAGGAAGTCTGTATCAGTCATTTTACCTGGGAGCATCTTTTCCAGAATCTTACCTGTGAGTGTTGTCTCCCTCATCTTGCCTGGAAGTATGGCCCTCCTCCTCTTGCCTGGAACCACCATCTCTGTTGTTCTGCCTGGGAGTGCCAACTGCTTCCTCTTGGCAGGATGAATAATCTCCCTTATTCTGTCTTGGAGCACCATTTCTGTCCTCTTGTCTGGTAATGCAATATCAGCCATCCTGCCTTGGAAGGCCGAATCTGTTAATTTGCCTGGAAACATTATTGTCATCCTCATGCCTGGGAGTGCCTACTTTGTCAGTCTCTTTGTAGCCCTGTTTCCATCATCCTGCCTGGGGGCATGGTCTCCTTGATCCACTTGGGCAAGTAGTCTCCTTAACCCTGCTTTACAGCATGATATCCGTCACCCTGCCTAGGAGTGTGATAAACATTATCCTGTTTAGAGCATGAACTCCAAAAGCCAGCCTGGGACAGTGGTTTTGGTCATCTTATTTCAGAGCATGATTTCCTTCATCCTATTTGGGAGTGTCCTCTCCATCACGCTTTATGGTAAAGTGATTTCTTTTGTTTTACCTGGGAATGCTCTCCATCACTTTGCTTGGAGGCATCATCTCCGTCCTTCAGGGGGGAAGCAATATCTCCATCTTTGTGGCAGGAAGCATTGTAAAGGCAGCCTTCCAGTGAACACGATATGCACCATTGCCTGGGGACACAAACTACATCATCCTACTTCAAAGAGCCATTCTTTTATGCTGTCAAGGAGTCCAATATCCCTTATCCTGTGTAGGAGCACCTGCTCTGTCATCCTTCCTGCTAGAGCAGTCACTGTCATCCTTTCTAGGACCACAATACCTTTCATCCTACCTGAGAGCGCTGTGTCCTTCATTATGCCTGTGAGTGTATTTTATTCAGCTTTCCTGGGAACACCACCTGATTTATCTTGCCTTGGAATGAGATCTCCATCATGCTTCAGTGGTGTGCGGGATCTGCTGAACTGCCTGCGAGCGCTATGTCCTTCAGGTTTCTTGGGAGCATGTTCTCCTTCACCTGCCTTGGAACTCGGTCTCTGACTCATGCCTTGTAGTGTCTTCTCCCTCATTCTTCCTGGTATCATGTTCCCTGTCCTCCTGCCATGGAACACCATCCCTACCTTTTGCCATGGAGAGCACCTCAGTCTTCCAGCTTGGCAGCACAATATCGGTCATCCTGCATGCCTATGGATGCTCTGTGCAATCTCCTGCCTAGAGGGCCACCTCTTTCATGATGCCTGGGAATGCAATCCCCATCATCCTATATGTGAGCGTGATCTCCTTCACTCGGCCTAGAGGAAGATCTTCGACTTATCCTTGGAGAGCAATCGTGTTCTTCCCGCATGGGATCATCACCTCTATCATCCTTCTGGGAATGTGATTTCCATAATTTGTTCTGGGGCAACCTCTTTGTCACTCTGCCTGATAATACGATCCCCTACTTCTTGCCCTGGGGCACAGTCTAGGATTCCTTGCTGAGATTGCTTTCTTTGCCATCCTGACTGCGAGCAAGAAAAAAAAAAATATCATTCTGCCTAGAAAGGCTGTCTCTGTCATCCTGTCAGGGAACACAGTGTCCATCATCCTGCCTAGGAGCGATTCTCACTCTCCTTTCTGCCCGGGAGAGTGATGTACTTCATCATAGTTAGCAGCACCAACTGCATCACCCTCCCTGGAAGCAAGTTCGTAGACATACTGTCTGGAACATGACCCTCATTATCCTGCTTGAAAATGTTTCACTCATCCTGAGAGATGACCCTTCTTTGTAGCACAATATCCCTCATCTTGCCTCAGAGCACCTTACAGTCATTTACCCCGTCAGAACAATCATCATCATCATCATCATCATCATCATCATCATCATCATCATCATCATTTCTGGACAGCCACCTCCACCATCCTGTTTCGGTGACTGGGAGAAGAATCTCTTTCATCTTGCCCGCAAGCACCTTCTCGGAATACTGCCTGGGAGCACTTATTTGTCTTCTTCCTGGGAGCATGATCTCCATCATCCTGCCTAGGAAGGCAGTGTCTGTCATCCTGCCAGGGAGCATGTTCTACAACATCTTGATTGGGTGCTCATCTCCCTCAATCCTGCCTGGAAGAGTGTTCTCCTTCGCCTTTCCTTTGGCTGGCTTCTCCATCACACTACCTCAGTGCCTGGGAGAATGGTCTCTTTTACCCTGTCCTGGGGCATGGTGTACCAAACCCTCCTGCGAGTGGTTATCTATCTTCCTTCCTGGAACCACCGTGTCCAACATCCTGCCTCAGAAGACCATCTCCTTCATCCTGCTAGGGAGCATATTCTCCAACATCTTGCCTAAGAGAGCACCACTCTTATCCTGCCTGTAAGAGTCGTTACCTTCATCTTGCCACGGACCCGCCATCTTTGTCATTATGCCCAAGGGCGCCAACTCCAGCATCCTAGAAGATCTCACTTGTTTCTCCCATCCTGCCTGGTATTAAAATATTCCTCATCCCTGTGAGGGCCTTATCTTTCATTTTCCCCAAGAGCACCATATTAATAATCTTGCCTGGGTGCATGGTCTCCCTGTTCCTCCTGACCTGAAGGAGGGAAGTCTCCTTCATCCTGCTTTGCGGAGTGATCTCTGTGATTCCGTTGTGAGCATGATCTATGTCATCCTGTTTCATGGACGATCTCCACTATCCAGCCTCAGAACATGTTTTTAGTCATCCTACCTAAGAGTGTTATTTCCTTCATTCAACTTTGGAGCATATTCTCCGTAATCTTTTTTGGGAACGTTATTTGTATTGTTTTACCTGGATTTCCATCTCCTTCAGCCTGCCGGGGACATGAGCTCCGTCCTTCAGGATGGAAGCGCCCTCTTCACCATCATGGCAGGGAGCATGGTGTCCACATCCTGCCTGGGAACATTATATGCACCATACCCTGGGTACACAGACTCCATCATCCCGGAAAGGGCCGTTCTCTTGCCTAGTAGCACAATATGGCTTATCCTGTGTCAGAGCACCTTCTCTGTCTTCCTTTTTGCAAGTGCAGTTTCCATCATCCTGCCTGAGACCATGATATCCTTCCTCCTACCCAAGAACACCATGTCTTCTATTATACCTCGGAATGTGATTTCCTTCCACCCACCTTCAAATGCCATCTACGTTAGCTCCTCTAGGAGCACAATCTTCATCATGCTTTCTTGGTGTGCTGTGTCTGTTTTACTTCCAGGGAGCACCGTGTCCCTCATCCTGCCTGGTTACATGACCTCCCTCAAGCTACCTGGATACTAAGTCTCCAACTTCCTGCCTCGGAAAGTGTTTTCTTCATCCTTCCTGCTATCATTTTTCCTGTCCTCCTGTTTGGACCTAGTCTCCCTCATCTTCCTTTGGAGCACCATTGGTGTCTTTTTGCCTGGAAGTACTTAGCCGTCCTCCTGCCTGCCATGGAGTGCTGTGTCCATCCTCCCGTGTGGAGTTCCAATCTCTGTAAATCTTCCTTGGTAGTTCCATCTGCTTCCTGCAGTCTGGAAGGGACATTTTCATCATAATGCCCAGGAACACAAGCCCCCTCATCATGCCAGGGAATACAATCTTTCACATTTGCCATGTATAGAATGTCCAATCCCCCCCCCCCCCCCGGGATATCACTCTCTCCCTTCCTGTCTGGGAGTGTAATCTCTGATCTCCTTTCGGGAAGGTTATTTACATCATTTTACTGGGAGCACCCTCTCCATCATTCTGTCTGGGATCATGATCTCCATCTGCCGGCCTTGGAGGCTCTTCTACAATTCCAGCGTGTGAATACATTCTCTGTCATACCGACTGGGACCAAGAAACCATATTCTGTTTTGAAAGGCCATGGATATCATCTTCCCAAGGAGCACCATCTCTATATTATGCTGCCTACAAGTGCATCCCTCTCTCATGCCTGGAAGAGGGATCTCCTTCATCATACCTGAGAGAGACATCTCCATCATCCTGACAGGAAGCATGTTCTCCAACCTATTGTCGGGAACATGATTTGCATCAGCCCAGCTGGGAGCAACGTATTTGTCATCCTATCTGGTAATGCAGTAACCCTCTTCCCGCCTCAAATGCCTTACTGTCATTTACCCCAGTAGAGCCATCATTGTCTTCTTGCCTGAGATCCTGTCTCCATCTGAGATCCATCAGATCCTGAGATACTGTCTCAGTGCCTGGAAGAAATATCCCTTTTATCCTACCATGGAGTGCTCTCTATGAATCCTCCTGGGAGCACTTATCCGTCATCCTCCCTGAGAACATATATCCATAATCTTGACTAGGAAGACCATCTCCATTATCCTGAAAAGGAGCGTCTTCTTCAGAATCTTGCCTGGGGGCATGTCTCCCTCATTCTCCCTGGAAGAGTGGTTCCCATCATCTTGCCTGGGAGCACCAATCCATCATCGTAGCAGGAAACATAATATCCTTCGTTCTTTTTATTATTATTATTATTATTTTTAATTTACATCCAAATTAGTTAGCATGTGGTACAACAATGATTTCAGTACTAGATTCCTTAGTGCCCCTTTACCCATTTAGCTCACCCGCCCTACAACCCCTCCAGTAATCCTCAGTTGGTTCTCCATATTTATGAGTCTCTTATGATTTGTCCCCCCATGTTTTTATATTATTTTTGTTTCCCTTATCTGGTGTTCACCTGTTTTGTCTCTTAAAGTCATCCTATGCGTGAATTCATATGACTTTTGTCTTTCTGTGACAAATTTCACTTAGCATAATGCCGTCCAATCCCATCCACATAGTTGCAAATGGCAAGATTTCATTCGTTTTGATAGCCGAGTAATACTCCATTGTGTGTGTATGTATGTAAGTATGTATGTATGTACGTATGTATGTATTTATGTATGTATGTATGTATGTATGTATACATATATATACACACACACACATATATATATAGATATGTATGTGTATATGTATATCTATATATATATATATCTGTATATATCTATATCTATATATCTATATCTATATCTATATCTATATCTATATCTATATCTATATCTATATCTATATCTATATCTATATCTATATCTATATCTATATCTATATCTATATCTACATCTACATCTACCTCTACCTCTACCTCTACCTCTACCTCTACCTCTACCTCTACCTCTACCTCTACCTCTATCTCTTTCTCTATCTCTATCTCTATCTCTATCTCTATCTCTATCTCTATCTCTATCTCTATCTCTATCTCTATCTCTATCTCTATCTCTATCTATCATCTATATCTATATCTATCTATAAATATATATCTATCTATATCTATATATCTATATCTATATCTATATCTACATCTCTATCTCTATCTCTATCTCTATCTCTATCTCTATCTCTATCTCTATCTCTCTCTCTCTCTCTCTCTATCTCTATCTCTATCTCTATCTCTTTCTCTGTCTCTGTCTCTATCTCTATCTCTATCTATCTCTATCTCTATCTCTATCTCTATCTCTATCTCTATCTCTATCTCGATCTCTATCTCGATCTCTATCTCTATCTCTATATCTAATCTTTTTTATCCATTCATCCATTAATGAATAGTTGAGCTCTTTCCTTAATTTAGCTACTGTTCATAGTGCTGCTATAAACATTGGGGTTCATGTGTCCCTTCGAAACAGCACCCTTGTATCCCTTGGATAAATGCCTACTAGTGCAATTGCTGGGTCATAGGGTAGTTCTATTTCTTTTTCTTAGGAACCTCCATACTGTTTTCCAGAATTGTTGCACCAGCTTGAATTCCCACCAACAATACAAAAGAGATCCTCTTTCTCTGCATCCTCACCAACATCTGTTGTTGCCTGAGTTGTTAATGTTAGCTATTCTGACGGGTGTAAGGTGGTATATCATTGTGGTTTTGATTTGTATTTCCCTGATGATGAGTGAAGTTGAGCATTTTTTCATGTGTCCGTTGGCCATCTGGATGTCTTCTTTAGAGAAGTGTCTATTCATGTCTTTTGCCCATTTCCTCACTGGATTATTTGTTTTATGCATGTTGAGTTTGATAAGTTCTTATAGATTTTGGATACTAATCTTTCTCTGATATGTTGCTTGCAAATGTCTTCTCCCATTCTGTCAGTTGCCTTTTAGTTTTGCCGATTGTTTCCTTTGCTGTGCAGAAGGTTTTTTTCTTTGTTTCTTGTTTGTTTGTTTGTTTGTTTCTGTTTTTGTTTTTTACATGGTCCTATTAGTTCATTTTTGCTTTTGTTCCCCTTGCCTCTAGAAATATGTTGAGTAAGAAGTTGCTGCAGCCAAGATCAAAGATGTTTTTTCCTGCTTTCTCCCTGAAAACCTCCCTCATTCTTACTTGGTGCATCATTTCCCTCATCCTGCATTGTAGAGCAAAATCCCTCCTGCTGGTTTGGAGAGGCTTATCTGTCACTTTGTCTGGGAGAGCCATTGCCACCTTCTCGCCTGAGAACACCTTCTTTGTCATCCTCCTGGGAGTGCCATATCCATTATCATGCCTGGGTGCATGGTCTCCATACTCCTGCTGGGAGGGTAGCCTCCTTCACCCTGCTCTGTAGCATGATCTCTATCATCCTGCCTGAGAGAATTACCTAAGCCTTCCTGTTTAGAGGATGATCACTCATATTAAGACTGAGAGTGTGGTTTTGGTCATTCTACCTGGGAGTGCAATTTCCTTCATTCAAATTGGGAGCATCCTCTCCATCATCCTTTTTGGAAATGAGATTTACCTTGTTTTCCTTGGAGTTCCATATCCATCACCCTGGTTGTGTTCCATATCCATCACCCTGGATATGTGGTTCCATATCCATCACCATCTCTGCCCCACTGGTTGGAAGCAACATTTATGGCTTCATGGCAGGGAATGGGCTAACTACCTCCTGCCGGTAATACTATGTCCATCATTGCATGGGGACACAGATTCCATACTCCTGCTTGAAAATGCCATATTGTCATCCTGCTTTGCAGGATAAGAGACAATTTATCCTGAGGAGTTATACTTGTAATGTGCTGTGAATTCAGTATGTGTTATCACATTGCTGATGCATGTGGGTATACTGGATGAGAAATAACTTTCAGTATAGGTGAAGAAGGCATTCCGTTTCTTTAAACTCCTACACAATCATGCATCGCTTTGATTGTAGTTTTAGTGAAATGTCATTTATTTCTAGATTTAAAAAATGGGTTAGTGGGCATGGGATTTGCAAAGGCACAATATAGAAATGATGTTTGCGACCTGACGGACTTAGACCTTTCCCCGACAAGTATTCCTTGTCCTATGTGGGAGTGCTCCTCCGTCATCATTCCGTTGAGCAGCAGTCGTCATCTTCCTTCATGGGAGGACATATTGTTTCTACATGAGAGCACCATGTCTTTCATTTTTCCTGAGAGTATGACCTCCTTCAACCTTCCTTGGAGCGTGGTCTACCTAATCTTGCCCCAGAGCATGATCTCCATTATGCTCCCTTGGCATCCCATGTCTGTCATACTGCTGGGGAGCACAGCATCTTTCAGCATGCCTAGGGGCATTATCTCCTTAAACCTGCCTGGGAATCTCAGTTTCTAAATTCCTGCCTACGAGAACCTTGTACATCATCCTTCTGCCATCGTGTCCCCCATCATTCTGCCTTGGAATACCGTCTCCATAATGTTGATATGGAGCACTCTCCCCATGTCCTCCTTCCTTAGAGCACCTTATCCTTCATCATGCCTGCCTAGGAGTGCTGTATACATCATTTATCCTGGGACCTCACTTTTTGTCATCGTTTCTGGAACCATGATCTACTACTTTCCGCCCTGGGGTGTATTTGGCTGTCATTCACCCTTGACAATGTGCAGTGCTATTATTATCAGAGCTTTATTAGGGTAAGATACAATTAAAATTAATTTTCTTAGGTATCCATAATACAATTGTTTTATGAAGTGGTGTTTTGTCTTTAGCAATTGAGATTTTTTATGTTTATGATCTTCGTGGTTTTTTTTTTTTTTATGTCCCTAAATTTGGATTCACATCACCTGACTTCAGTTTATCGTGAGGATCTATACTTGTAATGTGCTGTGAATTCAGTACGTATTATCACATTGCTGATGCATGTGGGTTTACTGCATGAGAAATAACTTTCAATATAGGTGAAGAAGGCATTCCTTTTCTTTAAACTCGTACACAATCATGCATTGGTTTGATTGTAATTTTAGTGAAATGCCATTTATTTCTAGATTCAAAAAATGGGTTAGTGGGCATGGGATTTGCATAGCCACAATATAGAAATGACGTTTGCGACCTGAAGAACTTAGACCTTTCCCCGAGTCAGGATGAGAGAGGTGACACTCTCAGGCAAAAAAACAGAAGAAAGCATCATAGACAGAATGATCCCAAGTAAGATGAAGGAAACCGTGCTCCCATGATGGATGTAAGAGATCATTCTCTAAACGGGATGACAGAAATCGTCCTCCCACACAGGGGGACAGAGATCATGTGCAAAGCAGGATGAAGAAAATAGTTCTCTCAGGATGATCAGGGAGACCATGGACACAGTAGGATGACAGATACGTTGCTCCCAGGAGGATGACAAAGAAGGTGCTCCCAGGCATGATGATTACAATGGCACTCCCAAGCAAAATCACAGAAAAGACCCTGCAAGACACGATGAGGGATATTGGGCTACCAGGCAGGATGAGAAAAACGGTGTTGCAAGGCAGAACAAGGGAGATCATGCTTCCTGTGAACGTGATGGTGTTTGCCTTCCAGGCACGATGACAGAGATGGTTGTCCCAGTAAAGAGGAAGGGGACTACTCTTCCAGTCAGGATGAGGGAAATGTACTCCCAGGGAAATTCTGGAGAAGTTTCTCCCTTGAAGAACAATGGAGACAGCCTTCTGAGACAGGGTGATGTACATCATGCTCCCAGAAGTGTGACAGACAAGCACTGCCAGGCATGTTTGGTCAGTGAGGGGTACTGTGCCTCCAGGTGGGATGAATAAAGGACAGTTCTGGGCAGGATGATGATGACCATATTCTACACAGGATGTCTGAGAACTCACTTCCTTACAGAATGGTGCAGTTGGCCCTCCTAAGCATGACGAAGGACATTGTTCTCCCAGGCCATATGAGGAAGAATCACTCCTAGGCAGGATTATGGAGACTGTGCTCCCTGGCAGGATGATAGAGATGACCTTTCTATGCAGAATCATGATGTCCCACTCCCAGTAAGTATGACAGAGAGACGCTCTCAGGCAGGAATTGTAGACTGCATTCCAGCACAGAAATTAGGAGATCATGCACCCTGAAAAGATGACAAAGCAGGAGCTCCCAGGGGGGAGAAAATGATGGGAATCAGGTTCGTGAAGAGGGAATGGAGATGATGCAGGAACACCTAGATAGCTCTCCAAGGCTGTAAATCCAAGATCTTCCTCTAGACACAATTACAGAGATTGTGCTGTCAGGCAGGATGACAGGCATAGCAACCAAGGGAGCATGATGGAAATCGCTCTCCAAGACAAGATAAGGTAAACGGCACACCCAAGCAAGTTGAAGGTAATCACACTCCCAGTTATAATGAAGTGCGCAGCACTCTCAAGTATGATGAATGATATCCTGTTCTCAAGAAGGGTAACGGAGATGCGCTAGCAGGAAGGATGACGGAGAAGGCACTCCCACACAGGATAAGAGATATTGCTCTCCTGGCCAAGATGACAAAACGGTGCTTCCCAGGAGGATGATGGAGTTCATGACTCCAGACGATGGTGGATGTCATGTTCCTATGAGTGATGTGAACACCACGCTCTCAATCAGGATGACAGAGATGGCCTTTCCAACCTGAAGGACAGATATTATTCTCAGTCATGGTAATGGAGATGGCATTTCCAGTTAAAACAAAAGAAATAGTTTTTCCAAATGGATGTTGGAGAGGACACTCTCCAGAAGGATTAAAGAAATCGCAATTCCATGTAGGATGTCTGAAATAAAGCTCTCAAGTTATCAGTAAAAAAAAAAAAAAAATCATGCTCAGAACAGGATAACGTAGATCTTTCTCCAAATTAGGATGAATGAGACTTCCACCCCAGGTGGATTAGCGAGATCATGCATCCTGGCAGGATGATGGAGACATTGCTCCAAGAAGAAAGACAAAGAAGGTAGTCCCAGACATGAGGACCACAATGGCCCTCCCAGGAAAAATGATGGATTAGGCCCTCTAAGGTAGGAATATGATACTGCACAACTATGGTGGATGACATAAATGGTTCTCCATGGAAGAAAAAGGGAGATCATGCATTCTGCAAGGGCGAAGGAGTTGGCACTCTCAAGCAGGATGACAGAAATGGCACTCCCAGGTAAGATGAAGGGGACCATTCGTCCAGGCAGGATGAGGGAGATGCACTCCCAGGCAAGGTATGGAGAAAATGCTCCTTGGCGGGATGAAAGAGATGAGCTTACCTACACAGGATGCAGGGTAGTACCCACCCAGGAAGGATGACAGTTACGTCCTCCCATTTGGATGACAAAGAATGCACTCAGAGGCAGGGTAATGGCAAGGAGGATGGAGATAGCACTTCCAGGATGGATGACATAGATCATACCTCCAGATAGGAGGATGGACACAGGTTTCCTAGGCAGGCAGGAGGATAGATATTGTGCTCCCAGGGGGAAAAAAAAAGATAGAGACAATGATCCAAGGTAAGATGATAGAGATAGTGTTCCAAGACAGGAGGATGGGGAAAATGATAACAGGAAGCGTGACATAGAAGGCACTCTGAGACAGGATGTCATACACTGGGTATCCAGGTAGGTTGGAGGATATTGTGCATCCAGGCATGATGAGAGACATGGCCTTCCCTGGAAGTACGATAGACATGATACACCACAAGAGCATGATGGAGATCGTGCTCTGAGATGAGATAATTGAGAAGGCACTCCCAGTCTGTGAAGGTAATCACACATTCAGGTACAATGAAGGGCGGGACACTCTCAAGTAGGGTGAGTAATATCATGCTTCAAGACATGATGACTGAGACTGTGCTTGCAAAAAAGATGAAGCGGAGGCTTTCCCACGCAAGATAAGGCATATTGTGCTCCTAGACAGGTTGACGTAAGAGCACTTTTATTCAGGAAGATGGAGTTCATGTCCCCAGGTGATGGTGGATATAGTATAACCAGGAACTATGTGGCTTCCACGCTCCCTGCTTCAATGACAGATGGTGTTTCCACCTTGAAGGAAGGAGACCATGTCCCCAGGCAGGGTGACAGAGCTCGCTACTCAGGCAAAACGATAGAAATTGCATTCCACATGTGGATGGTGGAGAGTCCTCTCCCATGCAGGATGAAGGACATCTCACTCCCAGGTAGAATGTCTGAAAACATGCTCCCAGACTGGATTTCTGAGATGGCCATCTAAACAGGATGACATGGATCCGCACCCAGGCAGCATGACAGAGATCATGATCCAAGGCAGGAAGAAGGATACCATCCTTTTTCAGGAAAAGGGGGACAGGGAGACCACACACCTAGGCAGGATGATGGATATGGTGCTCCCAGACAAAAAGAGAGATAAGGCCCTCCATGACAGGATGAGGGATACTTCCCTACCAGAGAGGATGAGAGAAATGGTTCCCCGTGACAAAAGTGAGTTTGTGCTTCCTGCCACGATGACAGAGTTGGCGCTCCTGGGAAGCATGACAGAGGTAGAGGTCCTAGAGATGAAGGGGACCACTATTCCAGGCATGGTGAGAGAGACATGTTCATAGGCAAGATGTTGGAGAACATGCTCCCTGGCCTGATGAAGGATATGGTCTTATGAGGCAGGATGGTGAAGATCATGTCCCCATGATGGATGACAAATAAGTGCTACCAGGCAGGTTTCTTAGACAGCACTCCAGTGCAGGATGAAAAGAAAAACCATTCTCCCAGGCACCAAGACAGGACGACGGAGATGGATGTCCCATGCAGGATGAAGGTAACCACTCTTCCAGGCGGGATAAGGAGATGTGCTCCAGGGAAAATGTTGGAGAAGATGCTCCCTGGTTGGATGATGAAGACAGTCTTCATAGGCAGGATGCTGGAGATTGTGCTCTGAGGAAGGGTGACAGATATGCAGTCCCAAGTAGAATTTGTAGATGGTACTCCAGCGTACTGATGAAAGAGGTGCTTCTTCCAGACCCTGATATAGGATGAAAGAGATGATGCTCCCAAGCAGGATGACGATGATTGTTCCATCAAGGTAAATGACCATAGGGTTCTCTGAAGCAGGATGCAAGATATGTGCTACCAGGTAGGATGAATAAAACAGCAATCCCAGGCAGGTTGACCAACATCATGTTCCCGACGGTATGTCTGAGAACTTGAATTCCAGACAGAATGAGATAGTTCGTGTTGCTAAGCATGATGAAGTACGTCACTCTCCCAGGCTGGAAGAGGGAGAGTCACCTGTAGTCGGGATTATGCAGACTGTGCTCAATGGCAGGATGAAAGAGATGGCCTTTCTATGCAGAATTATGGTTTCTCACACCCACGAAGTATGACAGAGATGACACGTCCAGGCAGGAATTGTAGACTGCCCTATAGGGAGAAATGTTGGAGATCATGCTCCCTGGAAAATTTATGGAAATGATGGAAACCATTTTCCCAAAGGAGAAAAAGGTGACACTCCCATGTTAGGAGACTGGGATTCCTCCTCAAGGCAATAAATCAGAAACCTTACTCTAGACATAATTAAACAGATCATGCTCTCAGGCAGTATAAGAGACACAGCAACCAAGGGAACGTAATGAGTATTGTTCTCCAGGGCAGGAAAATGTAGACAGCACATCCAGGCAGATTGAATGTATTCACACTCCCAGGTATAATGAAGGATACTGCACTCTCAGCTAAGATAAATGATATCCTGGGGGAGGAGCCAGAAGGGCAGAACAGCATGGACGTTTTTTGTGTGTCTCACATCCATGAAATACAGCCAGACCCACAGTAAACCATCCTACACACCTAGAAACTGATTGGAAGTTTAACACAACAATCTGCACAACCTGAACCACATTATTCAGCAAGTATGCTACACAAAGGGCTGAACTTGGGGAGCAAGAGACTGGGGGAGGGAGAAAACATACGGGAAAAGGACACCTCCCCAAAAGCAGCTGGAGAGAAAGTAGAAAATTGGAAACACCCACAGGAACTAAACTAAAAAGGGAGAAAGGACCAAGGAGAAAGCAGAGGGTTTAAATTCCATGAAGACTGTAGACAAGGGGAGTTGCAAAGGCTGCAACTCCTCAGCTCGATACCTGGCAGTGCTCTGGTGGGAAAGGTGAATGCCCAGGAACAGAGTGGGGTCTGGGAGGTTCTTGGGCCACATGGGGAAAACTGGTTTCACTGCTGGAAGACCATTTGGTAGAGACTGTTGACGTCACCTGTTCCCAGCTGACCCTGGAAGACAGCCACATTTGCTGGTGCCGGGGCAAGGTTGTTGTGGGTGAAGCCTGGTGCCAGATCTGTGTTGCGATTTTCCGTAATCCCTGGAAAGCTGATGCTACACTGTCTCGCGATCTTTTTCGGGGGCGGGCTGGTACCTGGCCGCAGTGTCGGGACACTGGCAACAGCAGAGTCTGGCGGGAATTCCTGGGTGCAGCCAACCTCCGCCATTGCTCATTTGGCCATTGCTCTGTGAGACCCTCCCACAGAGGGGTGCAACAGATCAAAGCCACAGTCTGTCAGAAGTAAGGGGCTGGGGAAAACAGCCGCATCTGAGACAAAACTTGGGACAGAGTACTGCCTGGGGCCTGGTCACGGAGAGTGCAAAAGTGGGGAGTGGATGAGAGCTGAAGATGGAGGACCGGTGAGCGATTGAAGATCCAAGAAAACAGACTGGGTAACTGGGTGGCGCCTTTTTCACCACTGGCACAATGCCTAGGCGCACCTAACAGCCCTGGAACAATCAACCACAGTAGGCTAGCAGCGCCATCTAGTGGAGAGCAGAGCTGTTACACGAAGCCTGCCCAACTGGGCCAACTTTGCTCTTCAAAAACAAAAACCTCATCCCAGGCTTAATTTGTGGACTACAAAGAGCTACATGGACTGATCTGTAGGGGAAAATGAAGCCATTTCAGTCCTACTTCAATCTGTGAGCACTTTTCATCTATTCATTTTTTTCTTTTTTTCTCTCTTTTCCTTTTTCTTTTTTAGAATTCTTTTGTTTTTCTTCAATACAGAAAGAAAAAATTTCATTTTATTTTCAATTTTTATTAAATATATCTGTCTTTAGTTTTTATTACTAAAATTTTTTCCTTGTGTAATTTTTTTCAAATTCTACTTTACTTCCATCATTTTATTTTAATCTACTTCAGTGTACTCACCTTTTCAAATTTTCAAGCAATTTCCTTTTTTTCTGTCTTTTTCTTTTTTCTCTTTTTCATTTCTTTTTTTCTTGAATGCAGAAAAACAGAGAAACTTCATTTGTACTTTAAAATTCTTTTAAAATATTTTATTTAATTTTTATTACTATGTTTTTTGCTTTTATATTTTCTTTTTCAAATTCCATCTTACTCCCATATTTTATTTCAACTACTACAGTGTATTCACTTTTACAAATTTTCAAACTATTTCTTTTTTTTGTTTTTTTATCTTTTTACTCATTCATTTCTTTCTTTTTTCTTAAATACAGAAAACTAAAACATTCATATTTCTTATTAACTTTTATTAAAAATATTTTTCTATAATTTTTATACTATATTCTCTACTATTGCGAATAATTTTTTTCAAATTCTATTTTACCCACATCATCTCATTTTAGTCTACTTAAGTGCAATACTTTTCTCAAAATCTCAAACGATTTCCATCTTTTACCCCCCCCCCTTTTTCTTCATTTCTCTAATCTGTCAAACCACGTTAACACCCAGACCAAAACACACCTAGGGTCTAGCATCATCTATTCGAAGTGTGTGTGTGTGTATGTGTGTGTGTGTGTGTGTGTGTGTGTAATTTTTGATTTTTATGTTATTTAATTTTAATTTTTTTTAATTTCAATTTTTCTACTTCTTTAATTCCTTTTCTCCCTTCAAATGACAAAATAAAGGATTTCACCCCAAAGAAAGTCAAAGAAATGACAGCCAGGGATTTAACCAACACAGATACAAGAAACATGTCTGAACCAGAATTTAGAATCATGATAACAAGAATACTAGCTGCAGTCCAACATAGATTAGAATCCCCTTCTGCAGGGATAAGAGAAGTAAAAAATATCCAGAATTAAATTTAAAATGCTATAACGGTGCTGCAATCACAGATGGATGCAGTGGCGGTAAGGACGAACAAGGCAGAACAGAGAATCAGTTTTCTGAGAACATAGTGCACAAGCTTATAGAGAATAAAGAAGCAGAAACAAAGAGGGAGATTAAGACAAAAGAGCATGATTTAAGAAGTAGAGAAATCAGTGACTCATTAAAAAGGAAAAACATCAGAGTCATAGAGGACCCAGAGGAGGAAGAGAGAGAAATACGGGTAGAAAGATTATGTGAGCAAATCATGGCAGAAACTTTCCTAAACTGTGGAAAGATACAGACATCAAAATCCAGGAATCACAGAGGACTCCCATCAGATTCAACAAAAACTGACCATCAACAAGCCATATCATAGTCAAATTCACAAAATACTCAGGCAAGGAGAGAATAATGAAAGCAGCAAGGTGGGGAAAAAAAGTCGCTAACCTAGAAGGGAAGACAGATCAGGTTTTCAGCACACATATCCACAGAAACTTGGCAGGCCACAAAGGAGTGGAGAAATATATTCAGTTGGCTGAATTGAATGTGGCTGAAATAGAAAAATACGCAGCCAGGAATTCTTTACCCAGCAAGGTTGTCATTCAAAAATAGAAGGAGAGAGAAAAAGATTCCCATACAAACAAAAATTAAAGGAGTTTGTGACCAGTAAACCAGCCCGGCAAGGAATCTTAAGGGTGACACTCTGAGGGGAGAAAAGATGAAAATTATATATACATACATATAAATTATAATATATAATATAATATAATATAATAATATGATATGAATGATATAATAATATAATATAATATAATATAATGTAATGTAATATAATATAATATAATATAATATAATATAATATAATATAATATAATATAATATAATATAATATAATATAATATAATATAATATAATATAATATAATATAATATAATATAATATAATATAATATAATAAATATAATATAAATGCAAAAATATGTATACATATACATACATATGTATATGTATAAATATATGTATATATGTATATATGTACATATATATGTATATACACATATATATGTGTGTGTGTATATATATATATATATATATACACACACCAAAAGGAACCAAAGACTAGAAAGGACCATAGAACACCACCAGATACTCCAACTCTACAAGCATCATAATGGCAATAAATGCATATCTTTCAGTACTCACTCTAAACGTCAATGGACTCAATACTCCAATCAAAAGATATGATGGATAAGAAAACAAGATCTATCTATATGTTATTTACAAAGGACCCCCTTTAGACCGAAAGATCCCTTCAGATTTAAAATAAGGAGGTGGAGAAGGCAGGAATAGCCATACGTCCATCAGACAATCTAGACTTTAAAATAAAGACTGTATCAAGAGATGCAGAAGGGCATATATCATAATCAAGGGGTCTATCCACCAACAAGACCTAAAAATTGTAAACAGTTATGTGCCAAATGTGGGGACCAGCCAAATATATAAATCAATTAAAAACAAACATAAAGAAACGCATCAATAGTAATACCACAATAGGAGGAGTCTTTAACACCCCACTAGCAGCAATGGACAGATCATCTAATCAAAAAATCAACACAGAAACAAAGGCTTTGAATGACACACGGGACCAGATGGACTTCACAGATATATTCAGAATAGCTCATCCTAAAGCATCAGAATATACATTCTTGTCTAGTGCGCATGGAACACTCTCCAGAATAGACCATATACTGGGAAACAAATCTGCCCTAAGTAAGTACAAAATGATCAAGATCATACCGTGCATATTCTCAGACCACAATGGTATGAAACTCAAATCAACCACAAGAAACAATTTGTAAAGGTAACACATACTTGGAGACTGAAGAACATCCTACCAAACGTTGAATGGGCTAACACAGAAGGGAAAGAGGAAATTAAGTATATGGAAGTCAAAGAAAATGATAGCACCACAACCGAAACATCTGCGATGCAGCAAAGGTGGTCATAAGAGGAACGTATATAACAACGCAGGGCTTCCTAAAAAAGGAAGAAAGATCTCAGAGACACAACCTAACTTTATGCCTTAAGGAGCTGGAAAAAAAAAACAGCAAGTAAAACCCAAAAACACCACAAGACACGGAATGACAAACATTTGAGCAGAAATTAATGTTATCAAAACCAAAAACAAACAAACAAACAAACAAAACAGTAGAACAGATCAATGAAACCAGAAGCTGGTTCTTTGAAAGAATTAACAAAATTGATAAACCACTAGTCAGTTTGACCAAGAAGAAAAAGGAAAGGAACCAAATAAGCAAAATCAAGAATGAAAGAGGTGAAATCACAACCAACACAACAGAAATACAAACAATAATAAGAGAATATTATGAACAATTATATGCCACTAAAATGGACTATCTGGAAGAAATGGACAAATTCCTAGAAATATATACACTACCAAAGCTGAAACAGGAATAAATAGAAAATGTGAACAAACCCATAGTCAGTAAGGAAATCGAATTAGTAATAAAAAAAAAACCTGCCAAAAAAAAAAAAAAAAAAAAAAAAAAAAAGATTCCAGGGCCAGATGGTTTTCCAGAGGAATTCTACCAAACACTTAAAGAAGAGTTAACACCTATTCTCTTGAAACTGTTCCAAAAAAATAGAAATGGACAGAAAACTTCCAAACTCTTTCTATGAAGCCAGCGTTACCTTGATTCCAAAGCCAGACAGAGACCCCACTAACAAAGAGAACTATAGACCAAATTCCCTGATGAACATGGATGCAAAGTTCCTCAACAAGGTATTAGCCAACCGGATCCAACAATATTAAAAAAAAAAAAAAAAGTTATTCCCCACAACCAAGTGTGATTTATACCTGGGATGCAAGGCTGGTTCAATATCCACAAAATAATTAACGTGATTCATCACATCAATAAAAGAAAGGACAAGAACCATATGATCTTCTCAATAGGTGCAGAGAAAGCATTTGAAGAAATACAGCAACGTTTCTTGATAAAAGCTCTCAAGAAAGTAGGGATAGAAGGAGCCTAACTCGAGATCATAAAAGCCATATTGAACGACCCAACGCTAATATCATCCTCAAGAGGGAAAAACTGAGAACGTTCCCCCTAAGGTCAGGTACAAGACAGAGATGTTCACTATCTCCACGATTATTCAACATAGAATTAACTGGAAGTCTTAGCCTCTGCAATCAGGCAACACAAAGAAATAAAAGGCATCCATATCAGCCAGGAGGAGGTCAAACATTCACTCTTCACAGATGACATGATACTCGATATGGAAAACCCAAAAGATTCTACCCAAAAACTGCTAGAACTGATCCATGGATTCAACAAAGTTGCAGGATATAAAATCAATGTGCAGAAATAGGTTGCATTCCTATACACCAACAACGAAGCCACAGAAAGAGAAATCAAGGAATTGATCCCATTTACAGTTGCACAAAAACCCCTAAGATACCTAGGAATAAATCTAACCAAAGAGGTGGAAAATCCATACACTGAAAACCATAAAAAGCTTATGAAAGAAATTGAAGAAGACACACAAAGAAATGGAAAAAGATCCCATGCTCCTGGATAGGAAGAACATCTATTGTTAAAATGTCGATACCACCCAAAGCAATCTACATATTCAACGTAATCCCTATCAAACTAACACCAACATTCTTCACAGTGCTAGAACAAATGACCCTAAAGTTTGTTTGGAACCAGAAAAGACCCCGAATACCCAAAGCAATCTTGAAAAAGAAAACCAAAGCAGGAGGCCTCACAATCCCTGACTTCAAGCTCTAGTTGATGATACAAAGCTGTAATCATCATCACGACAGTATGATACTGGCACAACAACAGACACTCAGATCAATGGAACAGAATGGAGAACCAGAAATGGACCAGCAAACATATGTCCAACTAATCTTTGACAAAGACGAAAGAATATCCAATGGAATAAAGACTGTCTCTTCAGCAAGTGTTGCTGGGAAAAGTGGACAGCGACATGCAGAAGAATGAACCTGGACCACTTTCTTACTCCATACACAAAAATAAACTCAAAATGATGAAAGACCTAAATGTAAGACAGGAAGCCACCAAATCCTCGAGGAGCAGCAGGCAAAAGTCTCTTTGATCTTGGCCCCAACAACTGCTTACTCAACATGTCCTCTAGAGAGAAGGGAAACAACAAAAGTGAACTTCTGGGACCTCATCAAAATAAAAACGTCTGCACAGCGTAGGAAACAATCAGCAACACTAAAAGGCTAGTGAAAGAATGGGAGAAGATATTTGCAAGCGACATATCAGATAAAGGGCTCGTATCCAAAATCTATAAGGAACTTATCAAACTCAAACCCCCCAAAAAGCAAATGATCCACTGAAGAAGTGGGCAAAAGACATGAATAGACCCTTCTCCAAAGAAGACATCCAGATGGCCAACTGACACATGAAAAAATGCTCAATTTCATTCATCATCAGTGAAATACAAGTCAAAACCACAATGAGATACCACCTTACACAATGTCAGAATGGCTAACATTCGCAAGTCAGGCAACAACAGATGTTGGTGAGGATGCAGAGAAAGAGGATCTCTGTTGCATCATTGGTGGGAATGCAAGATGGTGCGGCCATTCTGGAGAACAGTATGGAGGTTCCTCAAAAACTAAAGTAGAACTACCCTGTGAGCCACCAATTACGATATCCAAGGGATACGAATATGCTGTTTCGAAGGGGCACATGCTCCCCAATGTTTATAGCAGCACTATCAACAATAGCCAAAGTATGGAAAGAGTCCAAACGTCCATCGATGCGTGAATGGATAAAGGTGTAGTGTGTGTGTGTGTGTGTGTGTGTGTGTGTGTGTGTGTGTGTGTGTAAAAAACATATATATATATATATATATATATATATATATATATATATATATATATATATACACACACACACACGTATATACATGTATATATACACACATACACATATACATATACATACACATACACATAAATATATATTATATATATATATATACACACACACACATATATATGTATGTATATGGTGACAGATTCCCCAGGGGCAGAAAAAAGGAGACAGAAGTTTATTGGAGTCTTGGGTCTGGACAATGGGGGAGGGAGAGGCCATGTGTCATGCAGTGGAGGTGCGGGGCTATCTTCCAGGAGGAAGGTGAGCAGGCAGGGCTCATGGCTGTTTTGAGGCACGTCGCCCGATGGGCCTGTTTGTGTTCAGCCAGGAAGTGGGGGGTGGCCACTGTGGGCCCTTCTCCCTTTACTCGGGTTTCCACTGCTCCGGTTGGTGGCGCGAACGCGACCTCTGCCCACAGCCTCTGCCCCGTGGACACAGCACGCCATTCCTGGAGGATGGTCACTCGGCACAGAGTCAAAGCCTGATAGCCAGGGACGCGCAGGCTGCTGTCTTGATGGAGGAGGAGCAAGAACATGGCTTCTACTGGGTCTAAGCTGCGTGTGGCCCACGCTGCTCCACGCTATCATTCAGAGCTGTTGGCAGGGAGCCCGCGGGTTCTCTTTCCTCGGCTTCCCTCTCTTCCTGAGCGCTCCACGGGGCTGTGTCTAAGCCCGGCTTTGCAGGGCACTGCACAGAACTCAGGATCCTGAGATGCAAAACACAAAGGCAGTGGAGTGGACTAGAAGCAGCCTGTGACTACCTGCCATGCGTGGCTGGGGCCCCAGCACCATCTCTGGCCTTTGAAACCGCCAGCCCACGAGGTGCAGCCAGGACACATGCCTTCCTGTTGTGTGTCTCTGATCTGAGGCTGGAGGGCTCCTAGCCAGCGCTCCTGTCTGTTGAGCATGATGACGTGGGAAACAAGCGTAAGTAAACTTGAACGGAAAGCAGGAGACTCTAGAGGGAAGACATGCACAAGGCAGGGCCATTGCAGACCTTCGAGCGGGAGGACACCAGGCGCCTCTTTGAAGGTTTGGCTTAGAGGGAGTTGTCTTTGTGCCTTTTCTGCCAGAGCAGACTCCTGTGTCTCCTGCTGGACATGTGCAGTGTGGGCTGGGCCCTACAGGTTTTCAGACCATGAGGTCAAACAAAGCCGCTTCCTCGGGGCCCACCCATGGTCTCCTTGAGCAGGGGCAGCATCTCTGCCCTCCCAAGGCTTCCAAGGCTTGGGAGCCACGACTCCCAAGGCTTCCAAGGCTTGGGAGCTATGCCTCCCAAGGCTACAGCATTCTGCTGTGTGGCACTCGCAGCCACTGTCACAAGCCGGCTCCTGGTGACAGCCAGTCACACTCCAGTGACTTCCTTCCATGTTGCCCAAAACATCTTCAGAGTGAAAGGGAGTCTCCAAATATGTATTCTTTTTTTTTTTTTCTTTTCTTTCCAAACCCACACAATGTTCGGTAATTAATGGCATATTTTAAGTACACCAGGGAGATTTGCATTTTTCAACAAGGGAGGAAGCAACAGCACACATAGAAATACGAGTTCATACTCAGGCTGCTTCTGGGCTGGCGATCCAAGGACCTGCTGGAAGGAAGGGAGATTGCTTTCCCTGTGGAGAAAAATTCTTCTCGCTCAAGGAGCAGGGGGAAGTATTTGACAGCGTCTGCTGCTGCAGAGGCATCTCGGCAAGACCTTTGTTAAAACGTATTTCTCGTCTTTTATTAATGAGATTTGGTTCAGGGAGATCGTGTGGGGGAATGAAAACTCTGCCTTGGAAGGCAGTTTGAAGAGCTGGCTGGGGCTCAGTGACAAGGGACTCGGCAGCTGTTGTCAGTTATTTGGGCTACACTGGATGGTGGGTGTCGGGGGACAGAGCCACTGGGCGGGTGATCCCGCAGAGGGTGGCTAGCTAGAGACGAGCACTGAGGGGTTCACACCACCCCCTGCCCCATGAGCCACCCCGAGATCTCCATAGCATCCTAGCTGAAAACCTAGTCTTTGTGGCTGGAAAGCTTGGATTTGAGTCCGAGCATGTGACCTTGGGCAAGCCTCAATTTCTCCATCTGTGAAATGAGGAAATCATCACAAGTTGTGGGGGGGAGTGAGTGGGGTCATCCGTGCAAGAGCTCGGTGCACAGTGGCCTTGCTTAGGCCAGGCTGGGCTCCTTCAGCTCTGGGGTTCTGCTGAAGGCCGTGGTGCATCCATGCTGCCCTTCTGTCCTCTGAGGTTTGTTTTCCACAGCCTCCCCCCCGCCCCCCTGCCACCCTTCTCCAAGGCTGATGAAACTTAACCCGTAGATTGTTCCGAGCAGCGTTGTACAGAAGTGGACATACCTCCAATGTCCATCAACTTATGAATGGGAATTGCAAATAATATAATGTGATAATACATGGTGAAATCTATCTTGGGTTTGAGGGCATTGTTTCAACAGAACAGAAGTGTTGTTCCTATATGCCACCTGAGGAGCCCTCTCCCCCTGCTCCTGGCCCCCACCCTCCCTTCTTCTACCTCCTTTCTGTCTCTGGAACGTTCCCTGAGGTGCCCTGATGCACTTGGCGGTCGCTCTGCTGGTGAGGCCCACACTCGCTGGCTGAAAACCACGTCAGTGGTTTCAGCTGGGAAAACCATATTCAGCATTTGCTTCCAAGAGTGAGCGGCTTTAAGTAATCACATCTGAAGCCCCCTTTGCTGGAAGGGGTTGACTGACAACTCATTCTGTCTCAGACACTGAGATTGATTGCCTGAGAAAGACCAGGAAATCACACAGGGAGGCCTGTTATGGGGCGACTGTCGAACTCAGTGACTGCACGGGCACACCGAGCAGGTGTCGACTGGGCTCACTGGGAAGCCTCGGATATGAAACGGCTGCACAGTGCAGCACGCACGTGCAAAGTGCAAAGATCAGGACTACATGATTCAGTGAGAAGACATAGATGGGAAATTACTGGAGCTGAAATTTTATTGCAAAGTTGTTTATCTTTGTTATTACTTTCTGAATCCTTTTGTGCTTTTTGTTCACGGCAGTGGATAGAGGCACTCTTACTTACACTTTAAGCAGAGATTAGGAGGGAAAAATATTCCTCAAGGCACCACAAAATACCAGAGTAACTCTCAGCCAGGCCTGTGATTTCTCTCATTTCAATGAAATATCTAGAAATTGAAATAACAATAATAAAAACTTTTTTTGTAGTCCTTTTGCACAGACAATTCATGTGATTTCCTTTTGATGCCAATTAGCATTTCTTATTACAATAATAATGGTGAGAACATGGCTCCCAGAAAGATGTGGCCTGGGACTCCTTCACTTTGGTTTCCAGCTTGTAGTGCAGGGATCCTGGCCCACTTCTGAGAGAAGACGGCCGCTGGCCAGACCGCTAAGGTGATGTGATGTTAATAACAGGGATGATTCATGTTTTACTTTTTCATAAAGCTGATTACTTTTCAGAATCATAGTCTACATCCTTGGATTATTTAAAATCTCATGCAATTTTTATTAAAAGGGAAACTAATTTTGTGAACTGAAAAAATATACACTTGAACATAGGCATACATAAAACATCTGGAGTTTTAAGTATTAACAAAGGTGTGGGTTTCTTATATTCATTCTTCTTGCAGTTATTTCCTGCTGCAATCAGAGTAAGAAGAAATACATTTTCTTTTTTAATTCTCAGCATTGCTGTTCAGGTATAAGAGTTCAGAAGTGTTGTCAGTGAGGCCTGTGGACCAGCTTACCTAGGCAGGCACTCGGAAGCTCACTGGAAATGAAGATTCGTGGGGTGCCTGGCTGGGGCTCAGTAGGTAGAGCATGTGACTCTTGATCTCAACATCACGTTGGATGTAGAGATTACTTAAAAATAGAATCTTTTTTTTAATGTTTGTTCATTTTTGAGAGAGAGAGAGAGACAGAGAGAGAGAGAGAGGGAGGGAGAGAGAGATAGTAAGAGTGAGCAGGGGTGGTGCAGAGGGAGAGGAAGACACAGAACCCAAAAGAGGCTCCAGGGCCTGAGCTGTCAGCACAGAGCCCAACATGGGGCTTGAACTCACAAATGGTGAGATCGTGACCCGAGCTGAAGTCAGAGACTGAACTGACTGAGCCACCCAGACACCCCCAAAATGAAATCTTTTTAAAAACATAAGAAATGCACATTCTTAATCCCCTCCCTGGACCTGAGTGTTGGGGACCAGCAACCTGTGTTAACCATGCTCGTCATCCTGGTGATTGATGAGGGCTTTAGAGACAGAGGCCACTTCCTTGTTAGGGTCACAGTTGGATAGGGGTTAAAACATTGTTTGGGCTCAGATTGCCTGGGTTCAAAACCCAGATTTACCGCCTCTATCTCTTAGCTCTGTGACCACAGAGTAAACCTTAAAATGGGAGCATGTTTATAGTGAGGGTCGGGTGTGTGTGGGGGGAGCATTTTCAATTGCTCTTGAATTCTTCATTTAACCCAGAGGGCTCCCCTTCCCATTCTTCATTTAACCCAGAGGGCTCCCCTTCCCACCACCCCACCCAGCCAGACAGATCTGATGTACATTCCAGGCAAAGAAAACCACTGTTTTCACATGTCGGCAAATAACGTTCGGAAGCTGTTGGCCTAAGTGTAAATGAGAGATGTGGATGACTGTTCGCAGAGTGAGTTTACTGCCCCAGAAACCGGATCAAATCCTGAGCAAGAATGGAGGAATGGAAAAGTCTCAAAGTCAGGCAAGAGAGGGGAAGTGATGTGAGGCTTCTTGGGAATGAGGTTCAGGAGGCAGTCTGGGAACCAGATTATGGCAGATTGCGTATTCCACAAATGGCCATGCTGATATTCCCTGTCCCACGTGTCCTTTAAAAAAATTTTTTTAACGTTTATTTAGTTTTGAGACAGAGAGAGGCAGAGCATAAATGGTGGAGGGTCTGAGAGAGGGAGACACAGAATCTGAAACAGGCTCCAGGCTCTGAGCTGTCAGCACAGAGCCCAACGCGGGGCTGGAATTCATGGACTGTGAGATCATGACCTTAGCTGAAGTGGGCCGCTTAACCAACTGAGCCACCCAGGCGCCCCTTTGTCCATGTGTTCTTACCGAACTCTGCCCCTGCCTCACTGAAAGTCAGTCTTGGGGCTCCTGGGGGACTCGGTCGGTTAAGCGTCCAATTCTTGACTTCAGCTCACATCATGATCTCATGGTTAGTGGGTTTGAGCCCCGTGTCAGGCTCTGTGCTGATAACACAGAGCCTGCTTGGGATTCTCCCTCTCTCTCTCTCTGTCTCTCTCTCTCTCTCTCTTTCTCTCTCTCTCTCTCTCTCTTTCCCTTCCCTTCCCTTTGCTTCCCTTGCCTTCCCTTGCCTTCACTTCCCCTTCCCCTTCACCCTTCCCTTCCCTTCCGTTCCGTTCCGTTCCCTTCCCTTCCCTTCCCTTCCCTTCCCTTCCCTTCTCTTCCCTTCCCTCCCTCAAGCTCTCTCTCAAAAATACATAAACTTGAGAGAGATGAGTGGGGGGTGGGCAGAGAGACAGGGAGACACAGAATCCAAAGCAGGCTCCAGGCTCCCAGCTATCAACACAGAGCCCAACGCAGGGCTCAAACTCACAAACTGTGAGCTCATGACCTGAGCCAAAGTCAGATGCTCAACTGACTGAGCCACCCGGGTTGCCCCTAAAATAAGTAGACTTTAAAAGAAAAAAAAAATAAAGTCAGTCTTATGTCCCTTCCTTTTGAAATTGGGTCAGCCTCTGTGACAGCCGGGTGGGGAATGTGGCAGAAGTGATGATGCATGGCTTCTGGGACTCGTTTGGAAAAGGTGTCCAAAAGGCAGTGTCTTCTTGGTTGTGTCTCTCACTGAACATACCCCTTTTGGGGCTCAGAGCTGCCACACCAGGGAGCATGAAGTCACTATGCTGGGGGAGGTGCATAGGAAAGGAGATGTTGCCGAAGCTCCAGCTGTCTCTGAGTCTCCCCAGTGCAGACTCCAGGTATGTGAGGGAAGGCGACTCTCATGGCAGCCGCCATCTGACTGCAGTCTTGCGAGAAACCCTGAGTGAGAACTGCCAGGCACAGCTGCTCCCGAGTCCCCTTCCCATGACTCCCTCTCCCCAAAACAGGGATAACAGGTGTTACTGTCTTTGAAGAGCTAAGTCTCAGGGTTCATTATTAGGGAGCAGTAGGAACTGTAGCACCAATAACTTGTTTCTCTGTGGTAGGAACTGCCTCTCAGCTGGGGTCAGGAAGTTGACCATTGGCCATCCAGCTGCAAGGTCACTCATCTGTGCCTGGGACTCTGCACAGACCTCCTTCCAGCCCACCTCCTGTAGACACCGCCATGCTCCCGGGATGGAGGTAGCTGCTTGGCGATGCAGAGAACAGAAAGGCTTTGCCGCTGACTGGGAGGAGACAAGGCGACTCCAAGTCTCCTACTTGCCTGGGGGGGAGAGATTAGTCTGCTTCGTGTGTGTCAGAGTCACAGGGCGGTGCTTGGTACACGGGGAGTGTTAAAAGTAGTGGCCGCAGTTACTTACTGGTTTTGTACAGCAGATGGGTGTGAGGACTGTGCCGGAACACAGATTGGACAAGCGCTGATGTGGCTGCTCATGAGGCTGAGCCCAGGGAGCTTCGAGGGGGTCACACGTCCCCCTGGTGCACCAGGGATGATCTTGATGATGGTGTTTGTGGTGGTGGATGGCGGGTCGTGTGGTGTGACGTGATATGGGCTCAGAGTGAGCAGTCAAGAAAGAATTCTTGACACATTTTGAGTTGGAAAAGGTGGTTTTATCAAAGGCACAGGGACAGGACCCCTGGGCAGAAAGAGATGCACTGGGATTGTGAGGAGCTTTCAACTTGGGGGCAGGTAGAAATCAAGGCATTTTGCAAAATGACGGTGTTTGCATGTCGAAGAGGTCTTGCGGGATCCTGGAGGTCTGGCTTTTGTCAAGCTAAGGTGGCTTTTTGCCTCTAGCAAAGCATTAACGGTAATGCTTTACGCATTATACTTCATGCGGTCCTGAGTTCCTGTGCTCTGCCTGCCTCAAGGAGGATGCGAGTTCTAAGGCAGTTTAATTTTACCTTCCTGTCTTTTGCCTTTGTTGCTTGTCAGTGATGACGATGGCGGCTAAGCTTCCTCCTTGTCCGTCACGCATCAGGTGCTCGGCGAAGGGTCTGAACCACTCAGTTCTCACTGCAACGCTATGAGGTAGGTCCTACTCTTGTTCCTGTGTTCCAGGCAGGGGGAGGAGGCACTGGGGGGTCACATAACTGGCCCTGTCTTACGCAGTCATGAGCTGCCCTGGGCTCCTCATTGTTAACATCTCCAAGTAGCACGTATTTCGAGGTCTGCACCGCATATATAATGTGACTTCATCTTCAAAGCAACCTTGTGAGGGAGTTGAGGAGACCTCCGTTTTTTTCTAGTTTGAAGCTACCATCCAGAAAGTTAAGTGGCATCCTCACAGTGACACTGGACATGAGGCAGAATGGTGTCCGTGGGGGTAAGTGTCAGGTGTGCCGTTTGGAAAACAGTCCAGGTGTGTAAAGGAGAGGTCGGGTGAGATGCGGCTGAAGTGAGGGCCAGAAGCGTGGAGCTGGGACTTCATTCGGGATGAAAGGGGGAGCCACAGAATGCACCCGACGTGCGTAGTTGAGGTTTGTCCCTGGTGTGGAGGAGAGTTTGGAGTGGGAGAGGAGAGCTGATGTGATGGGGTCCCAGCAGGGGCAAGGTGCCGACCTGGCAGGTCACAGGGTCTGATGAAGGACATGCTGTTCTGGAAAAGGCAGTGTCTTAGCAGCATCTCCGCTGTGGTGGAAGACACACAGAGGGGAGTAATTCTGAACCACGCCTGCGGTGGTGAGGGTGGGTGGGCAGGAAACAACGGGCCGCCTCCACCTCCCGTCTGCTCCAGAGTCACATGTGAATGGGCCTGTCCTGCAGGGAACAGCCAACGGTGAACCACGTTTCACTTTTCTTGCAAAGAGTCTGGTAGATCTCCCACTGTTTTTTCAGATAGCGCGATGGGATTTGTGAAGGGGACACACTCACAGATCCCGTTAGGACACGCGGCACCCTGTCAGGGGCGGAGAGTTGGAGGAATCTGGTGGGGTGCATGTTGGCTGTATTGGTGAGGAGGCCAGAAAGCCAGGATGGGACACTAGGCAGACTAGAAGCCACCTCTCTTCTTGCAGCGGAGAAAAGGGTAACAAAAGGTCCACGTGTACTCCAGCGACAAATAGTAGCTGTCATATCGGTTGTAAAATTTTGACCGTTACGTACCCCAGATTCCTCGGTGGAGTGGAATGTGTGCTCTAGAGCCAGCCAGACCTGGTTCTCTCCCACCTAGTCGCCACGTGATCTTGGGAGGTTGCTGAGATTGGCACCAGAGTCAGGTAGGTGATGCTGGACAGGTGGGAATCGGAACACTCAATACAGCCGTCTTCCTGAGTCCCATCTTGGTTGTCTACAAAACGGAGGTGGGAAGAACATCCGATGCATTCGGCACCTGTGTAGATGAAGTCAGTTCTCTTAGAGGCAAACCCACTCCATTACTGCCGGAAATGTTAGTCGTAAAGGGGAGGTACAAAGGAGCAATGCCAGAAACTTTCTCAAGTAGGAGGAGGGGCTGTACTCCAAATTCTTGCACATCAACTTCAGGGCTGATGTTAGATACAAGCAGCCGGCCACGAAGCTCCTGCAGAACATGACTTCCTGGAAAAAAATAGCCCAGCGCCGCTTAGTAAGAGACACATTTTGGGCTTCTGCCAAGTTACTCACATTTCAGACAGTTCGTATTTGAATGCAGAATGGGTTTCGAACAAATTCCTTTCTTTTACCCTGACTACTTGCAGTGAGCTTGGGGTTGAACTCTGCCCCTTTGAAGAAAATAAGGCACTGAACCATAAACTATTATTTTTTGACACTAATTTCCCCAGACTATTTTTCTAGGGTAGTGATCTCAGTTTAACATACATTGATGAGTTTTAAGTGTTTTTTCTTCTCAGAACACATTTATGGGGATGAGCAGGACATAGAAAACAAGAATTCAGATTCTCGGAATTTTGAGTCACGGTGTTTGGGACAGAGTATCCAATATGTGTGTGAGCACGTGCGCGCGTGCACACACACACACACACACACACACACACACACACACACACACTCCAGTGTTTACCTGCACATCTGCCTTCTCCCAGGAGGAGGAGGGGAAAGGAAGCTCCTCTGTTGCTCGGGCCCTTTTGTTGATTTATCATTTATTATTTTTTAAAATGACTAAAAATGTAATTGGCCTCATCACTCTGTTTTGGTGTGGGCTTAACCAAGGTCCTCAACCCCTGGGGAAAAGTCCTCCAGATGCCGTGGGTTTTGTGTTTTTGTTTTTTTTTCTGTTTTTTTGTCCAGTTCTCACCTCAGGCACAAGCTTTTATTCATCGGCATGCCTTTGCAAAAGACTGTTGTCCCTCCATCCCTCCAAAAAAGACATTTCCTTATCAGAAATTTTAGAGATTTCTGGTTCCATTTAGTACTGAGAATGAGTAGCAGTGATGATGGCAGTGACGTCGTAGCGATGCACTCATGTGCTGAAAAATGTGACACATGTCAGGCTTCTTTTCTTTACCATAATCTGCCCAGTTCTGTTAGAAAGCCATTTGTGGGTTTGAGGTGAGTGAGGCTAACTGCCCCCTTCCCTGGGGCAGGGTGGGGGATGTGGACACAGTGACTTGTTTCCTGCTGGGCACGTGACTCCCAACTGGCTATGTGACCAGACCAGGAGTCTTTCTGTGACGTCATTGGGGAGGGTAGTGACCAGGTCTCCTCCTTGGAGGTCAGAACCATAAGATTCATGCCGTGCCCCATCCCATGTCATGGGGAGAGACAGTCTTCCTGCAAACTTCCAACAGACAGGAACCAGTATGGAGGTTCTGAAGGAGCAGACCTTGGGCATGAGACCATCTCAGTAGTGCTGGTGTGGGGTGAGGCTGATCTTTAACCAGAAATAAAAGGAGAGAGCTTGAAAAACATGAGATAAAGCCAGGAAACAGTTGTTACTTCCAAAGAGGAAGTGTTTTCTGCGGACTCCTGTTGTAAAATGAGGACCGGGCAGAGTAGCAAGGGGTGGATGGATCATCAGAGAAGAGATGAATGGATTTCAGCGTTATCCCAGCAGCTTGGATGTTTCAGAAAAGGAGTTGAAAGGGTGGTAAAGAACAGGCCAGTGAGAAGCCTATGGGAGGCGGAGAAATGGCCCCCAAAGATGTCCACTGTAACCCGTTGGGCCTGTGGATGTGTCCTCTGCTGTGGCCCAAGGAGCACCGAGGATGGATTAAATAAGGGCCTGGGGATGGGAAGCCCTCCTGGACTGTCTGGACAGGCGCACCATTGCCTCACGGACCCTTAAACATGGAAGAAGGAGGCACAAGAGAGGTGGGAGAGATGAGGCCAAAGGGAAAGAGGGGGTGAGAGGGGCAAGAAGGACTCAGTGCACCTTGAAGATGCAGGAAGGATGCGGAGTCATGGAATGCAGGGGACCCTGCAGCCAGGATGGGCCTCAGCGGCCAGCCGGCCAGCGGTGCACTGTGCCCACAGAGTGATGGAACAGGAGAGGCCCCACCCCACAGGGCCCCCGGGGGGTGGGGCGCAACCTGCCCGTACTTGGTGTCAGCCACTTCTGACCTCCAGAATCCACTGAGGTCATCTAAGCCACCATTTGTGATAACTTGTTGCAGTAGCAACAGAAAATTAGTGTAGAAAAAGACCCACATGCTATCAAATGAGGACAGAGGCGGTGCCCTGCAGACTGGCTCAGTGCGCGCCAGCCGCATGGGGACCTGGCCTCCCAGAGGCTCTGCTCCTGGCCTTTCATGTAGAGGGAAAGTGCCCGTGCCTCCTGGGGCCTGTGCTTGTTGGTTAAGATTATTCTTTTATGGCAGTTAGCAGAGCACCTACCCGACTCCGTGCTCAGTAACTGCTCGATTGATGCAGATGAACACAGGAGAGGGAGAGACATCCCCATACATACTTTGAGATTCTCCTTCCTTTCTTAAGTAGACCAACTAGGTCACAAAGAAATGCAGCCTGAATAGATGTTGTGAGTTTTCTAACTCACTGTTACAATAACAATGATTTTTCTGATTGAAATACAATTTGAGGCGCCTCACAGTGTTCCAGTGATCGTTTTGTCTCACCGTTACCGATGCTGTTAATAACTCATGAGGGATGCTTGTCATCCACTCCGATGAGCCCTGGGTCATCCACATACAGCAGTACAGCAGGAGCATCTAGGGGACTGACGTGGCTTCAGGGACCCCTCCTCTGAGCCCATCCAGGGTGTGGGTGTCCTTGATGACACACTTGTGAGTTTCAGTTTGATCCCTAAACTGCCCCCTCCCTCCTGTCTTGTGGCCTCTGATAATTCTCAGGCATCTCAGACCTGCCTGCAAGTTTTGTTTGACCTGACACCGCCTCCCTTCTGAAGGGCGGGGTCAGCCCCAAGGTCAGTGAGCTGGAGGTGAGCAGGGTGGCAGGGTGGCGGTGGGTGTGCTGTGGGTGTCGTTAGAAAGAAAACCACAGGCCCCAAATAGTGTCACTTCGCTGAAGTTCCCAAACTGGGGCTTAAGGCCTAATCCAACTGCATTTCAGCCCCCCTCAGAGACGTAGTCTGAACCAGCCAGGAATGTTCCATCAGTGCCAGTGCCTCTGCCACAGGGGCCTCTCCACCCCCCACTCCCAAAGAAGGAAGACGTCTCCTGGATCCAGGGACCCCTTGCTTTCCCCCTGGACAGCAGCCTCCCTGCAACAGCCCTTCACTGTTGCTAGTAACTTTCTTACCCGGCTCTCCTTCTAGATGGACCTTCGTTTCTGTCCAGCTTCTTGGAGCCCCTTCTGCTTGCTGCTTGGGGTGCTACCCAATTCCTGAGTCCTAAAGCCAATCATATATTTAAAATCTGCTCAGTTGCATTTTTGTTGTCTGGCAGTCTGCGCAAGAAGGCTCAGCCGGTGTCTCTCTGAGGCTTAGGCCCCGTCAGGCATGGCCACCGAAGACCCTGAGGGACCTTTCTCGGGATGGAGGGTCTCTGAGTTTGGAACTTATCCTGAGACAAGATTTGAGTGATGTTACTGCTCCTAAGGGAGCAGGGCAGGATGGGGGCCAATAAAGGGTGTGCGGCTCCTCTGAGAGACCGTGGGGACAGTGTGGGGACAGTGTAGGAAACGCCTCAGCATTGCCTAGTGGGGGCAGAGGACTGGGGCATGGGCGTGCAGTGAGCCCACCCTCCATGGTTGATGCTGGGGCAGAGATGTCTTGCAGGCAGCAGCCTTGGCAGGAGGGGGTGTGGGTGGGGCACCCTGTGGGCTGCTCCTGCCTCGCTTCCCGGCCTCCCTGCCACTTGGGGACCAGAAGTCCTGACCATAGTGTTGATAGTGGAATGTCTGCGCCCCCTAAGGGGAGCCCTGGAGGAGGAGTATGAGAGTGTCCTATAAAAGCTGACCGCTTGGGAGAGCACGGGAGGGAAGAAGAGTGCTCTGTCTGTGAGCTGGCCCCAGCCCTCAGACCAGCCAGGAGCCTCTGTGGGAGCAGCCAGTGGGATCAAGCCCGGGGAGCCTACCCTCTGTTCAGCCCAAGCGTTGGAGCTTCAGGCCCAGACACTGGCAAGGGCAAGACTCTCCCCTCACCACCTCACCTCTGTCAGGAGCCGAGCCTCCCCAAAGAGGCTGATGGAAGAGAGCAGGTCTCTGCATCCTCTCGGGGGCCATGGCAGCCCTTTGTGGCTTCTCCAAGTGGATTCCTAGGCCACCAGCATGGTCAGGGGGGACCCAAGACGGACAGAAGTCCAGCAGTGACAGGACGTGGTAGACGGGCACACGGGAAGAAGCCCTTTTGAGACTCAGAAATGCCTGGGTGTTTTGGGGGGTTTTGACTCGGTCACTAAGGCCACTGGAGGGGTGTCTATGCACCATCATGTGAACATGAAGGAACAACAGGGAAACCCAAACTGATGCACAGCCTGAAAGTAACACACAGGCCTCTGTTCCTCGAAATTTCTGTGGCATGAATGACCAAGGCCGAGGAATGTTCCAGAATAGAAGGTAAATAAAGAGATGTGACCACAGAATACAGTTAGTGACCTTGGAATGCATTCTGTGCAGGAACAAAGTTTAATACGGACATTTTTGGGACAGTTGATGACATTGGAATATGACCCATGGTTTAGATTACGGTGTTGTACTGGTGTTCAATTTCCTGAGGCTGGTCACTGACTTGTGAATATGTGAGAGGATGGTTTTGTCCTCAGGGTGTAGACCCTGAGCAGAACCGACAAAGGGGCATGGTATGTGCAACCGACTTGGAAATGATTTAGAAATACAGTAAAACCTTGGATTGCGAGTAATCTGCTCCGCGAGTGTTCCACGAGACGAGCAAACATTTCTAATAAACTTTAACTTGATGAAGGTGCGATGTCTTGCAGTATGAGTCGTACGTGACTCCGAATGTCATGTGGTCACAACTGAGGCAGTGGTTCTTGAAATTTGCTTTGATACATGAGTGTTTAGGATTACAAGCATGTTTCTGGAATGAGGTATGCTCGAAAACCAAGGTTTTACTTTATGTACGAGTGCGCGCGCATACGTCTGTACATATGTAAATCCTGGCCAAGTGAAGTATTAGTGAAACGGGCTAAAAGGTATATGGGGGTTCCTTTACTATTCTCGCAGTCTTTTGTAGCTTTGACAGTGATTGCAAGATAAAAGGAAAAGGAAGTTAGTGACCAGTTAGTGAGGCTCGGGAACTCTCACACACAGTGTCCCCTGCATCCCATGGGAGACCAGATCCCCCACCCCTCCTGCCCAGTCTGCTGCCCCACCCCCACGTGGCAGAGTGCTTAGATTGTCCACGAAGCCCAGTCTCCAACACCCGCCTTGCGCTCCACCCCCTTGGGACTCATGCTTGGAACCATGCACAGGCGTTTGTTTCCTCTTCATTCACATGGCCTTGTTTTCCGCTGGCTGTGCCAACGCCGACCCTTGGTGCACCCCCAGGGTCCCCAGACAGATCAGGAGTGTCCCGCCCTGCCCTCTTTTAAGCCATATTTTCCCAGCCGTATTGTCCAGATCTGGTCTGTCCAGCCCTATGGCATGATGCATGGCACAACTTCATTTTCTGGGTCGAATGAGTGGGCCATGCAGGGGGAGGGTGGTGTGCTCCCAGACCCTTGGGAAGATGTTCTGAGGGAGGAGAGGGCCACCTGGCTGCTGTGGGGAGGCAGGTGGGTAGGCGTGGGCCAGGCGTTCACCCAGGGATTGTGGTGCTGCCGGCAGGCCCGTGTCAGAAATGACAGGAGGTAGAACAATACCTGAGCAAATCGTCCTGTCCGTTGTGACCGCATCATGCTGGAAACTTCCTTTCTTAGTGTCCCTTTGAGGCTGCGGTCAGGGAGGGGCTGGGTCCCATTGGAAGCTGGGTTTGTGTGGGGTCGGGAGCCCGCAGCCCCCAGGAAGGGGAAAGGGGGTGATGGGGGAATGGAGGGAAGGGGGAAGGGGGTGCTTCAGGAGGTCTATAGGAGGTGAAAGGCAGCTAGAGACACAGAAAATAAAAGCAGAATGAAGACTCTTAGGGATCCATAAACAAGCTGATGGGGTCCGCCCCTTGGGGTCCTCTCCAAGGCCTGCCAGTGGGGAGCTTCTCAGGCTGCAGGGAAGGTCTTTGTGGCGAAGGTCTGGTAGGTGCTGCACTTAAGTGGATTGATGTACAAGTATCTCAAAGCACTAGGGGAGGGCGAGCAGGGTATGGCCACTCTATACTAGGGTTTTGGATTTGTACTTTTCCTTTCGATTTGTGAAGTCAGGTCTTTTGTTCATGTCGGATAATGCTTTGCTCTGGCGGGGGGGGGGGGCAACTCGGGGTCATCTCCTTGCAGGGGGTTCACAGCCTCTTCCATCTCATTCACTGGCTTTGGGCAAATCGATAATGAGCCCAGCCACCGTCTATAGAATCAAATCAATCCTGTTAGTGTGTCTCGGTGGCCCACACTCCCTTTTGTGGCCCCAGTGGACTCTGGGCAATCTTAGTCCTCGATCTGTTCTGCAAATATTGTTGAGCTGCTTTTTAAGAGCCAGGCATGGGGTGCCTGGGTGGCTTGGTCGGTTAAGCGTCTGACTTCAGCTCAGGTCATGATCTCACAGCCCGTGAATTTGAGCCCCGCGTAGGGCTCTGTGCTGACCGCTCAGAGCCTGGAGCCTGTTTCGGATTCCGTGTCTCCCTCTCTCTCTGCCCCTCCCCTGTTCATGCTCTGTCTCTCTCTGTCTCAAAAATAAATAAACGTTTAAAAAAATTAAAAAAAAAAAAAAAGAACCAGGCAGTCGGTCTGGAGCTACAAATAAAACGGCAGCCCACGGGAGCCCCTGTTCCAGGTCCGAGATGATAGGAGACCAGTAAGCAGAATCCTGAGGTCCATCCAGCAGGATTCATGCTGTAAAAATAAAGAAGCCTAGGGCTGGAGAGCGGAGCTCTAGATTAGGTCAGAAACATCTTCTTGGAAGGGCGTGGGGTGAGCAGAGCCCAGAAGGAAGTAGGGACCATCCCTGTGTCCTGCGAGCTCCCGGCAGATGGCAGGGCTACAGCCATGATTGAGAGGCATCTGGGGAGGAGTGGAGGGCCATGGGGAGATGGGGCAGGAGTGGCAGGGACAGGCCTGGATGTTGGAGGCAGCAGGAAGAGCACCGCCTGGCAACATGGGCAGGGGCTTAGCTGTAGCCACACTGATGTGAGAAGCGGGTTTTGGGGCTAGGAGAGTGATACGTAGCACAGTCATCCAGGGGGTCAGATTAACTCCCACTGACTTCAGCTTCTGTGTTACCCCTCCCGAGGGAGCTGTGACCCGAGTGTCTATGCCCCACATCTGTGCTTCTGATTGGACGCTGCATGAGGACCAGCAGGAAATAATACTGAAAGAGGCCATGCATCTCAACCAGAGGTGATTCTGTCCCCTGGCTGACAGTGGACAATGTCTGGGGACATTTGTGGTTGTCACCACTGTGTGTGTGCTCACACGTGCCTGCACGTGTGTGTATGTGTGCTTGTGTGTGCACGTGTGTGCACTCCTGGCATCTACTGGGTACAGGCCAAGGATGTTTCAAACATCCCTCAGTGTCTAGATCAGATGTCCCAAACAGGCTCTTCTGGCCCCAGATGACCCCACTGCCGACTCTAGACCCCAGCTAAACATGGCATGTTCTTTGCTTCATTTAATCCTTATAGGAATCCTATTAAGAATGCGATTCCCTTTTTATAATTGGGGAAACTGACATTGGGGATGGTGAGCCATTTCCCAAGTGACACAGCTGGTTAGTGGTGGAGCTGGTTTTCGAACCTGGGTCTGACCCTGCAGGTTGTGTTTTAGTCGATGCAGGACGTTGTGCGGGGACCAGACAGGTAAGGGGCACTCAGCAGGTGCCTGGAGAGTGAAGAAACCTCTTTATTTTGACTTGAAAGTTCTCTGGGTTCTGCTGCCAGTTTGCTTTTGCCCCAGACATTCCCTGGTGACCCCCTTGATTTGTTCACTCCCTCGGAAATCATCCAGAACATTCACACCACTGCCCAGCACTCATCGGACACTGCCAAGCAGGGAGTTAATGACACCTTGATGTTGGAGTCAAGGAGAACTAGATTGGGCAGCCAAGTCTTACAATCTGTACATGGAAATGAGGGGTTATATTACCAGTGCCGCCCGCCCTGAGTCTTGGATTTGTAAATTGTGCTGATGAGTGCCCGTCAGCCTCAGGTCCCTTTCTTAGGAGGCCCCAACCCCTTAGGGAGGTTCCTGGACCCACTACACGGCAGGGCAGGGGGCCTGATTACCCACCACAGCGAGAGGATGGTGGGGCATCTGATTCAATTGCTGTTCCTGTGGATCCACTGTGACAGATGTCTGTGGTGGGCCTGTGTGCATGCTTGGCCTGGGGACTTCCTCAGCGTCTTGACGGCCATCCCAGGGGATGCCTCAGCAGGGGCATTGAAGGACCCAAATGTGAGATCCATGAGCATGGTTCCTAATCACACCCCCTCCCAGCCCCTCTCGCCGGCTGCCCCAGGGGCTCCTGTTTGTATCATCCCCTCAGCTGTGATTCCTTGGGCCTACAGGTTCTGAACCAGCCTGAGCCAGAGCAGTGGGTAGGTGGGCTCTGAATGGCATCAACTTACCAGAGACCTGCTTCTTTTATTTATTTTTTTAAAGTTTACTTATTTGGGGGGAGAGAGAGAGAGAGAGAGAGAGAGAGAGAGAGAGAGAGAGAGAGAGAGAGAGAGACAGCGAGAGCGGGAAGGGCAGAGAGAGAGAGAGTCCCAAGCAGGCTCTGAGCTGTGAGCAGAGCGCCTGATGTGGGGCTCGAACCCAGATAATGACCTAAGCTGAAATCAAGAGTCGCTGGTTTAATGGACTGAGCCACCCAGATGCCCCAGGAGTCCTGCGTCTCAGTGTCTCTCACCCACTTCCCTAACCCTCGGGGCCATTGTTGGATGGGTTGATGGGGACGGTGGGGACAAGACAGCATTCATTAGGAGTATACAGATGGCTCATGGGGACCCCTGCTAGTTTTTCAAGTTCAGCTTTCTCACTGAGCTGGGCAGGCCCTGCTCCAGGCATGGGAGCTATTCATTTAAATGAATCCTACAAGGCCTGCCCTCCGTGAGCATGTGGTCTGTTAAAAAAGCCCCATGTACAGTAAGTACATCAGTGCAGGGCCCCCTGGCTCTTGTCACTGCCCTGCTCACCTGCCCACCTCCCATGGCTACTCTTGGCTGCTCCCGTCCCCTCTCTTGCCCTCAGCTGAATATTGCTGGCAGGACTGGCCTCCAGGCACCTGATCTCCAGAGCCCTTTCTGCACCCACCACCCATCCTTTTCCCTGGGGCCTCCATGCCCTGCCCTCTGGGTAGAGGCCTCTGGACGTGCTCCTCAGCCTGGCTGTGAGCTGGCTGTGGGTGGGCCCTTCTGTGCTGCAGGCCTGGCGCTGTGTGCTGAGGGGCAGAGGAGGGACTGACGTGGTGTGCGGGGCAAGTGCAGGGTGTGGAGGGAAACCATGGGTCTGTGTGCAGCAGCCTTTCCTGCAGAAGGCACTGATCCCGGGTATCTGGGCATTGGCCTCACCCACATCAGAGGCTCAGGGTCAAGACTTTGTTGCCATGAGTCTGGGGTGCACGTGGGCAGGTTACAGTGTCAAGAGCCAAGTGTGGACCCCAAGGCTCATTGTTGGGATTTTCAGCCACTCAACATACACTCGTCCTCCTGCCTAAGGGGAGAAAACCTCCCCAACTCAGGATCCTTCTGGAAACCACCAGGGCCTTGGACAAGAGGATAATGAAGATTTTCTGCAGCGACAAAAATGAAACCTGGAACTAATGTGTTTTTACCACGTCCAGTGTCGTCTCCCCGACCCACAATCGCGATGCCCCAGCTCATCCTGCCTCCTGCCCCCACCTGCTGCTTGGACTTGGAGGATAAATGAGCTGGGGTGTCCCTGAGAGCTGGCCTGCTGGGCACGTGGAGTCGGGGGTGCTTGGGGCAGGGGGTGGTGCAGAGCCGCATTTTAATAAGTGTTTGATAGTTGCTACCTGCACAGTGACTAATTGTGTGCACCCGTCCAGAGGGCAGACCCCCTGCGTGGCGCTCCATTAAGAAATTAGTCTTCAGTCCTGAGGTCAGGAATCCCTGCCCTTGCTGTGATTCTGGAAGCTCAGTGGGGCACAGCCTCACCTTCAGAGTGACAGCTTCCTTGTGCCACCAGCAGGCTGTGTGGAAGGTTTTACCTCTCACCCTTCCCGTGGCTGGGTCGGAAGGGCCGCCCTGGAAGGGGTGTCGACCTCTGTGCCCTCCTTATCCCCCTCATCTGCTTCAGCCCTTGCCCTCACCCCTGCTGAAGAGCCCTGCCACAGCCACCTCTTTGTTACCTGGAGGTCTCTGTAGTCAAACACCATTTCCTTAAATAGGGCAACTTGATTCCAACAGATTCTGTCCCTGGAGCGGGAAGGCCGGGACCGGCTTAGCCAGAGTGGCAGGTGCGTTATGTGATGTGGGGTCAGAGGGCACCCTCCAGTGACGCTGAAATCTTCCCTTTTCCTTGCTCAGTCTCTCTGGGAGACCCACCTGCTTCCCTTCCTACGTGCCCAAGCACAGACCAGGGGAAAAATAAAACCTCTTTTTTGCCATTGCCAAGAATTCTTATTGCCAAGAAAGTCCATGCATTCATTGTAAACTGCTGTTTTTGTAGAGGACAAAAATCAGGGTTATGTCTGGACAGCAGCCTCCTATGAAAAATATACCAGGAAAGATGTGAGGGTTTGGTGAAAGGAATCACACACACAGGATCACAGGAAAGGTTTAACAACTAGATTTTTTCTGACAAAGACTGGCGACTTTCCCTCCCTCCCTCCCTCCTTCTCCACCCCAACTAGTTCCCTGTTATCTTTAAGAAACATCTCCTTTCCTTCCCCATCTTGCTCATGGTTCTTGGTTGCAAACAACAGACCCCGCTCTAGCTCGTGGCTTGTTTCAATGTGGACAGAGCCCATTGAAGGACTCTGGTGAGCTCACAGAATCCCCTGGGACAGTCTGAGTCTTGCGATCACAGGTCATGCACACAGGAGCCCACCCAGGCCTGGCGATGCCCCCTGCCCCAGCTACTGTGGGCCATGCTACTGCCAATGGATGGGGCCAGGTCACACGTCCTGCAGCTAGGACAGATGCATGGCCCCGCAAATCCAGCATGAGGTGAGGACCCAAGACCGAGGCTGAGGAGCAGGGCAGAGCCATGGACTGAGAAGGGGCTCAGGCAGCCACTGGTCTGTCTCATGGTCATAAGTGGAGACCTGCAGTGTGCCACAGGGTGGGAGCACCGGGGGCAGGGGTAGGTGTGGTCTCGTGGGAAAGATGGGCCAAACCAGGGGAACAGAAACATCACAGTAATTTTGCTGGAAGGGAAAAAATTGGAGGTAGTGATGGGCCTTCCCCAGACGGGGTCCAGGGCGCCTCCCTGTGGTGGTGCCAGCTAAGCTCGCCTGTGGCCGCTCCTGCCATCTGGGCACAGCCAAGTGTGCCAGCTCTGATATCCGCATTGCCAGGATCAAGGCCCGTGTGCCTGGCTCAAGCTCATGGCGGTCCTTGGATAAAGTTGGTACGTACATGGGGTGGTTTGGGGTCAAGGGGAAGCATTTGGGCCCTGGAATCCCCAAAGCAGCTTAACTTGGGTAAACTGACCTCTCTTACCCTTGGCTTTCTTCTTCTCAAGAGGTAGGATTGATGAAGGTGCCTGTCCCATAGGGTTGGAGGTAATGCTTGTCAGGTGTGGAGGACACAGTCTAGCTCACAGCAAGTGCTCAGTTAATGCTTGGCTGTTAGGGTGGCATCACCTTGCTCATTAGCAATCAACTGCTGAATCAATCGCTAAACCATAAAGCCAGACTGTTCCTTAGTGCTTTGCCGGTGCATAGGCACAGGGGGGAATAGCGTTTGGGATTTTCTTTTAAGAATCTCTGTTCTACCATATTTTCATACCTCAGTGTTCTTCCTTAACTACATTATCTACTAGTTGTTGGGTATTTATTCTAGGCGCCTTCCCCAGAATGCCATACTTAATCCTTAGTGTGTGTGTGTGTGTGTGTGTGTGTGTGTGTGTGTGTGTGTGTGTGGAAATCAAGTGTCATAGACTTTAAGTATGTCGCCGAGTGTTGTAGCTTCTGTGAGGAATAGCTGGGATTTGAACCCAAATCTGGCTGACCTCCAGTTCTGTCTCATGACCAGTGCCAGGTTGCAGAGCAGCGCTGAGGTGCGGGGGCTGGAGGCCTGGGCTCCGTGTCCATCTCCTCGTGAGCCAGGGTCCTCACACACGCAGCAGGTGTGTCCCGAGGAGAGCCCAGCAGCATCCATTTTTGCCGTCAGACAAAGAATGTGCCTGGTGTTTCCCCCAGAACCTTCTTGGCAAATTGTGCCCAAAGGAGGCAGTTCCTTGTAAATTCAGCCGCCACCGAAAGCAGAGAGGACTCGGTTTTCCAGAATGGCAGAACCAGCCGCCGATCCATTTTTATTTGCTTCTTGTTCATTTTGCATTTTCTTCTATCCCCATAGTGCTTTCTCCCCCATGTGGTAAGATTTTCATCTGACTGTCTATTTAACATACCGATGCTTCTCGCAGAAACTGACGTCCATTGTTCCTTGGAGTGGGGATTCATTAGTCTTTGCCAGAGAGGGGCTGTGGATTCGGTGCTTCTATTGTAGGTTTGAGATTAATTCCTGCTGTGGTCATGTTCATTGGGATAATTTTATCAAGATTTTCTTTCTGTTGCTTTTATTACTTGCTTTCTTGGTTACTTTATTAAATTCTAAAATGTCTTATTAAAACCACTTCTTTTCTCATGACAAAAGTATAACTTTTAAACTTGGCTTGAAAAAATTTGCAAACCAGGTGCTTCTTGCCCCTCCACCCTCCCCCTGTGGGGTGTGACAGGGCCTGCTGGGGACATGGGCCAGGGAAGGCTCTCACCTGTTCGCTCTAAACATTTGTGCATGGTTTTTACTATTGATACTCATCACAGACTATTTCACTGAATTGCTTTAAGCAGCAAAAAAAGACTTCTGGACGTGGTAATGTTAATTTTTAAATTGTCTTATAAATTTATGTTAAAAGCAGTCGGCAGATATAGAAATGTAACAAGTCTTTTGTGAAATACACTTCGAGGACTCCACCTTTAAAAAATTGACAGATGGCAATCCCTCCAGTGAATAATGTGGCTATCAAAGTTGCACAGAATTCAGGAATATGCTTTAATGGAGATTTTTAAGGCCACTTGGCCTAACTGAAGTTTACAGCCCAAGTGACAATCTGTCTGGGTTCTGTTGGAGTATCCAAAGGTGCAGAGATAGACAAGCTGTATTCACACTGTGGAGCAAGACTTAATGCCAGCAAATGACTTCCATGTCAGCCATCACCGGAAACCATCTAGAAGGACAATTTATGAAAACCCGGCCTTTTGTGACTTACATGTTGCCTGGTCTTTTGAAAAAGGACTGTCAGGGCAGGACTTATTTGGTGCCCACCATGAGTTAGTTTCTCACCTGGACAGGTGTCTGCCTCTTGCAGGTGGGCAGGTAAGTTGGCTTGCTGGCCTTGGGAGGCAGGGCACCTAAGGGTGGAAGCCAGTGGGTGTGGAGAGTGAAGCCTGGTGGTGGAGGAACCTTCCTGTGTTCACAGGCCTCCCCACTCCCCCTCTCCAGGGCTCTGTGCCTCTCCTGGTCCCAAATAGGAGTGCTTTCTTGAAGCTACAATAGTCAGAACACCCCATGTCCTCTGCCTCGTTCCCACCCCCGGATCCCCCACTCATATGTCACATGTGTTTCTTAGACACGGATCTAAAATTGATGCTCTCGAGCTCGGTTCCTCGGGGAAAAGTGGGATAATCAGCAAATGTCAAAATGTTTTCTCCAAATTTCTAAATGAATGGAAAATAAAACAATGTAATTCCCCCTCCCTCAGGAATTACCTGGCCACCGTTTTGCCAGAGATTTGACAAGGCTATCTTCTGTTCCCCTGAATGAATCCAGTTGGGAATATTTTATGCTATAGATCTCTGAGCTCTGAGGAGAGACACTGCCCCTTTGGAAAGAGGGGGTCCTGAGCACAAGGGTTCTAGGGCAGTGTCTTCGGGTTCCAGGCAGCTTTCTGAGCCATGCAGTCTGTGAGGCACCTGGCCACTCACCCAGAAACGGGCTCCTTCTGTGGGTAGTGCCGGTTAACCTCCAGAATCTAGTGTAACTGGAAATCTTTATTGGAATTACCCAAGCCATTACCCGCTCACTGTATTAGCTCTGCCCTCGAGCACTCTTGACTGCGTCTCATGGGGTTGGAGTGCTTAGTCTGTTGGAACTCAAGCCTCCCGATCTTAATTAGAGATGTGCCAAAGTATCTGAATTTAATGGAGAAGGTTGGAAGACAGATCTCTCTCCACCCCTCTTGCACTGAATGACTTCATTACTGAGTACCGTCCACAGCCATGCAGAAATTAAATACGCTCTGCAGAGAAGCAGAGGTTGACGTGCAACCGCTTCTGCATGGCACATTCTGTGTGCAGCTCTGCGCTCTGCAAAACGGGGAGAGCCGAGATGTCAGCATTTTGCCCTGCTGTCCCCCGACCATGCTCTGCCCAGCAGCCTGTCCTCGGACACCCGCGAGGGGCTGATGCCCCTGATACCCTGAGGTGCGGTGAATGCATTATTCCTGCACTCGCTCCCATCCGCAGATAATTCAATATTCTGCTCTCAACAATCTTTTCCAGTGTTATCTGTATTTGTCCTCTCGTTTTGTAAAGAAGGCTGCTACGTAATTGTTAAATATCTCTCCTGCTCCCTGAATAAATTGGAGATACAGAAAAATAATAGGGGTATGATTGCACCGTGTTCATTGGGTCGCGTCTGCCCTGAGTCAGTGGTGCGGTCACGGCAGATGGAAGTGCGGCCTTGTAGGGACTGCAGAGAAGGGCCCAAGTCACAGCTCTTTCTCCCCCTGGAAGATTTCCTCCGACATCTGTCCTTCTTAACTCAAACACGGCACCCTGCCCTGGCGACACCAGCTCTTACCAGCGGTGGCTTCTTTTCCACCAAAAACCAGGTGGTGGTCCTGGTCCATTCACGTGGAAACTCTGCCAGCCTCATTCTCTTATTTAAGCTAAACATTTCCGTCAGAGGCAGGAACAGTGTAACTATTACACCCGTCTGCTTTGCAAAGCCAATTCACAGGTTCAGATTTCCCCAGTCCAAGCAAGGGCTTGTGAGCACAGTAAATACAGCTGGAGGGAACTGTTTGTGTAACACTTGCTTGGAAGGAATAAATAGCACTGGGTTCCGCCAAGAAAGGTAAAGAGCTCCCAGGCTTCCACAGAGGAGAGAGGAGCCAGGAAAATGGTGACTCTTTCCTGGAAAATTCACTGGAAAAGAAGGAGTCGCTTTCGCTTTGACGCTGAAAGAAAACATTCAGGGAGAGCGGCCGATGCTGGGGTGCTGGGCTTGACCACTTTTCCTCTGGAAGCCAGGTGCAGGCTGAACTTGAGGGCTGGGCAGGCGTCTGAGCACGGGGCTCCCAGCGGGCAAGAAGCTGGTGCTTCCGGAGCTCAGAGCCACTGGTCCGGGTGTGTGGGTAGGGTGGGTGGCCCAGGGCCGGGTGGCGGGTCAAGGGTGTCGGCTCATGGGGAGTCCTGACCACCCGTTCCTCTGGGCCCCTCTCCGGTCAAGGTGAGGTGCTAGGCTACTGCTTGCCATCAGCCCTGGGTGGCTGCAGGTAAGTTTAGGACACCACACTTCTCATCCTGAGAGCTCCGTGTGAGGCCACTCGGCCACAGGTATTTATAAGCACGTGTGTCTCTCAGGTAAGTACCTGTGGAAGTCAGCTCTACCTTAGTTCTGGTTTTCCGGTCACATGCAGTTGGCTGTATGCTCAGGATCCTGCCCTTCCCCTTGGCGGGACAGCACTGTGCTTCTCTCCGTCTGTGTTTGGACATCAGTCTCTTCCCAACCTTTCCTTCTCTAGGTCTCTGACTTAGTGTCTTCTGACACATCACGTCCTTCTCTCCTTTCCTTGCAGCCGGCAGACTTCATTTGCATCCCGATCTTCAGGGTCACCGCTCACTCCCTCGACATCTTTTTGTTTTAGAGCCTGTCACATCAGCGTGGACGCAAGCCTCCCGCATCCTCCAGAGATCTTTGACAGTGCTGTAGATGCCTCAACCCACCTGATGTGTGGAATCTGCTCCCTGCTGAGTTAATTTCCTCCCCAGCCTCCGAGAGCCTTCAAGTAAGTATGGTCTCAGCTCTTCATTCACCCTGGCCAGACTCTCTCGCTGGGGCCGACGAACACATAGCACTAGTTTAGACCAGTGGTTCTCGACCAGGGGGCTGTCCCCTCCCAATGGGACACCTGGGGATGTCTGCAGGCATCTAGGGGGTGAAGGCCAGGGAGGCTGCCGACCATCCCACGGTGCACAGCCCCCATCACAGAGAATCACTCAGGCTAGAAGTCTGTCATGCCTAGGCAGAGGAACCGTAGGTCGTAACACAGCGGTGGTCAGGGTTTGCCTTCTCCTGGCAATATGACCTCAGCCAGAAAACAAACCCCACAGCTCTTACCTTGAGTGCTTCTGCAGGGATTAAAGGAAGTCATGTTCATAAAGTGCCTGGCAGAGTTATTCATGGCACGTGGAAACACGCAAGTCCCGGGTGCTGTTGTTGATTTTCCTGGGCTTCGTAAAACCCAAGCCCCACACCCCAACCTCTCCCGAGGGCTGGTCTCCTGTTCTTCATCTGCTCAAAGCCCTTGCTTGGCTCCTTGTGCTACCCTGCTTCACACCAGGACTGTACAGTGCCCCCGGCCTGGGATCCTGCAGCCCGGCCCGCACTGCCAGCATCTGCCCCGGCACTCTGCTGTTTGGGCCCTTCCCTGAGTGTGTGCCTCTGTCTCTCATCCCCAGGGATGTGGCCATGTTCCTCAGGACCTCCCTCACCCAGGCCCGCCTCTCTACTGAGGTCAGTACGGGGGAGGGGGAGGGCTGGTGTGGGAAGGGGTTTAGCGTGCAGAGCCAGAGGCCACCTGCTCATCCCTCTCCTGAGTGCCCACTAAGCCTGACCCGGGCACTGGGACGGGGCCTGACCTTCTCACATCCGTGCTCGAGGGCCTTGGGAACAGGATGTAGGTGTGTGCGAGGAGCATGAGGGTCCCTCTTCCCTTCTTCTGAGTCTTCCCCAAGGCAGAGGCTTCTCACCTGGTGGAAAGACACATCAGGCCGATTTCAGGGGCACCTTGTTAAATGATATTAATGGCCCTCGAATGTCTAATGTTGCCCCATACTTGGAAATGAACTCGGGGGCAGAAAAGCTGCCTCTGTTACCTGGTACTTAGAGTGAGAGTCAAAGGCCATACACTTGCAGGAAGTCCTTTCCTTCATGCTGAGCGCTTCTTTTTGGCCCAGCAGATGGGTCTCAGATGCCTCTGCCCCTGCCCTCTGACTGTTCTCAGGACCCTCTTGCTCTGGTGCATTCCAGCAGCTCCTCAGTCTCTGCTCACTTGTCACCTCCTGTCACAGGCTTACCTGAGCATCTTATAGAAAGGCGCCTGTTTTCAATCACCCTGGTTCTGGTTAGGACATTGTCGCCATCTTCAAATACCTTGTTGATCTGTCTACTCGTATTCTCTGCGAGCTCTGCCATGGAGGCAGGTCTGTGTATTCTGTTCATTCATCGCTGTAGCCAAAGGATGTAGCTGAGCCTCTGGCACCCAGTAGGTGCTCAGGAACTATTTAGTGAGTGCCTGGCATGAGTGGATGGGAGGTTCTCCTTCTGCCCATGGAGAAGGAGGGAAGGGGGAAAGACAGAGAGATGTGGCATCATAATGCCTTCCTGAGGGTTCCCCTTGATGCAGGCTGGTACCAGGGCAGCATGGTGACACCTTCCAGGTCAATGGTATTCTTCTTGGATTCTACAGGCCAGTAGTCTCTGTAGCCAGGACTCTGAAGACCACAAATAATAAAAATGTGGTTGGGTCCGTGGAGCTGTTCCCTGTTCAGTATGTGTGGACATTATTCCCCGGCCCTGGGTTGAGCACCTGCTGTGCAAGGCCCTGGACCACGGTCACAAGGAGCAGACCTGGTGGGCTGGCAGGAGGAGAACGAAGTTGGAAAAATGGCGGCCACGCGTGACAGTCTGTGGGAGGTGGTAAGGGACACAGAACATGGCCGCAGGCATGGGGCTCTGTTTGCATCGGACCCAAGCTCCTCCGTGGGACCATTTATTAGGTGGGTAGCTAGAAAGAGCCCTGTCATCCCTAGTGCAAGATGAGTCCCAGCAACCTACCTGTAGGGATCTCAGCTTTGATAAGGATGTCCACATTTGTTGTTCATTTCCTGCCTCCTGATGAATCAGCCTATGAGCTGCCCCAGGACCCTGCCCCACGGATTTCCCTGCCCTGCAGTTCCTTGCTCTTTAGCTGACCTTTAGTGCTATTTGGATCCCTGCACCTGCGCTGTGTCCTGGTCGCTGGTGCCCACCTGCCCTGTCATGGTTGTATGAGCCACACCCCGCTCTCCTGCTCTCTGTTGGCCGGGACGGGTCATTTATAGAAGATAGTTTGTCCATGTGGGATTGTAGATAGGCTCATAACGTGCCTTCCCTGGGTGACCCCTCGTTATCTGCACCCTGTTCTTGAGGGTCGTGTGTTAATGGCATTAGCAGGGTTTGAAGTCCAGAGCCAAGAGGTGAAGTGTGGAGCAGGCTACAGAAAACGCTGCAGACTTTGGGCTTTCACAGCCCTGGTTTGAATCCTGGACCACCATTCACCAGCTCCGTGGCCGGGCCAAGCATTTCCCTTCACTGGGCCAGTGTTTCCACCTGTAAGATGCAGATAATACCAGTGTTGCCCACGGCTCTTAGAATGCAAGCCACGTGGCTGAGGCTGGGTCTTGCCTGCCCAGCATTGCTTCCATCACTTCTAGTAGGGCCCTCCCATTCCTGTGTAGAGTGCATTTCATCTGGATCAATCTCCCCACCTCCCTTTGGGGACGGGCACCTTGGCCAAGCCAAGCTCAGGATGCTCACATGACCTAGACTAACGAACCAGCTTGGCAAACACACACACACACACACACACACACACACACACACACACACGCACACACGCACACACACGTGCACACACATCCACGCACACACACAGCCAGGACTAATCAGTCAGCTCAGGGAGGCAAGCATACGTGACCAGGTGTGACCAGATCAGCACAGGACAACTCAGATGACCCAGACTAGACAATCAGCTCAGGGAAAAAACATACATGACCAGGGCCACTCACTTCAGCCCCAGGATGCACACCTGACCAGGTGGTCCTGTCTCCCCATGAGTGATCAGTCACTCTCCATCCCAGGAGGGAGGCTGTACCCTTGGGCAATTCTTAGAGCACATAGCCTTCCATGAGCTGGAATCTGGGAGATTTCTGGGTGTATGTGAAGTTTATTTCCATTTCACCCATGCTAGTGGGAGAGTTCATGTAACTGACCACTGACAACAGGTGCCCAGTGCCTGGCACGGAGCGGACGTTCGGTGTTTCAAGACAGGAGTCTCCCCCAGGCTCTGGGGAGACAAACCAGTAGTTTCCTGCTCCCCTGCTGGACAAGCGGCAGCTGGCTGTGGATGGGCGCAAGGGTCCTTCATGTCCCTCAAGAAGACCACCACCTTCTGAGACGTCCGGAGGAAACAAAAGGTGCCTGTTGCTAGCCCTTAGTGCTCAGCCTATTAACTGAAGGAAAATGCATTTCTTTAGTGCTGCTCTGAGAGAGCTTTCTTTCTGATTGGTAATTCCCTAGCACCCAATAGATGCTAATGAAAACGCACTCTCATTGCCAATTCCTCATGTAATTCATTCCTTTTCAACAACAGAAAGGAGGGTGTTTTATCCATGGATTGCAGGCAAAGAGAGGCTTTGCCTCTGTAGCAAAGAGACTTCACTACTCATATGTGTGTGACTGTGACTACATCTTGATGTAACTTGAGTCAGCGTTTTAGCGTCAGAGTGTATCGAGTCCCCCCACGAGCGTTGGTGTTGGGGGCAGGAGCCATCTTTCTGACGAGCTACACAAAAGTCAAGCTAGTTAAGCCCCTTGTTGAGTAAGTGACCATCCGTAATCTCTCAGAATTTCAGGAACCTAAGTAGATGGAGTAGGCACACACAGGCTTCCGTGGTCGTGCTTCCTGGAGCTTGCCAGTCGAACATCCCATAGCTGACGGTCCCAAGACACGAGCCCTTCCTACATAATGACGCCCTTCCAGACTAAGGCACCATCTGTCATTACCTCATCACTCAGCCGTGTCTTATTTATTCCAGCATGGCTCTGCAGAGCCCATGAGAAAACATGTTCTTCTGCCCCCAGAGAGCGCTGCCTCCGCCTGGTGAAAATGGACTGTTTCCAATCAAATAGCTCACAAATCACTTATCCCCGGAGCGATGAAAACGCTTGGAGGTCACTGTAGACGGAGCCGAAGGAAGCAAATCCGATGCGTCTCTCCTCGGTTCATCAGCTCTGCGTGTTTGCATCCTCACAGACTCCTTGCTGGACGACAGCCTCCAACCTTTTCCAGGCAGCCACTGCTTGTGACTTCCCTGAAGTCTCATGACTGCTGATGAAAGACGTCAGAGACTGGCCAGCCAAGGGCACCTCTCCTAGGTCATAGTGGGGAGCACATTGGAGCTCCACTCGTAGGTACAGGCAAGAGCCGGGGAGCCTGGCCACGACTGGGCTGGCCTGACCCACGGGTCTTGTCTTTAGTCTAATCCTTCTGGGGCCCCTCAATGCTGAGTGTGTCTCCTGTTACTCCTAGTTGTCTCGGTGTGTGAATGGAAGTCTCAGGCATTTATCCAGGCTGAGTGTTGTGTCAGGGACAGATTAAGCACGTCCTGGGCGGCGTGTCTTAGGAAGAGCAGTGGAGGGGCTTGGGTGTCGTAATAGGTGGACCATGTGCTGAGGAACACAGAGGCCCCGCTCAGACCGGCTGGGGTCTTGTCTGCTTCTGTTTCTCACCAGGAGTGACTTGGGTGTCTCAGTACATTCAGTGTGCTCTAACCAAATGCCACAGGATGAGTTACAGATAAGAAGCAGACACTTTGAAAGGTTGTGTAATTTGCGAGGTCTGAGATCCTGGCACCAGGGTGTTTGGTGTTTGATGAGGACCTGCTTCCTGGTTCCTAGATGGCTGTCTTCTTGCTGTGTCTCACATGGTGGAGGGTGTCAGACACTTCTCTGGGGTCTGGAATTGCAATCTTGTCAGAAGAGGAAAAAAAAAACATTAATGTTTTAAGAAGCTTACCATGTTGGGGGCCTGGGTGGCTCCAGTGTTTAAGCGTCCGATTGCAGCACAGGTCATGATCTCGCAGTCTGTGGGTTCAAGCCCTGCGTTGGGCTCTGTGCTGACGGCTGAACCTGGAGCCTGCTTGGATTCTGTCTCCCTCTCTCTCTGCCCCTCCCCTGCTCGCATTCTGTCTCATTCTCTCTCTCTCAAAAAAAGAATAAATGTTAAAAATAAAAAAAGAACCTTACCATTGATGATAGACACTAAAAATGAATGTTCATTATACCTCCAATGAGGAGGCACACCTGTGGAAAATTACCACTTAATGCATCCAGATCTCGCGAGGCCCCCAGCTCTTTAGGAATAGTCCATTTGCGCAAAGTGGGGTCCTCTTCATGCGTGGGTGCTTGCCCTAGGGAGACAGTAAGGCTGAGAAATTATTAATCTACCCTGACCCAACTTCGTTCGTGGGCAGAGTCCAGAGGGTGAAGAGTGAGTGAATGTTGTAGACGTTTGCAGTCTTGGTGATCTGCTCATAAACACAGTGGTTTATTAGAATCTAGGATGCTGGATTTGATAACAGCTGCGGTAGGGAACCTCCTCTCATAGAGGTTCCAGAATGCCCCTTGGGGCTGCTAATGATGTGCAGAACCAGTCTGTCTCCCCTGGAAGGGAAAAGGCTGGTGCACAGGGAAGTTTGGAAACAAAAACAAACTCAAACACACCTTCCTCAAGACCCGAGATTCTAGCCGCGTGCGATGCAAGGCATCGCAGAGGCCCAGCCAGTCTTGGGGGAAACTCGTCCAATGCTCACTTCTGCTTGGTGGCAGGGACTCTGCAGAGATTCACTGATGTCCTACTCCATTTGCAAAGCCGTGGCTCGTGGCCCACGATCACAGGGCTGCTGGGTTCACATAGCTGCAAGGCAGTCCCAAAGGGTGGAGAATTCCAGAATGTGGGAGAATTGGTGACGGAGGTGGGTGAATATGTGAGTGACTGACACTTATCATCGAAGAGATCTGACGTATGCTAGAAGTTGGCTTTGGAAGGGCCCGGAGATCAAGGTATTGCTTGCCCGTTTCCTGGTGATTTTATTTGTCACAGAAGAAAGGAAATACAGTCATCACTTGGGAATTGTGAATGAGGTTGGGGCCCTCTGTTTAGGAATGGGAGCACACTGAGGGACAGGATGTTGGGAAGGAAGGTGGCTCTATTTCTCCCAACACAGTGCCTTTCCTCAAGCCAAGGAGTCTCCCCTGGTTTTCTGAATAGATAAGAATGGTTTGTAATTCACATATTGTCAAGGGCTTCTGGAATGCTTGAGGATGGTTGGAAAACGATTTCAGTTGACACAGCATGGCTTTGCCCAAATTGCACATGCCATATTCCTTAGCTAGTTCCTTTCTTTATACAGAGGTTAACTTCCCAACTGGCAGGTAGGGATTATCACAGTCCGAATGTAGGTGGTTTCTGTATAATATTTGCCTCTGGGTGCCCCTGTGAAAACAGCTAAAAATAGGGTCTTCTAGAGAGAGAGAAGTCATCAGCTGGGAAAGCTAAGGGCTGGAGGTGACCTCAAAACCTAGGGAGATAAGCTTTGCTGTGGGTTGAGGCAGCTGGGAACCTGCGAGGAGTTTCCAAGAAGTTAATTCTACAGAGGTCTTCAGTTATCTACACTGCTATTTCTCTAACTTCCACCGGAAGAAATGTTTATATTTAGCTTGGTTTTGGAAAGGGTAGGAAAAGGATATATTTAAATAAAAGTTTGGACAGCTTGTATACCAAAACCCATCACCCTCCAGGTACACATATCCCTACAAGCTGAAGGAAGGAAGCCTTCATCCAATGGCTCCCTTAACTGGTGGTGTCTGTTTCTGTTTGGATCTCAGAAACCCCGAACACAGCTGTTTCCATTAACACAGATTTTAATGGGAGATATTTGTCCCCAGCACTCAGTCGTTTCCACTTGCCTGAGACCGCCATTTAAACAACAAGTATAATAGCATCTTTGAGCTTTGTAGTTAAAAATTAATTAGGAGGTTTAAGAGCAAACTCTTTGGGGGTTACTGTACAATAGCATGTTTACAGAATTAGGTCTGGGCTTTTTGTTCTGGTTAAGTGTTTCCATTAATTCTCTGTCTATTAAATGTAATTACGTATGATGTCGTCATACATTCATCAGCCATCAACATTATGATGTCGCATTTAAAAAGCAAGCTGGGAAAAAGTCTATAATTTTAAGTGTGGGATGAGGGTAACTATGGAAATTCAAATACAGGCACCTGTGACTGGGTGGTGGGGGAGTCACGGCCAAGAATCGAACAGCAGAGTTTCAATCACGGAGGCCATTCAGAACACCTTTGTCCCTGTTGGTCTCACCTTCCTGCTTCTGCTAGGATGCTTCCTTGGGGAACACCAGCACAGGCTAGATGTGTGCTGCCGAAGGACAAGAATGAACGGAAAGAAGGAATGTTCTCGCTCACGTCCTTGGCATGTATTTTCGCACTTACTGTTTTTTAATGAGAGGTATTCATCGATTAAACGCTCGCTTTTGACATTGGCCGTTCAATGCATGTGCTTCCAGAATAACCTTCATTTTCTCAGTCTGGAAACAGCACTTTTAGACACTTTGGAAGCAGGCTCTGTAGTCCATTCTTTTTCAGAGCATAGCTCTTGAACAGGTAGCATTTGCTGGGAGGGTTTTAACGTGTTGCTGTGCAGGTACTCAGGCTTCAGGACGAGGAAGCCCAAAGAGCTCCTCCTCCTCCTGTTCATTAACAGATTCTGTGGCAGTGGCCTGGCACGTTGGATCCCACCTGCTTAATCACCTCTGTTAAAAATGGATGGAATAGTGTCGTATCTCGAGATTGTATGCAATAACTAAAAAATAGTGCTTCTTGGAGAGGAATGCCAGGGTCTTGTCCTGTGGCCGACCCCCTTCTCCAAGCCCGGGGTGTGCATGGGAGCAGTTAGTTCACATCTCACTAGAACAGAGACTTAAGAAGCTTGCAGTGGTGGGGCTCCCCAGTGGTTGGTAAAATAAAGCCTAGACCAGAGTGACCTCTGAACACTCCCATGCTCCTGGCAGACGTACGAGGCACAAGAAGTCACTTGCTGGGAGAGCCCGCCAAGATGGCCCTCTTCTCCTTGTGTCAAGGCACCTGTGGCCCAGCGATGCCCTCCATTTTCAGATGGAGGGGGAACACCCTGCAGGTAGTTCCTGGACTTGGGGACACCAGACATGCTTCTTTTGGACGCACCCTGACTCGGCTGTGCTGACAGAACTCATCTTGGAAATACAGCCCTTCTGCAGGCCTTATCTGAAGAATGCAGCTCTTCCCTGTGATTTCTCTTCAGCAGTTGTATTTTTGGAGCGTGTTTCTTGATGGGAGATGTGCTGGGATCCGTAAGGAAGGATGTTGATGTTCTGGTGTCACTCCTGGTCATTGGAGTGGCTGGAGGGGACACACATCAGTAGGTACGGTTGGGCTTAACATGATGTCCCCTGCCTCCGTGCTGCCTGGTTTCCCTCTTGCCGAGAGAAGGGACGGTCTCTCTTCCTTCTCCAGACTTCTCAAGCTCTCCCTGGTGACTGCTGAGGTGGCAGATCCCTTTGTGGGGGGGGAATCTAAGAGGGGAAAATAGACTATTTCTCTTGCTGCGTTCATATAGTATTGGGGGCATTAGAAAAAAGGGGGCAAAGAAAAAGTTATTTTCAAGGCTTGGGGGGTGCTACTGCAGTGTAGTGGTGTTACCTTCTTTTTGTTTCTTTCCTCCAGGGCATAGTTAAAATTCTGAATTAGAATTTTTGTGGCATGTTCTCACTGTGCATCTTGATGATCAGATTTCCACTACGAGATGATATTTATCCCATATGCCTCACTTTAAGAACTGCCTTTTTTAAATCATTCCTCACAAGATGGGAGTGACTTTGTTTCAGGTTTTCAAATGCCTTTCATCTCATGCATCTCTCTCCCTATTTTGAATAACACAGTTTTGACTCAAGAAGACACTTCAGGCTGAAAGAGCCTCATTCAGTCCCAGCTTGGGTGCTTATGGAGGGAGCACATATCAAGATTGGTAGTGGAGGTTTTTTTTTTTTTTTTTTTTTTTCCCCAAAGCAATAAAGACGAGTTAGCACAGATTTGGCAATTATTGCATGAGGTGGTACCTCGCATCTCCAAGCCTTGTGTGTTATTGGACACAGGCCTGTCAAGAACCACTTTAAAAAGCAGCACAGGAGTAGTTACTCTGGAGCTCATTTGATTTACATGTATCAGAAAAGAAAAAAAGAAAAGCAAACTGTCCTTGTGTCACACAAATACGCACTTGGACTAGGCAGCAATTTCCAGAAACACATTCATGTGTGGAATCAAAAAGTGCTTAATTGCAAACATCTGAGATGAAAGGAAAAGTGGGATACTTGGAAAAGTATGCTAGATGATTCAGATGGGCGCCCTGGAGATGGGAGAGACACTGATGGGAGAGCCAAGCACGGGGTCTGAATGAAGTCATCTCATCAGACGCGAGATGGAGAAATTAATGTTTCCACGTTGATACTTTCTACGGGATAAAAATGTGTATACGTGCCTAAGTTAATAACCTGAATATTATTAATAGATATTGGACGTCTTCATCTTTTTCAAGGAGCTTTATTTATTTATTTTTTCCTTCAGTTTGGTCAGAATCTACTTTGGGATTACCTCTTCCTGGAAAAACAGCACCATGTCTCTGGGCACATGTATTGTTGATTTTTCTTTCAGACCTTGGAGCAAGGCTTGAGGTTGGGAAGTATTGGGGGAGGTGGAGAGAACTGCCCGTCGTTCACACCTGTGCATGGTACATCCACAGGTCACGTACACAGTTCTGAAGTTAAGTCGGAAAACTTGGAGTGTGCTTATAACATTAATTTTCAGTGTTTCATAAACATCGGAATGGTCGGTGGAGTTTATTAAAAATATAGATTCTGGGGGCCGCCTGGGTGGCTCAGTCAGTTAAGGGCCCCACTCTTGATTTCAGCTCAGGTCATGATCCTGGAGTTGTGGGATCCAGCCCCGTGTTGGGTTCTGTGCTGAGAGCAGAGCCTGCTTCGGATTCTCTCTCTCCCTCTCTCTGCCCTTCCCCAGCTCATGTTCTTTCTGTCTCTCAAAAGAAAAATTAAAAAAAAAAAAGAATGGAAAGAAACACAGATTTGTGGGCATCATCTCCCAGAGGGCTGGACTAGGGCCAGGAATCTGAACTGGGGACATTTGGACGTCGCCATCACACTGAGGCCTGGAGAGTTTTCCAGGGGTGCGATTCGATCCAGCATCAAGGGGAGGTGTGGGTGATGGGGCTCCACGAGGAAGGTAGAGCGAAGGGGCTGGGTCTCTACGTGCGTGTGAGGAATCAGCTGTACCCAGGCAGGTCCAGTCTCCACCCTCAGCCTCAAGGATATCATCTCAAGGCCCCTGGAAGGTTCTAGCCAGCAGGAGCATCCTCGTTTGATGGGGACTTTGGCCACTCGACAGTCCAGCGGTGTGATTTATGACGGGGTCTTTAGGACCCATCATATCAGTTCTGATCTGGGGCAGGAGACTAAAGGTCAGCCAAGTGGGCAGGACGCGGTCAAGCCCCAGTTAAGATTCTGGAAAACAAAGGCTTGGGTGAGCTTCCCGGATGAGCCACGCTCTGCAGTGCTGTCGCACAGGGAAGCCCGGAGGAAGTAATACCGTCCAGGACTCCACGGGGGTGGCTGGAGGTTTTTGGCACTGGAAATTCATACGTGGACCCTCCCAGACTTTGCCTCTGTCCTGTGGTCGGCTCTTACTTGTATCCTTGTACTCATGATAAACCTGTTCGTAAATACAGTGTTTCCTGCATTCTGAGAGGTGTTCTAGTGAATTATCAAACCTGAGGGAATCTTGGGGACCCCAGGATTCGCAACCAGGGGGTCAGACGTGATGGTGGCCATGGTGACCCCGAGTGTGTGGCTGGCATCTGAAGTCTTGGGCCTACTTGGCAGTCTGGAGGGCTGTACCCTCTCCTGGAGCACGGCCAATCCTTCTGCAATGTGCTTCAGCCTGGACAAGCCTGAGAAACACAAGGTGGAGAGAAAGAAACAAGTTCCATACAATGATATACAGCGTGACAACATTGATGCCAATTTTAGAAAGAATAAAGCGGTGCCGGTGTGCCTAGGTGGCTCAGTCGGTTAAGCGTCCGACTTCAGCTCAGGTCATGATCTCACGGTCCCTGAGTTCAGGCCCCGCATCGGGCTCTGTGCTGACCCCTCAGAGCCTGGAGCCTGTTTCGGATTCTGTGTCTTCCTCTCTCTCTGACCCTCCCCCGTTCATCCTCTGTCTATCTGTCTGAAAAAGAAATAACTGTTAAAAAAAATAAAAAAAATAAATAAAGCGATGCCATAGGTTGTTTACTAACATATATGCACACGCACATATAACCCATATTTTCATGCGTGTGAAGTGCATAGGTAAATGTATATGGTTTATGTATAAATATGTATACTTACTCATTTCTATGAATATGCAAAGCATTATAGTTTGGAACTGGACAGATACACACCAGTTTCTTAACCAACCTGCTTCCAGGGTCAGGATGAGAAAGCCAAAATGACAAACTGAGAACATTTGTTAATTACCGATGATGATTTTGGGACGTTCATATTATTATTCTGTATGTTTCCCTGTATTTGAAATTAATGCACACAAATCTGGATTGGAGGCAAGGGAGTCAGTGGGGCTTCAAGGGTGCTGGGAAGAGACCTAGGGGGCTGAGTGGTCACAGCTCCAGCGGCAGGACCACCCGGAGAGCAGCATGGGCTGTCGAGCAAGGACATGCAGATGCTTTGTGTGGCTTCTCCCGTGATGGCTGTTCCACGGACGACCACACCAGGAGGGATTCTGCAGCCTGAGTGGCTGGAGGTTCAGGAGCTGCCCATCGCTGGACTCCCCTCCCCCCCCCACCCCGTCCACCCGGATGCCTGGGTGATGGTCACCAAGGAGGGAACAGCTGGGGGCTCTTGGTTCAGCTTCAGCGCAGTGTCTGGGAGCGGCCCTAACAGAGCGGCCGTTGGGCTTTCCTGCCTTCGCTCGCTGTCCCCCTGCAACTGAGGGCATATGGGGGTGTGCAGACTTGCCCGGCCTCAGCTCAGGGCATCCACGAGGCCCTCTCTCTGGGGTGGGCCAGCCCCAGCCCCCACAACGCCAGCCTGGCCTCCTCGGTGGCTATTTTTTCTTGCCTGTGCCTAAATATGCTCAACGGTGGCACAAGTCAATAAAAACCCCACCTGGCCCTCACAGCACAGAAGACTCTGTCTGCCTTGAAAATTCGTTTATGCTGAGCCAAGCACATGCTTCTAAATCACAAGGGACAGAAGAGTCAAGGTGACAGGGCAGGAACAAAAAATCAGCCACAGGAAGCACAGGCGCCATGGGGCCATATTTCACCCTTCGTGGGGAGGACAGCAAAGGCACGTTTCCTGGTTTGTTCAGGTGATGAGAGGACATGAGGAGGCACGTGTGAGGACGTTAAATGGGGTGTGCATTTTACCCAGAATATATTATTGTGGGCGCATTGCATTTAACGTCTGTTTGACCTAACTGGGGACCCAGTCAGACTACCAGCTTCACTGTGTCAGAACCACAGGCATTAAAAAAAATTTTTTTTTAATGTTTATTTATTTTTGAGAAAGAGAGAAGGAGAGAGAGAGAGAGAGGGAGAGGGAGAGAGGGAGAGAGAGAGAGACAGAGAGAGAGAGAGAGAGAGAGAGAGAGGAGAGGCAGAGAGAGAGAGAGAGAGAGAGAGAGAGAGAGAGGAGAGGCAGAGAGAGAGGGAGACACAGAAACAAAGGCAGGCTCCAGGCTCTGAGCTGTCAGCACAGAGCCCGACGCGGGGCTCGAACCCACAAACTGTGAGATCATGACCTGAGCCAAAGTCCGGTGCTTAACCGATTGAGCCACCCAAGCGCCCCAGAACCACAGGCATTTTGAGCTCCAGCCACCCTAGTAAGCTGCCTGGGACAGTGTCAGGTCAGCTGTGCCCAACTCAGGGTCCTGGGCACCTTCCTGTGAGAAAGAATTCCAAGCAGGATACCAGGTGGAAAAAGCCTGGATTTTCACAATAGACATGAACTTGATGTGTAGGTGTCTTGTTCTGTTCTGGTGTGGGGCAGGGGTAGGACACACCCCTTATCTTTCTTACCCTCTTTTTCTGAGCATCTGTGCTTCTGAGCTCAGCGTTGGGGAAGCAGGGCTGGTCAAAACACGGGTCCTGCTCTCCAGGGTCCGCATGTGGCGGTGGGGAGACAGAGGCAGGTCAGGGAACAGACAGGCACTTTCAGGTGCTGAGGGAATGGGGGAAGTCACAGGGTGGGGGTGTGGGGTGAGGCATGGGGGCCCCATGAGGGGCCTCCTTGAGAAGGAGGGAGGGGTAGGAGGACTGACAGAGGAAGAAGAAGGAGGGGAGGGAGGAGGCGAAAGGAGGGAAGGAAGAGGAGGGAAGAGGAGGGATGGAGGGAGAGAGGAAAAGGAAGCATGCATGGCTGCCACTGTGTGGTAGGCTGTGGCAGCAGCTCGCCCACCTTCCTGGGCGCTGGCTGCTTGGCTGCCCTCGGTCTTCCTCAAGCCCTCCGTGTCCCCACCTCTCACCACCTCTGTCTCCCCTGGGCTATCTCTGACTTCCGGCATCTGTGGCCCCCAGCCTGGCCCCTGCTTCTGGCCCAGATATGACAATTCTACCTTTTATCCAGTCCTTGAATCTTAATATGTTTCAGCAGCTTGGGGCCTGGGTTCCCCTGCTGGTCTCGTCCTCACCTCGTTGCTGGCAGCACCTGGTGCCCCTGTCCCGGTGGCTTGCGGTCACCTGCGACGTCCTCCAGGGGCCGGCTTCTCTGCCACAGCCCTGGCCTCCGGGTCCCTAGAAATTAGACATTTTGGTGGAGGCAGTAACATTTCTTAGCACCTGGAATCGGCAGGCAGCCTCCTGTCCGTGCGTTACCCGCAGTCATCCGCCGCCTGCGGTTACGGTAAACCGCGTGCGCGTGGGGGCGAAAGGCTCGTGTGGTGATAGATGTGGCCCCTGGTTCCACACCCCACGCAGGATTAAACAGGTGTTTCACCTTCTGCTTATGAATTCTGTCAATAAGTCTAATAAGAACTTGCAAACATTAAATTAGAATCAGCTCATAGGTTTTTAACATGAAAGGAGACAAAATTTGCTGAGATAAGTCAATTTGAAAAAAAAGAAAAGAAGCTGCTCACATTATGCATTTATGAAGTAGAAACTCATTTTCCCATCCAATTTGAGCTTGCTGTTTCACGATGGGTAATAGGTACTTCTGATAACAACAGCAGCCCCTGATGGAAAAGCCAATGCAGTCTCACCAGTAAGTTCTCTCCAGGCTCGGGTCAGTGATGAAAATCTCATTGGCCGGACCCTGGCTAGTTAAAGGCGGAGTGCAGTGTGCCAGCCAGTTCCTTGGCTCACTGCCTTGCTGCGTTTATTTATTATTCGTACCTAAATGCTGCCCACCCTGTGCACGTGAACTCCAGGCTCCCTCCTCTGGGAAGCGTCCAGGGCTGGCCCTGGGCTGCAGTGATTGCACCTCTGGCCACCACCACCCTTCAGGCCCCTCATCCGCTGCTCCCAGCTCTGTGGTCAGGACGGGACAGGCAGAAAGGGAAGGCGGGTGCTGAGTTTGACACCCATTTTCTGCTGGATCCCTCACGAGAAATCTGTTTGTGGACCTGACAGGCCCCTGCTCAGGCTTCTGGGGGTGACCTCTGCCTTCTTGGGCCCCAGCCTGGGTGTGGGAACCAGGATGGTGGGTGCAGAGGCCTAGAAGGACCCAGAAAGTTCTGCATAAGCCACGTCGTTGAAAAGCAGGCTTGGGGAAGGTTTGCTCTTGGAGAACTAGAGTCAGAGAGATCCAGGGGGGAGCTGGGCACCCGGCCTAGGGAGGATTATGGCGTTATCTGGGGTGGCCGGTTTACAGAGAAATGATGAAGGATTTTGAGGGCATCCGCAAGGCAAGGGCTAGATGGCCCGTGAGTAGGGAGAGGACTGGTGTGCGGTATTGTCGTTCGGGGTCACTCATCCCATCTTCGGTGTTCGCTGAGATGCTCTGCCAGACCCAGAGGGACCGCGTCTCTCTGCACTGCCCCGCGTGGCCGTGTGACCCCTTGGCTGCATGGCGTGTTGTGGGCCGTATGTGGCCCCTTTGCTCAGGCCCGGGTCTGAATTCGGCTATGCGGTGGGGAAGCTGGATAGCAGATCTGGAGCAGGTTGCTTAGCTCTCTAAGCCTCGTGTCCTCAGCTGTGAAAGGGGCACAACTAATCACCTCCTAATGGGGTTGTTCTGAGGTCAAAGTGAGATAAAGGGAGGTGACATGGAGTGCGGGGCTCATCACGCAGCAAACAATTGGAGGCTAACAGGTCTTTGTGTCATTGATCTCCTAGCCCCGCATGGCTCAGCCCTACCCTTTGTCTGCGTCTTACCCCTCAGCTGCTGTGTGTGCCCTCTGCGGAAGGGGTCATGTCTCAGGAGCTGTTTATGCCCCCAGAGCCCTCCCAGGAAGGGGTGCGCAGGGGGAGCTCAGTGAGCCCATGAGCATGTTTCTCCTGTTACCCCAGCGGGCAGTTTCCTGAGCTGCGGGAGGGCCGGGCCGGCTCAGGCACAGAGGAGAGCCCTGGGGCCAGCACGCTGGCCCGACGGGATTCCTCTCTGGCTGCACTGTCCTGCATCTGAGTTTCTGGACTTTGGTCACAAGAATCTCGTAGGAGAGAAGCACGCGGGTTTGGCATGCTGCACTCAACCTCTAGAAATAGCACGCACACACACGGCTCTCAACACATGTTCCTGCGAGGAGTCATAAATTCGTAAGCACATTTAATTGTTCAACAACAAGGCGTCCACTTGTCTAAGGGCAAAATACTGAAAAATGCATCGAGCAGGGGAAAATCACCAACAAAAATTGAACTTAAAGTCCCATGACTAAGTATTTATGTAGGGTGTTCCGTTCAATCACAGTTGACCATGTCTGAAAACAGCCAGATTGTGCAGCAGGCATGGGAGAGTTGACCATGGGTCAGCCCAAGCTGGGCCCGTGGACCCACGCCATGTCTGTGAGCAGGCGACTCAGGCAGATACAGTGGCTCCTTGGACTGTGGTTTCACAAGAGGAGCTGAGGGGCTGTGTGCACAGCGTCCAGCACCAACCGAGGACTCAGTGTACCCCAGACGTTGTAACTGTTATTACTGTAGTTTTTATTTTATTTTTTTACTTCATTTTACTTAATTATTTTATTTTACTGTGTGTATGTATGTATGTATGTATGTATGTATGTATGTATGTATGTTTGTATGTATGTATGTATGTATGTATGTATGTATGTATGTATTTGAGAGAGGGAGAGAGAGCACACAGGCATGTGAGCAGGGGAGGGGCAGAGAGAGAGAGAGGGAATCCCAGGCAGGATTCACGCTCAGCGTAATGCCCACACGGACTCCGTGTCACAACCAAGAGACCACGACCTGAGCTGAAATCAAGAGTCAGACGCTTAGCCTATTGAGCCACCCAGGGGCCACCCTTATGATTGTATTTAGGAGCACTAATGCCATTTGTTCCTCCTGAAAAAATGGCCGTTCTTAATTCTTTTGTGTACTCTCAAGTGAGATAAACATGTTAACTGATTGTTGTCGCACGTTCCGCGTCTGACACCCTAGTGAACGGCAAACACATCTCCATTCAGTAACGACCTTAAAAGAACCACAGACCTGGTTTCGCAAAAAGATGTATCTTTGCAATCAACAGACCTGCCGTTCATTCCTGCAGCCATCAGGAGGCTCTCAGCTGTTTGCACACATCCACCAAAAATGCAGAAGTGTGGGTGCGTGACCTTGAATACTCACGTGAGAACAACAGGTGGCTGTGAACACGAGCTGAGAGCAAAGAGCACACTTAGGGACATTTCACTCAGAGTGGGACTCCTGGCGCTCACACCTACTCCCATGGAAGCAAATTTACTGAGAAAGCAATGGAGGCAGCATGACAGCAGCTCAGACTGGAGCCCCCCGCCATCTGTGCAAAGACCTAAGCGTGTGGTGCAGACCCCGTGCCTTTTCTCTCAGGGTGTTTTAAGATAAATATCCTGAAAAAGCATAACTGTTGACTGAGCTTGATTCAGTCGTTATGGAAAGAAAAGTCCGAACTAATAAGCAAAAAGAAAGCACTCAGAGGTTTGGTGGTTGGTGGGCGTTTGGCTCACCACCAGTCCCCAACCCCAGTGCTGGGCATTATCCCACTATTCCTGCTGCGACTTTGATCCCTAATGAGCAAGGACCAGGCCTGGGTCTCAGAAGCAGCTGAGGTCCCTGATGGGAGACAAGTGATGGTAAGACCATAGCTGTGAGCCAGCCCTTCCTGCACAAGGTGCTTTGCAGAGTGATTCTGTTTGCCTCGGCCATCCTCGGATTGTGGCGTCACTCTGACCTCTGCCTCCTCTTCACATCACCTCCGCTGTACGTCGTCTCCTCTTTGGTCTTTTATAAGGACACCACTGTGTCACATCTGGCATGAGCTCATCTCGAGACCCTTCACATAACTCCATCTGCAAAGACCCTTTTCCAGAGGAGGTGACATTCACAGCTTCCAGGTTGCAAATGTAATTGGGGGCGAGGGGGCACCGTTCACCCTCTGCAGAGAGCCTTCAGTCAAAGCTCTCAGCACAATGCCTGGCACCACTGAGCGCTCGAGGAATATTATCTGTTCCTGTATGGTAACTATTGTTTCCTGGGAGAGGGTTTGGGAAGCCCTCTGGCCCTTTGTTTAAAACAGAACAGATGGAAAGGAGAGTCTTCATGACGGGGCAGGCGAGAAGGGGCCAGGGGCACTGCCACCGGGCCTGCCAAGCGAACACGGGGCTCCCTGCCTCAGTCCCCTCAGCCTGGGTTGAACTTTTCTTTTGGCATCTGCATTGTGGGTTTCTCGGGAGCAGAAGTTTTCCCGGGTAGAGTATGCTTTCCCTCTGGAGAGGCTCGGCTGTCCTGCCCCTGGCCAGTGTGCTCCTGCAGCACCGAGTCTCAGAGCTAACCACCACCTGCTGTCAGCAGAGAGGTGGGCAGAGCCCAGGAGGATTGTACCTGGGGACGAATGCACCACTGGCCTCCTCTATCATCTGCGGCCTCAGTGGAGCTGCTCAGATGCCAGACTGGAGGAAGCAGGAGAATCTTCCTCTCTTCCCAGGGGAGGAACCCATGCACCTGACCTGGGACGTTCACCCACCAGAGCACCAGGACTGAGGGGCTCAGAGCTCCTTGCTTGAGGCTGGGGCTCTCGGACAGGTCTCTGTCCCGAGCCCTGCACAGCGGCCCCCTCACCCCCGCCTGACCTCTCCGATCCCATGGGTGGCCCGCAGGCACTCATGCCCTTCCATGTTCTCTTGCCTTCTGGGGATCACGGGCCCACTTTATGCCAGGTGAGGTGCTAGGTGGACGCTGCAGCCTTGGAGGGAGCACTGGCCAGAGAAAAGCCATCTGTCTGTGTCTGCCCCCATTTACCGATTTGTGGGATGAACTGATTCTGTCCAGGCGGTGACCGTTGAACACCTGCAGGCTGCAAGCCACCTCCCCCTGCGGTCCTCAGGTGCGTCTCCGGCTCTGGCCTGTGTGTGCGCTAAGAGCCAATTAAGTCTGTTCCCACATCTGTTTATGCCAATTGCACCAGTTCGTGTAATTACATCACGTGACTAAATATTACATAAAACAATGGCATTTCAGTGCGAACAGGAAGAAGGCGTTTGTTTCTATAAAAACAGTCGAATTTTTGGAAAGACTTAAAATGGGCAAGGTAGTAACATTTTTCTTTCAAATTCAGTTTCCATGAATCTGCAATAAAGGATTGAAGGAAGGAGTCACAATTCTGACTGATGGTGATACCTGCAGGCGCTTCAAATTGCCTGTGTCCTCACAGCACGTTTGGTGGGTGGGATGTGCGCTGCGGGCATGGTAGCTGTGAGCCAGAAACCAGAGGGCAGAGGGGGGGTGTTTTCCCAGTGGTGACCAGATAGTAAGTGAGCATATGTCTAAGCGTTTTGTGTTGAGATGTTTAAGGCATCATCGGTGGTAATGACTGTCCACTTCACAAGACTGAGCCTGTGTGGCTCAGTCGGTTTAGCATCTGACTCTTCTTGACTTTGGCTCAGGTCATGATCCCAGGACTGTGAAATCGAGGCCTGCGTCAGGCTCTGCCCTTACTGTGGATCCTGCTTGGGATTCTCCCTCTCTCTCTCTCTCTCTCTCTCTCTCTCTCTCTCTCTCTCTGTCCCTCTCCCCTCCTTCTCCCTCCCTCTCTCTCCCTCTTCCTCTCTCTTTCTCTCCCTCCTCTCTCTCCCTGTCTCTCCTTCTCTCTTCCTTCCCCCTCCACCCCTCTTCTGCTCATGCTCCCTCTTTCCAAATTAAAAAAAAAAAATGGTCCACTTCATAGGATGTTTTTGGTCCCGTTTGAGAGGGAGTCTTCTGGGAGGCACTGTGATGGCGGGAGCTCACAGGGACCCAGGTCTCTCCAACATCCAGGATGTCATCCCCAGACCAGAGATCCCAGAACAGTGATACCTGTGGGATGACATGTCAGAGTCTCCACAGCGCCTGACACATCCTCAGGAGGAAGCACTCCAGTTTTCTTGTTACTCTTCAGTGGAGGAAGCGTGTAAAAGAGGGCTTACTTTTGTCACACATACGCACACGCGTCTGTATTTCTCTCTCTGTTCCAAAGACGGTAACTCTAAACGTGACTTTCTGTTCGGTCAGCGTACACAAAATAATCCTGAAAACATGGGAACTCACTTCCAAGAGAGAAAAAGAAGTGTAGACAGAAACTGAGGCATAAGCAGCAGTTACCTGCTGGTCAGGTCTCCTTAGGGTCCCAGAGAGCTGTCAGCTGGCCCCTCGACACGAAGACGCAGGGTCTCATACAGCGGCCACCTGGATGCTCACACACCAAGCGTGGGGATGCTTTGCTTGCAAAGCTCATTGCACTCCGTCTAGTTAGAAGGCAATATCTTTTAAAAGGTAAAATATTGCTCATGTAGATTATTTAACTTTTTTTTTTAGCTCCTTCTATAATAATAAAAAGAGGCATACAGCATCGAAATGAGCGATTTATGGAAACATATAAAGGAGCACATTTTCTTGGCGAGTCCTTGAAATTTAATTTAGAGATGTGGTAGCAGAGGAAAGGATGCATTTTCATGATGCTTGTTTCCTCTCCTTTGGGTGACTTTGCGGTGCCTTTGTGAGAGCAGCTGAGTTCAGGGAAGGAGCCACAGGGCCTTTCAGATGGTCAGGCATCCCCGTCCCTGAGCATTGGGTGGGGAGGGTCTTGTGCTACGCCTGAGGAACTCCTGTCTCTGCACTCACTCCCTCGCTCGAGAGTTGAGTGCCACCGGCGTGTCTCTACTTGGACGTCAGGAGCCCATCTCACACTTGATGCATGGGGAGCTCAGCTCCCGCCTACGAAGCTTTCTCTGCGAAGTCTTTCCCAACCTTGTGGATTTCAACAGTGTCCGTCCAGGTGCTCCAGCCGGATCACCGTGTCATCCCGGCTCCTCTTTTCCTACACCTCACACATAATCCATCACCGTGCCTTTCAGCAACACCTTCCAAATACATCCAGAAGCCAGCTGACATAGATAGGTAGCTTGTAGCCAACACCACGTGGGCGCCTGAGGAACTGCCGTGGCTGCTGAACTTCCATCCTGCCCATCCTTACCCCATTTCGGTGTCTACATGAAGGCCAGTGGGAACTTGCTAACGCCCAGTAGGGCGATGTCACCCTGCTTCCAATCCTCTGAGGGCTCTTTTCTCCCTCGGCCGGTCATGTGACTGTGTGAGTGAGGGGCCGTTCCGCCGTGTGGTGCCAGGGGCTCCTGCAGCTGGAGACACTGAGAGCCGGGGGTGGTGAATGCGAGCAGGCACCCTCACAAACGGAGCAAGCCCCACGGACAAAGCAGGTTCTTAGTGTTCTGGCCCCGTCCCTCTGATGCCAGAGCAGGCACATCCCTGTATCACGTCATCGTCACTGGGGAAGGCCTCCTAGGCTAGGACCTTGGTGGATGTGAAGGAAGATTGCCAGGAGGGAGAGAATACCAGATGGATGAAATGTCTACGATTCCATTCTGGTTTAGGGAAGTAACTTACGCCTCAAAGATAGTGAGTGGGGCACCCGTGTGTCTCAGTCAGTTGACCGTCTTGACTCTTGAAATCATCTTAGGTCGTGATCTCACAGTTCATGGATCGAGCCCTGTGTCAGGCTCTTCATTGACGAGGAGGCTGCTTGCGATTCTCTCTCTCCCTCTCTCTCTCCCTTTCTTGCTTGCTCTCACTGTCTCAAAAATGGAGGAGGGGGAGGAGAAGGGAAAGGAGAAGGAGGAGGGAAAGGGGAAGAGGAAGGGGAAGGAGGTGCCTAGGTGGCTCCGTCACTTAAGCAACCAAGTTCGGCTCAGGTCATGATCTCACACTTCATGAGTTCAGGCCCCACGTCGGGCTCTGTGATGATTGCTTGGAGCCTGGAAGCTGCTTTGGATTCTGTGTCTCCCCCTCTCTCTGCCCCTCCCCTGCACATGCTCTGCCTGTTTCTCAAAATTGAATAAATGTTAAAAAATTTTAATAAAAGGAAGAAGGAGGAGGAGAGAGGGAGGAGGAGGAAGAGGGGAAGGAGGAGGGGAGTGGAGGAAGGGGGAGGAAGAGGGGAAGGAGAAGGAGGAGGAGGCAGAGGGGTGGGGGAGGGGGAGGGGGAGGAGGAGAAGGAGGCATAGATGATAATACAGAGTGGCTGGAATAACCAAAGCCCAGGTATGACCCTGTGTGATCAACCCTAGGTTGTGTGCCACAACTAGGTTGTGTGTCACAACCCTAGTGCTTTCCCGGGAGAGTGCGCCAGGCGAGGGACGTCCCTGCTCTCACAGAGTGTACAGTCTGGAATACCTGTCTAAATTCCCTAAGAGGGTCTGAACTGACCGACATCAGCCAAGAGAGCTCACTGGCATCGCATGATGCTCTGCAGACCGAGTCTGGTTTCTCTGGGTGTCGTCCAGTCAGACTTGCGCGTGGCATTTAAGGCCCTCCTCTGGAATGAAACCAGGGGTCCAGGTGATGGATTGTTGACTGCTTCATTCATTCACACACATTCATTGAGCACCTGTTGTATGCCAGACACTGGGTCAGCCACTGGGGGTGGAGAGCCCCGCGAGACCATGAAGCGAACCAAGAGTCTCCCAGCACCACGGCTCCTGGAGGACCCTGTCGCAGAGCCATCTTGCACAAGGATATCTGGAAGGCCGCCCTGTGAAGCTGCCCCCACGCACACCACATCTCCGTTGTATGTTTACACAGGGCATCAGGGATTTATGTGGGGAGGCATTAAAGCATCAGGGATATCCAGTCAGAGCAACAAAAAAATACAGGGACCGTCTTTCAGTCCTGGTAACTGCACAGTTCCCTTTTTATGTGACAAATATGGAGAACAATTAGGTCCCTTTTGATGGGATAATTGCTTGCTACCTGAAGAAGCTGCCTTAAAATGACAACTCGAGCAACGTGGACTTGCCAGCACTATTTAAACCCGTCACATTATCCAGAAGAAGTGGAAGGAAGGCTGAGCCAATCCGTGAATGCCTCCTTCCTAGATTGCCCAGCCTTTTGTATCTGTTATTAAGCCCTTCACAAGTATGCTGCTTCTCTGGTGAGAAAATGTATTTGCATAGCTCCCAGTGGCTACACCAGACAGTGGTCAGCTCGAGATACACCTCCCAGAGCTGGGGAGGAGGGTATTACGCACATACCATAACCAGGTCCAATTATGTTGAAAACCAATAGCTGTGTTTCTCTGCCCATGTGTTCCCTGAGTGTGAAGAGAAGGAACAAATAGACTGATAAAATAGAATGGAATGGAATGGAATGGAACAGAACAGAATGGAATGGAACAGAATAGAACAGAATAGAATAGGAGTAAAATAAACTAGACTAGGCTAGAATAGACTTGACTAGATTAGAACAGACTAGACTAGACTAGACTAGACTACCCTGGAATAGAATAGAAAAGAATAGAATAGAATAGAATAGAATAGAATAGAATAGAATAGAATAGAATAGAATAGAATAGACTCAGACTAGAGTAGACGAGACGAGACTAGACTAGACTAGACTAGACTAGACTAGACTAGACTAGACTAGAATAGAATAGAATAGAATAGAATAGAATAGAATAGAAAAATAATATAGAATAGAATAGAATGGAATGGAATAGAATAGAATAGAATAGAATAGAATAGAAAAATAATATAGAATAGAATAGAATGGAATGGAATAGAATAGAATAGAATAGAATAGAATAGAATAGAATAGAATAGAATAGACTCAAGTAGACGAGAGTAGACGAGACTAGACTAGAATAGAATAATAAAATTGTTACAGGGTTTTAAGGATGGGAGTCTGAGGAGGATCCATTCAGGTTCTTGCCGCTTGTCCCGTCTTGTGTGGGTCTCCCAGGAGCACAGGGTATGCTGGTTCTGGCAGCCCCTGTGGGCTGCCCCCTGGTTGGAGGCAGTGTTGGGGTCTGCCAGCACTCCATGTGGCACCAGGAGCCTGGAAGTGCCTTCTTGAAGAAATGGCCTAGAGAGGCATGAAGCTCCTCGTTTTCTTTCTTTCCAGTAATTGACTGTATATTGAGTTCCCCACCAAAGTGGACAGTCAGGCGCTCGTTCCCAATGAAAATTGCAGCGAGAGACAAATGGCAGTTGAAATAAGTAACATCGAGTCTCTTGACAAATGCATCTGCAGCAGCAGCAGAGGCCCTGGCTCAGGAGACACAATTATGCACCTGGCCTTTGAAGCCAGTGCCTCAGTGGCCGCAGGAAAATGGATCGGCTACGCGGGGCCTGGGGTGGGCCCTTTCCATGTATTTGTCCCAGAAAAGTTAATCAGAGTGAAGTGGAGACGGGGAGAGCTAAGGTTATCCTAATAGCGTTAAAAAAAATTAAATTCCGGTTGGCCCTTTGCAATCCAGGCTCATTTCTCTCTCCCTCTCTCTCTCCTATGGAAACCGTGTCTATCCGTGTCTTTTCAGTGTGAGAACAGTTTCACCCTTGAATTGGTGAGAGGGGCCTTACAGTTTCTTAGGGAAGTGCAGAGGGCAGGACAGGGATTGCGAGGGGAGGTCCAGTGGCTCCCATGTTCTCCTCCACTCCACCCACAGGGCTGGCAGGAGAACACAGATAGTGCCATTTTACCTGGACAAGCGTGTGGTTGAGGACAAGGCCCCTGGGGGTTTTATGGGCATGGGTTTGCCTGGAGGACAGATCTGGGAAGGCTAAGAGAACGTACGCAGGGAGCTCCGGAGGGGCAGAGGAAGGATAGGTCAGGTGTCGTCAGCCACCCAGCGCTCCTTGCCCTGAACAGATGCATCATGCAAGAGTGTGTCTTTGCATCTGCCCATCATGCCCAAGGCTGGGGGTGAGGCTACGCCCCTGAGGATTCAAGGACCAGACTGAGCCCCTCTGCTGGTTGAGGTGGGAGGAGTGTCAAGGCTGGGATCCTAGATGCTTACACTGGGGGACATCTCCCCGAGCACCATACGGCTGCCTGCCTGGCCAGTGCCAACCAACGTGGCCTGGAAGGCTCCAGAGCTCAGGCTGAGAAGCCACCTCTGGACATTGTGCCCATAGGAAGCCCCTCCCTTAGCTGTCATCCAGCAGGAGAAAGTCCCTGGTGTTGCTTCTGAGGCCACCACCGCACTGTCTCTTAACACCCCAGACAGGTTCCTGGAGGTTGGATGGTTGCCGAGTAAAAACCAGCACCCCCTTGACCTGCTGCCCTTAGGAAAATGGACATGGCCCAGCAGCCAGGGGTGACTGTGCTGCCATCCCCACCCAGCCTCCAGCCATGCTGCACCCAGAACCTTCTAGGGGTCCGCCAGGGGGCTTTGTGCATGTGTACAGTGTCGGGAGGCCCTGCAGGAGGTTGCCTCCACCCGGTGCGGTGCCCTGGTGGTGGTTCAAGGTCCTTCTCTCCTGCCCTCCCACCCTTCACGCGTGTATGGGCAGCACTGGGTCCCACATGCCAGGTGCCGATGGCAGTGTTTTACCAACCTCAGTCATTTACTTCCTTACTCCGTGGTTTGGTTTGGCCACGTCTCCTGCCACCACGGCCCATCTTCACCGTTTTCCACTTTGAAATATTTCCTTTTTTATTATTTATTCATTGTCTCCTCTTAGTTGCCTTTTTAAAAAATAGACTTTATTTTTTAGAGCCGTTTTAGGTCCACAGCAAAATCGAGAGCAAGAGGAAGGTCCAAAAACGTTTCCATATGCCGCCCTCCCCGCACTGACGTGGCCTCCCTCGTCGTCACCGTGCCCACGGGATTTGTTACAGTCCATGAACCACGTGGACGAGTCATTATCACCCAAAGTCCATCGTTCACCTGAGGGTTCACTCTTGGTGCTGTGTGCATTCTGTGGGTCTGGACTGATGTGCGGTGGCACGGCCCGCCAACATAGCACCACACACTGTGGTTTCTCGGTCCTGAAAGTCCTCCGTGCTCCCCCCTTGTCATCCGCCTCGCAAATCCCTGGAAACCACCGATCTGTTTACTGTCTCTGTAGTGTCGCCTTTCCCAGAACATCATAGATTGGAGTCAGATTGGCTTCTTTCATGTGGTAATACACACTTAAGTTTCCTTAAGGTAACGTATTAAACTGAAGTGAATTTATTTTAAAGGGAATCAGTACCACGCATGGAAAACTAGTATCATTTATATTAATGGGGGATAATGGGATGAATACAATAAAAAGCGAATAAGTTTTGGCTAGATATCATCAATTAACAAAGGGTCAGAGCCCCAGATCTATTTTCTTTATTGAAAAGATACATGAGTGTATGTGAGGTGTCAAGGCTAGAGCACCATGGAACTGAGGCTTTCCTCTTTATCGGAAGAGCTGAAGAGCCTCTGCTGCGTGTGTCCGCTTAGTCGATACCAGTAGGACAGTGGTGGGTTCACATTCTTCCTTCTTCTCAGATTTAGTTATATTCTGGAGCAGATGTTACTATTGCCAGTTTAAAGAGGGGAAATTGAGGCTTGGCAAGGCAGTGGAGCCAGGACCTGAACCCAGCATCCTGGCCCTCAGGTCTCATGCTCACGAACATCGCATTCCTCGCGTCGGGGAGAGGGGGCGGTTCCGTCTCAAGGCTCCCAGGCTCTGGCATCAGACTGGCAGGGAAGGGTGCCCCCAAGGCATGTGTCGGTCCTGGAGGGCTCAAGGAAGCCCACCTCTGGGGCCAGGCTGGTCATCTACCTCACCTTTGGGTTGACTCTCTGACCCAAAGCGCAGATAGGCTTCTGTGTGAGTGGACCATCCGCAGCTGGGTTGGGTTGGAACCTCTGGGAAGGGCCCTAAACTTCCTAAGCGCTCTTCTCTGTCATGTGTCTCGGGGGCAATCAGGAAGTGATGCGGGTGACCTTTCCCCCAGAGCAGAGCTCCCCATTAATGCTCGACATTAATGCTCAGGTTCAGAGGATCAGGTTCACAACATCTCAGCCTTCCCCATTAATGCTCGACACCTGGAAAGATTGGGCCCACACCAGGAGTTGGTTTCTCAGAGAGGCTCTCTGCAGCCCCGGGGTTCCTTTTAAATTTCTCAGCAGCAAAGGATATACGAGAGGGAGCGGCATGCGTGCCCAGGCAGTGGGAGGACTTTCTTACCAGTGACCTGGGGAAGTGACCTGCTGTCTCCAGGAACGTGGATGCTGGAAGTCCCTCACCTGTGAACATCTGGCAGGGCTTATTATGCATGGCCATGGAAGGAGCGGCCCCCCCGCTTTCACGACTCAAGGATAAGTTATGTCTGAGTTATGCATATGACTAACGTATTGGCAGACCCGCGAGCGTCTGTCCTGGTTTTCTGGGTCAGCTGTTGTCAGCAGGAAGATTGACACTCCTCCAGCTCCTTGTTCTGCATCCTCCCTCCTTCTGTTCGACACCTGTTGATAGCGTGCCAGGCGCTCCACCACTCGGGATGGCTACACGGCCCTGGTTTCTGCTTCTATTAGGCTACCGGGCACCTTGTCTAAGAGCGGAGCATAGACCCGGAGTGCAGGCTGTCTGCACCCACACTTCCCATCCGTGCACACTGGGGGGCAGGCTCTCTCCATCCCCTGCATCCCCTCTGGAAGCTTACCTTCCATTCTGTGGCTGTGACGACTGGGTATTTCTATATTGAGGAAAGTATGCATGGTTACAGGGAGGTCAGGACCGGGACACTTGAGGCCTCTTTCCTCCCCTTTTTGGCGTTGTGTGTATGGGAAGATAGAAATGGGACCCACTGCATCTAAGTCCCATATGCAGAACTGAGCCATGGGGAGTAAAGTGTCTACATGGGCATGGCCCAGGGGGCCTGGCTCTCTTGTCTGAGAAGGTTCTGGAAGCAATAGAGACCAGAGTCCAATGGTCTGTGTCACGATCCCTTGTGGTCGGTCTGCCCTCTGTGGAACACAGAGTGGCAGGGTCGGTCACCCGGAGGAAGGAGTTGGCAAGCACCTGGCAAGTTGACAGGTCCCAGGCACTGCCTGAGCTTTAGGTGAGGCAACAGTTCCCATGGACACTGGAGAGCTGCACAGAGATGCCCCGGTCATCAAGACAGCGTGACGTGGGAGGAGAGGGGGTGATTACACCAGTGTGGCCCAAAGCCCAGGTGCCACCGGCACACAAGGTACAACATCTCTGAACCTGAGGGAGCAAGCCAAGAGCTCAGGCCTGTCACCAGAGGGGCTGGGGCCTCCCCTCTGCCCTCTTCCTTTGCCCCTTCAGTTCTGGGCACCTGGTCTAATACTGTATATGCCCAGCCCACCCCCTTCCCTGCTGACTCGTTCTTCTGGCTGCTGCCACCATCCAATCTTACGTTGTACTTCATTCTTTCGTCCGTCGTGTGGTTCTGCCCATTGGGGTCTGGGCGGGAGAGCTCATTGTCTGGTTCCCAGTGCCGGGCACCTTGTGAGTCCAGGACACATGTTTCTTGCATGGCTGACAGGTGGCCACATGCCGCATGGACGTCTTGTGCAGGCTAGATCACACGGCCAGCTTACGGTGTCTGGAGGGGGAGGCGTGCATGGGTCCATTCGGGCCGCAGGGACCTCACCATCCACTCGGTCTTTCTGGCTTCTCCTGGAGCAGCTTTTCTTCCGGTAAATGGTAGCCAGAGCAAATGTGCCCAAGCCTAGTTGTGAAATCTGCAGTGGTATGTAACAGGAACACTTTTACTTTCTGTAAAGCTGAGCTCACAGTTCTCCCCATTCCCCCCTTTTGGGGGAGCCATGGGAAGGATTGTAAAGATATTTTTTTTAACGTCAACTTTAAAAAAGAGAGACGCCACATATTCCCCTCTGTTCTGCCTTAAATCAAGGAAATACAGCTAGGGCCTTCTTGGGGGACTTCCCGACTCCTTCCCATCCACATACTTACTGCTCTGTTCAGTTGTTCATCTGGCCCACAGACACGGGTCTGGCACCCACCAAGCTCCAGGTGTGATGTGTGATAAAGAACCCTTCCTATTAGATCAGATGCTATGAGGGTCAAAGAAACCAACCAGGAATAGCATTGGCTGAGGCTCACAAGGACTTTCTGGCAGTAGTCCAGGGAGCCTCCCTGAGTTGCAGAGAGAGGAAGCCGGGGCACGAAGAGTGGTGGACGCGTGAACAGAAAGAACTCAGACAGTAAGCTGGTGCTGTGTCTTTGAGAAATTTGAAGGTGAGGAGAAGCCAAAGGTTGTGAGGACAAAGCAGGGTTAGAAGCCCGGGGATTGAAATCACCGTATTCCAAGTGGATGAGGAACAGCCAGTGGAGAGAAAGAGAGCCTGCTACACATCATCTTATAAAAAAATTTTAATTTCACTTTTTATTTTTAGAGACTTCGAGTGGGGAAGAGGGCAGACAGGAGGCGAGAATCTTAAGCAGGCTCATGGAGCCCGATAACGGGGCTGGATCACACGACCCTGGGATCATGACCGGAGCTGAAGCCAAGAGGCGGACGCTCAACCAACTGAGACCTCCAGGTGCCTCAACGACGACACATCTTTCATCTCCTTGTGTCCTGCTGGCAGAGGTGGCGAGGAGGTGAGAGTTCCTGGGAGGACCTTGAGGGGCCCGTCTTTGGCTAGACTCCCAGGTTCCTTAATTCAGAGGGAGGCCCTGAGCAACCATCCAGTGCTCCTGCACGACTGCTTACAAGATGGGGAGCGTGGTGGCATCAGCGGCGAGTGGGGATGACTTTCTTCTGGAACCTTCCTCGGTGTCACCGAGCAGCTCGTAGCCTGTGACATGCCATGTGTGTCATTCGACAGGTTTGCGTGAGTGCCCAAAATATGCCGAAGAAGGCTCTCCCGAATGAAAGGTTAAGAGATGAGCGGTCCGCATTGCTGGTGGGGCGGTGGGAAGGGCGGCTTCCACCGTCACACTCGTCTTGTGGAGCCAATAGCCGCAGGTTCTTGCAGGGACCGGGGCGCACCTGCCCCCAGCCACGCAGAGCCCTTGGTGATCTTTCCGCCTGGGTCTCCATCGGCTCTGGGTATGGCTACTCCACTAAATCATTGCCGGTGTGATGAGGGTACAGTGACGACTCCTGTGGCGTTAATGAGCGTTTCCTGAAGACCAGTGAGTTTAAGAATTGTTTTCACGTTTGTCGGTCGGTTGACGATGCTCTTGAGATTTACTGACTGTGCACATCCTTTTGTTCATTGACAAGTGGCTGGGTTGTTTCTTCTTGTCCTTTCTGTCAGAGGTCTGTGCGTGTTGGAGCTGTTCACCCATTGCTTCTTATCTGCTGCAAATGCGGATGGCTCCAGACTGCCGATGGTTTGACCTAACCGTTTTTCATCTTTTCCGTGGCGTGAAGGCAACATGCACTCAGTGGAAAGCGTCTTTGGGATTGCGGGTGTGGACCTCTTCCTGGGTTAGTGATGTGTGGTCCGATCATCTCCTATGATGTGGGGCAGCGCGGGCTCCCGTTAGCCACATGACCACAAGTGTCACCAACCCATACGCTGGTGGCCACTCTGCACCCAGGCGTCCCTCTGGCTCCCACTTCAGGGCAGTATTTGGTACATTCCACGAGGCAGTCAGCACTCCTTGATCCAATAGGATTTAGGATGAACGGTCCTGCCCAGCCGTGGGTTCACACGACTGTTCTTGCATATGGAAGGCAGGCTGGACTGAGCTCTGAGGTGTGGGAGGTCAGGCGTATGCATGCATTTTAGACTTAATGATGTTTTCAACTAAGGATGGGTTGATAGGGATACAACCCCATCGTGAGTCCAGGAAGATCTGTATTTATTTTTTTTACAAAGACTTCATTTAGGGGCACCTGGGGGCTCAGGCCATGCGTGATCTCACAGCTGGTGGGTTTGAGCCCCGCGTTGTGCTCTGTGCTGACAGCTCAGAGCCTGGAGCCTGCTTCACATTCTGTGTCTCCACCTCTCTCTGCCCCTCCCCTGCTCACACTCTGTCTCTCTCTCTCAAAAATAAATAAATAAGTATTAAAAAATTAAAACAAAATAAAACCCACAAGGCTTTCATTTACCTGTTGATGTGTTTGCAAAGGCATTTGCTATGTAAAATTTCTCATTTTTTATGCTGCCAAGTGTGACTGCTGTCTGTGCAGCATCTGAGGTCCCTTCCTGCCCAGGGATGTGTCCCTGTGCCTAGATCCTGGTGGAGTTTCTTCTGTTTCTTCTAGGAAAGCGCCTGTCCGACACCACCCCTTAAAAGAGCCTTGTCTTTTCTGAAACATCACTTAGATCTGAAATAGGAGAAATACGGAAGGTGTAAAATTGTTGCCTGGATATTATTTTATAGCCCTGTGTCAAGATCCTATTGAGAATTGCTGGGAAACCCATGTTGTGAGAGAACTTTGACTTGATTTTCATGGTGTATATTTCCTTCTTACCCTTTCCGCACTGAGTCCTCTTCTCTGGACAGTCTGGACAGTGGTACCCCCAATTTCTTTGGGGTAATGAATGCATCTCGGCCATCGAGGGCATTCTGGATTAGACACATTGGTGTCCACTCTTGCCCCGCGAGCTCCCGGTGCAGCCAAGCCTGGTGGAGGCCCTCCTGAGCTGAGTGGAGGGCTGGAGGCGGAGAGTGGGCCAGGGGGCTGGGCCGTGTCTCTAAGCCCCTGTGCCTCCCCTGGGCTCTGTGTGCTTCTCTTCATCAGAGAATTAAAATTACGGTTTTTATAACTGGCACGACGAAAGCGCTTGAATCCACTCCAAGCGTGAACTGGCCAGCCACTTACCCGTGTGGCTCCTGGACAAGGAGGTGCATGCGTGTTTGGGGGGATGAGAAATCACTTGCTAAGTAAGAGGCTCGTGGAGTTTCAATCAAACCCAGCACCTCTGGCTTCTGGCAAACTTTTAAAAGTATTATCACTCCTGCCTGCCTTTGTGCAAACACCCCCAGGCAGGGGTTAGAGGCAGGACTGAATTTCGCTGTTTGCTCACCTCTTAGGGCAGATTCCCCAGTGTCCCCTCCATCCCTCGCCATAGCTCAAGTGCCAGGAAATGAGTATTGCCATCTATCATCTGGCAGATTCCCAGTTCCCTCTGTTGGCTGGTGAGGAAGCAGGTCTCTGGCTGCAGGGATATGCTGACTGTTTGTAAAATGGCTTTTTGCAGGGCCAGCTGAACTGTCATCCCCCCCCACCCCACCCCCAAACTTTACAAAGTGCTGGATTCACCCCAGAGCCAGGAGCAGTTGCCCTGTGAACACATCAAGGCTCTGGAAGAGGATTTAAAGAATTTGCTTAAGAGAAGCTTTGAAAACCTCAAAGAGAGCAAAGCCAGCTCAGCAGGAAGCCTGTGAGAGGAGCCCTTTCCTGGTGGGGTTTAATTTTAATTTGCAAATGTGACCAGAGGAAGGAAGGCTCAGGAGAGCAGGGCACTAATGAAATAGAAACACGTTGTTTTCTTTCATCTCCTCCACATCCAGGCAGCCAGGGGTTCTGCAAGGTGGGTGCTCTGTCAGCAACATCCGTGAACTTGGGAAATGAGGTGAAGCCACTCTCGGGTGCACAGCACGTTCTTGAGATGCCCAAACTGGCACACGCCATTCCCAGAGCCTGGCAGAGCTGGGACACATCCGAGTTGGATCTTTGGGTTTGATGCTCTTTCTCTCTGCTTCCTGCCCCTGCACAAGGTTACCAGTGGGTGCAGGCGGCGGGAGAATGAGCCCAAGGCCCTTGCTGTGGCTGTGGCTGTGACTGTGGCTGTGGCTGTGGCTGTGACTGTGGCTGTGGCTGTGGCTGTCACTGTTTCATGACCTGAGTAAGTTCCGATCCATTTCAAACCCTCATTCCCCCTCAGCACAATGGAGACAAAGATATCTCCTTTCTGGGCTCCCAGGGTCATTTGGAACATCCAATAAGGGCACAAATGTCAAGATAATAGTACTGACCATCACTGATTGCCTGCCTAATGCCGGGCTCTGTGCTAAGTGCTTTCCATGCAGAGCACAGAGCATAGATTGGCTGCCTGCTTTGTGTAGGAGCACAGTGGGGCACAGAGTGCAAATGAGGCGCCCAAAGTCATACGGCAAAGCGATGAGTGAGGATGATGACCCACATCAAAGCTAGTGCTCTAAGTCACTGCTCAGAGGCTTCACACATTTCTTGTAAAGGACCAGACAGTAATATTTTCGGCTTGGTGGGCCATTAGGTCTCTACTGTTATCTTCTCATCTCTGCTACTGTAGCACAAGAATGGTGGTAGTTGCCAAGTAAGCCAGTAAGTGTGGCTGTGTTCCAATAAAACTTTATTGACAAAGACCAGCAGGGGAATGGATAGACACTGCTTAAACGGTACAGGTTTTACTCTGGAGTTGACAGAAATATTTGGAACTAGATAGAGTGCGGATTGCACAGCATTATGAAAGTACTAAATGCCACTGAATTGCTCATTTTTACAATGATTAATTGTACATTTTGTGACTTTCACCTCAAAGAATGAATGAAAAAAAAAAAAAATTCGGGTGTTGAACTCAGTTTACAAACTGTTCCCGGTCCCAAATCTAGTTAAATGAAGGTGTTCAAGAGGCATTGGGAATGAACTCTTTCAGCCACCTGCCAGCATCTTAAACCAGCTGGTTCCTTGTAGAAAAAACAGGGATGTCCACACAGGCAGAGGAGACCACCAGCATGCTGGGGAGCGCCAGGCTCAGCACATCCTGCTTCTGTTTAGCACCCGCTGAGTCCGCATGTGCAGTGGTTCAGTCTCTCAGTTTGCTCATCTGTAGGATGGGGGTGAAGGGGATGAGCTGAGTCAGTGCGTGTGCACGACAAGAGTCTGCACGGGTTTGCCATTTATTCAGCTTTGAGAGATGAAGCAGCTTTCCTACCCGTCAGGTACTGTTTGCTAATAAATGAGAGCTCAGCAGGCAGGTCTGGTTTTATTTTTCTTTTTTTCCTCACGTTTGTTGAGATATAATTGGTCTATACAATATTGCAGACTTAAGGTGTACACTGTGATAATTTGATATGCCTACATATTGTGGAATGATAACAACAATAAAGTTAGTTAACACATCCATCACTTCACAGACTTCCCTTGTTTGTTATGGTGAGAACATCTAAGATTTGTTCCCATGGCAACATTTCAGTGTACAATGTAGTGTTGTCAACCATAGACACCATGCTGTATGTTAGATCCCCAGAACTTATTCATCGAACACCTGGAAATTTATTCTCTTTGACCAGCATCTCCCCATGTAACCAGCCCCTAGCTCCTGGCAACTGCCAGCCTACTTTGTTTCTAGTAGTTTGGATTTTTCAGATTCCACATATAAGTGAGATCACACAGTATCTGCTTTTCTCCATGCAACTTATTTTACTTAGGATTATGCCCTCAATGTGCATCCATGTTGTTGCAACTGGCAAGGTTTTCTTCCTTTTCGTGGCCGAATAATATTCCACTTTGAGTGTGTGTGTGTGTGTGTGTGTGTGTGTGTGTGTGTGTCTGTGTGTGTGAGTGTGTGTGTAATGCTTGAGAGAGAGAGAGACAGAGAGACAGAGAGATTGTGTGTCTGCCTGTGGAGCATATTTTCTTCATCTACTCATGCATTTATAGGCACGTAGATTGCTTCCAAGTCTTGACTATTGTGAATAATGCTGCAACGAATATGGGGTGCAGATATCTCTTCCAGATAGTGATTCTGTTTCCTTTGGGTATATACCCAGAAGTCGAATTTCTGGATCATGTGGAAATACTATTTTTAACTTTCTGAGGAAACTCCATGTTGTACTGGTAATGTCTCCATGGTAAGGGCTGTACCAATCTATATTTCCACCAGTAGTGCACGAGGGTTCTTCCCATTTCTCTACACCTTTGCCAACACTCGTTATCTCTTGTAATTTTGATGATGGTCAGTCTACTCAGTGTGAGGTGATATCTCATTGTGGTTTCCCACGATGTGCATTTCCCTGATGTTTAGTGGTAGTGACCACTGTTTTATGCACCTGTTGGTTATTTGCAGGGCTTCTTTGTAAAAATATCCATTCAGGTCCTTTGCCCATTTTTAAAGGGGATGTTGATGATGAGGATGATGAAGATTTTTCTACTGGATTGTATGAGTTTCTTAAATATTTTGGATATTAACCCCTTATTTGGGACATGGTTTGCAACTATTTTCTCCCATTCTGTACGTTGCCTTTTCATTTTGTTGATCATTTCTATTGCTGTGCAAAAACTTTTTTATTTTGATATGGTGCCGCTTTTTTAAATTTTTGCTTTTGTTGCTTATGCTTTTGGTGTCACATGCAAAATAGCCTTGCCAAGACCAATGTCAAGGAGCTTTTCTCTTATGTTTTCTTCTAGGAGTTTATGGTTTCAGATCTTACACTGAAATCTTTGTAATCTATTTCCAGCTACTTTTTGTGAATGGGATAAGATAGGAATCCTAACTTCATTCTTTTGCATGAAAATATCCGGTTTTCTCAATACCATTTATTGAAGATGCTATCTTTCTCCATTGAGTATTCTTTGCTCCCTTGTCACATATTATTACTTGACAGTATATGCATGGGTCTATTCTTAGACTCTCAATTCTTTTTTTTTTTTCTTTGAAGGTTATTTATTTATTTTAAGACAGAGGAAGCACGAATTGGGGAGGGGAAGAGAGAGAGGGAGAGTGAGGGAGAATCCCAAGAAGCCCCCACAATACTGTCAGTACAGAACCCAGTGCGTGGCTCAAACTTACAAAACCCGAGCCGATCGTGACCCAAGCTGAAACCAAGAGTCAGGCGCTTAACCGACTGAGCCACTCAGGCACCCCATGGGCTCTCAATTCTGTTCTGTTGGTCTATGTGTCTGATTTTGTTTTGTTTTTGTTTTGCCAGTATGATACCGTTTTGATTACTATAGCTTTGTAATAGTTTGAAATAAGGATGTGTGATGACTCCATTTTTTTTTTTTTTTCTTTCTCAAGATGGCTTTGGCTTTCTGGGAGTTTGTGATTCTATGTGAATTTAGGATTGTTTTCTTTATTTCTGTGAAAAATGTCATTGGAATTTTGGTAGGAATATCAGTGAATCTGCACATTGTTTTAAGTACTATGGGCACTAACAATGTTCTTCCCATCCATGAACATGGGCTATCTTTCCATTTCTTCATGTTTTCTTCAGTCTCTTTCACCAATATCTTATAGTTTCCAGTACACAGATCTTTCACCTCTTTGGTTAAGTTTATTGCTAAGTACTTTATTGTGTTTGATCCTATTGTAAATGGGATTATTTTCTTTTTCAGACACATTGTTGTTAGTGTATAAAAATGTAATTGATTTTTGTGTGTCAATTTTGTATCCTTCAACTTTACTGAATTTAGTTTGAAGAGATTTTTGATGGAGTCTTCAGGGTTTCCTATAGGTAAGATGATGTTATCTGCAGAGACAAACTAACTTCTGATTCATAAACATTGTATTTCTTTTTCTTGACTAATTGCTCTGGCTACGATTTCAGTACTAGGTTTAATGTAAGCATCTTTGTCTTGTTCCTGATCTTAGGGAAAAGCTTTCAGCTTTTCACCATTGTATGATGTTAGATGTGGGTTTATCATATATGGCTTTTATTTCGATGAAGTTCATTCTCTCCAAATCTAATTTGTTGAGAGTTTTTATCATAAAGGGATGTTGAATCTTGTCAAATGCTTCATCTGTGTCTGTTGAGATGAGCATATGGCTTTAATCCTTTATCCTGTTAATACAGTGTAACACCTTTGTCGATTTGTACATAGCGAACCATCGTTGTCTCCCAAGGATAATCCCCACTTGATCTTGGTGTATGGCTGAGAAGGGCTGGCCATTTCAAGGTACACAGCTGGGACTGAGGTCTATGGGCCTCTGAGCCAGTGCAGATATGGGTATAACTTCTCCCAGAGCCCTTGACGTATGGGGCTGGTGACAGGAGAGATGGCAGATGGTGCTATGGCTGAGCCTGCAGGGGCATAGACCTGTTTCTGGGTATATAGTTGAGACTGCAGTCAGTGAGTCAGCCACCTGGCTATGGGCTTCCATTTTCAAAATAGCGCTTGGACTGCATAGGGTTTCAGAATTTCCTACCTGGATCCCAAAGCTCCCAGAAAAGCACTGTTGTCTGTGGATAGATGCCAGGTTTTTATTGCTGAGCGGGGGGTGGGGGTGTGTGGATATGAACAGGGGACCTACTGTGCTACCACCTTGCTGATGTCATTCTCTCAGCCTGGTTTTTAAGAGTCAGCACTGGCGGGGCGCCTGGGTGGCTCAGTCGGTTGAGTGGCCGACTTCGGCTCAGGTCGTGATCTCACGGTCCGTGAGTTCGAGCCCCGCGTCGGGCTCTGTGCTGACCGCTCAGAGCCTGGAGCCTGTTTCAGATTCTGTGTCTCCCTCTCTCTCTGACCCTCCCCCGTTCATGCTCTCTCTCTGTCTCAAAAATAAATAAATGTTAAAAAAAAAAAAAAAAAAGAGTCAGCACTGGCAAGCCCTAGATAAGCATGCTAAGGGAAGTTTAGAGGCAACTTCAGATAGATGTGGTTACTTCCCAGAATTCAGGAAGTTCTGTGAGCAAAGACCAGGCTTCATAACTTGTGTTTGTCATGAATACAACACAAGTGGCTCCTAACTGCTCCATTCTTTAGGGCTCACTAACTCCCATTATTGTCCAGCTACAATAGAAGCGCCTGTTTCTTGTTTGACCACAGAAGCCAGTCTTTACTAGATCAGGCTTCAGGAAGGAAATAGACCACAAACTGGCAAAACAGAAGAATCAACAGAGATATTGTCCAGAGAGCGGCACATCAAGGAACCCCTTGGCTAGTGATAATGGGAGAACAATTTCCATCCCAGGACCTGAAGGAGTGGGGGAGGGGGCAGTTACAGGGCTCCATGGAGGAGAGCTGTAGGGAGCCACGGCAGAAGTGAGAGCTTCAGAAGGAGGACAAAGCCAGCTTGCAACAGTGGAGCAGAGAGGAAACCAGAGGAATAAATAACTCAACCATTCTTCCTCTTCAGCTGGGCTCTCTCGTACATGGACCAAAGCCAGCTACCAGCCCCTCTGTACTTACAGCACCTCCCCAGCAAAATTCTCAGCCAACATCTGATGGTTCCAGTGAAAGTCCCAGGGAAGCTTTGAATTGGCCAGGATTGAGCCAGTAGGAGATCACATTCTGAGTGGCTAAGTCTGGTGTGCAAAGGGCTTCAGGCTAGAAAGAGAAGTTCTAATGCCAGAAGAATGAAGACAGGGAAGGGAACCGAGGAGGATTATATCCATTGACATCCACTGTACTTGTTCTTCTCAGACAGACCAATGCTCTGCCCTCCACACATCACCAGCATTTTGCAGTTACATTCTCCGGAAGGGTTAAGGACCTCCTCTGTTTCCTTAAAGTGGAATTAAATCAGGCTCCTTTCATGTTTATCAAAACTTCATGGAAAGCTTGGAGGGACCAAAGTTGAAAGAAGGCTGTGATCTGAAGCCAGGTCCACCATAGCCGTGGGTCCCTGCTAGATGTGCTTCTCTTTAACCCTCAACCTGATACCATGTTTCTGCATCCCGTGCACCAGTCCCAGGACCCACCTCTTGCCTGCCATCAACCGCAGCATTTTGGGATCAGCAGAAAGAATGCTGACCGCTTCCCCCTAGCCCCCCACACAAAGGCCTAGACTCATCTCCCACATTACACTCCCAATTCAAAGGTGAGTTCCATGCACAGCAGTGACACACTTCACATTATCACGCAAGGCTATTTCACATCTCCTTATTTAGAACCTCTCCATTCCCAAATAGGGGTTTGGCTTCTCCTTTGTAAAGTCAAAGGGCTCCTTGAAATGCTTTGTTTTGTTTTGTTTTTTTTGGAAATAAAAGAGCAGTCTTCCTTTCCAAATATGGTTCAGAAAATTGCTGAGAGATTTAAAATAGCAGCATGTCCCCACTCCCAGCCATCAAGTATTAAAAATATGAGGGTCTAGACTCAGAGTATCCAATTTACACAAGGATAAATTAAAATCAAAATGCTTTATTGCAAAAATCTGCTTCCTGCTGGGAAAAGTTGACCTGCCATGTGTCAAGGGGGAAAATTCTAGAGAGACACCACAATTTTCCCTATCCATAGGGAATCATAGCTGGACCTCAGGGAGCTACAGGTCAGGAGCTCTGTCAGTTTGGCAAAATGCATTCTTTTTTCCTCTACCCACATCTGGAGCTACCTTGTAATCAGTCCCTCCTGAGTCCCATTCTCATGTTTTCTTTTCTTTTGTTTTTAAGGTTTCTAACAGATGAGTTCTCTGCCACCGCCAGCCAAATCCTTGCAGCTTCCATAATCACAGAGGTAGGAGATCAAAACAGAGGAGATTTTGTTCTGAGGTTGGGCGTGCATCTCTGGAATTAGGGGACATTTTGCCCGACAGAGATTTAATTGCTACCTTTGCATTCTGAAGATAATGCTACTCCATTATCTGTTATTGTTATAAACATTTTATGATTTTATTTTTTTTCAACCTTTTTTTTTTATTTTTGGGACAGAGAGAGACAGAGCACGAATGGGGGAGGGGCAGAGAGAGAGGGAGGCACAGAATCGGAAACAGGCTCCAGGCTCTGAGCCATCAGCCCAGAGCCTGACACGGGGCTCGAACTCACGGACTGTGAGATCGTGACCTGGCTGAAGTCGGACGCTTAACCGACTGCGCCACACAGGCGCCCCATCATTTTATGAATTTAAAGAAAATCTTTCCTCTTCTTTTTTTCAATGTGCCTATGCTCAGATTTCCTTGTTGTCTCTTTTATTTGGGGAATGGTTACCACTTCCTCTGGAACTACTGATTGTCAGTGAGGAAACCAATAGAGATCAATATGGGCGTGAAGTATTGATCTACAAGTGGGGGCAATCCGTGGTACAGACCTCCAGCTGCTACCATGTCAATGCGGTGCCCCCCCACCCCAACTCCTGATTCCTCCCCAAGATGCCAGGACCTCCAGCCTGCCTCCTGTCGAGGCCGCACAGTGCCAGCATCTGATCGTCCCCAGCTCTGGGTTCTGCTGAGCACACTGGGAGGCTGTGATGCTTTCAGCAAGGACACGGGTCTGCCTCAAACCATTTCAGAAGTCCCTCCTGGGTCCCTGCTCTTTGTGCACAGCCATAGGTCCCAGTAGACAGCCAAAGAACTCTCTGGTGAGCACTCTTTGTTGGAGAGTTATTGACTTTCTATTCATGATACTGAGCCCAGGTCCAGTGAGCAGCTAAGTGTAAGGCAGAGACCGATTCTAAGGTGATCATTGTCCAGGGAAATCTCTCTCCTCCCATGATTTTCAATACAGGATGCTGTTTTTGGATCACAGTTGGAAGGGTCTGAGAAAGAAAATCTATAGATATGTAAGATTTTTCCATGATTTCAGAAGGGCTCTAGCCTTCTTAAAGCCTCACCTTGGCTTCCATGTTCAGATCCCCTAGTCTCTCAGCTGCTCTGAGGACATGTTCATCCATCCATCCATCCATCCATCCATCCATCCATCCATCCTTCCATCCATCCATCCAATAAATGTTGTTTTGGGTGTCTATTAGGTAACAGGCTATAGTGATACCTAGCAGAATAAAATAGACATAGTTCCTATCCTTTGAGGGCTTATAATTTTGAGGGAGTTTCCAGACTATAGGCAAAATAAAGAAGGAAATAAAGACTTATGACCGGTGAAGGTGCTATAAGCAAACCGAAATCAACAGTAATAGAGTGAATTGGCATTGGATGTGTGTGGCCATCCGGTGGAAACCTGGTCCAGGAAGTACCTTGTGAAGATGTAGCATTTAAGCCATGCAGGCAAAGTGCTGGTGAGCACATTCTAGACAGAGATAGAACATGTGCAAAGGCCCTGAGATAAGGGGGTAGTCAGTTTGGTCCAGCACAGAATGGAGGCCAGCATGGTGCAAGTCCAGGGACCACAGGGGGAGGGAAGAGATAAACAGGATCGGATCCCTCAGGTCTTGTGGCACAGGTAGGAGCTCAGACTCTTCTTTTAAGTTTAGTAGGAAGTTAAGCAAGGATTGGATATGACAGCCCAATCTAGGTTTAAACTTCCTTTTTAGCTGCAGTGAAGAGAGTGTGCTGGAAGGAGCAGGAATGGGAGAAGGCCGTTTTTGAAGTGAGAGTTGATAACTTGAAGTCAGGTGGTCATGGTGGCGACGGGGAGAGGCAAACTAATTTGGGATGTAGAAGTGGTGTGTTGGTAAGTGGTAAGCCAACAGTCTTAAAAACAAACACGATGAGTGTTACAATTCCATGACATAAACAACTTCACCGCTGGCTGATTGCAAGCTGCCTGGGTGATGTCACTGAACGTGGAGTCAGGAAGCCGTGTGCACAGTCCAGCTGCAGTCTGGCACTGGTTAGCAGGAGGCACCTCAGGCAGGGAGGTGGATTGAACAGGCCAGCAAGGAGGCACAGGAGACCCCCACACGTTTTGGTTTGAGTAGCTAAGAGGATACCAGGAGGACTGGACACCTGAGGTGCATGCATGTAGAATGGACAGGCTTCTTTCCTGTGCCCTCTGGAAGCTGGCACTTACTCAATCTATGATGCTGGAAGGTGACAGAAGGAAGGGAGACAGACAGTCTTTGGGAAGAGGGTGTGCGTGACACCCACGGACTTTGAGATGTTCTGCCTGAACCCTCATCACCCTGGGATCTTTGGATTCTGAAGCCGCTCACTTCCCTGGCCTCCTATCCAGTAACAGACAGAGACCAAAACAGAAGATGGGGATCATGTGGAGGGTGGCCCCAGGGGGTGCTGGCCGTGGACCTGTTTCCTAGCTTGATGAGCTCTGGCCTCCCAGACCCCAGGGCTTGGAGCCACAGCTGGAACCTGCCTTTGCTGACACAGTGCTTCCATATGTTTGATTAGACATGCTAGGTGGACCCTGATTTAAATGACAGGATGTTCAGGGCACTACTTTGGTCACAGCATACCTGCAAAGAAGAAAAGTTGCAAGTAGGAAATAAGTCAAATACTGAGGCCAGGACCAAAACTCTGAGCAGCCTGGCAAGATTTACAGACCCTGCCTGGGGCAAGGTCAGAGAATGCAGCTCACTTCCAAGGGCTTAGTGAGAAACAAGGGGCAGGAGGGCCAGAGAAAGGGGCTGTGGAGGGAGGAAGGTGATCAGGCTTCATGCTGCCCAGGGCCCAAGCGTGTGGTCGCCATCTCTGTAGGGACCCAGGGAGGGGCAGTGGGTGTGCTCGAATGTGGGCGAGCCGTGGGTGCAGGGTGGACGTGAGAAGGAACGTTGGATGCATGCGGCCACCTTGAGGGGGTGGGAGAAGCAGCCAAGTCTTCAATCCAGGCAGGTCTTTCTATTAATCATTTATTGAGCACCTAGATACACCGGGTACCATTCTAGTATCAAGGCTACAAATGCATCAGGGATTCATCAGGTTCCCAACTCTGAAGTGCACGGAATACCTAATACCCTTACTTTCTGGCCATCAAAGGAATGAACAAGCTGAGCCTTCATCCTTCCTGGTGAGAGGAAAATTCAGCCACACTTGTTCTTGGGGGTCAGCTTCTGTCAGGGTTTTGGAGAACTTCCCTTGTTGGAGGCCGTAGCCAGGTGTGGAGGAAACTGCTCTGGTCACTTGTCACTAGGCCAGAGTGCCCGCGTCCCAGCATGAAGGTCCATGCTGTTTTATGTCCATCCTGGACCGCAAGAGTCTTTGGCCAAGAAGTCTGGGGTGTGAAGCAGGCGTACTGAACAGGCGTGCCCCTAAGATACAGCCAAGGCTGGGGCTACTTCCAGAGCCTCCCTAGTCCCCTCCTCCCTCACTTTCTGCTCCCAGAAGACACTTCTTTTCCTTTTTCCTGCAAATTCAACTCCATTTAAGCTTCTCCACCTCATCTTGTATTCTCCCTGCTCTCTGCCACTTCTAACACTTGCTGAGGTTCTATCACCTGCCCCGGAGCCTTTGAACCTGCTATTTCTTTCTGTCATCAGTGCTGTTTTCCTTGGTTTAGCTCTGCCCTCCTAATTCTGATCTCATCTCAATATGAGTTTCCAAAGGGCTTCCGTGGTCACTTGATTTTCATAGCCTTCAGTCATTGTCACTTCCTATCAGGCATGCTGTTGGCTTGTCTTTATAAAGGACACTGCCATCTTACTGTTTTAAACTTACTTCTTTGTTACAAGTCAGTCCCAGCAGAATGTAAGCATTTGAGGATAGTCTCATCCTGTCCTGTTCACCACTGTGTCCTTCTCAGTGGCCAGCATTTAGTAGTTGCTCAATAAATACCTGTTGAGTGTGGGGTGGACAAGCGCAGAATGTCTGGCTTCTTGCACGCTAAATAGAGCTCACTGAAGATTCCTACCTCCCTCCTGCAGAGTCCCTCTGATTGGGGTGGATTGACTAGAGAATAGGGATGTTTTTATTTCTTTTCTGGATCTCATAGAATACATCTATTTCCAGCTTAATAAAAAAAAAAAAAAAAAAAAAAAAAAAAAACAACAAGAGACAATAAAAACGCATTGTTACAGATTGGATGGGTAAAACAATTGGCTTGACAGTAATCTAGGAATTTAATTATAGCAAAACATGCCCATGTAATACCCAGATTTGGGAAAGAAGAGTTGAAGGGGTCCAATAAATCATTGTTTGTAAAAACAGAAGAAGCCTTTGTAATCGTCCAGTTACTGCTGACGAGGCCACAAAGAAGGCCTAAGCAGGCTGGGCACCATGCATCGAAAGCCTTAATGTGCAGGCGGCTCTTCGGAAAGGGGAGCTGCCTGGGAAAGAGCTGAACTATGTGGTTATTTGTCTCAAATGGAAAGCAATCAATCAGGGTGGTGGGAGCTGTTTAGTGAAGATCCTTCATGGCCAACCGCACGGTCCCGCATATGTTTGGGCAGGAGTCTAAAGGAGCAAGGGTGGGGGGGAGACAAAGATGGCCAGGAAGCACTCGCAGCCCCACTTGGGCAGAATTCCCTGGTAGACGGCTTCTGGCAGCTCGCCTGCCCCCAACCGGGCCTGCGAACACATCCTCCGGGATCCCCTGCCCGGCGAGCGATGCAGGTCCCCAAGCGCCCCTTCACGCCTCTTTGCGATGGCACCTCCTTCGTGCACCAGCTCCTCAGAGAGCCCTCTTGCCTGTCCATGTAAATAACCTGCTGCCACCACCCCTCCCCCTCCCCCTCCCCCAGTCCCTGGTTGATTTTCTTCAGAGCATTTATCACCATTGGAGAGTGTCTTACCTGAGGGTTTGTTCACACATTATCTGTCCCCGCAGTGTGACGTAAACTTCGAGAAGGCGGGGGTTAGCTCATATTGCCACAGCCCCACATCTGGTACCTGGCACGGCGCCAGGCCCGCTAATGTGTGCGTAGCTCGTGGAGCGGTTCTCTAGCTGACCCAGGGACAGGATGTCCTGCCACCCACCCCCTCTTCAAGAAAGTGAGTGTGGAGAGGGCAGTGCAGGGGCGTTAGACACTGCCCAAGGTCTGCAGAAGGACCCGTGGCTTGGGATCATAATTCATTTTTAGTTTTTTAAAGTGCTTATTGTGGACTAAGCCATGTGAATTGACTCCTACTCTCACATACGTGTGCACACACACCACACGTATGCATAGAGGGGAGTGTGCGTGTGCACGTACACCTGTGCACGTAAGTATATGTACATGTAATATTATCTGTAAACACAGGCAATATGATATGTATACATACACTACATATTATTATTGTTTATGAGTGCAATAGTCGTTAGTATGAAGCAATTTCTCTGTAGATGGTAGAAATACATCTATGTTTATGGTCCCTCTCTGTGTATCTGGTAGAGTTACCTTTCCTGGCATGTCCCTGTTGTGGGGGGGAGGGGTCAGGTGACCACCCCAGGTGGCCCGGGAGTTGTGAGTGGAGTCGGCACATGTCACTTCCACTGCTGGTGTGACATCCACGAGGCCCTCCCTCCCTCCACTGCCTTGAGCAGCAGAGGTGCCGGAACGGTGTCCCACTGGGGAGCAGAGCAGAACTTCCACCCACCCCCAGACAGCGTGTTGCTTCCTCAGACACAAACCTTTGCTGTTTTAAGCCCCCATATTCAGGAAACCGTTTGTTACTATGGCATGTAGTTAACAGCCTGGTCCGTCCTGACTTGCAGTTTTTTTGTGTTTTTTATTTATATAAAAATAAAGTACAACATTCAAATTCTCATATCACAGGAATTAGTGGAACTCTTCCAGGGTGCGTGTGTGTGTGTGTGTGTGTGTGTGTGTGTGTGTGTGTGTGTATACACACACCATACGAGGCAGGGAGACACGTCTGTGTGTCTATATGCCGGACTCTATCATCACGCTTAGTGCTTCTACTTCCTGGTCTTCCAACCCTAACAAGTGGGCACATCTGAGCACAAGGCAAGGTCTTCATGCACTGAAGGTGTCTGCACTGAGGAACAGAGCTGCCTGGGCCCCAAAGTAGATCTTCTGACTCCCCAGAGAGGACTGAACCGCCCACCTAACCATTTCCATCATTTCTCAGTTTCTCCCAGTGATCGGGGTTTTCCATTGTTTTACCTCGGAGCATGGCATCGGAGGTATTTCAGATGTCTTCATTTCTCCTCAGTAACAGACCCCTCCTTCATCTTGCATCACACCCTTCTTTTCCTCTGATTCTGTGCATTGCATGCATATCCTCGGGCTGTTTTGTTCTTCTAAAGATATGAAACAATTTCCCAGGCCCTGGTTACTTCTCCATGGATTCAGCCTGGCTTTTTCAAAGCACTGTTCAAGGGTTACGTGCGTCAGCATTATGTGGGACGTTGGCTGCACACTCAGATTCCTGCCTTGTCCTGCGGACCTACTGCAGAGTTGGGCCCCGGTTCTGGGCATGTTGAGGGGTCCCCTCCAGGAGGAGGTCTGCTCCCGCCCTGAATTGGACACCATCGAAGTGATTGTTAAGCATGCATAGTCCTGGGCCCATCTTTCTTCTCTGTAAGGTAATCATTAGGCGACTGGGGGAAGGAGGGCAAGATGGGACTTGGTATTGAGGAAGAAGCCGAGGTGTGGGAGTGACAGTAAAGATCTGATTTGTCCTCCAGTGTCTTTGACACGGTTGGGTCAGCGGGCAGGTATGCCGTTCCCCTACAGTGGACAGCCGCTCCTGGGTGTTGGGGTAAGGGTACTCACAATTTCCTTTGGGGGACCACTCTGTGCCCACACTTTGTCTGCGTGGTTTGTGTGGGGCTAATTCCACCCCAGCCACAGAAAGCCCACTTGGCCCAGGCCTAGCCAGTCAGCTTCTTCCACTCATTGGCCTGTTGAGTGGGCCCTGGGACTTGTGCTCAGCACCCAGCAAAGGCTTCTCTCTTCACCTGGACAGGAGCCAGTGCACTGTGTCACCACCAGGGGAGCTTCCCCAGAGTGTAGTCCATGGAGGTGAACATAAACCTGACAGCAGAGGTTGGCCCCCTGCAGCCGGCCTTGTGCTGAGTCGCCAGGTCATGGGAACCAATAATGTTCTTGTCTTTAATAAACCCGCCTGTGTTTAGTTTCTGTCACTTACAACCAGAAGGGTCCTGGTAATGCTGGGGCAGCCCCCTCCCCATCCCGGTTCCGCAAATGCCTGGGATGCTTGGCCAGGGGCTGTGAGCTGGCAGTGGTATTGTCAGGAGGTGATGGGCATTCCTGCAGGGCCTGATTCCAGTGACAATCAGGCCAAGCGACTCTCGATGCCAAACGCATCACTGGGGACCGTCACACACAGGTGGTTGCTTTGTCTCAGTGGATGATGGTACAGGTCCCCTCTGAGCCAAGACCCTGACCCTAGGATAGACCAATCTGTCTGCCCCATCTCCTGTCGCTTCCCGAGGACACAGGGACTCCTGCTTGGAGGCCTTCATGATGTGCCCAGAGGGCCTGCTGCTCATTTCCTGCTGATCATGCAGACCCTGGCTCCAGCACACAACTTCCTGTCTCCTCCCCTGAGGTGGGGAGGGGGAAGGGAAAGTGCCTACCCAGGTTTTACTTTGTCTCCAGTTTTAAGGATACGGCAAAGCAAGAATGCTTCAAGGCATTCTAGTTGCAAAAGATAAAACAGGAAAACTTCTCTTCCAAAAAAAGACTGAGTTGTGTGGTTCCAATAGGTTGGGGAGACACTGGTTTAAAAGAAGTCAAATATGGGCGCCTGTGTGGCTCAGCTGGTTAAGCGTCCGACTTTGGCTTAGGTCATGATCTCTCGGTTAATTCAAGCCCCGCAACAGGCTCTGTGCTCACAGCTCAGAGCCTGGAACCTGCTTTGGATTCCGTGTCTCCTCCTCTTTCTGCCCCTCCCCTGCTCATGCTCTGTCTCTCAATACAAATAAGTGTTAAAAAAATGTTTAAGAGCAGTCAAGTAGATTTTGCACAACAGGAAGATGCTGAATTGCTAACACACCGCGTGCTATGACCCCAGAAGAGTATGTGACTGCTTTTGCTAACCTCACGTGCTCCTAGGACCTCTGTTTGGGGAGCATCTCTTGGGATCTTGTGTTCTGCAGAAGACTCCTGGGGAACGTTTTAAGGAGAAAGGTGCAAGAGTCTTCTCCCTGCCTTTGGCTTGGAAGTTCTGAAGGGTGACTTTGTGGGACTGGACCCCGCGGTATGAGGAACAGATGCTCATTGTCTACACACTGGTTAATAAGCTTCAGGTTGCCTGTCTGGTTCACCACTCTGTCTCCGGTACTGACCACCTGTCTGATGGGTGGTGGGCCCTTGAAGCGTTTGCCAAATGAGGGAATGAACAGTGTGTTGTCGAGGCCACATACACCCAGCATGGGGACAAGGTGGAGCTGGAGAGCTTGCTTTCTGCCACCTCTGAAAGTCTTGCGTGTGAAAGGAGGGATTATTTGTTCCCCTTGTGGCTTTAGAAAACAGAGCTGGAGTTGGGACATCTAGCTGGCTCAGTCGGTTGAGTGTCTGACTGTGGCTCAGGTCATGATCTCACGGTTCGTGGGTTCAAGCCCCGTGTCAGGCTCTGTGCTGACAGCTCGGAGCCTGGAGCCTGCTTCGTATTCTGTGTCTCCCTCTCTCTCTGCCCCTCTCCTCCCCCTCCAAAATAAAAAAAAAAAAAATACAAACATTAAAAAGAAAAAAAAAAAAAAAAGGAAACCAGAGCTGTGGTCCAAGGGTTGAGTTGGCACTGAAGAGGAGTTCAGCCAGGAGGGAGAAAAGCATCTCCAGCAGTCAGCAGTAGATCAGCAAACGTTAGGCTGTCTCCAGAGACACGGGCCCCCGTGGGTTACTACAGATGTACTCACGCCTCAGATGGGGGCTTGCCCTGTGTGGTCTCCAGGGGCAAGTCTCTACACTTCAAGCGTGAAATAGCGACACGTTCTCTCTGTGTGAGTTCCTCAGTGATGAGCCTAGCTGCCTCCAGAAGCTGTTGGCGCTGAACTCCATGGTTCCTAAGCTGCCTTCAAATATTTGAGGACATTGGGAATGTTTCTTATTTGTCATGAGAAGCCCTGGGTGTGCTTTCCTTTCATAAATTCAGCCTAGATAACAACACAAGAAGGAAATAGAAGACCTGAAAGAAAAGCATGTCTTGCATTTGCAAGGGCTCATTTGTGGAGTTACCTCTCTCTTGGTGAAGCTGCATCTTGGGTCAGGGTGTCCGGAAGCACACTCTGAGCAGAGGATCCATGAGCAGGTGCTTCAGTAGGAAAGTGATCCTGGGGAGATTGGCAGGAGCAGGGGGAGGGGCTGGGCCGGGCGGGGTGGGAAGGGAGGGAAGAGGAACCCTTCCTGACCCCACAGGTGGGCCCCAAGTGCAAGGGACCAGACCTGTCAACATCAAGGCCAGGGATGTCACTGGAGAATGCCCTGGGTCTCGGAAGGTGCTCAATGCTTAGGTAGCAGGGCTAGAGGATGTGGTGTCTGTAAGGAGCTTTCTAACACTTCAGCCTAAAAGAAGAAACGTGCCTTTATGTATACACACATACACGTGATTCTTCTGTTAAAAATCCCTACGTAATTATTTTATAAATATTTATATATTACATTTACATAATTTATATATATTCATATATAATATTTCTATATACATCGTTATAAATGGGTTTCTATATACATACTTATAAATGTCCCATATCTATATATCCATGTAGATACATAAAACACACGCGAATGATGCAAGTGAGAGTTGTACTTTTCACTCCTCTATAGGCTTGAAATTTTTAAAACAAAATGTTGGGGAGAAAGTGAACCACAATTCCACCTTCCCAAACTAAGCACTGCGTGAGTCCTGTTAATGTTTCAGTCTGTGGTTCTTTCCTCGCAGCTGCGGGCACATGTGTCCAGGCACGTGCTTGCAAGATGCCTCGAGAGTCTCTGTTAGCCTGGGGAGTTGGTTCAGGGATTAATATGTGGTTTGCACACAGGACCCTGGGTTGCCCACACCCTCCCCGAGACCAGGCACTCGTGTCCAGAAGCCCAGGCGCAGAGCACCAGTGAGCTGGCGCGGGAGGGTGAGGGAGTCTCCCCTTCGTGCAGGTCCTCTGGAATGCCCAGCTCCCCCGTGAATAACCCGGGCCCCCACCGTCTGAGGAGGCCAATGGCGGCCTGGCCCCTGGCTAGGCAGTATGCATGTGGTAGAGCCCCGCGTCCTCCTGGAGGGGTGGGAGGCCCAGCGCCACCCCTCCCCAGAGGCTGAACACTCAGAGGGAGAGAGAGACACACGTTTCTCACCTTGACGGTAGAAGACACAGAGGGAAGCCAGTGCTGTGAGTTCCCCATCTGAAGAGGCACCCGGCCGTCACTCCTGCACTTAGGTGATTGCTTCCAAATTTCCAGCGGCGTGTCTGTCCTCAGTCCTCGGTCATCCTCCTGGAAGGTGAGGGTGGTGGGGGGTTGAGTGAGGAGTCTTGATGTCATCAAGGCAACAGTGGAACAGGCAGCGTGATATCCGTAACCTCCTTTATCATTATTTTAAGTAATGGACTCATCGAGCAGTTTTAGTTTCACAGAGAAACACGTGGGGAGTGCCAAGGCTCCCCCTGTATGTTCTCCCTCCTGCTCCCCCATTCCTCCCATTGGCAGCTTGCCTGGGAGGGTGCAGGAGGTATGGGCGCTGGGTCGGTGGGGATCCTCTGTCATTAACCGTAAAGCTTGCACTTGGCCTTAGTGTTCATTTTCGGTGTTGTACATCTGCGGACTTCCACAGACGTGCAGTGACTTCCATCCACCATTACAGTGTCACTTGGAGTATTTCCCTTGAGGCTCGCCTGTCCATCTTTCCTCCAGAACCCTTGGGAATCACTGACCAGTTTGCTCGGCAATATACCAGGAACATTTTCTCATGCCATTAAATTTTCCTAAAAAGTGAACTTTTTAAAAGGTATTTGAATTTGACATTCTCCAGTTATTAAATGCATTTAAAGCAAGTCTCTATGTTGGGAAAGTTAGGCCGTTTCCTTTTTTTTTTTTTTTTTTTCCTCTGCCTCAACTGTGAAATCGTTGCAATGAACACAATTTTGCATCACGGTTTCTCACAACAGCACTGTTGACACTTTGGGCAGGATTACTTTTTGCCACGGGAGCTTTTCTGGCTGCTGCAGGATATCTGCCAGCATCCCTGGCCTCCACCCAGCAGATTCCAGCAGCGTCCACCCCCAGCAGTGCCAACAGAAAATGTGTCGTCGCGCCACCAAGTGCACTGATTTACCTCTGTCTTTCTGCGCGCATCCGGCTCTTTCGGGGGCTAGGGCCTCATCGGTGGGATTAGAAGTTGGGATTGTTGCAAGACTAATAATGATTTCGGGAGCATGTGCCATACTGCCCTTCCTGGGTTGCTGGGTGGCTCGTGGCTACAGAGTGTATCCTCTCTGTTCCCCAGGTCGTGGCTTAGAGATGGACATGGGGAGAGTCTAACGTCCCAGGGGATGTAGACTGTGCCGAAGGACCCTCCCTCCAGGTGCGGGACGGAGGCTCCAGGGGAAGATCGAGTTCACCCGGGAGTACCTTTGCCAGCAACTGGCCTGAAACCACAGAGAGTTGAAGATGTGCCACGCAGTCATCATGACTGCCGGTGGGCCTCCCTTCCCCTGTGACCGTCACATCCTGCTGCTGATGGGACCCTCGGGGAGGTCAGAGAAATAGGGGGGCTTGCTAGTGCCATCCCCCAACAGGAAGTGGGCACCAGGTGAGCGGGTCCTGCCAGTCTCCAGTGCCAAGTCCAGCAAACACGAAGATGAGAGTGTGCGGACAGCCTGTGCAGGAAGTTGTTACAGTTAAGCAGAAGAACAGGTCTCCCTGTGGGTGGCCCCCGACTTAACCCAGTGCGGACCCCCAGGCTGCCCTGCCTGGTGAACAGCCCTCTCTAAATGCCTCCCTCAGGGCCTCCAGGGTGGTCCTGCCTAGCTGGTATTTTCATCCTTGAACATGTGGGTTTGCTCACCGTTAAATCATTTCCATCCTGAGGGGGTTGGTCGCCAGGTAACTGAGAGAGAAGGAAGTCTGGCCCCAGCTGAGTGCCCTTTGCTCTCCTCCCCGCTTTGGTCTTCAAGACATTTCTGCAAGTTTGTGCCAGCCCCTCCTTGTCTGGCTGGTTTCCCTTTAAGTTTCCACTGGCCCGTCCTGTTCCTCTGAATCTATGACTTAGTCCACTTTCTTTCTACCAACTGTGAAGCTTTTCCTCTGAGAATGAACAAATTCGCCTTTAAGGAACATATTCCTCTCTGCTAGAGTCTTGTGTCTCCATGTTGTGTGTAAGGCTCCGTGAATATTCACGAATGTGAATTTGCCTGGCCCACCGTCGCCTGCTGGATAATTTGCTGCCCAGAATTGACAGCACATCTGTCTCCTTCCTTTCCTCCTACAGAGGGACGTCCCCCGGGCCCCGGGCCCACCACTTACATCATAATTCACCGGCTGAAGGGAGGTGGAGGCCACTGAGCCATCTTTGGTTGGGGGTCTGGGAGAGTCAACATGGGCCGGACTCATAGGGCAGAGCGATGGGGACCAACTGCCTCCCTACCCAGCCCACGCCTTCACGTCACCAAATGCCTGGGCCACCAAGCGTCCTCTGTGTGCCGCAAGGGGGCAGATGCAGCCTGTCTTGTGACTCCAGCTGCAGTTCCCCACCTGGACCCCTGCCCAACCCTGCTCATATCCCCCTTCTCTCCAGGACCTCCTCCTTTGAGCCCTCCCCCACCTGGAGAAGTGTCTCCCCCTGCATGTGAGTGGCCTTCCCTGTCTGGATGGGTCACCTAGTGCTACGCTAAGCCAGGTCCTTGTCTGCTGACTCTCGGAGCTCAGCGGTACTACCCACAGCTACTTGTCAGCTGTGAGGACAAGGGTCCCACCTCTGGCTTCTCAGTAAACCCCATTTGGCCATTTACATAGTGAATGCTCAATGAGTGTGTTAGTGAATTCATGGGAGAACTGTTTTATCTCCCAGAGGACAGGACGAGACCCGTTGCTATGCTGTGTCCATGTAATGGGCCCATCCGATGTCTAACAGGATGAAATACTTACTGTGCCTTGCTGGAACAGTGTGTTGGGGATGGACGAGTCTGAGCAAGAGTCTTCATTATACACAGTAGGAAAACAAACCCCTCTGCTGGGCAGGAAAACCGGTTCCTAATTCACATTCTTGTCGACAGACAGGCCTGGGGGCCAGAACAGGGTTCCGGGGTCTCCCGCCTCACCACAATTTCAATGCAACGACTGAGGAGTGGAGAAGAGCTCACTTTGCCAGCAGGGAATTGGGGAACAGTCCAGCTCCTGTGTTCTGGGGCTTAATGAAGCAAAGTGCAAGAAGGAAGCCAAGTTGTGGGATGCAGATGCCTCCACAGCTGCAGTGGTGGACCCCGGAGCTGGGTGAATTAAGATGGAAACTGTTTGGGAGGGTCTGGGTGGCTTAGTCAGTTAAGCTGGGAGCCTGGAGCCTGTTTCAGATTCTGTCTCCCACTCTCTCTGACCCTCCCCCATTCATGGTCTGTCTCTGTCTGTCTCAAAAATAAATAACCATTAAAAAAAAAAAAAGATGTAAACCATTTGGCCTGTGGCCTCAGAGCTGGTTTTATGGCCATGTGGGGACCGAGCCATGTCCTGGACCCGGCCTGAGCCAGGAGGAAAAACTCTGAGCAAGTTTTGTAAGTTCCAAGACCATGTAAATCCCCATGGTCCCTCCGTCCAGTTAGTCCCTGCCATACTGCCTGCCCCCGCAGGGTGTGGGATGGGTGGGGAGAAGCATGGAGAAGCATCAGTAGAGAGATACCACAAGCCTTCACATCTTATCCTGAGTGGTCGGAGCTCATTCTTTACTGTTGCAAATAAGCCGTGTCCAGACTCCCTGGGGCTCCGTACTGTACCCCCAAATCCTTAATTAGAGGTGGAAAACACAGCAGTTCTGAAGATGTGGTGCCGTGTGTGTCTGAGGACCATGCTTTGAAAACGAAAGACTTGGTCCCATCAGGACTTGTTCTCTGACACTGGGGATCGTGTGGCTTGAGGAAGGTCAGGGTGCATTAGAAAGAAGCACCACTCTGCTCACTCCCCCTCCCTGAGACTTCATGGAACAGGCTTGTGGGTAACTGCGATGGCCCAAAGCTGGCCTGGGAGATGGCACCAAGGATGATTATTTGAGGAAGAATATCTCATACTGTGCAGGGAGTGAAGGTTCCATCTGTTCAGTCTGAAAGCAGGAACTATATGGAAACAAGGCACTGCTGTCATAATCCACAGAAGCGTCTCCCATCTCTGGCCACCCTCCCTCCGTCCCCGTGACACTGCACTGGCTTCTCTTGAACATCTGGGTCTCCAAAGAGTTTTCATGTCTAAGCTACCATGAGGAGTGACAGAAGAAGCTGGTTATTCATTTAGGGGATGGTTATCAAGTTGCAGCCTGCCAGGGGTCAGTTTTTATGGCTCACTCCTGATCCCCGAAATGCAGACTTGACGATGACAGTTTTTTGGGCAGCGCTTGGAGTTCCGTGGCATAGCAATAAAGAAATCTGAGCAGAACACACTCTTCTTCCCAAGTAAGCCCCTCTGTCAGCAAAATTGTGCAAGTGCTTTTTCATAAATAAAATAATTCTGTGTTCCAGCTGAGAGTGCTGTGCACACCCTCCCTAGTTATGTGTCCATAGCCTGTGTTTTCACTGCTGGGCAGGATCTGTTGATGGGCACTTTATCGCTAAGTGTGTTGTCCCTTTGGGAGAAAAATAATTTTATCCCAGCGCGTGCCTCATCTCCAAGTCTACTGATGAGTGGTGTTATTATACTTGCAAGAGTCATTTGTAAGCTTTTCAAATGATATGTCAATATGTGTGTGTGTGTGTGTGTGTGTGTGTGTGTGTGTGTGTGTGTGTGTGTGTGTGTTTTCCAGGTAAAGGAGAGGATACGCTAAAAGCAAAACCCTATATATCTTCGGGGCCGGGGAGGGGGGTGGAGGGCGTCAATCCAACCGAATCGATGTTTATCTTACAAGCACCGTCTATCATGAAAAGCCTGCTGGCTACTTTCTTGTGCATGTTCCGGAAGCAATCCTCACTATTAAATAAGATTGGGAAAGTGGAATTGGAGAACTAAGCACCCGTCACGCTCCTTCTTAGCTGTCAGACCAAGGAAATATGGGTGCAAGATTTCAAGCCTTTGTTTTCTCATCTGTGAGAAGGGAGCAGTGCTGATGCTTAGTTCTTGAAATGGTTGTGGAGATTCATGGCCATGATGAAGGATGAGGGGCACAGAGTGCCGTTCCGGGTTCTCGGTACATCAGGAAAGTCTCTGTGATAGTCTCTGCTCTTGTGTTTCTTGTTCACTATGAGTTTGGCAAATCTCTCAGTATTTCAGGGGTGGTTGGTGTTTGAGACCACTCCTTCTTACCTTTACTGGTGACCTTAAACCAGTTTGGGGCAGAGATAGCACCAGTATCCTTTCCCCCCCCCCTCAAAATCCTGCAGTTTGTTACACACGTTTGCCTAGAGTTCATGCATCGCGTGCTCAGAGCTGACAGCGTTGTAGTATCCCCGAGAGGTGTGTGTGAGTGTGTGTGCACACACATACACCGGGATGTTCTCACGAGCCTCCCATAGAAGGATGAACTCCTACTCAGGGGACAGAGAAGCCTGCTTTGGGCTGACTCTCACATACCAGTCAAATCTGGGCCCCGGAAGACTAAGGGGTCCTGCCATCATCTCCACCAGTCTCCAGATCTTGATCCTGAATGAAGGTCGTCTAGTTTCATGACACACAGGCTGGATGGGGGACAGTCTTGGTGATGGCTGGTGGCATATTTGTGGAGCCCCAAAGAGGCAGGTGTGACCATCACACAAGTGTTCTGAACACAGTGTGTGTCACCTTTGGCCAGCGTGGCTCCCGTCCCCACAAAGTGAACTGCCACCTTCCTGCTGGTGGCTGGGGATGGGGGCAGGGGTGGGGATGGGGAGAGCACATGGCAGTGAGCTCCTCACTTGGTTGTCGTCTCCCCAGGGCTGCCATGAGGATGCTCTTCCCACAGGTGAGGTCGTGTGGGCCCCTTCTTCACTCGTTTGTCTTGGCTGTCACCCGATTAGCTGAGCCGGTGGGGTCGGGGTGTGGGGGCTAAGAGAAAACAATTCTCTTTCCACCAGTGAAACACAACATACAAGCCCATTTTTCTGTTGCAAAACCTTGTATCCAGTACTTTTAAAGAACAGAAGCTAGTACAGGGAACGTGCCCAGGAGTTGCCAGTTACCTTGCAAACCACCCCTGTGCTCTATGGTTTTCAGGGTGTGTGCGGTTCGAGCTCAGTCCCTATCAAATCACTATGAAACTGAGGGGCTGGGGGCTTCGCCGCCCAGGGGAGCCTGAGACTCAGAGATGAAGCAATTGCCTGGGGACATGAGTAATTTAGCGGGGGAGGGGAGGCAGGAATTCAAGCTCAGGTCCTTCTGACCCCGAGTGGTGGGTGTCTTCTGCCCTGCCCCACTGGGGTCCAGCCCTGTGCAGAATGCCGGTGCTGGAGAACAAGGTTGCAAGGAGTGTATGTGCTCTGCAGGTGCACATGCTAATCAGCCCCCTTCCAAATGTGCACACAGCTCTCTGTGTCAGCTGCTGTTTGGACAGCCGAATCTCTAAGGAAACACAACATAATGCCTAATTCATACCCTGGGAGTTAGAAAGTAACCCCAGGTTGGAAATGTAAAGAGTTTCCCCATGGGCAAGAACTGTTTTTAGCTGATTATAAAGGGAAAAGACTGGCAGCTGTCAATATTGATGGTTTTTCCTTGAAAAATGACTTCAAGGTACTGCTAATCAATTGTCTCTCAGAATGAAGAATGGAGCACACAGCTCTCTGGGAACCTCAACATGTATTTATAAACACATGCTTTATCGAACACACAGGAAAAATGAGCCAGACGTTTGGCATTATGATGAGTTATTCAGAGTAAATACAACAATTATTAGCGTCTATATTGGACTTCAAATTGACAAAATTCCTTTAAAAAATGGCTGTTGCTGCTGTTTTGTGTTTCTGTTATTTAGTGTTCTCATCGCTACACTGAAGCATGCTGCTTGGCACTGAGCTGAAGACTTCACAAGGGCCGGGATTGTTTCTTTCTTACTCGGTAAATAAGTAGCTTTCCACTTGGCTAACAACGCCTGGATGAATTAGGCACTGGCTAACAACGTTTGCCTCGCCGTGTCTTCCTAAAACTGACGTTGGCATGCAAGGTGCAGGAGAATGCGTGTTTTACTGTGAGGACTGTGGGTTCTTCTTCCTCACACCCTTTGCTGGGGACTGGGGTGTAGAGGCGTGGCAGGCAGAGTAAGATGACCTCCCAGAACTCATGTCCCTGGAATTCCCTTCCCTCTAGTGTGGACGTGATCCATGGCTTGCTTTCAGCCACCGAATGTGGCAAAGTTTGGAATGTCGTTTCTGGTATTGCCCTACAAAAGATTGTGACATCTGTCTGGTGAGGAGGCTGTCCCTTGTGCGCTGTGTTGAAGAATGCCCCGCTGCCCCCAGGGAGCCAAGGTGGCAGGGCGCTGAGGGCAGGGCCCCTGTCTCAGCAGGGAGCTGAGACCCAGTCTGCCAGCAGCGAGGGGCTCCCCAGCTCACCTGTGGCCGCTTTTGGAGATTGCTGATTGACCCTTTGTTGCAGTAAGCCCTGGAACAATGATTTCAGAATCACAGCTTCCACTCCACACAGCGGTTGGATACCCTCCAGTACTCTCCCATTCCACGCCAGGATTGGCTGTATTCATCCTGAACCATGGAAGGTGAGGGTGGAAGAATCACAAGACCTCACGCAGGAGCCTACTCCTGATTCCAGGACTCATTTCTTAATTTATAACCCGGGAATTTTTAAAAACAAGAATAAACGAGTACTGTTTCACTGTTGCATCAAAAGACGCAGAAGAAACTGTGTGTCATGAGGTCAGTGTCATGCCTCCTGCCCCAGGAGCAGACTCACAGTGAAGCCTCCAAAGTATCATGAGCTTACGGTGAAGCTTATAGCACAGTCCTCCACATCAAGGCACCGCAAGACCTGTGAACGTGAGGCCAACCAAGAGGCAAACGGGCTGTTCACGGAGAGCTACAGACACATCACACACTCTCTGAATTGACTCACCCAATGTACATAGACGTGGGATGCTCTACGTGGTGTCATCCTTGTCCACAGAGGGCACGGAGGTAAAGGTCCTTCTGGGCAGCTGGCGTCCTCCCTGGGACGGTGCCCTTCACACCTGACATTCAGTCTTTCATTTGATGCACTTATTGGGCACCAGCTGCATGCCATATGTGACATAGATGCTGAGAGGAAATCAGTGAACAGATCATTTTCTCCCTTCCTAAGAGGGGATGGCGGCTGAACTTGTTCTGCTCCAGGATGCAGAGGGCTTCCATCCTGTAAATTCACTCCACACATTCTAGTACTCACCGCACTAGATGCCTTTACCACAATTAACGATGTTGGCCATTCCTCCTTTTCCAAACACCTGTCCCCTTGGAACTGTGAGAATGAAATGACCCATGTGGGAATCCAGTGGTCAATATGGAGAAGTTTTTGCAAGTTAGTGGGAATTCAGATCAGGAACAGGCTATGGTCTGATTTGTTCTTGGTTAAGACACTCTGGCTTCAGTGTGGGGGCTCATGAGAGAGAGAGGAGGTCCTTCTGACTGACTTCCAGATGGGAGACATGGGAAGTTCACCTCACTGTCTTCTGGATGAGAGAGTGGTGGTTCTCCAGACCGACTTCCGGATGAGAGAGAGGGGTGGTTCTCCTGACTGACTTCTGGACAAGAGAGGAGGGTTCTCATGTATGAGAGAGAGGGTAGGTTCTGCTGACTGAGTTTTGGACGAGAGAGGGGAGATTCTGCTGAGTGAGTTTTGGACGAGAGAGGGAAGGTTCTCCTGACTGACTTCTGGACCAGAGAGTGGAGTTGCTTGAATGAGAGAGAGGGGGTCTTCTCCTGACTGACTCTGAACAAGAGAAAGGAGGTTCTTCTGACATAATTCTGGACCAGAGAGTGGAGGTTCTCTTGAAAGAAGAGAGGGGATGTCTCCAGTCTGACTTCCAGGCAAGAGAGGGGAGGTTCTCCTGACCAACTTCCAGATGAGAGAGAAGGGGGTGGGGGGGGTTCTCCTGCCTGAATTCTGGACCAGAGAGTGGAGGGTCTGCTCACTCACCTCTGGACAAGAGTGAGGAGAAGCTTCTCCTGACTGATTTCTGGCCCAGACCAGGGGAAGTTCTCCTGTCTTATTTCTCGACAAGGAAGAGGGGAAGATCTCCTGACTTCCGGACCAGAGAGGGGAGGTTCTTGAATACGTGAGAGGGGAGTTTCTCCTGAGTGACTCCCGGATAAGAGAGAGGGGAGGTTCTGGTGACTGATTTCTGGATGAGAGAGGGGAGGTTCTCCTGACTGACATCTGTGCGAGAGAGGGGAGTTTCCCCTGACTGACTTCTTGAGGAGAGAAGGGAGGTTCTCCTGATTGACTTCTTGACCAAAGAGTGGAGGTTGTACTGACCGACTTCCAGATGAGACAGAAGGGAGGTTCTCTTGACTGACTTCTGTACGAGAGAGGGTAGGTTGTCCTAACTGACTTTTACACGAGAGAGTGGGCAGGTTTTCCTGACGTCTGGACCAGAGAGTGGAGGTTGTTGAATGAGAGAGATGGGAGGTTCTCTTGACTGACTTCTGGACCAGAGAGTGGAGGTTCTTGAGTTAGAGAGATGGGAGGTTCTGTTGACTGACATCTGGACAAGAGAGTGGAAGTTCTCATGAATGACAGAGAAGGGAGGTTCTGCTGACTGACTTCTGGTTTAGAAAGAGGAGAGGTTCTTCCTGACTGATGTCTGGACCAGAGAGGGGAGGTTCTTGAACGAGAGAGAGGGGAGGTTTTCCTGACCGACTTCCGGATAAGAGAGAGGGGAGGTTCTCCTGACTGATTTCTGGACGAGACAGAGGGGAGGTTCTCCTGAGTGACTTCTGGACCATAGAATTGAGGTGCTCCTGATCAACTTCCAGATGAGGGAGAGGGGAGGTTCTCCTGACTGACTTCTCGATGAGAAGGAGGGGAGGTTTTCCTGACTGACTTATGGATAAGAGAGGGGAAGTTCTCCTGACTGACTTCTGAATGAGAGAGGGGAGGTTCCTCTGACTGACTTCTGAACCAGAGAGAGGAGGTTCTTGAACAAGAGAGAGGGGAGGATGTCTGAATGACTTCCGAAAGAGAGAGAGTGGAGGTGCTCCTTCCTGACTCGTGGACAAGAGAGGGCAGGTTATGCTGACCTAATTCTGGAAGAGAGAGAGGGGAGGTTGTCCTGATTGAGTTCTGGACGAGAGCCTGGAGGTTCTCCTGACTGACTTCTGGAACAGAGAGCAGAGGTTCTCTTGCAGGAGAGAGAGGGGTGATGCTCAGGACTGACTTCCAGGCGAGAGAGAGGGGAGGTTCTGTTGACAGATTTCTGGACTAGACACGGGAGGTTCTCCTGCCTTACTTCTGGGTGAGAGAGAGGGGTGTTTCTCCTGAATGACTTCTGGACCAGAGAGGGGAGGTTCTTGAGCGAGAGGGTGGGGAGGCTCTCTGAATGACTTCCCGACAAGAGCCAGGGGAGGTTCTCCTGACTGACTTCTGCACCAGAGATGAGAGGTTCTCCTGACCAACATCCAGATGAGAGACAGGGGAGGTTCTCCTGACTGACTTCTGTCCTGACTGACTTCTGGACGAGAGAGGGGAGGTTTTCCTGCCTGACTTCTGGACGAGAGAGGGGAGGTTTTCCTGACTAATTTCTGGACCAGAGAGTGGAGGTTCTGCTGACTGACTTCTGGATGAGAGATGGGGTAGCTTCTCCTGACTGACTTCTGGATGAGAGAGGGGAGGTTCTCCTGATTGCCTTTCGGACTAGAGCGAGGGGAAGTTTTCCTGAATGTTTCCTTGATGAGAGAGGCTAGGTTCTCCTGAGTGACTTCTGGACCAGAGAGCGGAGGTTCTGCTGATCGACTTCCGGATGCGAGAGATGGGAAGTTCTCCGGACTGACTTCTGGATGAGAGAGGGGAGGTTCTCCTACATGACTTTTGGATTAGAGACCTGAGGTTCTCCTGACTGACTTCTGCATGAGAGAGGGGAGGTTCTCCTGACTGCATTCTGCATGAGAGAGGGGAGGTTCTCTTACAGGAGAGAGAAGGGTGATTCTCATGACTGATTTCCAGGCGAGATTGAGGTGAGTTTCTCCTGACTGATTTCTGGACCAGACAGAGGAGGTTCTCCTGTCTTACTTCTGGACGAGAGAGAGGGGAGGTTCTCCTGAATGACTTCTCGACCAGAGAGTGGAGGTTCTTGAAAGAGAGAGGGGGGAGGTTGTCTGACTGCCTTCTGGACAAGCGAGGGGAGGTTCTCCTGGCAGACTTCCAGATGAGAGAGAGGGAGGTTCTCCTGACTGACATCTGGACCAGAGAGTGGAGGTTCTTTTGCCCGACTTCCGGACGAGAGAGTGGGTAGGTCCTCTGACTGATTTCTTCACCTGAGAGGGGAGGTTCCCCTGACTGACTTCTGGATGAGAGAGAGGGGAGGTTTTCCTGACTGACTTCTGGACAAGAGACAGGAGGTTCTCCTGACTGACTTCTGAATGAGAAAGGGGAGGTTCTCCTGACTGACTTCCAGACTGGAGAGTGGATTTTCTGCTGATCGACGTCCGGATGAGAGAGAGGGGAGATTATCCTGACTGACTTCCAGGCGAGAGATAGGGGAGGTCCTCCTGACTGATTTCTGGACCAGACAGGGGAGGTTCTCCTGTCTTACTTTTCAATGGGAGAGAGGGGAGGATCTCCTGAATGACTTCGGGACGAGAGAGAGGGGAGGTTATCCTGACTGACTTCTGGACAATAGATGGGAGTTTCTGCCCACCGACTTCCGGATGAGAGAGAGGGGAGGTTCTACTGACAGACTTCTGGATGAGAGGGGGGAAGGTTGTCCTGACTGACTTCTGGACGAGAGAGTGGAGGTTCTTCTGACTGATTTCTTGACCAGAGAGTGTATGTTCTGCTGATTGACTTCTGGATGAGAGAGAGGGGAGGTTCTCTTGACTGACTTCTGGACCAGAGAGGGTAGGTTCTCCTGACTGACTTTTGGACGAGATAGAAGGGAGATTTCCCTGACTGACTTCAGGACCAAAACGTGGATATTCTTGAATGAGAGAGAGGGGAGGATCTCCTGACTGACTTCTGGACGAGGGAAGGAGAGGAGGGCTCCTGACTGAATTCTGGACCAGAGAGTGGAGATTCTCTTGAAGGAGAGAGAGGTGAGATTTTCCTGACTGACTTCCAGGCGGGAGAGAGGGTAAGTTCTCCTGACTGACTTCTGGACCAGAGAGTGGAGGTTCTGCTGATCGACTTCTGGACAAGAGAGCGGGATGGTTCTCCTGACCGACTTCTGGACGATACAGGGGAGGTCTCCTGTCTTACTTTGGGAAGAGAGAGAGGAGAGGTTCTCCTTATTCACTTCTAGACCAGAGAGGGGGGGTTCTGCTGACTGAATTCTGGACCAGAGTGTGGAGTTTCTCTTGAAGGAGAGAGGGGGGAGGTTCTCATGACTGACTTCAGGCAAGAGAGAGGAGAGGTACTCCTGACTGTTTTCTGGAGCAGACAGGGGGGAGGTTCCCCTGTTGTAACTTCTGGACAAGAGAGAGGAGAGGTTCTCCTCACTGACTTCTGGACCAGAGAGGGGAGGTTGCTGAACAAGAGAGAGGGGAGTTTCTCCTGATTGACTTCTGGACCAGAGAGGGGAGGCATTCCTGACCAACTTCCAGATGAGAGAGAGAGAGGGTTCTCCTGACTGACTTCTGGGCAAGAGAGAGAGGTTTTCCTGCCTGACTTCTGGATGAGAGATGGGAGGTTCTCCTGAATGACTTCTGAACGAGAGAGGGGAAGTTCTGCTGACTGACTTCTGGACCAGAGACTGGAGGTTCTGGTGACCAACTTCCCGATGAGAGAGAGGGGAGATTCTCCTGGCTGACATCTGGACCAGAGACCGGAGGTTCTGCTGACCGACTTCCGGATGAGAGACAGGGGATGTTCCCCTGATTGACAAGATTCTCTCTGGATGAGAGAATGGAGGTTCTCCTGACTGACTTCTGGACCACAGAGTGGAGGCTCTCTTGGAGGAGAGACAGGGGTGATTCTCCTGACTGACTTCCAGGCGAGAGAGAGGGGAGGTTCTCCTGACTGATTTCTTGACCAGACAGGGGAGGTTCTCCTGTCTTACTTCTGGACAAGAGAGAGGAGAGGTTCTCGTGAATGACTTCTGGACCAGAGAGGGGAGGTTCTTGAATGAGAGAGAGAGGGGAGGTTCTCCTGAATGACTTCCCAACGAGAGAGAGGGGAGGTTCTCTAACTGACTTCTGGATGAGAGAGGGGAGGGTCTGCTGACTGACTTCCGGACGAGAGAGGGGAGGTTCTCCTGACTGACTTCTGGATGAGAGAGGGGAGGTTCTCCTGAGTGACTTATGGACGAGAGACTGGAGCTTCTCCTGACTGACTTGTGGACCAGAGATGGGATGTTCCGCTGACCAACTTGCGGATGAGAGAGTGGGGAGGTTCTCCTGAGTGACTTCTGGACGACAGAGGGGAGGTTTTCCTGACTGACTTCTGGACCAGAGAGTACAGGTTCTGCTGACAGTCTTCCAGATGAGAGAGAGGGAATATTCTCCTGACTGATTTCTGGACCAGAGCCGGGATATTCTGCTGTCTTAATTCTGGACAGAGAGATGGGAGGGTTTCCTGACTGACTTCTGGATGAGAGAGGGGAGGTTCTCCTGATCGACTTCCAGATGTGAGAGAGCGGAGGTGGTCCTGAATGACTTCTGGATGAGAGAGGGGAGTTTCTCCTGACTGACTTTTGGATGAGAGAGAGGGGAGGTTTTCCTTACTGACTTCTGGACCAGAGAGAGGAGGGTCTTGAACAAGAGGGAGGGGAGGTTCTCCTGACTGACTTCTGGATGAGAGAGGGGAGGTTCTGCTGACTGACTTCTGGATGAGGGGGGGAGGGTTTCTGGCAGGAGACAGAGGGGTGATTCTCATGACTGACTTCCAGGCGAGAGAGGCGGGAGGTTCTCTTGACTGATTTCTGGACCAGACAGGGGAGGTTCTCCTGTCTTACTTCTGGACGAGAGGGAGGGGAGCTTCTTCTGAATGAATTCTGGACCAGAGATGGGAGGTTCTCCTGACCAACTTCCAGATGAGAGAGAGAGGGAAGGTTCTCCAGACTGACTTCTGGACAAGAGAGAGTGGAGGTTTTCCTGCCTGACTTCTGGGCGAGAGATGGGAGATTCTCCTGACTGACATCTGGACCACAGAGTTGAGGTTCTGCTGACTGACTTCTGGATGAGAGAGAGGGGAGATTCTCCTGACTGACTTCTGGATGAGAGAGGGGAGGTTTTCCTGACTGACTCTTGGACGGGAGCGAGTGGAGGGTTTCCTGACTGGCTTCTGAACCAGAGAGTGGAGGTTCTTGAATGAGAGAGACTGGAGGTTCTCCTGAATGATTTCTGGACGAGAGAGGGGAGGTTCTCCTGACTGACTTCTGGATGGGAGAAGGGAAGTTCTCCTGAGTGACTTCTGGGTGAGAGACTGGAGGTTCTCCTGAATGATTTCTGGATGAGAGAGGGGAGGTTCTGCTGACCACAGTCCGGATGAGAGAGAGGGGATGTTCTCCTGACTGACTTCTGGACGAGAGACGGGAGGTTCTCCTGACTGACTTCTGGATGGGAGAAGGGAAGTTCTCCTGAGTGACTTCTGGGTGAGAGAATGGAGTTTCTCCTGACTGACTTCCGGACCAGAGAGTGGACGATCTTGATTGAGTGAGAGAGATGGGAGTTTCTCTTGACTGACTTCTGGACAAGAGAGTGGAAGTTCTCATGAATGACAGAGAAGAGAGGTTTTGCTGACTGACTTTGGGACAACAGAGAGGAGAGGTTCTCCTGACTGACTTCTGGACCAGAGAGGGAGGGGAGGTTCTTGAACAAGAGAGAGGGGAGGTTTTCCTGACTGGCTTCTGGATGAGAGAGAGGGGAGGTTCTCCTGGCTGACTTCTGGACCAGAGAGGGGATGTTCTCCTGACTGACTTTTGGACGAGAAAGAGAGAAGGTTTTCCTGAGTGACTTCTGGACCAGAGAGTGGAGGTTCTTTTATGAGAGAGAGGGGAGGTTCTCCTGATCGGCTTCTGGATGAGTGAGGGGAGGTTCTCCTGACTGAATCCTGGACCAGAGTGGAGGTTCTCTTTAAGGAGAGAGAGGGGAGAATCTCCTGACTGGTTTCCAGGCGCGAGAGAGGGGAGGTTCTACTGACCAACCTCCAGATGCCAGAGAAAGTTGTTTCTCCTGACTGACTTCTGGACCAGAGAGCGGAGGTTCTGCTGACCGACATCCGGATGAGAGAGAGGGGAGGTTCCCCGACTGATTTCTGGACGATAGAGGGGACGTTCTCCTGAGTGACTTTGGAAGAGAGAGGGGGAGTTTTTCCTGACGGACTTCTGGACCAGAGATCAGTGGTTCTTGAATGAGGCTGAGGGGAGGTTCTCCTGACCGAATTCTGGACCAGAGATGGAGGTTCTCTTGAAGGAGAGAGAGGGGAGATGATCCTTGCTGGCTTCTAGGTGAGAGAGAGGGGGAGGTTCTCCTGACTGACTTCTGGACCAGAGATGGAGGTTCTGCTGACCGACATCACGATGAGAGAGGGGAGGTTCTCCTGTCTGAATTCTGGACCAGAGAGTGGAGGTTCTCCTGACTGACTTCTGGACGGGAGAGAGGGGAGGTTCTGTTGAGTGACTTCTGGAACAGAGAGGGGAGGTTGTTGACGAGAGAGAGGAGACATTCTTCTGAATGACTTCCGGATGAGAGAGAGGTGAGGTTCTCCTGACAGGATTCTGGACCAGAGAGTGGAGGTTCTCTTGATGGAAAGAGAGGGGCGATTCTCCTGACTGACTTCAGGCAAGAGAGAGGGGAGGTACTCCTGACTGACTTCCAGAGCAGTCAGGGGAGGTTCCCCTGTCTTAACTTTAGACGAGAGAGAAGGGAGGTTCTCCACACTGAATTCTGTACCAGAGAGGGGAGGTTCTTGAGCAGGAGAGAGTGTAAGTAGTCCTGAATGACTTCCGGAGAGAGAGAGAGGGGAGCTTCTCCTGACCGACTTCTGGATGTGACAGAGGGGAGGTGGTCCTGAATGACTTCTGGATGAGAGAGGGGAGTTTCTCCTGACTGACTTTTGGATGAGAGCGAGGGGAGATTTTCCTTACTGACTTCTGGACCAGAGAGAGGAGTTTCTTGAACAAGAGAGAGGGGAGGTTCTCTGAATGAATTCTGGATGAGAGAGAGGGGAGGTTCTCCTGACTGACTTCTGGATCAGAGAGGAGAGGTTCTGCTGACCGATTTCTAGATGAGAGAGGGGAGGTTCTCTTGCAGGATAGAGAGGGGAGGTTCTCATGATTGATTTTCAGGCGAGAGAGAGGGGAGGTTCTGTTGACAGGTTTCTGGACTACACAGGGGAGGTTCTCCTGTCTTACTTCTGGACGAGAGAGAGGGGTGTTTCTCCTGAATGACTTCTGGACCAGAGATGGGAGGTTCTCCTGACTGACTTCTGGATGAGAGAGGGGAGGTTCTCCTGACTGACTTCTGAATGAGAGACAGGGGAGGTTTCCCTGAGTGACTTCTGGACCAGAGAGGGGAGGTTCTTGAACGAGAGTGAGGGGACGTTCTCCTGAATGATTTTCGGACGAGAGAGAGGGGAGGTTGCCCCAACTGACTTCCAGAATAGAGACAGCGGAGGTTCTTCTGACTGACTTCCGGACCAGAGAGTGGAGGTTCTCCTGACCAATGTCAGATGAGAGAGAGGGGAGATTTTCGTGACTGACTTCGAGGCGAGAGAGAGGGGAAGTTCTCCTGACTGATTTCCGGACCAGACAGAGAGTTTCTCCTGTCTTACTTCTGGATGAGGGAGAAGGGAGGTTCTCCTGAATGACTTCTGGACCAGAGAGGGAAGGTTCTTGAATGAGAGAGAGGGGAGGCTCTCCTGAATGACCTCCAGATGAGGGACAGGGGAGGTTCTCCTGACTGACTTCCAGATGAGAGAGGGGAGGTTCTCCTGAGTGGCTTCTGGAAGAGAGACTGGAGCTTCTCCTAACTGACTTCTGGACCAGAGAGTGGATGTTCTGCTGACCGACTTCCAGATGAGAGAGAGGGGAGGTTCTCCTGATTGACTTCTGGATGAGAGAGGGGAGGTACTCCTGACTGAATTCTGGATCAGAGAGTGGAGGTTCTCTTGCAGGAGAGAGAGGGGAGATTCTCCTGACTGACATCCAGGAGAGAGAGAGCAGAGATTCTCCTGACTGGTTTCTCGACCAGACAGGGGAGGTTCTCCTGTCTTACTTCTGGATGAGAGAGTGGGGAGTTTCTCCTGACTGACTTCTGGACCAGAGAGGGGAGGGTCTCCTGACCGACTTTCAGGTGAGATAGAGGGGAGGTCCTCCTGACTGACTTCTGTACAAGAGAGGGGCGGTTCTCCTGACTGACTTCTGGAGTTGAAACCAGGCAGGTGCTCAGCGTGGCTATGTCAGATCGAGGAAGCATCTTTACATTTGAAGGTGCTTGGGGAATGATGGCAACAGGGAAGTGCCAACTACCTCTTCTCAGGTGTAACAACAGTGGTTGTAGTATTTGCTCATTTCACCTACAGGTTGACTTCACTGATAGCAGATTCAGACAAATTGTGCCCAGGCAGCTCCAGGGGGCTGGTGTGAGCAGGACTCTGTCAGGATGGTCAGCAGGTGTGAGCAGGTGACCCACTGGGATGGTCAGCAGTTCTGAGCAGGTGCCCTGACAGGATGGTCAGCAGGTAGCATGTTGCAAGAGCGTGGCAAGGACAGTGTAGGTGAGCAGTGTTCCGGGGATTATTGCTGGGGTCCTGTCTTTCAAATGGGATGGATGTTGCAACTGCTCACAGACACACTCCAAGGGGAATTACAGGGGATTTGGAAAAAGTTGTAGGGACTAGCAGTCCCAGAGGGTCTCAGGGCCTGAGTGGACGGTCTGTCAGCCCAGGTCATGTGTCAATGCTTTCAGGAGGTCAGTAATTACTGGGGACACCCTGGTCCTGTGTTTAGAGGATGGGTCAAGGGCACAGTGGGAGATGCGAGCTGCAGATCAGAGGAGGGGGCTGGACTGGAGAAAATCATGTGAGAATCACACATTCCTGTGCGGCTGAGGCCAGGGCCTGGGTGAGGTTCCAGAGCAACAGTGAGGACGTCACCCGTGAGGGAGTGAGGCCCACCATCTCTCTGTCTCTCACTCCACTCTTCTCTCTGTCTCTGTCTCCCCCATGTCTCTCCATGTCTCTGTCTTCTGTCTCTCTCTCTCTCTCTCTTTTGTCTCCCTCTGTCTCTCCTCTCTCTCCCCTCTTCTGTCTCTGATGAATGCCATGGCTGCCAGCTGGGTAGAAGAGACTATGCCTTACCAGCAGGCTGAGGAGCAGCGGGAAGGACACTGGAGACTGTAGCCAGGGGAGGAGTGTTTCTGGAAGGAAGTCGGTGCTGGGAGGTCCAGCAAGGGTATGGAGGATGGCGGTTGGGTGTGGGCAGGTGGAGGCCTCAGGAGACCCTGGGCAGGTTCCCGGGCCAGCTGAGGGGTAGGAGCAGTGTGGAGTGGACGCAGCAGTGGATGCACCGGAGAAGCTTGTCTGGCGCCCTCAGATGCCTCCAGAGGCTGTAGCTGGGGGAGCACTCGAGAGAAGTGGGAGGAGTTTTCAAAGGGAAGTACTGAAGCTGCCTACAGGTTGATGCAGCCAAGAGGGGAGTTTAAATGTGAAAGAGAGACAGAGACAGAGACAGAGACAGAGACAGAAAGAAGGGAAACAATAGAGTAATGACCTCTGAATGTCATTCTCCCAGTAAGAAAAGGTGGCCGAACTGGTCAGAAGAAGCTTTTCCACAACTCTAGAAATTAATCAAAGTCTTCCAGGAACATAAGTTTTTCTGTGTTCTGGTTTTCCGTTGTTGTTTTGAGGAAAAGCCGTTGAATTTTGTTAAGAACGGTGAGATTTCTGACTTTCCCCATATCGCTCCTGCTCTGCAACTCTGGGTGACCTTGAGCACCAGCAGTGCCACCCAAGGGGTGAACAGAGCTGGGGCTCGCCGAAACCTCCTCCTCAGAGCACTGCCCTCACCATACGTGTCCTGCAGTTGCTTGGACACCTCTGTCTACGAGGCTGTCTGTTTGCCTTGACTGGAGCTCACCTAGCGTGAAGTCAAGGAGGGGCAGGTGACAGACAGAGAGCCGGCCACTCAGTGATGGAGCACAAGAGCATTTCAGGTGGAGGGCACAGGTGCAGGTCCTGAGGCTGGAGTGAAGCTGGTTGGGATCCCAGAAGGAAGATCGGGGATAGGGCAGGTGTGGGAGTGCCAGAGAGGAGGGCTGGGGACCCTGGATCTCACCCCAGGGGCACTGACGAATTCTGGCTGCGTTTTGAGTTGGGGAAACCGCTCTGAGGTGGGGTGTTACTTTGTCTTTGAGCCACGATTCCGCTGGCCTGTGAGCGATGTGGGAATAGAGACTGCCTCTTACATCCTCAGGACAGAATCCTGCCATCTGTCACAGGTCCTGTCGTAGGGGCATTTGGGGAAAGAAAGAGGAAGGAAGGAAGGAAGCTAGCCGGGTGGCCTAAGCTCACGCTGTTGCGCCTCTGCCCTTAGCATGCTGGAGGGGGTGCTCTGATTTGGGATTTGAGGCCTTTCCTGACTGTTTAGTTTAGCATCTGTGCCTGTTGGGCGTGACATGCTTCTAAATTCAATACCCTCTTCCTCTCATATTTTATGCCAAATTTCTCTACCTTGGAAATTCTAGATCCTTTTTTCTGGGAAAAAAAAATTGCATGTTTTTGATGCCATAAAATATAATTTACTGGGAGTTACAGATAGCTTTTCCATTTAATCATTATTCATTTGTTCAATTTTACATTTCTTCTATCAATTTTATACCACTATGTTTCTCTCGGTTGTTAATTAGAGCCAGTCTGTATTCCAGGCATTCCTGGAGTCAGAACGCACAGGTTCGTTGTTTGCAAAGGTGAATGGGAGTTGCCAGCCTGTGCCTGCCCCAGTATGTCCCAGTATGCACAGTACACTCTGCGTTTGCACATTCTCAGAAGGCACCATATGTCCCATATCTGGCTGGGGAAGCCGTTGGTGGCAGTGATGGTCCTCACCTGGTGATGATCTCTTTACTGCGTCTGTTAAATAATGTAGTCACTTTTATTAATTCTCAGTCCATCTATGCAGGAGAAAATACCTGAACAGGCATATGGTTGACTTTAAAAAAAAATAATAATGTTTATTTATTTTTAGAGACAGAAAGAGAGAGACAGAGCGTAAATGGGTGGGGGCGCTAAGAGGGAAACACAGAATAGAAGCAGGCCCCAGGCTCTGAGCTGTCAGCACAGAGCCTGACATGAGGCTCAAACCCAAAAACCGTGAGATCATGACCTGAGCTGAAGTCAGACACTTAATCAAGCGAGTCACCCAGGCGCTCCCATACAGTTGACTTTTTAATGACTGTAAAATTCCTTTTTTTTCTTTTATGAAATTTATTGTCAAATTGGTTTCCATGCAACACCCAGTGCTCATCCCAACAGGTGGTCTCCTCAATGCCCATCACCCACCTTCCTCTCCCTCCCACCATTTTATATATGCCGACGTTGCGTGCTCAGTGTCCTGTGTGTGCAGAAGTGCCTGTCCCCGCGCACAGTGTCCGTGTTTGTTTACACACAGGGGCACGTGAAGATTTTACCTGTGGGGCTTCGACTGAATCAGGATAGGTTTGATAATAAAGAGCTTTATTGTGTTTTTCATCTTAAATAAATAGAAGCGCACAAAACCCTTTCTTGGAAATTCACTGAAGGGAGACACGTCATCAAATTAGTCCCCACAAGGCCAGCTGTGAGGTGAAGTGGTGAATCTATCTCAGATGAGTCACTGCTCTGTGAAAATGCCTCAGATTATTTAGCCCATGGCCTTGAAAGGACTAACTGTCTCCCAATGCATAGTTTCAAGCAGAGTTCAAACCACCCATTCCTTATTTTCAGAGTTCAGGTGGGAAGTGCCACTTGCCTTCTGGGCTGAGTCTCTTCTCCCCCTCCAGCAGTGTCTTCAGCTGCTGGGCAGGGAAGACAGTCTGTCTGCCCCTGAGGCTGGGTAGGCCAGTGACTCCCCTGATATAGGACCCCATCCTGTACCGGGGACCACTCACCTGGATGGAGAATCCTGGACAGGAATACTCTCCGTGGGGGTTGTGGTAAAGCCCTCTCCCCCATCCCCCGCAGGCTTCTGCCTGGTGTGGGTCAGCATGCCTCAGCTGGGACCAAAGCTTTGCCGACCCCATGGTCACTGGAGGCACCCCCGCCACCACCCCTCTGGCCTTTCTTCAAGGTGCCCACCCCTCAGGGCTTTTGCTCTGACTGCACCTTTTGGCTGGAACACCCAAAGCCTGGTGCCTTGTCCACATTCCTCTAAGATTTTTCTATCTTCTGAATCTATGATCATTCATTCATTCGTTCATTCATAACGTTTATTTTGAGACAGAGAGAGACAGAGAGAGAGAGAGCGAGCACTAGCAGGGAGGGGCGGAGAGAGAGGGGGACACAGAATTGGAAGCAAGCTCCAGGCTCTGAGCTGACAGCACACAGCCTGATGCGGGGCTCGAACTCAGAAACCATGAGATTATGAACTAACCTGAAGTCAGACAACTGACTGAGCCACCCAGGTACCCCGACACATATTTTTTAAAGTTTATTTATTTTGAGAGAGAGGGAGAGAGCAAGAGTGAGCAATCAGAGTGCACATGAGTGGGGATGAGACAGAGAGGGGGAACCCCAAGCAGGCTCCACGCTGTCAGTGCAGAGCCCCACACAGAGCTGGAACCCATGAACCATGAGATCACAACCTGAGCCAATATCAAGAGAAGACTCCTAACTGACTGAGCCACCCAGGCATCCCACGGCCAACCCATTTTTTTGATGACTTCCTCTGGATGGGAGGCACCAGGTATAGGTGTGTCTCTGAATGAGCCATATGGGGGGATCATGTTCTAAGCAGGGGAGACAGTATACGTTTCATGGATGAGGACATGCATCACACACAATCTGTCCTGTGCTTGGCACAAGCCAGGCGTCACATGGGTTCAGGGGCCCTCATTCGGGCTGTCATAGGAATTTGTCATGGTGTGCACCACGCTGTATGAGAAAAGACCTCTTCCACTCCACTGTAAGTTCTGCAGGGCAGAGCCATGCTGTTTTGATCTTTTTATACATAGCGTGGTGCCTTCTTGGCAGGTTATAGAAAATACTTTCAGTAATGCATCCCACAAATATTTACTGAGCTCCTGCTGTGCAGCTTGCCTCATTCTAGGTACCAGAGATGGAGATAGGTGAGGCTGCCACCCCCTGGGGAATGAGGGGAGGAAAGGAGGCTCAGTCAACCAGTTCACCTGGGACCCACCATCTCCAGAGTCTCTGATCAGGCAGGCGTGCCACGGGGTTTGAGAATGTGCATTTGCAGCAATCCCTGGAGCTGCTGCTGCCGGTGCATAGGACACTTGGAGAAGGGGACGTGGAAATTGAGGCCTGGAGGGGAGGAAGGGGGCAGAGTATTTCAGGGAGGGGCATCGAGGGCAAAGTCCCCGAGGTAGGAACAACCGGATCATAACACCAGGGGCCCTGAGCCTGGCGTCCAGTGAGAGAGGAGGAGGGACGTGACACACAGGGGATTTGGTGTCAGGTAGGTCCCCCAACCTGGGGCCACTTAGCTCAGCAAGGAGCTGATATTTTTGCAACAGCAGTGAGAAAGTGCTGTGGCCTGTTAACCAGGGAGTGACATCAGCTGATGTACATGACGGAAAACAGTGGCTTCAAGCACCACTGTTCTTCCCAGCTCCGGGCTCACCTGTGGTCTCACTGGGCTGAAGTCACGATGCCCACATGCCGCATTCCTCTTGGAGGCTCCCAGGGAGACTCCCACCTCCTGGCCTCATCCAGCCGCTAGCGGCCCTCGTGGGCTGGAGTCTGCCTGCTCGGTGGTTAACACCCATGACTGTGCACCCGCCAGTCTTTCTCTGCTCCCTTTCCCACCTTCAGGGATGACCCAGTTGGGTGACCCAGGGTACTCTCCATATCCTGCAGTCCACAGACGAGCCATCTTTGTGGGGAGCACTGTTCTGCCTGCACATCTCGTTTACGTTTAAAGTGAACACTGTGGATACAGTTCAGAGGTGGCAACACAAGGGTCCCAAACTGGTCCAGGCATGGGATGGGCGGGCAGGGGTGCCATGAAGTGAAGGACGAGGAAGATGAGGGTCAGAGTCAAGTCTGTTCAACCTAGCTCACTTACCAGTATACACACCGGGCTTTAGAAGCACATAAACTTTATTTTTTGAACCAGAAGATGAATCTTGGGCTCTAGTGTCTTAAGGAAATCCATCACTCTGTGGGCTGGCACTGATTGACCTGTGGGACAAAAGGAATCTGCATCAATTCTGGAATGTTTCATAAAGAGAAAAAAGATGTTTGAAGACTGTGCTTGAAAGGAAGTGTGGACTTCTGGGATGGGCACAGGCTGACCTGAGTTTGAATCCAAGTTGGGCACTTACTAGTTGAGATATTCCAAGAACTTGGCTGACTTCCCTGACTCCTTCATCTGGAAATATGCCCTGAGAAATCAACCTGTGGGGTTGTCTAAGACTGGGCATGCTGTACATAAATGCCTCACAGCTCCTGAGAGTTCATTCTTACACTCTTCTGGTCTCTGTTGAGTTCTAATGAGTTGGAAATCCTTTGTTCTGACATTAGTACTCTGAGGCAACGGCGTTTTCAGGGTGCTATACAATTACTGATCCAATTGATATGCCCTATGAAGGCTCCTCAAAGCAGCCAATAATTAAAAAATTAAGCTTTGTAAAAAAGTTCACCATCCTTAAAAATATTTGTATTATTCGCTCTTCTTTATAGGCCAGCATGTGTTAAGAAATGTTTTACATTTAAAAAAAAATTAACTTTTTTTTTTTATTTTTTTTTGAGAGAGAGAGAGAGACACGGTGAGTGGGGAAGGGACAGAGAAAGAGGGACACACAGAATCTGAAGCAGGCTCTAGGCTCTGAGCTGTCAGCACAGAGCCCAATGTGGGGCTGGAACTCATGGACCATGAGATCATGACCTGAGCCAAAGTCGGACATTCAGCCGACTGAGTCACCCAGGTGCCCCAAGTTTTTCTCTTCTTTTTTTTAAAATGTTTATTTTGAGAGAGAGACAGAGAGAGAGAGAGAGAGAGAGAGAGAGAGAGAGAGAGAGAAAGGGAGAGAGAGACAGAGAGAGAGAGAGAGAGAGAGCGCACAGTAGAGGTGCAGAGAGAGAGGAAGAGAAAATCCCAAGCAGGTTCTGCATTGTCAGCACAGAGCCCTACGTTGGGCTTGAACCCTGGGATCTCACGAACCCTGAGATCATGAACTGAGCCAAAATCAAGAGTCAGATGCTTAACTGACTGAGTCACCCACGTGCCCCCCCGGAAAGTTTTTCTAATGAAGAATTTGGGAATCTCTGTGAAAGTCCAGCAGCCCTCTTTGAGAGGTAGGAAACGTTACGTACAAAAACAATACATCATCTGATGTTTTCCAAACTGCCTTACTTCTCTCCTCCCGTGTTCTCATCTCTGTGTACTCTCCCATCTGGCGATGCGCACAAGTACTCGTCAAAAGTCAAAGCCATATTCATATGTTTGTTTTCTCAGACGGTTGGCAGTGAGTGAACAATTAGCAGGTCTGATTATGGTTTTAAATTCAGTCCCGCCTCCTAGTTGCCAAGCATGACAGGCTTCACGACCCGCAGACACTGTGAGTTTATTTTTGATTTGTATTCATGACACTCGTGATCTGAAATGGCCATTTTCATGTGTCCCCACTCCTCTTTGCAACAAATGAGTGGAGTCAGTTGCTTCTGGCCCGAGGTCTCGTTTGTTGTGCCAAATGTGACCCAGATGCCAAGTTCCGTCTCAGCATTGGCCTTTATAGCACATTGGACATAAAGAGACCCTGAAGGCCCTTATCTGCGGTCTGGGAAGGGGTCAGCATTGCAGTACCACGGACAGCTGGTGAACGCGCCTCCTGACACTTTATGTCTGGGGATGCAGTGACCACAGGCTGTCCCTCCCACACAATGGTTGCTGATGAGAGGGGACAGCTCCACAGGCTCTACTCCAGCATTGGGGTGTTGACGAGATGATTCTTGGTTTTGGCAGGGTTTGGGGCCAAGGAATTTCAAATACCTTTACTTTCATTGTGATTATTGATGCGGAATCTTCAGGTTGCTGAGTGTAGCATTTAAAAAAAATTAATGTTTATTTATTTTTGAGAGAGAGACAGAGTGCAAGTGGGGGAGGGGCAGAGAGAGATGGAGACACAGAATCTGAAGCAGCCTCCAGGCTCCCAGCTGTCAGCACAGAGCCAGATGTGGGGCTCCAACTCACAAACCATGAGATGGTGACCTGAGCCGAAGTTGGACGCTTAACTGACTGAGCTCCCCAGGCACCCTAGTGTGCCATTTTTAACCACTATTTAAAAATATTATAAAGGTAATATATACAATATATGACTTTTACAAAGTCAAATGTAGAGAAGAAGGTAGAAGATCGATGCTACACACAGGTGTGGTTTCTACCGTTCTAAGTAGGATCTCAAAGATGGGGAGGATGTAGAAGCCAAAGTTAGGGTTCTCTCCACCCCTTCCACTGCGTGCTCGTTTTCTACACTTGACCTTCCACTGTGTACTCATTTTCTACACTTGATCTTAGCCAAAAGGCTGAGAAGCAGTGTAAGTTTATTTTCTAGAACTAGTATTTTTAGCTGTTAGCTACTTTATTTCTTATGTACCTTTATCGAAATATGTATGCATTTACCACAATGTCATCTATATAATACATCTCTGTAGTACTTATAAGGCATCTCCATATGTATACATACGCACATTTGAGAAGCCTGATTTAGATGAACGTTTCCCATTCTAAATGCACCTTTTTCCTTATCCGGTCTTGAATATTTCATATGTACAGAAGAGTACATATACTGGGTGCATTCCTTAAAGAATGGCAATGAGTGCATTCTCTACCCTACTCAGGTAACACAAGGAAGCCCATGAACACCCATCAACTGTACCCCTTCTCCTGTTACCCCAAATGCTATAATTATTTCTTTGCTTTTCTTATAATTTATCACATATGCACACATCTCCCCCCAAAAAACACAATATTTTCTTTTACATACATGGAATCCTCTGTTGTTCTGCAGTTTTCTTTTTTGGGGGTAGAATATTTTTGTGAAATTAATCTAGAATGATGGATAAAGGCAGATATTTGGATTGGAGATAATATGGGCCAATCAGGGGCGATCGATGATGCTGACCGGGACGCTGAGAATAAACACGCCCCTGAGGTTCCCATGGCTGATTCTTCAACTCATCTGGTTGGACCAGAACCCCGTGCTGTCCCCACACAGCACCACCCCTCTGCCTGGGCCACCAACATCACTCCTGCCTGGGTTATGGCAGCCAACCATCCTCACTGCACCCCCTGAACCCAAGTTCATGTCCCATCAGCCTGCAGAGCAGCGAGGGCCACATTGTATCTCAGCACAGAGCCCATCCGTGGACTCTCATGTCACCCCAAGCAGAAGTCAGGGTCCCTACAATCCTCTCCACGTCCTGACCCTGAGTCTCCTGGACCTCTGCACCATACCCCTCCCTGCCCTGCAGCCTCCAGCTGCCCCCGACACTCCTCCCCAGCCAGCTTCCTGCCAGCTCACTAGTCTCTTCGAAAATGTAAAATGGGGCACCTGGGTGGCTCAGTGGGATAAGTGTCCAACTTTAACTCAGGTCATTCATGATCTCATGGCTGGTGGGTTCGAGGCCCACGTTGGGCGCTGGGCTGACAGCTCAGAGCCTGGAGCCTGCTTTGGATTCTATGTCTCCCTCTCTCTCTGCCCCTCCCCTGCTCCCGCTCTCTTTCTCTCCCTTTCTCTCTCTCTCTCTAAAAAATAAATAAACATTAAATTAATAAAAATTTAAAAAAAAAGTGCAACCTTCTGTCGAGGGCTCCTTGAACCATCCTCTAAAGAACTACATCCTACTGCCCTCTCCCCCAGCTCCCTGCCCCATGACCACGGTATGTTTTCAGTACTACTTGTTATCCACTAACACATCGTGTAACCTAGTCATTTGCGCTGTTAATTGTCTTTCATAGCAGAACAGTATCTCCTGCTAGAATATTAGTGGGGAGTTGTGTTTGTTTTATTCTCTGATACATGTCTACCGTGCAGAAGAACGTGGGGCACGTGGTAGGTACTAAATCAGTCTGTGTTGTATAATTGAAAGGAGGAATAAAATGGGACAGCCAAGTGTGCCCCGGATGTTTGCCTGACTGCGTCGGTGATGTGGGCTGCAGGTAGAGCCGTAGGACAGAGATGGACACATAGCTGGTGTCGGTAGCCTGAGCGAGCTCACCTGGGAATTAGCAGTGGTGCAAGAAGAGGATGAAACAGTGACTGTCAGGGTAGGAGGTGTCCCAGGTGAGCGTGAGCCCTGGGGGCAGAGGAAAGAACATGCAGGGTGCCACGCTGGTGACAGTCTGACTGTGAGATTTGGTGATGGGAATAGGGGATGTGAACGCCCTTCTGTGGGTCTTGCTGGAGGAGGTGATGGGAATAGGGGATGTGAACGCCCTTCTGTGGGAAGGTTTCAGGGAAAATGGGAGGAACAGAGGTGATGACACTGAGTATGGTCACAGCCTCTGAGACCTTTTCCATAAAGGGGAGAAGAGACTGAGGTACCTGCTGTGGGAGAAGGGAGCTTATGTGGTTTGTTCAAGGTGGGAGGCATTTTTGGCCCATCTGTGGCCAGAAGGAATTCTGTAGAGAGGAGAGTTGGTAACGAAAGACAAGATGACCGTGGTTGAGAGGTGGCCTTGAAGTTGTGAGAGGCCCAGGGCTCTGGTGTCCACACAGGGTCCCCAGCCTCCACAGGGCACACGAGTGTGTGTTTGCAGGAGTGAGCAGGTGGAGGAGACATGGGGACATGGGTGCCAGGCGAGCGATGGCTGGGAGGACCTGTGTCTCTTTCTTATTGCTTCTGTCTCCCTTGGTGATCTGGGAGGGAAGGCCGTCATGGGGAGAGAGGAGGCCAGCAGCCCCCGGCCCTTGCAAGATGGGTGGCCTTGAGTGCTGGAGCGACCTGGACACATGTGTGTGCTGGCCTACTGCCACGGTCAATTGGGTGGGTGCAGGCACACATAGGAGGAGCATTTGGGTTAATCAGGGCAGGGGTCTTCTGGGGACATAGACCATGTGGGCAGAGGCCAAGGGGGTTGACTGCTCAGGAGTTATCAAGCTGCATGAGGAAGGAAGGCGAGGGACCCTAGACAGGCCCCCAGATCTGCATCTCAGAGACTCTCAGGAATGGCTGGGGTTTGGCTGTGAAATGACCAGAGCGGGTGAGTCGCTCTGATACGTGTCTAGATACATGTGGTGTTTCGAGAGTGCTGTGCTCGACGTGATTGTAGGGAGGTGGTGTGGCTTCACCAGCCACAGGGTCAGGAGAGAGCCGTGGGGATGGGTGACTGAGGCAAGGAGGGTGAGGTTACTGGAAGAGAAGCCAGGAGCTATACCCAGTGTCCTCATAAATGCTGTGGCTTGAGCATGTTGAGGGCAGAGGTGGGCTGGCTACTGGGACAGGCATCCATTTTCTGAGGTTACTGTTATGGGGAATTAGGATGTTGGCTGAAGGAGTTGGGGAGTGTTTGTGTGTCCTTGTGTCGGAGATGAACGGAGAGTATATGAGAGTCACAGAGTGACAGTGACAATGGCGATGGTGCTACTCACTGTCCTTAGTCACTTAAAAGCACGGGTTTGGTACGTTTTTCGTGACAACCTGAGGATGAGGACGCTGTATTACCCACATATTGCAGACAGTGAAACTCTGGCACAGAGGGTTTACAACACCAGCTTGAGATTGAATAGCTCATCAGAAATGGAACTAAGTCCGCACCCCGGAGATCAGATTTCAGAGCCCATGTTCTCATGACTTGGCGTCCGTGCTGGACCCCACCTGTCTCATGTCTCCCTGCCCATCTCACGGGGACCTCGCCTCACGTGATTCTGTGTCCCTAGAGCACATCCCTGGAACACGGTCAGTACACAGTGAATGTTTGCTGAGCCTGTGTCTCAAGAAGGAGGAGATTCCAGATAGTTGAGCATCTCCAGTCCTCACCACACAGCCACCTCCAGGAAGATCCACATTCTAGCACATTCTGTTCATTACAAGCAAGCCACTAAGTACACCCCATGTTTAAGGAGACAGGAATTACCCCCACCTTTTAACATGAGGGTTATCAAAGGGGCTCTTGTGGACGTCCTCACAAGAACAAAGGGCCCAGACATGGAGGGACTTCCTTGTAGAGATCTGTCTCTTGGTCCTTCTGTGCTCTCCAGACTCCATCCTCATGTGCATCAGAAATAAATCCTCTCATCTTTCCAGGTGTGCAGTATGGAAATTGAGCTTCCCCATGCTTTAAAGTTGGCCCCAGCAGATCTGAGCTGTGAACTCTCCCTTTGCTGACCATTTACATCGTGGACCATTCAATCTGCCCATCAGAGTGTGCACACAGTACTCACCTGCCCGCAGCTTAGCAGCTGAAATTTAGACAGCCACGCCCGGGGACCTCCACCCTGCTGGTAAGGTGTGTGCTCTAGCCTGTCCAGTAGGGAGCAGGAGGATTTCTCCATTAAACAAAGAGGCCAGCCCTCCAAAGCAGCGATAAAGCCAAAGCCACACTTGATATTTGCTGATCGGTTTAGCAAAGGCATATACGTTCTCCCAGGTCCCGCAGGAAAACACCGCGTTCCCACATCTCGCACCATGGATTTTGTTGACTGCCGTGGGTTTCTGCCTTGGATGGTGTCCTGAAGGCCTGAGTTCTTCTCCAGAGAATCATGCAAGGGCTTCAGGAATTTTCTGAATTTTTATGCAAGCTCTGTGTTTGTTATATCTATATCTATGGATATAGATATAGATGATAGATATAGATATAGATATAGATATAGATATAGATATAGATATAGATATAGATATAGATATAGATATAGATATAGATATAGATATAGATATAGATATAGACATAGACATAGACGTAGACGTAGACGTAGACGTAGACGTAGATATAGATATAGATATAGATATAGATATATAGATATAGATAGATATATATTTATAGATAGATATAGATATAGATGATAGATAGATATAGAGATAGAGATAGAGATAGAGATAGAGATAGAGATAGAGATAGAGATAGAGATAGAGATAGAGATAGAGTTATAGATATAGATATAGATATAGATATAGATATAGATATAGATATAGATATAGATATAGATATAGATATAGATATAGATATAGATATAGATATAGATAGATATTGATTATAGATATAGATATAGATGTAGATATAGATGTAGATATAGATATAGATGTAGATATAGATATAGATATAGATATAGATATAGATATAGATATAGATGATATATATATAGATATAGATATAGATAGATATAGATATAGATATAGATATAGATAGATATAGATAGATATAGATATAGATATAGATATAGATATAGATATAGATATAGATATAGATATAGATATAGATATAGATATAGATATAGACAGATGGAGATAGAGATAGAGATAGACATAGATGATGATAGAGAGAGAGATAGATGAGATAGAGATAGAGATAGAGATAGAGATAGAGATAGAGATAGAGATAGAGATAGAGATAGAGATAGAGATATTAATGGAGAGCCAAAAACTTTTTCAGATCCTTTAGAATCCCTGATGATTTCCCACTGACTGTCCCTCTGTCCCCCATCCAGACACACTCATATCAAAAACAGTAGGTAAGTAAGTGACCCCCCACAATCGTGACTCTCTAACAGAAGACATGCTCTCTGTCCTGAAGTTTGCACCACTGGTGTGTCTGGCCAGTCGACGTGGGTCGACGCTCTGAGAGAGTTGTAGCAGCTGCATTTCCCCAATCCCCTGCCATGGATTCATGAGCTTTGATGGAAAGGGCCATGACTGCGTCTGCTCTTAGCTGTGGTTTCTCAGCACATGGCTCTTTGTGGAACAGAGTCTCCACGACCTTGCCAGAGCTTGGCTTCCAGGAGCTGGTTCTGGGCACAGTTGTTCTTGCTGCCATATGCTGGTCTCACCCAAAATAGAGCAGAGTGTTTGCTAAATGGCTATCAGCTTGTCATGTGCAAAATAAGCAAGATAAACCAGGAGGCAGATCCAAACAGGATCTAGGAAATAGATGCAATGTTATGGACTCGGCCCCCTTCTGACTGCAGAATTGTCACCTCCTTCCTTCCCTCCTCCCCCGCTCCCTCAGCAAAACTTACCCCGGATTCACCCAACACTATGCAGAGGGCCAGGAGCCTGGGACAAACGGGGCTGTGTTGGATGTCCCTGTATGGAAGGGGGGACGTAAGGAACCACCCAACACCATTCATAGCCTGAGAACACCCTGGAGGCAGGAACTTGGTACATCCTTGACCTGCCCTGTGATCTGATTTCAACATAGCAGCCTGAGTGTCCTTCAGAATGGGTTGGACCATGTCACTTTTTGCTTAAAACCACCGGCTGCTGGATATCACTCAGAGCAAAAACCACATTCTTATGCCAGCCTGCAGGGCCCACGTTGTCCCCTTCCCTACCAGCTCCTCCTCCTTCCCCCCCCCATCCTCTACCTCTCTGTTCTCTCCCCTGTCTCACTGCTGCCCATCCCTCTCCTCCCCTCCACTCAGCTCCTTGAGTACTTTGTCCTGGGGCTTCCTCCTGCCCCAGGGCCTTTGCGTTGGCTCTTCTCTCTAACTAGCATGTTTTCCCCAGATGTTATTTTCTCTCTAGTTGTTCTGTTCTCACCTCAAAAGGCATCCCTCATGGAAGCGCTCCCTACTTTTTATTTTCCGTGAGACCCTCTCACTCCATCACTCTCCGGCTCTGTTAACCTTTGGCTGTATCTGTCCTTGCAGGTACACAGGCTTTCTTGGTTTTGCACATGTCAGCTACTGGAACACCATGCGGGGTGGGGAAGGGCAAATTGCTTGTTCACGTGCGGGTCCTCAGTGTCCAGACCATGCCTGGCAGTGAGTGGGTGATGTTTAGTGCCTGAGGAAGGAGAAAGAGGGACACCGTTATTTGTGATTCCCAATCCCTGGCTCCTCCCACTGCCTGCTCCACCCCTGCCCTCCTTCCCTTCTAGAAGGTGCAGCTGGAGTAAGAATCCCTCACATTTATACACTCTGTTTTCAATCTATGATGTCGACACCCAGAAAACAGGAGGTGCTCAGTGGGCATTGGTTGGATGAGTGAAGGAGTGAATGAGTGAATGAGTGAACAAATGCACAAAGTTTAATCAGAGCTCGCAGATTCCAGCCAAGGGAGTAAAGGGGCCTTCCCAGGAGAGCGGAGTTGAGCTCTTTCTTGAGGGAAGACCGAAATCGGCCTGGGAGCTGTGCCCAGGTGTGCCTGTGTGTCCCGTGCACTGGTGGGTCGGAGACCCTCTTCCTGTGTCCTCCCTCTGCCTTGAATAGCTCAGCCTTCCCCTGTGCTGGAAGCCCAGCCCTGCCTTGGCTGTGCCTCTAGGCCCACCCCCTGTCCCTCCTTTCCTGTTCTCTGAAGTGGACGCCCCCTGGGGCTTCCCTCTCCTCTCCACCTGCTCCCTTCTGAACTGCTTAGAGCATTTCTCCCGCAGAGACATTGTTCTCCTTTGGAGCCCGAACCCTGTGGAGTAAAGGTGGGCAGGAGAGCTGAAGATCAAGAATGTCTGTGAAGAATGAGGGTGACTTTTGAAGACATTGAGGCCGTGGAGATTGAGGCGGCAGAAGGATGCTGCCTACGACCATTTAGGAAGGCGGAAATGGGTCCCCTGAGCCCAGGGAAAGAGGCCACCATCCCCATTTCTGAGAGGCAGTGTCTATTGTTAGTGTGCTGGGATCAGGTGCCTGCATCAGGCCCTGTGATGGGGAGGAGGAAGGAGACTGTGTGTATAAATAGGTAGGTTCGTGAGGACGTGTGCACAGACACCCACAGACACACACAGCATAATTGTATGTGTCAAGCTATTGCTTTAAAGCCGTAGATCTTGCATACTATTGCTTCAAATGTAAAGGTTTCTGCAGTTAGATGCAGAAATTCTACTTCTAGTTATGTGTCCTAAAGGGATACTTACGTATGTATGCGAAGATGGGCAGTCAACGATGTTTATCGTAGCACGGTTGTAATAGCGACCACCATGCCCCATGCACAGGAGACTGGGCAAGTCCAGGTCAAATGAGATGAATAAGTACAAATAAGTGAGCTGTCAGTGATGAGGCAAAAGCATTGACGCCAATACAGGAATATCACCAAGCCCCATCACTTTGTGAAAGAAAACAAGGGACGTTTGCATGTTTGAAAAGCTGCTGGGGGTACGCATCCTTTTGTTTAAATTTCCACTGCTTTAAAAAAAATTGTTATTATTTACTTATTTCTGTGAGAGAGACAGAGACAGAGTGCGAGTGGGAGAGGGGCAGAGAGGGAGGGAGACATGAAATCAGAGGCAGGCTACAGGCTCTGAGTTGTCAGCACAGAGCCTGAAACGGGGCTCAAACCCACGAACCGTGAGATCGTGGCCTGAGCCAAAGTCAGATGCTCAGCTGACTAAGCCAACCAGCCCCTCCAAATTTTCACTACTTTCTTGTAATAACGTAGAATGTCCAGTTTTCTTAGGTAATTTAAAGTCACCTCTCCGATGGCAGAGATCGAGGGGATGGTTGGGGCTGATGTGAAGCCATGTGCACGCTCAGTGAGGAGATTCCCCGGAAGCTCTCTTTCTGTCGGTATTTTTTACAAGGAGGAGCTATGGAGGCTTTGGAAGCAAAATGGAGTAGATTCTTGCCTGTCTCCATATTTGAAGGAAAAGGCTCTCCTTTATGAGGCTTCCCTCTGGGACACAGCCTGTCCTTTGGGTTTGAAAATCATTCAGCCTCCACAAGTTAGAGGCTCGTTCAGACAAGACTACCACATGCCTCGTGTTCCAAATCTCCTTGTCTGCTGGTTGTCCAGTGTACATCTTTGAGCACTTACTAAGAATCGAGAACTAGGCTAGGAATAGAATATGAGCAAAATTAAACACGTCTTTGCCTGCAAAGATGCTGCAAATAGGTGTTCCATAGCACACGCAAAAAGCATGCTATGGGAATGAGTCATGGAAGCTCTGAAGGGGGCCAACTGCACGGTTGTGTGGTCTGTGTACTGACCAAGGGCTTTCTCAAGAGGGTATAATGAGAGGGGACTGAAATCTAGCCCACACTTTGCTGACCAAACCCTGCGCCCTAATGTAGGGCTGTATGCACCTGCTGGGGGCACCACCATCACTCCCCAAGCCATAAGTCCGCAGGGCTATGTTTGACCAGAGGCAGCATCATTCCTAATCGTCTACCCAGAAGGGGAGTCGCATATTAATGCTTGCACTATTGTCTGTAGGCTAGATGTGTCTGTGGATACGGCCTCGTCGGGGATATCAGGGAGGGCTTCCTGGAGGAAGTGACACATGCTCTCTGGATGAGGAATGAGAAGAGCTCTCCAGCCAAGAACCAGTGGAGGCCGAGGGTGGGAAAGGTCATGGTTCTGTGGGTGATGGTGATGGGAGGGGCATAGCGGCAGACGATGCCTGAGCATCCCTGCCTCTCTCTCTTTTGCACACTTGTGTGAGCGTTCTGCATGACAGATGACTGGACACCGAGCTGCTGATTAAGAGCCCGCACTTTCTCCGAATGCAGCAGAAGCACACAGGACTTACCAGGAGCCTCACTGGGCCCCTGTGGAACAGCTCATCCTGACCCCTGCTGGCCAGAGCCAAACCAAATTTCCCCGCTGGCCTGAAACCTCATCGTCTTGTTCTTCCAGGACATTCTAGTGAACAATTTATTTTATCTATTTTTAAATTTTTTTAATGTTAATGTATTTTTGAGAGAGAGAAAGAGAGAGACAGAGAGAGACAGAGAGAGAGAGAGAGAGAGAGAGAGAGAGAGAGAGAATGGGGGAGGGGCAGAGAGAGAAGGAGACACAGAATCCAAAACAGGCTCCAGGCCCCGAGCTGTTGGCACAGAGCTGGACACAAGGCTCGAACCCAGGAACCTGGAGATCATGACCTGAGCCAAAGTAGGATGCCTGACAGACTGTGCCATCCGGGTGCCCCTCAAAAACTTTTTTTTTTTTTAAAGCACCCTCTGAGGGGCGCCTGGGTGGCTCCGAATGTTGAGCGTCCGGCTTCAACTCAGGTCATGATCTCGCAGTCAGTGAGTTCGAGGCCCGCGTGGGGCTCTGTGCTGACAGCTCAAAGCCTGGAGCCTGTTTCGAATTCTGTGTCTCCCTCTCTCTGACCCTCCCGTTCAGGCTCTGTCTCTCCCTGTGTCAAAAGTAAATAAAACGTTAATAAATAAATAAATAAATAAATAAATAAATAAATACACCCTCTGAGCATGGCTTGTGGGCGCCGCTGGAAGAAAAAGAGAGGAACCCCCTTTGACCGTCAGTTAAGTAGCTACAAGGAGGCGTCAGAAGGTCTCACTATGGAGAGGTGCAGATGGTAGTGTGGGGAGAGCTGGAGGCGCCTGCGCATTCCACAAAGTCAACCCCATCGGTGGGCGGAGACTTACTGTCTGGCTACAGGGCACATCAGAGGCACGAAGCCCGTGACTTGCCCAAGGTCCCAGAACTCTGCAGAAGTGCCTCCAGGGAGTTTGGGGGAGGACGGGTGTTCCTGGCTGTTTCTGCTCAATCACAGACACTCTTAATTTAGCTCCCTCCACGATGGGGTCCCCTGGGCATGATGTTTTCAAGTCTCACTGCACAAACAACTTTGTAAACTGATGGAATCCACCTCCCTTGTTTTATGCAGAAGAGTAACCGAGGGAACAGGGAAACGGAGGTTGTCAGTATCACAGGTGATTAGTGGCAGAGCCGGGGCCGGGACCCAGAACTGTTTAGAAGATGGAAGTTTTTGTACACTTGAGTTCTGAACCCTGGCTGCACATGAGAATTACCTTGGAAATGTTTTAAAAATTGCCATGTCAGGGCCCAGTCTGCTCAATTGCATCAGAATCTTTAAGGGTGACACGCACATTCGGTATCTTCGAAAGCTTCCCAGGATATTCAAATGCACAGCTCTGACAACACTGCTGGGTAGAAACCTTCAATGGGAGGAATCACAGGTCCTCTGGATGGAAAAGTAGCACTGCTCTTCTGCTGGACTATTCAGACGTTATGTTTCTAATTGTGATAGTTTGGTAGGTTGCGTTTTCTTTTTCATCTAAGTTGTCAAATTTATTGGCATAAAGCCATTTAAATATTTCCTTGTCCATTTATTTATTTATCATTCATTCATTCATTCATTCATTCATTCATTCATTCATTCATTCATTTTATTGACGTGTTTTATTTATTTATTTTTTAATTTACATCCAAATTAGCATATTGTGCAACAATGATTTCAGGAGTAGATTCCTTAGCACCCCTTACCTATTTAGCCCATCCCCCCTCCCACTGCCCCTCCCGTAACCCTCAGTTTGTTCTCCATATTTATGAATCTCTTCGGTTTTGTCCCCCTCCCTGACTTGATCCGCTGAACAAGACCGAATGCCCCGCTGTCCTTCCCTGCACTTGTGAAGCTCGGTGTCGCATAGCTGCCTTTCGAGCCAGAGCCTCATAATGAAAGGAGGATGCCACTCGAGGCCTGATTCAGGGCTTGGGGCTGATGCTCACCTTGATCCTCGCTGGTCGGCATTTCAGCCCCAGCGTCCCCTGGATGTTCAGCTGTGGTTCTGGGAGCAGTGCACTATGGGTATGTCTGCAGGTTCAACTCAAAGCCTTCCCGAACTGGGGCAGTAGTCACCCTTGTGACAGCATAAGGGGACGGACTACGGGGAGCTTTTGGGTGGTGCTGATCACATTCTGTTTCTTCATCTGGGTACTGGTTATGTGAATGTATTCAATTTGAGAAAATTCGTCAAGTGGTACCGTGTGTGTTTTCAATTTCAGTGAATAAAAGTGTAAAAACAGAGTTGGGTCCTGGCCTGAGGGAACCGTGTTGCTTTCTTGCCTCTGTCTTCCATAGCGAAGATCCAGTTGCACGTGCGCCTGAACAGTCCCTGGGCTCACAAAGTCATGAAGAAAGTAGTACCTGGGGATCAAAGAGCTTTGGGATAATGAAGAAGAAACCAGGTGGAGATGGGTGAGCCTGTGGGGGAGTTTTAAAGAGTGAAGGACTGTCACAGCTCAGAGCAAGAGACCAAGAACATCAGGAAAGCTGGAAAGGCTTCAGGGAAGTCTGAGTTGTGCTGATGTGTGGCAGGGGCTCCACGAGTCTCCTGAAACATGCCCTGCAGCACATTTGACCCTGACCCATCTGATTCTGAATCTCATGCCCTCTCAGCATCCCCACTTGGCCTCCCACCTGCTCCTGCCCCTCCCTGGTCAGACTCTGTAAGCTCTTCTGTGTCCTTTCTGTGACCGAGCCTTTGGCCTGATTCCTCACCTTGTTCCCTGGTCTTGATTTCCTAGTCCCGATCCCCTTACCCACCTCCTGCACACTTCCCTGACCCTCAGCTCCCCTGGGCATTTCTGTTCTTACCAGCTTCCTAGTATGGGCCTGCTGGTCCCCCTGCTTGATAGCAGAGCCTGCCAGGCCCCTGCCCTGTGTCTGCCAGCACTTCCCTGCCTTCTCTTGCCCAAGTGGCAGTGCAAAACTTTGGAGAACTTTCCCTTTTTGGAAGAAAGCCAGCCTGTAGAAATGAAGCCCTCCTTTTCTTGCTCCTTTTTCAGGGAAACCAGAGGACAGATGGTCATTTTCCTCCACGGTGAGAAAAAAAAATCTCACCAACAATTAAAATTGAAATGACCAGTATGTAAAAATGCCATCTTACCAGAATTCCAAACTATAAAATAAATAGCAATATTTCCTGGTTGCTGCGAAGCTCAGTGTTAGAGTTCTCTTTTTTTAGAACAGGTGGACTAGTATAAAACTTTAAGGAAAGATAAATGATTTCCTTTATATTTTTAACTAAGGGTGTTAAGGCCACTAGTTTTTATGACCTTCTGTCTTTCTCCATGGCAAGGTCTTTGTACCATTGTCTTCAGAAGAGAGTCTCCTGAGAGCCCTGTGCTGTCTGAGCCTCGCTGCTTGTGTCCCTGTCCATAGACAAAGGTGGGAACAAAGTTGCCCTCATTACAGATGTGCAGGGGAGCACCCTGCTGTAGGGAAACTTCAGGAAACATTCGGAAACTGAAAAATGGCTCCTGGAGAACACAAACAGATACGCCTCAATTTCAGAAACAAATGCACATGAAACATCATCTTTTATTGGAGGACATATATATTAACTTAAACTCTTTTAAAAAAACATAACCAGGAAACAGTGACCTTTCCAACGCCTCATGAGCTGCGGTTTTAGGAGAACATAATAAATGCCACGAGACGCTCTGGAACAGAAAACATAGGGATTCAACAAATGAAACTCGGGACACACGGCCAAGATACCCAGTATAGACCTATGTGTACAGTCACTGCTATGTATTATTTTTCCCATCAAAAAGTTGACATTCAGGATATTCAAGAAATAGGAGTCCCCTTTCAGACTTCAATTTGGGATTTATTTCCTGGTGATGCTGTGTTTATTTAGCCATTTATTAGTGTCATGCAATAGAAATGGGCTTTCATGAAAATAAAATCTCTTACTTCTTGCTATCAAAATTCAGCATGAATTCTATTAAGAGAATGAAATGTTAGGGTAGGTTCGATGCACTAATCGCTCTTTATATGTAGAATTTTAATAGCTGAAACCATCTCTGCTGTGCCTTCTCCTTCGAACATTTGTTTACAAGCATGTTTGAGTTCATAAGCTATCCTGAACTAAGAATTAAATTCAGGCTAAAATGTAAGGTAATAGTAGAATACAGAAGAGAATAGGTTACTGTATATATTTGAGAACATGTTCAGATTTTGATGTTTGGGAGAAAAGCCAGCTTTCTGTGCTAGAATTTTTCTGCATTTCCCCTCATATGGGTCTATATGCAGAGGTCTATGCTGGTTTTCTGAGTGTTTACTTATTATGAGGCAGGACCGGCCACCACTGGACTATTTTCAAGCCAAGTGTGACTATCTGCTCTTGAATTCTCTGTCTTCTTCATGTTCCTACACCCACATCCTCACTTTCCAGAGCCATTGGAAAGGATGAAGGGCACTGTAGTGTGAGCCCACCTCAGTGCTGAGTTGCCTCATGGGGTGACCGACTGACTGAGGGGACAGACTGGTTTGTTTCCAAGTGATGGGGCAATGTGCGTCCCCTGGGACCTGGCCCTCAGATGGGACAGCTCAAAACGTCAAGTAAAGGAAACCATTACTCTTCCTTGGGAACGGGCTGTTGTGTTGGCCAATAATGAACATGGAAATTGTGCATCTGAACGTAGAGGATGCTAATCTTGCAAATCTATTTTCTTATCCTGAATGAGCATGAAGTAACTTTTTTTTAGTCCATGATCCTGAAAAACTGAAAGATTATGGCATACAATTATCTCACTGTCAAAAAGCTTTCTTCTGTTGAAAACGAAGTCAACTTCCTTGAATGTTTAGCCCTTCTTTTAATTGATCTATTTTGAGATTTCACTGGCATGTTCGGGATACTCAGAAGTTGGGGTATTATAGACAGTTGTTTACTGGGGTCTGTCAGGAAGGTGCCTGGCCCCGGGAATGGCTGCAGATGGAGAGATGCCAGTCCTATGCGGCTCTCATCAGAGATGTGCGCCAGAGATGTGCTCTGTTTCTACGTCTTGGTCTCTTGACTTCTCTTTCTTCTCCCAGCCCTGCACACACCATGCATCTGCCGACAATGTTATTCTCTCACTCCTTGCCTGACTGTCCTGTGTGCATCCATTTGGTACTCGATTAAGTATTGCTTCTTCTGGGAAGACTTCTTTGGCCTTCTTTGAGACCATCGGAGTATTTCTCATACTTGACTGTATTTATTTAACGATTCCCTTTGGTAGACTCTATACTGAAAATCTCTAAATCATCTACTTCAAGCCAAATGCTGGTCACTGCCTGTTTTTGTAAACAAAGTTGTATTGGCATACGGCCATGCCCATTCACTTCGACACATGGCTGCTCTTGCAGTACGATGGCTGAAATGAATGCCTCTTCCATCAGAGGTGTATGGCTCAAAAATCCTAAAATATTTGCTCTCTGGCCAGTAGGAGAATAAGTTTGCTGACCCCTGCTGCAAACAATTAGGTCAGAGACCTGGTACGATTCCGTCATCAGTACTTGGGCTAGCACCGACAGGCATTTATTTTCTGGACATTTGTTGAAGGAAGGAAGGAAGGAAGGAAGGAAGGAAGGAAGGAAGGAAGGAAGGAAGGAAGGAAGGAAGGAAGGAAGGAAGGAAGGAAGAAAGGAAGGAAGGAAGGAATGATTGAACGAATGTGAGTACATTGGCTGAGAAGCTCAGCACGAAGGCACTAGCGGTAACTGGCTTACATTTGCGGAGGATCTGATACGCGGAAAAATGCAGAACATTAATGTTCTTGATTCTGTTTGTACTGATGCTCCTTTAACCAGTTAGCGTGTATTGACTATTCACTACCTGCCACAGATAGTGCTAACGGATTTAGCTGGTTTCTCTCACTCAATCCCCGCAACAATCCAGCATGGTAGGAACTAGTATCATATCCATCTTACAGAGAAATATACGGAGTCTGGGAAAGTTTGGTTTGGCCGTGACCCCCACGTCTAGGAAGCAGATTTTTGGGAGCTCACTTCTTTCACCCATCAGCCTCCACATGAACTAGCTCATTTGCTTATTTGGGAATTGTGTCTTCAGTTGCATCTTGTTTTTGTGCAAAGCATATCTTCTCTCTGAGCAACTGTCTAGGTGTCTAGGTGAATGGTTAGTTTTGTAGGAAGTCCGGCTTCTGTAATGAAACTGAATTTCCCATAAATTCCATTGTAGCCACAGGTATAAGATATATTTTCAGAATTGTTTTATTTGGACTAAAAAAAGTGTGAACCCAACAATTCGACTAAGAAAGAATTTTCTGAAGTCAGGAAGTACATGGGATGGACGGGTAAAAATCACTGCAACGAAACAATTGCAATGACAAAACAACAGCAACAATAAACGTGAGCAAAGCTGAAAGGCATTTTAATAGATCATCCCCATGAAGAGCGAGCGCTCTTATGGGTAAGAAATCTGATGGGTGGAAAGGACCCCAGAGACCAGGGACATATAATCTTCACATGGGGTTATGAACAGCACAGGCATTTAAGTGGAGCACTCATGGTATTCCATAGAATAAATACTATATTCCGTAATGAATGAATGGAGTGATGTTTACAGTGTGACTTTGGCCTTCTGATAGCTACTAACATCTAAAAGTTGGAATTACATTTTTAGTCACTTACCTTCCATACTTTGACATTATAAGCTATTCATATTTTATTTGTCTCTTTTGTAGTAGGTAAGCCGTTAACCCTAAAATGGGTCCACAGATACAAGAGGGCTTGAATGTGCAATGAAAAGTCAGAGGAAACCTACATTTCCAAGATTTTATTAACTAATTGCCAATGGGAATATGCATAAACTTGGAAGCAATTTGTTTGGTTAAATAAAGAAGTTCTTCATCCAAATTGCAAAATTACACGGGCTTCATATCAGGGCCAAAGTTAAAAGTGACTGAATTGGTCATTTGAAGGAAAATCTTCAATTTATGTTTTAATACGGTTCTTTTAAAAGCTGAACTATTTGAATCATTAACCAAAAACCTACAAACAAACAAGCACACAAAAAGTGCCCAGGACCACGTGACTACCAATGAACTCTAACAGACCTCTAAGCAATCAGTACCAATCTTTCTCAACCTCTTCCAAAACATGGAAGAGAAAGGAATACTTCCTAACTTATTCTATAGGGCCAGCATTACCCTGATACCAAAGTCAGCAAAAGACATAAAAAACAACAACTAATGTGCCCATGAATAAAACACAAAAATCCTCAACAATACATTAGCAAACCAAAGCAAGTAGCAATAGTAGCAATATGTACCATGAGCAAGTGGGATTCACTCCAAGAATGCAAGAGTAGTTCAACATACCAAAACCAATCAGTGTAATACCTCACATTGATAGAATGAAGAAAGAAAAGAAATCACATAACCATTTCAATAAATGCAGATTAAAAAAAAAACAAGCATCTGGTAAAACCTAGTGCCCTTTCAAGGTAAAAACAAACAAAAACTAAACTAAACGAGGAATAAAGGGAACTTCCCCGATGTAATGAACAACATTTATGTAAAATCCACAGCTTAAATCACACCTGAATGAAACAAGAATTCACACTTTCACCATCTTTTCAGCATTGTACGCGAAGTCCTAGCCAGAGCAATTAGGCAAGAAAAAGAAATAAAAAGACACCAACATTGGAAAGGAAAAAGGAAAGTTGTCTCTATTTATAGAGGATATAATCGGTTGTATTTCTGTAATGAACGGTCTGAAACAGAAATTAAGAAATCAATTCCATTTACAACAGTATCAAAAAGAATTAGGTACTTAGGAATAATTTGAGGAGGTACAAGTCTTGTACAATGAAAACTACAAAATATTGCTGAAAAAATGAAGGCAGCTAAATATAAAGACACCCTGTGTTCATGTGATAGAAGACAATAGTGTTGAGATTGTAGGACTCCCCCAAACAATCTATGGATTCCTTTTAATAGCTATCAAAATCTCAATGGCTTTTTGTAAAAGTAGTAAAGCTGGACATACATTTGTAAGAAAATTCAAGGCACATAGAATAGTCAACTCTATCTTGAAATAGAAGAACAAAGTTGGAGGACTTATACTTGTTCATCTCAAAACTCTTTCCTGCATCAAAGGACACTATTCAGAATGAAAAAAAGAACGCACAGAATGAGGAAGTATTTACAAATGACATATCTGAAAAGGGTCTAGTATCCAGTATATATAAAGAACACTTACAATTCAACAACAAAAAGACTAAAAGCCCAATTTATGCATGGGATATCAACATGAACTGTCATTTGAGGAATGCAGATAAAACCACAATGAGATAATGCCACTTCACACCCACTAGGATATCTAGAATCATAATCATAATCCATAGGAAATAAGTGTTTGTGACAATGTGGAGAAATTAGAACACTGTGCATTGCTGATCAGAATTTCAAGTGATGGAGCCACTCTGTAGGACACTTTGGATGATCCTCAGTAGGTTAAACCTAGAATTGCCAAATGACCCAGCATTTCCACTCCTAGGTATATATCCAAAATAATCGAAAATAGGTGTTCAACCAATAACTTTTATGCGAATGTGTGTTGCAGTACTAAATACAGTAGCAAAAAGGTGGAAACAACTCAAATGCCCATCAAGGGATGAACAGATAAATAAAGTGTAGTATAGCCATACAACGGAATAGCATTCTGGTATAAAAGGGGATGGCGTACAGATACATGCTATAACACAGTAGAATCTTGAAAACTTTGTGTTAAGTGAGCAAAGACACAGAGGCCACATGTTGTGTTATTCCACTTACATTAAACATACAGAATAAGCAAATCCATATACAGAAAGCAGATTTGTAGATTTTAGGGGACAGGTGTATAGTGGGGTGGGAACTCAATGTGTACGGGATTTCCTCTTGGAGTGATAAAAATGTTCTGGAGCTACATGGTGGTGGTGGCTGCACAAGAGTGTGGAAGTACTTCACTGCCACTGTGTCGTACACCCTCAAGTGGTTAAAATGATAAACTTTATGTTTTGTGTATTTTACCACAGTAAAAAGCTGAGCTATTATGGCCAGTTTCTCCAAAGCAATGAAATTATTTTTTTATTATGCATCTTGGCAATTTTATATTTTAAATGCCTATTTTTTTTTCTGATTAGAAAAACAGTATTTGTTTACTAGTAAGGTTTCAGCCACACAGAAGCACTATGGGAAAAATAAAACATACCCGTGTTCCCACTACTAACAAGTAGCCACAGTGAGTTTTTAATGCCAATCCTTCCAGGCTTTTTTGTCATGGGCATAGGGGTGTGTTCACACACTCATGGTTGTTATTTGCATTTTTAACAAAACTGTTATTATGCATTACATAGGCTGTTATAATCTGCTTTCCCTCTTGCTATATCATGAGCATTTTCCTATTGTCATTTCATGTTCTCCCGCATCACATTAAATGGCCAGATAGCATTCCATCTTATGGTTATAACATACTTTATTTAGCCAGTTTCTATTGTTGGATAGATCCTAACATTTTAGAGTCGGAATACACTATAGACATTGTTGTGTCCAAGTTATTTCTTTCCCAAGCTTTATAGCTGCAAGCCTTAAGCACATGGCACACAAAAACCATTTGACATTTTGAAAACAGAGTTAATTTTTCACTTTCCAGCTGGATTTGGGTATTGCAGGGGCTTTGGATTTGCCATTCAGGAATCTAAAAGATGGAAATAGTGGATGGGTGGTAGGAGTGGGGAACGAGCCAGGTGTGAAATAGTGCCCAAGGCATCAAAACTCAATCCTGAATGGTTTTGTGTCCCTGAAAAATAGATAAGGCAGACCACAAAATAGGTTCTATTGAATCTGTTGATGACAGTTCCATCATGCAAAATGGATAATGCCTTGACAGAGAAGAGACTAAGTAGAGAACGGGTTGCAGTGAATGTGTCTCTCGTAGTCAAGCAGCACTTTCTCTTCCCCACAGTTCACGGAACGAGAACATCCAGTCATTCGGTCTTGCTGTGCTGAACCTCCCTTTGTGTTTCTGGAGGCACGGGGGCCAGGCAGGAGAAGTCGTTCTTGACGCTTTTTTTCTTTAATTTTTTTTAATGTTTATTTATTTTTGAGACAGAGAGAGACAGAGCGTGAATGGGGGAGGGTCAGAGAGAGGGAGACACAGAATCTGAAATAGGCTCCAGGCTCTGACCTGTCAGCACAGCCCCGACGCGGGGCTCGAACTCACGGACCTCGAGATCATGACCTGAGCCGAAGTCGGCCCCTTAACCGACTGAGCCACCCAGGCGCCCCATTGACGCTTTCATTTCAACTGCCCATCGGTGTCAGAGACTTCAGGATATTCTCTGATGATGTCTTTAAACCCAAATGAGTCACATCAAGGTAGAAATAACTGTGTTCCTTGAGGTCTACACCAAATGTGACACATACACTGGATGTTGGAGGATTATTGAAGCAGTTGTGTGTGTTTCCTGAGGTGTCCCTCATGGGACGGAGTCTTTCCAATTAGAGTGCTGCACTCTCACTGTCACCAAGGCATTTTCCACAATAGGGTGGCTTCTCAATAACCCCCCCCCCCTCCATTGGCTTAGTTGGGTTTGGTAGAGGGCACAGGAGGCCACCTTGCCTGGTCTTAAGCTGAAGTTTTCAGTCCAAGTTAGATTGGTTTTATGAAGAATCATTCCTAGACTATTTTTTTTTCTATTGTGTTGAAAGGATTTTTCTTATTGAGTTATAGAAAATTTTCTATCTCAGGCACCAATTATTTTTCTGTGTATGTTTCAGGTTATTTCCATATCTGTTGCCGTCAAACTATGTGCATAGTATAGAGAAATTTAAGAATCTCATGTAACCAAACACGTCTTTCTTTCCTTCCTTGTTTCTGTACTTTATGACTTAATTTAGCAAGGCTTGCCCTCCCCAGTAAATAGTATTAGTTTTTAATATTTCTTTGTATTTTATTCCTAGGCTTATATGACATCCCCCTTCCATTTCGTTCTATTATCCACCTGATTTTAGATTTGCATGTCATTGGAGGCAGGGGATGAAGAATACTGTTTCAAGACCACCACCTATATGATCTTATGTCCTCCACTAACAAGTGTGTCTTCAGGATGCATTTCCTTCCTTTGGAAATTAAATCTAGAAGCAAGTCTTGCTTGTGAACAGTCAGAGAAGCTTCATTTGGTGTGAATTCCCAGTGGTCTTACTTCAAATCAAGGCCAGTACAAAGCCTGGACGCTTATTTCAGTGATCCTTTCGGCTTCTTTCCAAGGGAAGACATTGTAAGGTCATTCACAGATTTATAAAATGTGTTCTCATGGCTTGTGCTGGCTACAGAGGAATTTCTAGTATGGCCCAGTATGCCTTGAAAAATTTGATGAGCTTTCCAGAATGAGTAGGTAAGTCTGTGCTGTAAGATCAAAAGCCCTAAATCCAGATCACTGTCTTAAAAAGGCCTTCTTCTGAGTGCCTGGCCAAGGGCCTTTGCTTCTTATGCAGTTGTCAAAGGTAACAACAGGAGAGCCACTGGCAGGTGAGGCCTCCCCAAGGTAGGACTTAGAAAGGACTTACAATGCTCACCCTTTGCAGGGAGGGGCATGGTCTAGAACCTCAGTGATCCTGGCTCCCCCCTTTTTTTCTTTCACGAATTTCCTTGTTCAGGGAGAGGTTTACCTTTGCCAGAAAAAGGCTTCTAGTTCAAGCATACATCTGTCTGTGGGGACACCGTGTCCCCTCTTTCCCTTACCAGACCACAGACACTCAACAAAGAGCATCTTATAAACACATCAGAGCCAGGTAAGGTTAACCAGAAGGAAGGAAATGACACTGAGTGATTGGGGTGCAATGATCCTGGGTCACGCCAAATCACCACAGCTTGAACACACAAAGTCTTCTCTTTGCTCTTGGATGTCTCCCACCAGCACCTCTGGACGCCCGGTGGAAGCATCACCACCCACAGAAACTTTCCACTGCTGGTTCGAGAGCCTTTTTTCCCAACAGAGCAGCACAGATGGATGGTGTCAGCAGAGGGCTAGGTGAGTCAGCAAGGTCAGGCCAGACCATTCAGCCCACGTCTGTGTCTAGTTGAGCAAACAGCAGAGCCTAGGGGATGCTGTCGGGAGTATTCTAACACTGATGCAGTTTGTCTTGCTGGCCTTGATCTCTGATGCAATTAACAAATTCATAGTGAATGTACTCCTCATAGCTTTGTGCCCTGGAAACTTCTGGGAGATTCCTCTCTCTCCTGCACGTTCTAAGAAGCTGGTGAAAGACAGGGAAGGTGGAATTTTTATAAAACGCAATCCTTCCTGGAGCTAATGCTGAGTTATGCTTCCTGCCCTCTAGACACTTGCTCCCATTCAACTTCAGCAGGAGCATGAGGCACTTGCCTGCCACATGGGCACATGGTGGGAAGTGAGAGAGACAGAGAGAGAAAATGCAGATATATACGTATCTGAGAGAGAGAGAGAGAGAGAGAGAGAGAGAGAGAGTGTGCACGTGCCTCAGATGTCTGCTCCAGAATTTTCCCCATCATCCCTTTACTTGCTGGGCCGCCAGATGGAAAATGTAAAACAGCGCTGCTGCAGGAAGCCCTGTGACTGCCCGGGGTCCTGAATGATGTCTTTTGACAACTTAGAGACTGGACCTTCTCCGGGTCTGAGGCTCCTTGTAGAGATTGAATTCCAGGATTCCAGAAGGCTCTCCCCTTCTTACAAAAGGAAACGATTGTCCAGGCAACAGTCCATTCACATCTGGCAAAGGTACAGATAACTTCTTGGAATCGAGCTCAGTATTTTACAGCTCTGGGCGCTCGAATGCTCTCTTGGTGACCACTAGACCCAGCCCTCAATCTTTCTTCTTTGCAAGAGAGGGTCTCCCGGAAGTCCAGACGTGTGATGAGGCACAAGGAGAGGTGCACCTGCTTACCGCATTGTGGTCACCACAGAGAAAGTTAGGGGGAAGAGGGCTTTGGGTTGGCTGGGGACGCTTGCTGCCCTTGGCTTGGCACCTCCACCCTCACGGTCGGGAACCTGGCCAGGGAGTAGCAGATGGGCCCAGGGCTGGAAGCAGCCAAGAGACTGCTTCTGCACCCAGAGTGCTTGTGGATGAGCGAATCTTTGAGTCACACCATCAGATGAGTTTGCCTCCATGGCCTCCAACCCTTGGCTGAAGGATGAGGGCTCTCTCCATCTGCTCCAGAATTTACAGAGTGGAACCCTTGCCGAGAAGCCCACTCAGGAGTCCTTTCTGAGAGCTGAGTGAATGTTCTACAGTGTGTGTCGACAGCTGGCCTCGTAGAAGACCCGTGTGCCGGGGACCCTGGAGAAGTGCATGGCAGGGCTGGCAGGATTCGGCTCTGAGAGGCAGTGACATGTCCCCTGACAGCCTAGGTGACAGAGGGCTCTTCGTTCGTTGCCTGGGCTTCAGACCAAACACTTCCCCAGAGCAAAGAGACACCGTTTAGCAAACTTGAAGCCAAAGCTAACATAAGAGGCAAGGAAATCCATGCAAAGGGTGTCAGTACCAAGGGCTAACACCCGATTAGCACTCCCAGCCTATGAGGCCATGTGCTATAGTGGCTATAATGGGCACTGTCCCTTTCATCTTCAAAGCAGCCCTAGGAGGCCAGTGCTGTGTCATTATTGTGCCTGTTTGACAGCTGAGACTCAGGCTCACAGAGGCCCAGATGCTTGCCCTGAGTTGAACAGAAGCAGAGGAGACAGGACCCCAACCATGGCTGTGTGATGCAGCAGTAACATTGACTCCTTCAAACCTGTGCTGTGAAAAGTGGTGGTATCGATACATTCTTTGCAAACTAACTAAAGATAGTGAGAAGACAGAAAGCGCCCTCTCTTTCCATTTGAGCTCCCCGCGCATCCCTCCCCATCTCCCCAGCATCCAGGCCCGGTGGCCCCTGGAGACAAACTTACTTTAGCACATGGCTGCTTCTGGCCCTGCTGGAATTCCCTGGGAAGCTCTTTTCTCTTATTCCCAGTAACTGCTCTTGGTGTAAAGTTCTCAGAGGTGAAGCTTATCCTGATCCATTTACCTCCCAGATGCCTAGTTTTCTTCTCCCTCGTGGTCTGACCCCACTTCTCCTCCTCGCCCTCACTGGTGTTGGCCTTTGCAGGTTGGAAATCGGAAGGCACCCTGCAGTCTCCTTGTTGGCACTGAGCTGGAGACTGGGGTGGGTGGGCACAGTGCCCACAGTCTGGGGAAACCATAGCCCGGTGAAAACGACAGCTGCTTCCTTACAAATGTGACCGAGCAACCCCTCCTCCTCCACCTGGAGCCCTGGTGGGGCTTGTTGTTTCACAATAACAAGTTAGATAGAGTGTGTGTGTGTGTGGGTGTGGGTGTGTGTGTGTGCGCGCGTGTGTGCGTGTGCACGTACACACGTGGGCACCCGCATGCACACTCAGCTTCCTGGTTGCTCAGATACAAAAGATGAAAATGTTGTTTTGGGGTTTTAAGGTCTCTTATTAATATATATTATATATATAATAAATATATAAATATAATATTATATATAATATATATAATAAATATATATACATATATATGTATATATATATACATATATATATATATATTTGTGTGTGTGTCTATATATATATATATGTATAACATATATATATCCAAATATATGTACATATATGTGTGTGTGTGTGTGTGTGTGTGTAAATCTAGCTTTCTTTCCATGACTTATAGCCTACACGTGCAGGAAGTCCCTAACCTTGGTCCCCATTCAGCCCCTCCACTCTGCAGAAGGGTGTAGACATTTCTTCCAGAAAGGTTTGGTGCTGATTGGCTGTTACGTGCATGTACTTAGCAAGCTCATCGATTGTTCATTTGCAGTCAAAATGCCAAACCCCCAGCCTCTGGGTCCACCATTCTGTCTTCCTGTTCTGTCCCCTGCCTCTCTTCCGTCTAGAGCAGGTGGCGTTTCTGCCGCAAAACTAACAAATGTATTTGGGGGCTCCACCTTGAGGTGGGGTGCTCCTTCAGGGTGATGGCGAATACCAAGCACCAAAGGAAGCTTCTAACTCATTTGAGAACAGAGTAGAAGAAAGTTTCAGGAAAGCCCGTTGTCTCGGTTCTGAATGCCAGAACCAAACCACAGATGGGACACTCAGACAAAGGGAATCTGTATCTCAAGGTTTTGGAGGCTGGAAGTCCAAGGTCAAGGTGCCTGCAGAGTAGGTCTCTGTGAAAGTCCCTTCCTGGCTTGTGGCTTCCCATCAGCTCCCGGTGTCCTCCCAGAGCCCATGATCTGTGCTTGGTGCTTGTGCTCTTGGCACAGTCTTTTTGGATTAGAACCCCACCCTCATGACCTCATCTAACCTTGATTACCTCCTTGAAGGCTCTACCTTCAAACACAGTGACATTTGGGATTAGGGCTCCAATCTAGGAACTCTGGGGAGACACACATTACTACAAGGTACTACAATTTAACTATAACCTAAAAGCCAAGATGAACATATTCCTCCTACACATGTAGATTTCAATGAGTTTCTTTCTTCCCTTTTTCTATTCCAGTTGGGAGAGTGCATTGTGCACCAAGAAAGCTCAAGTCCCAGTAGGCAGAGGGGAGAAGTACCCTACAACCCCTCCCGTGCCCCCTGTCTCCACTGTTACCAGGGACACGAGCATAGCCATGCATGCCGGAACAGATGCCCACCAGCCTGTGCCCTCCCGGTGAGGGGGTCCCCGCTGGCCCTGCTCCTGGCCGGTGTGTGGGCATTGGGTCTCAGACTGTCTCACACCTCACTCAGATGTGCACACACCATGTGGTTGCTCTGTTTTTGCAAGCGGCTGCTCCAGTGTCCTCGGGGGTCCCCCATTTGCCATGTAGCAAGTGGGCGGAACCTTCAGCCCAGCCCAGTGAGCTCGGTCTGAAGAAATAATTTACATCCGGTAAAACCTTGGATTGCAAGTGACTTGTGCTGTGAGTCTTCTGCAAGACGAGCAAACACTTGTCATAAATTTTAGCTTGATAAACGAGCGATGTCTTGCCATACGAGTCGTAGGTGGCACTGAACATTCCATGATCACAACTGAGCCAATGGTTCTTGAAATTCACCTTGATCTATGAGTACTGTGGATTCCAAGTGTGTTTCTGGAACGAATTAGGCTCACACACCAAGGACTTACTGAATTTAGTTTAGCATGTTTGGTCTCTTCATGTAAAGTTTCAGACTTGGGTCACATTCCTCTGTCCCTCTGCAGGGTTGAGGCTGGGTGGGTATAGAGGCACAGCTTGTGGCCTGCTGGTGACAGAGGACAGAGGGAGACCGTAGGCTAGGGAGGCACGGGCCCCTCTGGCTGTGGCCTGATGCCCCTTCTACACCTGGGACATGGACAATGCCCTGCCTTCCCAGGGAGGTGCCTGTCTCCGGGGACTTTCACACCGTGGCGCCTCGCTGGCACATGCTCCCCCTTAGGAAGCCAGGCTCCTTCTCACAGCCTCAGCCTGAGCCCCAAGGGTGTCCTCATTAGGAATCTTAGAGGTGTGGTGCTTTAGGGACAGGGGACCTTCCCCCAGTCCTCCTGTTCCCTGTTCCCCCGTGGCCAAGGGGTGCCTTGGCTGGTGGCGTGGGGAGAGGGGGGCTAATGAGGCCTGCTGGAGAAGTGTTTCAGTTCAAGGTCTGAAACGTTGCAAAGCTTCCCCCCAATCGCACACCTCCTTTGCACTCACAGCCTTTTGAAGTGGCTCAGCTGACTCGAACCAGAGAGATTCAAAGCTGAATTTCAACCACTGTTCATTTCTTATTTGAGAATAGGGAAGGCAGATCCTCAGACGGTGAATGCACTGTGTCTGTTCAGGGGAGAGAACGTGAGCTGCTGCGGGACCTCTCGGGGATGCACAGCCAGGCTCCTCTCTGGGCTGGGGCGTGCGGGGGGCGGGGGTGGGGGCGGTGGGGGGTGCCGGGACAAAGCCATTCAGACACAGGGCACAAGTCTGCAGCACCTCACTACAAATTTAGCAGCAAGGCAGCGATCAAACAGTGATGATAAATTAAAAGATGAAAAAATAGTGATTAAAAAAAGGGAGAGAGCAGCTCAGCTCCTGAACAGAAGCCAAGCAGGAATTTGCTCCCAGAGTGGTTGGCGGTGCATCAGGGGTGAGTTAGGCTTGCACCCACTTCCTCCTGCCGCCACGGGCAGTCTTCACCTTTATTCTCTCTGGAAGGCATGCAGCATGGGGCGTGCGTTCACCTTCAGGGCTTGTGAGCACATCAGATGTCTCATCTGGATGTAACGCAATGAGGAGTGCAATTTCTCAAGTTGGCAATTTAAGCCATAGGTGGAGAGGTGGAGTGATCTCCCTGCTCCCTCAGATTCTGGGAGTTGTGAGGTCACCGGAGTCCTGCCCCAGGCCTGGGTCCAGTGCAGACTCAGCCCTGCTGGCTGCTTGAATCCTGGTCTCCTTCATTTGCATGCTGATTATCCAATTAGTTAATGTTCCCTTCTCCAGCTGAGTGGGCTGGGGTGGGGGGAGTGGAGAAAAATAGTAGGGTGGAATCTCAGGGCCATAGTAATGGCTTTCTACTCCTTGAGAAGCATTTGATGGGTGTTTTTCCACAGAACTTAATTCAGTTTTGAATATGAATCAGGATGAAAACAGAACAAATCTCATAGCAATCAATAGAATTTCGCCATGGTGGATCTCGGGGTCATTTAAGATGAACTGGCACAAGGCAAGCTAAATCAAACCAATAAAGGCTTCACACCTTTACCAGAGAGGTCGGACAAGGGCGTCCTTTAGGATAGAAGTTCTTAGCTGGGGCCTCACAGCTCAGCATTACGGGGTCCGTGTAGTCCTGGATATGGGATTCCAAGCCAGCTGGTGTGTGCATTTTGGGGGGAAAGGATCCTTAATTTTTTCATCAGATTTTTAGTGCAGTGTCAGGTGGTCCCCACTGGCTTTGGCAACACAGTTTAAAAGAAGATTCAGGGATTGATTAGAAACCACAGGGGGAGAGATGTTACCAGACCTGGGCCTTGGAGATGCAAATTGTTGCCGTGTGTGTGTGTGTGTGTGTGTGTGTGTGTGTGTGTGTGTGTGTGTGTTGGGGGTGCACTCATACCCTTGTGCAGGTCTGCCAGACATGCTAGCAGAGTGAGAAGATCACTGGCCCAATATCTCAACCCTGTTTCTGTCTCCCACTGTGTGACCTCAGACAAGTTTCTCAACATTCCTGTGCTTCAGCTTCTTACCTGCAGAATGGGGACAGTCGTGGTGCGCATGCCATAGAGGCTTTGAAGATTAAAAGCATCATTCCTCACAAAGATCTGCAGACCGCACAGCAGAGACAGAGACACAGTGGTCTCCGGCTGCTTTGTGCCTCCACTTAAGGTAGCGTCACCGTTTCTATTCTCGATACTGCGCGCTTCACGCTGCCGGTCATTTCTGCGTTAGGTATGGGCAATGAGGCACTCGGCAAAGTGCCTGGCACGAGGTGAGCGTAGTGGAGAGTCAAGGCATGTTTGTTTGGGTGCAGTTCTGTCTGCCAAGTGCAGCCGCGCAGTGCGAGAGCCATCCAGGGTGCCTGGAGGAGCCCAGACTTCAAAGCTGGTGACGGCCGCACTTCTGTGAAGCCCTCCTCCTCTGTGCTGATGGCGACAACTTCTATTTGTATTTTCATCGTCTTTCTCCTAAGAGATACATTTTGTGGCCTACCATTGAGTCTGCTTCCCAAAATGCAGCCTGGAGATTTTTTTTTTTTTTTTTTTGAGATAAACTATCCTGTGAAGAAAGATAGATACTATATTTTAATCTGGGAACATTGCATTCAGAACCTCTTTTTTTTTTTTTTTTTAAGGCAACATTAGTGGTGCTATCATTCAGAGGATACGGATGTTTCGAGGAAATTTACATCCAATCATGCCTTTGAAGCTTTACCAGCCCTGGGCAATATCATCTTTCTGTCTGGAAACAGCAGTGGCTATGGATGTAACACATGATCCCGGATCATAGTGCCCACACCACGAAGGTCCGTGTCCACACACCTCCAGGACTGTTGTGGCTAAGATCCTTACACGGGAGGTCACCCTGCCCTGACAGATGTCGTGTACCTATCGGAGCGAAGCCAGGGAGGTCTGCTGGTTAGGGCAAAGGCGGTATCCAACCCACAGGGAGGACACAGGGGCTGGCATTCAGCCACCGGGGAGCACTCTGCTTAATCCTGCCCCATTTTGGAAACAATGGGGAGGAAGGTGAGCTTGGTGGTTGAAGGCACCTAAAATTGTCACCCTGGGGTGTTTCCCAGATTGAAACTAATTGCCTTTTCTCATAGCAAGAAAGATGCAAAAAAAAAAAAAAAAAAAATCAAGACACATTAGTTTTGGTCCAGATAGAGCTGGGTGCTTCTATTTGATGAATATTAACCTGTAGAATAAGATGGTCCCCTGTGGGTTGATTCCACCTCAGAACTCCCTGAGAACCCAAGCATGGTCCCCTCATCAATGAATCTTCCTGGCTGGTGCCCTCGAGCCCCATGTACAGATGTGGGGCCCATCGATTTCAACATATGTAGGAGAAAATGCACCTGTTACCAATAGTCTTCTTACACATCTGTGGGATGTACAATACACTCATCCCCCCACAAACCAAAACGTGACCCTCTGCTGCAGACTCAGGGAGCACCCCACAGTGTGCCTGATGTGATGCTTCTCCAGGAAAGAAAGAAAACTGCATGACATCAGTGCCCACCCTTTCCAAAGACTTTCAATTCACCGTGGTAATGGGGAGCGGGGCCAAAACATGGGCAAGACGACACCAAAGATATTTTTTCTTAATTTTTCTCCAATCGTTATTTATTTTGAGAGAGAAAGACAGAGCTTGAGCAGGGGAGGAGCAGAGAGGGAGGGAGACAAGCCGAAGCAGCCTCCAGACTCTGAACTGTCAGCACAGAGCCCAATGCGGGGCTCGAACCCACAAAAGCAAGATCATGATCTGAGCCAAAGTCAGATGCTCAACTGACTGAGCCCCCCATTCTCCCTGATGGTCTTATTTATGGAAACTGTGTGACATTCCTTCCATCCCCAGCCCCTCCCAGTGGGCACCCCGTCTGATTTGCTGAAAGCTACAGTGGTTTTTATGAGGATGTGTGATCCCACCAAATGGTGGAAACTGACCCAGGGTTCAAATTTGGTGGAACTCAGTCTGTGAAATGGATTACATTGCACCTTGTTAGAATGTAAACGCAAATTCAAGTTCACAAGGTGGGGGTGAGAAGGGATTTACTAACAGCAAGAAAGACTTGAGCTGAAAATGCATTTTGAAAGCATGGAATTGCGCTGATAGGTATGGGCGTAAGGGAGACAGGATTCTAAAAACATGTATTGGTCCAAAACTTGGGGCTGATGCTGGGCCGGTTAGTGGACAAATACGGCTCAACTCTGACCTCACAGGAGGACTTAGGTCTAGAGGATGCACACTGGGGCAGGAGAGGGCCTCTCTGGCCGGACAGGCAGGAAGGAGCCCGTGAAGGTGGCCACCCGGAGGAGGTGGGGAGTGGAGCCAGAGGGTGAGCACGCCCATGATTTGGAATGCCGCTTTGGTGCTGAGCAGGATGCGGGATTGTGAGGAGACCCCTTGCTCTTTCAGACCCCAGCTTTGGGGACCTTGGGTCTGCAGAGTGTCCTGTTAGGTGACAAGCTAACAACATCACTAAAGAGTGTTATCTGCTTCCCTTAACCACGTGGCCAGGGTCAGGGCACCTGGGTGGTTCCGCCAGTTAAGCATCTGACTTTGGCTCAGGTCATGGTCTCAGCTTCGTGGGTTGGAGACCCCCATTGGGCTCTGTGCTGACAGCACACGGATCCCGCTTGAGTTTCTCTCTCTCCCTCTCTCTCTGCCCCCTCCCTGCTCACGTACGTGTGCTCATGCTTTCTGTCTCTCAAAAATAAATACAAAACTTAAGAAAAGAATGGCCAGGGTCCTGACACTGTTTCTGCAAAGAGGGGGCCAGCAGCGGTAGGGACTCATTTTACTGGACATGGAATCGGGCTACAGATGTGTCACTGACACCGCCTGTGTGGCACAAAGCCTCACCCTCTGCCCTCGGTGTTTCCTGTTTTCCCTCTCTCTGAACATTTGTCTGAGTTTCTCCTGAAAAGCCAATACTCCTCTCAAGGAAGCAGTGACCCCTATAAGTAGTTCTAGGGAACTCCTAAACCTGGCCCATCTCTCTGTCTCTTGTTCCCAGACCATGGCTCTTAGGAGCTTTAATACAAGTTCAGCAAGTAAGAGGAAGGTGTGATGAGTGATAGTGGTGGGTCATTGTGGTTTGCTGGGCGACAGGTTACGAGTGTCCCCACAGTTCTGTGTGGCACTTCACTGTTGCTCTTCTTCAACATGTGGCTGAGAGTCATGGCCACGAGCACGGCTGGCTGTCTCTGATGTGCTGTGAGGCTGCTGGGGTGGGTTTTTCTAGGGACCGGAAATCCTGGGTGCCTCCAGATGTTCTATTTCTCTTGGAAAAAAAGGTTCTTCTGGGGCCAGTACATAGAGGATCCTTTATGCTTCTGTGAGGGTGTGCCAAAAAATATACGAGAACAACAACAACAACAAAAAGAAATCACCATCACGTTTACGCCTTAAATTTACGGACAGCCTGTCACGATGAAGTCAAAGATTGATATTCACTTTGTGGACTTAATTTCAAATGACTTAGTGGAGGGAAAGCAGGCACTTGCTTTGAACCACCCGCAATCCAAACACAGACTCCGACAGCCGAGTGTGAAAAAGGGCCGTTGGGCACTGCTGACCACCTGTCCCACGTTCACCTCCCCTTCTCTCTCTCCCTGCAGAGTCTCCCCCCGTGTCCGCCCCTCCGCCTGGCGGTCCACGTGGCTCCAGGGGTGCCAGCCGCACCTAGGGGGCCAGGCACATGCCTGCACGTGTGCACTGGGGGTCCTGGAGACATGAGGCCTCCTGGGTTCTGCCACGAGCATTCACACCCAGCCTCGGCTTTGGGATTCTGCTGTGTGTCAGGGCAGCGACATGCTACAGCCACGTGCTGGTGGAGGCCAGCCCAGGGGACAGGTGAAGGGTGCTCCAAAGCCAGACGTGCAGGAAGATGGGCCCGGTGACTCCCTCTGTATGGCTGCCATTGGAGTGGGGGCCTCTTTATTCACAGGCAAGAGAGTCCCTGGAAGCTGAGAGCTAGCTGTTCATACTACGTATCTGGGATCCAGGTGATCCCAAGGTGGCCTACTCAGTCGTTGTTGACTTCGGAGGCCCTTGGATGGAAGTTTCTCGTGCTCCTGGAGCAGGAGCCACCCAGGCATGGCGTCATTCTCCCCGTCCTGCCAGGAGAAGGGCCTCGCACCCCTGTTCACCCCAGCAAGGCAGCAGAGTGGGAGCACAGAGGCCATTGCATTCCCTGGAGGCCTCAGGGAGGCTGAGTGATGGAGGCTTTTCATGGGCCAGATGCCCTGCACCGCCCACCACCGCTTCTGGTGCCTCTGCATGGCCCAGACCACCCTGGGCGTGGATCCCTGGGCTCCGCCTGTATGAGTGAGGGTCCCAGGTCTTCAGTGGCAGAGCATCCCCACCTGCACAGCCCTCCTGCCGCTCTCCTGACAGGCTGTCCTGCGACCCCGCCAGCTCAGCGTGGGCAGAAGTGCTGGAGGCTGGGGAGCCTGACGTGGCAACTCCGGCCACAGACACGGCCGAGTTTGGAAGGTCATGGGATGGGAATTGTGTCAGTGCTCAGCGGCTTCTTCAGTGTTATGAGCTATTTATTTTTGTGTTTATTTAGTTAGGTTTGGGTTAGAGGCTGGGGGGAGCCTGCACATGCGAGTATGAGCAGGGGACGGGCAGCGAGAGAAGAAGAGAGAATCCCAGGCAGGCTCCACGCTGTCAGCACAGAACCCGATGTGGGGCTCGAACCCACAAACTGACAGATCATGACCTGAACCGAAATTAAGAGTCGGACGCTTACCCGACTTTGCCATGCAGGCTTCCCATGTTACAGGCACTTTAACTGAATTGGTGTTTCTGTGGTGAGCAGAGTGCAGGGCACCCAGGAAGGACCTAGTGCTTTGGGAGGCACCTGGCCAGACGATGACAAGAATTGCAGGGAGACCTTCTTTTCGGTAAGGGTTTTCTTCATGTGCCTTCAGAGTGCTAAGTCCTTCCCCCACCTTCTAACTTATTCCTCCCACCGACCTATTAGCTCCATTTTATAAGTGAAGGCAGAGGTCAGAGAGGTTCAGGAACTGTCCAAGACACACAGCACGAAGAGTGTGGGATCAAGATTTGGACCCAGGGGCGCCTGGGGGACTCAGTCGGTTAAGCAACTGACTTCATCTCAGGTCAGGATCTCACGGTTCCTGCGTTCATTCCTGCCCTGGCCTCTGATTCAAAATCTGCATTTTCATAAGATCCCCAGCTGCTTCCCAAGCCCATGGGCTGAGAGGCACGGATTGGGCTCTGGCTCTCCAGCTGGGAGTCCCGGGCCCTCCCCTGGGTGTTTGGGGTCTGAATGTCGGGAAGCCCACGTGGCTTCCATGTTTTCAGGGGGCCAGACTCTGCACGGCCTCATTTCACTCTGCAAATGACGCTGCTCGGCCACAAGCACCCGGGTCCTCATCACCATACAGGGTAGGAACCCACAGTTGTGCCGGGGACATATACACCACAGTCCCTGAGTCCTGCAGCATCGGGCCTGGAGCCCACACCCCTCGAGCCCCCGTCTCCCCGGCCGGCCTGTCCCTAGGCAGCGGAACATGTCTGATCTGGAAGATTGTTGGCACATTTCCACACCCGAGAAAACATTTTGTTTTGTTTTGCATTCCAAATGAAGGAGACAGTGAAAGACAGACAAAGGGGTGAAGTTGTAGGCAGACAGGTTGGTGCTGTATTTTCTTGCTGAATGTTTTTTATGATGCATCCGATGCCCTTTAAAGGTCAGATATTACTATTGTTCATTTCCTCATCAGTTAGCTAACCAAGCACTGTGCACCGCTCAGGTCACAAGTGTTAGTTACTGATGAAAGAGAAAGCCTGCTCTTGATTTTGTAAGGGGAAGACATGATTCGAACGCACGCTTGTAGAAACAGTTTTGCAACCAGGGCAAGCATGCTATGCACAGATTTAATTTGGGGGAGATAACGTTATGTCAGATACAGGATCTTGACTCCCATCTCTGGCCACTGTGTGCAGGGGCCACACCTGCTGGTGCCGATCTGGCCAGGACAGTGGCCAGAGCAGACACCATCATTTCTGCATCGTGACAAGGAAAGACACCGAATGCTGCAACAGCTAGGGCCAGCCTGCTTCCCCTCTGGTGTGACGGGGATGACGAACCTGCCTGTCTCCTGCAGGGTGAGGGGCGGGGTGGCATACACAGCCTGTCTCAGTAAAACGGTCGGTGAGAAAAATGAGAACACATGAACTCCTGGTACTTGAGAATCCACGTCATGGTAGAACTTCTCTTGGGAAAGCTGTGCACTTGGCCTAAGCAGGAAGGTCCAGTCCCCTCAGAGCAGTGAAGAAAACCAGCCAGCAGAGAGGTCTAGTGGCCCGCATCCCATGGCACAACCAGGGGGTTCTGGCACCTGACCTGACAGAGCCCCCAGGGCAGGAGGCCCTCTGTGGTCCCACAGTGTTGAAACACTTACCTGCTCCCTTCCCACAGCTACTAGCTGTCTTTTATTTCCTGTGTTTTCTTTCCCATCCCGGAGGGAGGTCTCATTTGTGGGGCGAACACAGTAAGGCCTGGAGGCTTTGTCAGGGACAAGAAAGGCTGGATTAGGGGTACCTGGGTGGCTCGGTCCACTAGGTGGTCGACTCTTGGTTTTGGTTCAGGTCATGATTTCCGGGTTCGTGAGTTCAGTCCCTGGGTTGGGCTCAGTGCGGACAGTATGGAGCCTGCTTGGGATTCTCTCTCCCTCTTTCTCTGCCCTTCCCCTGATCTCTCTCTCTTAAAATCAATAAATAAAAAAAGAAAAGAAAAGAAAAGAAAAGAAAAGAAAAGAAAAGAAAAGAAAAGAAAAGAATAGAAAAGAAAAGAAAAGAAAAGCTGGATTAAAACTCCTGGATAGGGTTTGCACAGCACAGGCGAGCGATGAAGACAAACCTGACGACATTCCACTTTCTTTCAGCATCTTGGGGTCAGTTTAGATGTAAGAGACAGACCCAGTCCTGTCGCTCAGGGATCAGGGGCATCCGGCCCCAGAAAACAGAGCAGCGGCCCCAGCAGTTACAGATGGAGTTGGGCTGAGGGGCTGTGGCTCCTGTGTGGTGCCTCCCTCGGATAAGGGTTTATATCTACCCCCTCCACTCCCCCTACCCTGTGCCTCTCCCTCTCTGCTAAAGGAGACTGGTTTTTGTCCAGACAGCAAAGAGGGAGAGAAAAATATAATCACTTCTCTAAAGGAGAGGGGAAAGGGGTTCCCACGATTCTAATTGGTTGATTTGGGCCACGTGATCAGGGACCTGGGGGGAGGGGAGGGGTTCTGGTGATTCTGATTGGTTGGTTTGGTTCAGAAGCAGGTGATTCTCATGGAAGGTCTGGCCTGCATTACCTGAGTGGAGGAGGGGGAAATATTGCACCTCATTCAGACGAAAGCGCCAAGCCTGGGAACCCTCCCTTGGAGTTGCTGACTATGGGGTGGGTGGCTCTGGTCACTGGGTAGATCCCATGTCCAGGCAAGAGTGCCCTTTGAACTTGTCGCCCGTTGCCAAACCAGCCAGGCCTGGGCACTGCTCTGCTTCATTCCCCACCCATTATCACCCCCTTTGAGGGCTCGCATCACTCAAGGGGACACATGAGCCCTGCTGATGTTCAGTCCCCCGGTTTTTATTGTTGTTAATTCTGTCCTTTGCTGCGATCATGGAATTCTGCTTTGGAAATCATTTTAGGCAATACTGGTCTCATGAGTGTTAGAAGTGACTCTGTATTTTGGCCTGGGGGTGTGTTTCCAGGCTGTGTGAGTTCACTTGTGTTTTATGGGCCCGGCAGGAGGGCCTGGCCCTTCACCTGCATCACAAATGTATGTGCGCATACAGTATTGCACACACACGCAGTATCCCAGCCTCTCCAAGTGCCAGAGACATCTGTTTACGCTGTGCCTTGTTCTCCATATACCCTCACACCTGTCTTATTTGGGCCAACGAAGGCCGCTGTGCAAATGAGCTGACATGCCACTCTGCCCGCAGGGCACAGACACGCTTCCCGTGCCCCCCCGGGTATGGGGGCCCCAGGAGATGCTGTACGTCATTACCTATCAACACTGGGTCCGATCAATTTCTCCAGGAATATGACAGGCTCGTTCTTCCCCTCCAGCTGCAGCCAGTGCTGGGGCCTATCCTGGGTTGGAGATCTTCTGCTCCCCTTGGAAACCTGGAGCTTTAATGACTGGTTAACATATCGACTGCCCCCACAAGCCCTAAGGCATCTCCTGTTAAAAGTCAGCCTGCAGCCAGTGTATAATGGCTGCTTCTCCGAGATAATTAGTTACTTTCCTTCGATTAAATTGGAAAATGCGGGGCGCCTGGGTGGCGCAGTCGGTTAAGCGTCCGACTTCAGCCAGGTCGCGATCTCGCGGTCCGTGAGTTCGAGCCCCGTGTCGGGCTCTGGGCTGATGGCTCAGAGCCTGGAGCCTGCTTCTGATTCTGTGTCTCCCTCTCTCTCTGACCCTCCCCCGTTCATGCTCTGTCTCTCTCTGTCCCAAAAATAAATAAAAAACGTTGAAAAAAAAAATTAAAAAAAAAAAATAAATTGGAAAATGCACAGAGCGGAACATTTGCCTCAGTTAACATCCACTGAGATGCATCTTCAGACCCATAATCACTCCCCCAAGGTGGGAGGGCTGGCTTAGGGGACCGCGGACAAGTCGGGTCTGAGGTGGCGGTTTCTTGAAAATCAAGAAAGCACCATCATTCTCACCACGGTGAGCTAATCTTGGCACCGAGATGGCGTGGGACCTTGGAAGGCCTCGGGGAGATGTGTGCAGGCTTCCCAGATGCCAATCAACACCCTCCACCCCCACCCACTGCCCTCCCATACTGCCTGCGGCGGCCAAGCCAGGGTCCGGGATGTCCGTATCTGATCACCAGCTGCCTCCTGCCTCCTGAACATGCCAACAACAGAGCTCATTATTCAAAGAGCTGTTTCTGTTTGCTTCAGATTGCTATCCCAAAGGGAATCAGGCTTTCTTGTTTGCAAAATGAAGACCGTACTTCAGTTTGTGCAAGATGTTAGGTCCCCCAAATACCCAGATCATTGGTAGAGAGGCTGACGGCTCAGGGCAAGAGGGTGGATGGGAAAATGGTCATTCTGCAGTCAGCGAACATTCTGTATTCTCGTAATGGGCCTCTGGCCCTTTATCTCTGTCTCTTGAATATTCAGAATTCCGGAGAGCCTCACTCTGGAAGAGTCCCCCACCCTAGCCCCCGACAGGCAGGTTATACACCTGTGTCTACAACACAGCTCTGGGGGCCCAGCCTGAGGGGCATAAGATCCCGTCCATGGGCTCCTCTCTGCCCTCTTGTTAGATACATCTTGTGTTTACTCCCACACCCTCAGTGGCTGTCCTCAGTTTATAAACAATTTGTGTTGATCACTTAAAAGTCATAAGAGCACACAAAAATAACAGGAAGGAAGTAAAACTCTCCTGAGTCCCTGTTGGCCTGGTCTAACCCGTGGCAAATGGGGACTCGACATTTTTATTCAAATCCTTCGACTTACTATTTCTTTCCACTTCTCTCCACCATTTCTTTGAGGGATGGGCTGGACAGCGTATTCATTTAGGAGTCTCTTCGAGTCAAGACCCTTTACAAAAATTGTTGCACACTCATTGCTCTGTGGCTATATAATAACTTAGCAACCTTTGCCCCAGTGACGAACATCCACTTAGTTTCTAGTTCTTTTTGTTTTTGGGGGGTGGGGGGTTTTACTGGCCAGGCAGCAGTGCTACAATGTGCTTGATGTATGCACCTATCCTCATGCACCAGCTCAGTCTTTAACTCCTAGAGAACTCTGGCTTCTAGGCACTGATAAGGAACACAAGTGGTTGTTTGCAGAGCCTATCTCTGGGGAAAGCAAACGCTGTTTTCAGCTCCACTGCCACCTTGTCCTGGAAGAGAGTTTGTTCCCATTGCACAGAAGACACCTTAGGCCTGGGGTCATCTTCTCAGATGTGCGAGGCTCTCAGCTCCCATCCCATTTACTCTTGGCTCCCCAGCCCATATCAGCCGTACCTCTCGCGGTTTGCTGAGGTCCCCAGGAATGAGTGACTGACTCTCTGTGTTGGAGAACAGTCCGTAGAAGTGTGTCTAGGTCCCTCCTGGATGCCCAGCCTCTGTTTACCTCGGCAAGTAGACCTCTCCCCATTCCTATTTAGCTTCACAACATCAAGCGGATAGCCTTCCAGGGCCAGGAGGAGGCAGGGTTCCTGGGTCCAGACATTGATATAGCAGACAGGCAGAAGGGGGTTATAATTTCATTATATTATATTATTATATTCATTATATTCATTATATTCATTATAATCCGGTGGGGATTGGAGAAAGCCGGTTTCAACCGGTCAAACTATGCACACCGTCTGTCTCCATTCTTCTAAAGAATTTTAGGTAGAGGATTCTGATTTCAGAGCACAGGCAGGAGGGCCAAGTCCTTTGGGGTTTGGGGGGAAAGTGACATTTAGATACGACCAGGACAGGTCTTAAGTGCTGGCAGAATGGAATCCCTAGATAGAGCCTACACATCAGAAGTCAGGAAGGTAGGAAAGAGATTTTGGACTGGGATGGGGGTCCAGACTCTGGACAGCCTGGTAAGCAGGGGGTCAGGTTCTGAGCAAGGGTTGCAGGAAATTCCAAGAGCATTTGGAATATGTTGAAGAAAATCTGGACATTCCCAGGAGTTCTGGCTGCTCCCGTCTTTGCCTCCTTCGGGACATGCTTTCCCTGTGATCCCACACCTGCTGGAATCAGAGAGAGCCGCTCTAAGGGTTCAGGGCGAGTACTTCCCGGCCGTTGAGAAGCACATGCATTCACAGAAGGGCCATGGACAGCTTCAAGTTCGGGCAGGAAATGCGGCGTGTGACAAAGTTTGGGCAGGAATGTTGTTTTCTACTTTAAGATGCCTGAAAGGCGTTTTAACACTAACCTCCCATGTAGCTTTCCTGTGGATGATATATAACTCCATTTACCGTTTTAATCTGGGTAGCAAAATGAATACTCGATGGTTGTAATATGAATAGTAAATTAACCCAGATAAAAGTGTTCTCCAGCCAATCAAGACCATTAAGTAACTAGGAGACTAAGATTAGTGAGCACATTCCGAAGGCAATTATAATGAATAACTAAAGAATACATTCACTTCAAGAGGGCGGACGGCTTCAGAAGCTTTCTGGTCTCTCCAAAGAAAATGAGGGTAGGTGGAAGAAAGCTGAAGAAATTTCGTAAAAAGGACATATTTATTGATCTATGTGGGGCCATTTAGAATCGGTAATGGGTTCTTAGGGCGACTTGGGCGTCTTAGCAATCAGCAGGATCATTAAAGGAAACAAAGAACTGAGAAGTTTTCCCTGCTCACCACCTGTTACAGCCAGGTCAGACCCAGAGGCTGTGCCTGAATCTCAGTGTGGCAACAGTTCTCAGTCTCTTGTGAAGAAATACCATTTTCGTGTTTTAAATGTAAGTGTAATGCATGCTAATTGCAGACAGTATGGAACACTCACCAAAAAACGTGAAACGATACCAAAACCGATCCATAATCCTGTCACCCAGAGACAGCCATTATTAACATTTTGGGGTAACTCGGTTTTTAAGTGTTTCTGGGTATGTACATTATATGTTTGGATAGTCGTAAATTATTCTGTTCACTTAAGAATGATGACATTAATATTATGGTAAAAACGATACAACTTATTATATAAAACTCAAGCCATACAGAAAAATGCAAAGAAAGGTTTTAAAAACTTTCACCTGGGGGCACCGGAGTGGCTCGGTGGGTTGATCATTCAACTCTTGGTTTCGTCTCAGGTCATGATCTCGCGGCTTCACGAGTTCGAGTCCAGCCGATGGGCTCTGTGCTGCCAGCCCGGATCCTGCTTGGGATTCTGTCTCTCCATCTCTCTGCCTCGTCCCTGATCCTGGCTCCCCCTCTCAAAATAAATAAATAAACTTAAAAAAACCAAACTTGCCCCTGAACTCTCACCCAGGGAAGTTAACCATCCTGCATCTTCCTTCAGCTTATGGGCTAATTATGTGCTCTCTCAGAGAGAGAACAATTACCTTCTGCAAAAAATGGATGATTGTAGGCTATTTTCATGCAAAAATGGAAAAAAAAAATTTTTTTTTTTGTAATTTCAGGTAAGGAAAAAAACAAACCAGAAGGACAAAACACAAGGCTGAAGGACTGTGGCACTACTGGAAACTGTTTCCAGGGGCCACACTGGTTCTTTTAAGAGATTCCGCCCATTCTCTCTCCTGGCTTTCTCTTCTTTGTGCTGAGACATGTCAGCTCATCGCATCTTCCAAGGCAGCAACAGGGCTCCGTGTAAGGCCCTGAGCCGCACATCCTGCTTTTCCTGACTTCCAGCAGATTCTCTAAGTCTGGTGGCTCAATCCTAGACACAACAATGGCCGGATACTTAGAAGTGTTCAACCCGTGGCCACGGTGACCCTCGGCTGTCTAGCCAGTCACTAAAGGGACATTCTTACATGTACCGCCAACCCGCATCTTCAGGTGCTAGGGAAAGATGAACAAACACAAACACCAAACAAAGCAAAGCTTCCAGGACCTAAGCAGTGATATCAGTGAATTAAGTGGCTTATGTGGGATAAGAGCAAACCAATAAACCTGAGCATCCAGAGCGGACAGGGAAAACCCCCAGCCTAGTCTTGCCAGATAGGAATTGGGGTCCATGTGGGCATATCATCAGATTTGTCAGGAGGAACCAAAAATCTAAATGTTTTTAATTTTTTTTTAATGTTTATTTTATTTGTTTTAAGGGGGGAGGTGATTGAATTGGGGAGGGAGAGAGAGGGAGAGAGAATCCCAAGCAGACCCCGTATTGTCAGCACAGAGGCTGATTCCGGCTCGAACTCACAAACTGTGAGACGGTGACCTGAGCCAAAACCAAGAGTCGGGCACTGAACCGACTGAGCAGCTCAGGTGCCCCCACAGAGACCTAAATTTTTAACTGAAATCTCCTTACTTACATATATTGAGGGTAAGTTAGAAAATTGAAAACACCGCGCAAAGCAAACAAAACTCACTGATGGGTCAGCCGGATTTCTTTTGCTGTTCTGACACAATTTAGTACAATTCAGGACACCAGTTCAAGAATATCAAGTGAGCAGCAGCCAATTTTTAGTGAAAGTATGACCCAGACAATATCTGGCACATGTTTATACCAAAAGAGATTCATTGTTGTTTGTTTTTCTGTGTTTTATCTGGGATTCAAGTTTTACCTGGATGTCTTGTCTTTGCTGGTGGGTTTTGGTGGATGATTCCCACCCCCCCTCATGGGGACCCCTGTCTTAGGAACTCTGTGAGCTTTCTCTGTCTTCCCTGCCTCTGTCCAGATTTCAAAGTATTTGGCAGCTAAGTGTCATGTTTTTGTTTAGGTCCGTTTCCTTTTTCATTGATAATGTAGTTGTTTTTCTCTTACTATTATTATTTTTTTAATTTTCTTTTTGTTTCCAGTAGGTTTGGAGGAAATTGTGGGGTAAGAATGTATTTTTTTATGCCCTTGATGAGCAGTCTCTACAGTCTGCTTTTTAATTTAACATTATATCATATATATCTCCCCATCATGAAATATTCCTATTTAAATTTTTTTAATGTTTATTTATTTTTGAGAGAGAGACAGAGAGAGAGCATGAGCAGGGGAGGGGCAGAGAGAGAGGGAGACACAGAATCCAAAGCAGGCTCCAGGCTCTGAGCTGTCAGCACAGAGCCCGACGCAGGGCTCGAACTGACTAACTGTGAGATCATGACCTGAGCCGAAGTCAGACGCTCAACTGACGGAGCCACCCAGGTGCCCCAACATTCCCTCATTATGAAATATTTTTAAAACACATTCACTCGTATGAATTTCCCAAACCTGTCTTAGGTGAAGTTCAGTTACATTTAATGCTCAGAAAACCTGTGTACAGATATTGGAGCTAGAAGCAGAACTGTGTGGGAGAAAGAGTCGATTCTCCTGCTTGTTCCTAATGGGGCTGGGAGAACAGGAGAACCGTCCACGGTGGGTCGGCTCTGACTGTCCTTAGCAGCCACTACAAATGATGGTTCCTCCCACAGCCCTGGTCCCAGATTTCCAGTGGCCTTCCTTAGCTTTACCTTACACAAGTCGGGTGAAGGATTTCTTTTTCTCCGCTAAATCATCTGGGGACCTCTTCTTATTAACTGTTGGTTTCTAATGAGCAAGGCAATCCTACCAACTGGGTTTGATGTGATTAAGAAAAGTGCTTTTTCAAGCTATTATTTTTTGTGGTGGGGATGATTCTCGGGTAATTAGGCCACACTGTGGAGACACGACTTGATACATTGGCTTATTTGGGTTTTGACAATATGACTAAAAGTCCTAGGCTTTCGCCAAACAAGCTGCTGAGGAATGTTGGCATTCCATTTGGTATCTGCTGGGATCTGAAGTTGTGTGCGGGGGACAAGGGCAAATGCACAGCTAGGGGAGGAAGGGGCTGCCATGTCCTGTCCATGTAATTCACCTGGGGGGAGGTCGCGCTGGCTCGCGGAGATGGTAAGGGCACCATTGGGACCGCATACTGCTTCCCAGGATAACCACATTCCATGAAGAAGGTGGATGGCATCTACCCTGATGGCATAAAACACCGAGATAATTCCATTCTACTTCCTGTTTTTTTCTCCAGATCCACTCCACTGTGGCACAGTGAGTCACGATCGTTCTCGGTTTTAGAGCTGGTGTTTTTAATTTTGTTGGTGGCTTCAAATGCCACTTTTATGAAGTTGAGAATCCTGTTATGTAGAAACTATGAGGCACTTTGGATGACATGTTGGGCCTCCACAAACTAGCTTTCTTCTTCTTCAGATACAGGACTGGATTGGCCTGTGGGTGTCTGTCTCATGTGGGAGGCGTCCACCGGCCAGCGCTCTTGCACTCTTCCACCCAGTGCTTGCTGGCCGGCTCAGAGGGTCCATCCATCCTTGTTTTGGCAATGAGTGCCTTAGTCCAGCCATTTTTGGCTAGGGTAGTAAGAGAGAAAGAAAAAGAAATGGAGAGGAGAAGAAGAAAGGCAGAAGGACAGAGGAAGCGGGGGAGGAGGGAGGGAGCGGAAGAGGGAGAGCATTAGGAAAGATCGATGCTCCAGGACCACTCCACATGCAGAAGGACCACGGGTGTCAGGGTGAGCTTGAGGGCAGGTACTCAGAACGTCATCTGAACTTTAAAGTGTCATCCCCAAAAAGAGAAATCAAATATTCAGTGGCTCCAAAATGCTCATCTATCCAATCACGAGTTGCACCTAGCACGCCTCTCCACCTGGAGGCATGGACACAAAAAGGGCTCCATTTCTAGAGCATCTCCTGGAGAGAAAGCTGTGATAAGAAGAAAAGGGAAAACATCCGAGTCTCCTGTGCCCCGCACACCCACAGCCCAGGAGCCAAGGAGAGGCTGACCCTGGTGTCTTTCTTGCCGGCCGGACAGGACTTGATTCTCAGATGTGATTGAGTTAGTGGGGCTGTTGGCAAAAGCTTGTTTTGACTGGTAAACGATGCAAGTTTGGGATAGAAGTCGGTGACCGAGGAGGACGGTGGAATGTTGAGGTGTCCTCCTCACTATCACACGTCTGAACCACGGCTACTTCTAATTCTCCTGCCAGCACGCTTCTTATTATTTTTGCCAACCTCTTATTTCCAAACCCTGGTTTTGCTTCATTTAACCCTCTTTTCCTGGACCTTTTAGACAAGGCACCCCGTTGGTGAAAAAACAGACAAACAAAACATCTAAGACACCACTTGGGACTATGTGGCAGCAAACACACTTTGGGGAGGCCTTGTCCTACAGAAGAGATGCTCCAGCGTGTGCAGAGACCATCAACGAGAAAGTTAGAGCAAATGAAAACTTTGTTCACCTTTAAAACAATTGAAAAGAGAGAGGGTGCATTTGAGCTGAGATTTTGAGACAGAAACAAAAGCCTCAGGTATCGACCGCCAGACAGCCTCTGTCCATCCTTCCCTTAGGACGCAGGGCAGGAAATCTGTCAGCCATGGAGCCACCTCTGTCGGCTTTGGACTCCCCCTTGCTTTTCGATGCTCCCTGTTTCCTGTAACAAGCCCCTCAGTTGTACACGGTGCCTGTCTTACTCCGCTACTGCCAATGTGGGAACCATGCCCACCCAGTCTGGGCATCATCCCACTTATTCTGAGGAGCCATCAGAAGAGCACTGTTTCTCAGCCATTGGGCGTTTTGACAGTAGGGCCTCAGTAGGCCTGTCTGCATGTCGCAGGGATCCCTGCCCGCTGGGAGCTCATACCCTTTGGTACCTGGGAGGAGACCTCTACTCTTTCTGACTCCAGTCTTTTCTCAAAGAAGCTTCCCCGACCCAACACGTGAAAGGCGGAGCTCGGACGCATCTGCCAAGCTCCCCACCATGCTGTCTTCTGGCCTTGCTTCCCACCGACAAGATCCGTCCTTTGTTATACTGCGACCCTGGTGTCCTTAGGAAGGAGAGCCTTCCCTGGGACCCAGCCGAGACCCCAAGCTGCTCAGCGAGAGCAAAGGCAGGCAGTGATATTTCCTCATTGATCCAAGCGCTCTGGAGTGGAGGCCCAGAGGCCTGCCACGCTGCCATTCACCCAGTTTTCCCATTGGCTAGAAGAAGCAGGGGTCTTCAGGATGTATGAGGCCCAGTTTTGGTGTTCCCAAAGCACAAAGGTAGAATCCAGCATTTCCCCCACCGGGCCGAGCTCTCTGAAGCAGGGATCACAGAGAGAGAGAGAGAGAGAGAGAGAGAGAGAGAGAGTCAGGTTCTCGCAGCTCCACGAGGAGGCCGCGTTTCGCATGCACATGTGACCCATAAGAGGCCATCTGTGGAAGTAGCGTCATCCCAATCCTGATGTGGATTAGCCTAGCCAGTCGGGGAAGCTGTCAAGCTTTCCCACCAGGCAGCCTAAGAGTCTACTTCCTAGGCAGCCCAAGTGCAGAATCAAGTCATAGTAGGAAGATTCCGTGGGCACCTGGAGGCACGAGGCTCTCTGTTCAGCGCTGTGGGGGCGTAAGGCACGGCCCTCATCCTCACGGATTCCGAGTTTGACTGAAGGGCTGAGATCTGTAAGCACGCAGCAGTACCAGGTAATAAAAGATAGGGTACACTTAGGTGCTCGCGGGTTCGGGTGGAACCCCAGAGACCATGTGTTACATTTGCCCATCCAGCTTGTGCTTTGGGGGCTGACCCTCCGGTACTTGTGGTTCCCAAGGGACTGTGACGCAGAAGACCTGGCTCCCGGGAGCCCAGGGGTCCTGTCTGCTCAGCGGTACTGCAAGTGGGATCGTGTGCCCAAGCAGGGCCAGTCAAACTTGTTACCAGAGTTCCCTTAACATCTATGGAAACTGCTTGAACCAAGAGCTCTTTCTGCCCCACTGCTGAAGTGCCCACAGGGCTGGCTCTAGCTTGAGGGAGGGGGGTAGCCGGGACACAAAGTGTAAGGGGGGACATAGCTCTCAGGAATGACCCTGAGAGTGAGCGTCTCCTTGAATCTGTGCAAATTTGCCCTGCCCTGGTCCTGGTGCCTCAGGGCCATCGTCCCTCACAGCCATCTTTCCTTTCCACGGAGAGACAGCCTATCTGGAGAAGGAGATGGAAATGGCACAAAGACACAGAGAGAGCTAGAACCCCAGTGATATCATGAGAGCTCCTGGATCCAGCCATGCCTGCAGCTTGTGTTTCTGGTCATAGAGCTAATGCATTGAATTGGTGTTCTGTCCCTAAAACTGACTTGGCACCTTCAAGTGGAGGGCAGCAAGTGATAGGGTACAAAGCGAGGCCTTGGCTGAAACGAGGGGACAAGGGGGGGGGGTGATGTGAATCACCGTCCCCTGCTGAGGAGTGTGTGAACTTAGTCTGTGCATGAGGATGTCACAAGCTGGCAGGGGAGATTGTAGATGCTGTGTGGTGTTTGCTAAGAGCCCACAACCAAGGAGGCTCAGTCTACCTGCCAGAAGAGCAGAACGGGACAGAAAAGAACTTTATTGATTGCGTATTTTTCACAACTGAGAGCCCTGGACCCAGCTGTGCCTGAAGACAGGCCATCCCTTAACTTCCGAGCTAAGACAACCAATAGACTGCTCTTTTCTGTGAGCCAGGCCAGGAGACATGGGTAATGCCCACAGAAACTAAGACAGGCTCGGTCCCCCCTCACCACCACATGCACTGAACTATTAGCAACTTGGGGCCCAGTGTGGTGTTCCGGGCCAGGGTAGGGACGGAGACACTGTAGGCACACAGTCAGCCATGACACCCGGATGGATGGATGAATGGGTGGGGGGAGAGGTCCAGGGCACCCTCAATGGGACATGTAGCCCCTGCCTCCTTGGAGCACCTAAGCAGGGAAGCAAAGTGGAAGGAGGCTTATGGACCATCTGGGGCCCCCGGGCCTGGGTGCTGGGAATCCCAGAGCTGAACAAAACACACACACTTCTAACTTTCCAGGCCTCCTCCAATCGCTGTGCCCTGAAAGGATTTGGAGCCGGGGCTGAGAGGGTGTGGCAGACCTACCTCCCCGAAGGTGACCTGTGATGAGTCACACCCTGGTACAAATCCCCTCCCCTCCAGAGCAGGCAGACCAGAGACTTGCTTCTGACCAGCAGAATAGGGCAAAGGGGATGAGGAGTCACTGTCATGAGCACATGATATCATATGACAACGGTGAAGGGATGTTGGGTGCAGTTAAGGTCCCTATTTCGCTGGCTATAATTAAATCGAGTTCGACCTGGGTGGGCCTGATCTAACCGAGGGATGGAAAGTCCTTTATAAGAGCATCTCATCCTTCTCTGACATCAGAGACTGCCAGTAGAACAAGATGCTTGTGCTGGCTCTGAAGAAGCAAACAGCCAGGCTGTGAATGGCCCACAGGGAGGGCCATCTGCCAGGAGCCGGGGCCACAAGCAAGTGAACACATTTTGGAGCTGGGCTCCATAGGAGCTGGGCGGTCCAGCTGCTCCTTGGCTGCAGCCGTAGGAAACCCTGACCACAGGAAGGGCCTGCCTGGACCCCGACGCTGAGGCGTGTGGCAACTACGAGTGGTGTTCCAAAGTGCGATGTTTACAGAAATTTGTGCAGGAGCAACGATAGGAAACTCACAGGGTTTGGGGAGATTTGATGGGGCTGGGAATCCTCTACCCAAAATGAAAAGTCTTCCAGTATGAGATTCAAACCCCGGCTGTGGGGCCGGACAGTGTCAGCAAAGGGTTGGCCCCATGCTGACCGCCGAGGAGGGACCCCGAAGTGTGGAAGGACTGTCTACACAGGTGCATCTCACCCCTGCCCTCAGCCAGAAAACCTTCTGCACTCATGCCGCCCGGCCCGTGCCTCAGGCTCGGATTTACAAAACAGTCCTCGTTCCTGCCCTTTGTGCCCAACCTTTACTGTGCCTCCCTTTCCCCGCTGGGCTCCCGGGGAGATCTCAGCTCGGCCCTGACACAAGTCCGCTGCTGGCCTGAGAGTGTGTCATTCAATAGTAGAGCGGGTGAAGCGTTCCAATTCCCTCACTCAATTATATTAAATTACACATTCCCACAAAAAAAACTCTCCCATTGCTGCATTATTTAAGCAGAAAGAGCAAAATACAGAAGGCCTCTAAGTTCCATTCCTGATTCTCGCGTCACTATAAATATACTGGCTTTTTCCACCCCCTTAATCATGGATTAACTTTTATGGAGATGGTTGGTTTCCTTTCTATGGAGACACGGTTTTGACTGGAGCCCTAAACCAGTAGTAAAGATCGTGACTAATCTCACTCCCATCGTGCTCACCAGAACATGTGCCCGGACATTTCGATAGCAACTGCTGCCGAGGGCCCGGAGGGCCCGGAGGCCACGGCATATCTTGCCCTGGAAGCTGTTTCTCTTCTTGACCCGGCTTGTTACGTGCTCCAAACAAGGCTTCCGAATCCAGGCGGTACCCTCCATGGGAAATGCATTCGTCATGTTACGCAGGGATATGCAGACGCCCGCACACCGAGTTTTAGCAGACTGAACCCCGCTTGCCCATCTGTACACTTCGGTTTTGCTTTCCCGAGTGAGTTTCCAGAGGTGGCTGAGGGAACATACACTCGCTCTGCTTCAGACACTTCCTAGCTCATTGTGATAAACCACCAAGAAGAGACCTCACGACTCAAGTAAACAAATCAATCCGTGTTTGTGCAGAACCCAGGCTTGTTTAGGTACAGCAAATAATGCCATATCACTTTACTGTTTTTTAATGTTTTTATTTATTTTTAAGACAAAGAGAGACAGAGCGTGAGTGAGGATGGGTCAGAGAGAGAGGGAGACACAGATTCGGAAGCAGACGCCAGGCGCCGAGCTGTGGCACAGAGCCCACGCGGGGCTGAAACTCACGAACCGTGAGATCATGACCGAGCTGAAGTCGGACGCTCAACCCACTGAGCCACCGGGGTACCCCCATATCACGTTAATAGAGAGGAAATACGGAACAGGGTTAGAGCGCAGCCTCCGGGTGGGGGACGCCCTGGGATTCTCAGTCCTGTACTGCTATTCCCCAGCTCTGTGACCTTGGGCTTGTGACGCAGCCTCTCTATGCCTCGCTGTTTCCGTCTTCAGAATGTGATATTGCTAGTGCTTGGCGCATAGGGCGCTGACCAGGCTTAAATGAGTTACCGAGTGGAAAGCCCTGAAAATGGTGTTTAGCCCGTAGTAACTTGCATGCCTTTGCGGCTCTTCTTTGGCTGTTGTTACCATCGCCTTCATTTTTCCAGGGTGGATTTCACTGAAATGAACACCACAGGCGATTTACTGATTTCCTCACCGCCTCGCCCATGCATTCATTCATGCCCACAGCATTAATCCGTGTCCCCTGCATGGCGCCAGAAAAGGTCTTGTGTCCAGAATATCATATATTGAAGTGCACAAAACGATGCTCCACAACACTAGGTTTCAGGGAAACACATTAAAACTGCCCTGAAATACTGCTATACACATATAGAAAATGTTTTTTTCAATCTTTACTTATTTTTGAGGGATAAAGAGAGACAGAGTGTGAGCAGGGAGGGGCAGAGAGAGAGGAGATACAGAATCCAAAGCAGGCTCCAGGTTCCGAGTTGTCAGCATAGAGCCAAACATGGGGCTTGAACTCACAAACCGTGAGATCATGACCCGAGCTGAGGTCAGCTACTCAATCTACTGAGCCAACCAGGAGCCCATGAAATATATCTATTTTTTAAAGACAATACCTAATACTTGCATGTGACCCATAAATCTGGCTCCTAGACACTTGCTCTAGAGAAGTGAAAACTTATGTTTATAAAACAAAAACAAAAAAACATGCACACAAATGTTTACAGCAACTCTAATCATAACTGACAAAAATGGAAAAACACAAATTTCCTTCAGGAAATGAATGGTTAAACAAACCCTGGTATATCCGTACAGGGAAACACTAAGAAACAGATGTATTGTAAAGGCATGATGTTGAATGAAAGAAACCAGTCTCATAAAGTTACCTACAATAAGGATCCATTTATATGCTATTAAAGTTGGAGATAGATGGTTGCCAGGCCTCAGGGGTGGGGTGAGAGTGATTCAACATGAGGGAATTCTGGGAGCTGATGGAATTGTTCTCTTTGTGTCTAATTTTTTTTTTTGGGGGGGGAGACAGAGAGTGAGAGTGGGGGAGGCACAGAAAAAGAGGTAGAGAGGGATAATCCCAATTAGGCTCCGGGAAGTTCGTGAGCAGGAGCTCAAACTCAAGAAGAGTGAGATCATGACCTTAGCCGAAATCAAGAGTGGGATGCTTAAGTGACTAAGCCACCTATGTGCCCCAGGAACAGAACTCTTCCGTATTATCACTGGGGTGACATTTACATGAGTATATACAATCTTTAAAACTCAAAGCACTATGCACCAAAAGAGTTATTTTACATAATGTTAATTATACAACAAAAAGCATTTTCAAAAAAATACCACATCTGTCCTCATGTCTCCATTTCCTGCGTCCACACTAATTCCTGTCATGTTCACCTCTCCTGGTCAACTGCAATGACTCCTTACCTGATTTCCTCCCAATTACAATCTTCACTCTGTCTTTCTAATAAACTTATGAAATATTACTCCTGAATAAAATGTTATAAGGAAAAACAAATAAGCCAGATCTAAATAGCTGCACCTTCCTTAGCTCATGCATATACACCACTCCCTATGGTGTTTGTAACACGAAGACCCAATGTGAAAATACAATAAGCAGCCAAGGGGAGCCTGAGTGGCTCAGTTAGTTGAGTGACCTAATCTTAGTTTCAGTTCAGGTCATCATTTCGCCATTTGTGATTTCAAGCCCCAGGTCACACTCTGCACAGAGCCTGCTTGGAATTTTCTCTTCCCCCTCTCTCATCCCCTCCCCTTCCTCACACACACTGCAAACAACCACCCACCCACCCACCCACGCAACCAACCAACCAACCAACCAACCAACCAACGAACAAACATTAAAATCAAAATAAGCAGCCCAAATCGTAAGGGTTTGTAGTACGTTACACATTTATCCCATAGTTCAAATAAAAGCAAAGAAAACTTGACTATCGTGCTGGAATTATTTTTTTTTCTCTTATAAACAACTCGTTTTGCACACTTGTGGTTCATTTCTGTGTCTCCTCCTCTAAATTCAGTGCCCACTTCCTCTGGCAGTCCTAGTTGAAGTGAATTTCTAACTGCTTCAACTCAGTACCTTCTTCATTCTGTTGCCTTTGTCATGAAGACCTGGAACAAAAATCCGTGAAAGAATGAACACCCCAGGCCTGGCATGCCACTACTAACACCTGGCAAACAGCAACAACGTCCCAGAGACAGCAACTAGCAAACAATCCGTTGTCTATTTAGGAAACATGAGCGAGAAGATGGAAGAAATAGAACTTCCCAAAGGGAGCCTGAAAAAGAAAACCAAAAACAAAATCCACTGGCGTTAAAAAGTGAAAACAGGTAAAACCAAGGTTTATCTCAATGTTAATGCAGGTGTTACTGGATAGACTAGATGAACCTGAAGCAAATGATTTCTAAACAACAAAAACAACAACAACAACAGCAGCAGCAACAACAGCAGTAGCAGCAACAACAACAACAACAACAAAAGAATCTTCTAAAATATGCATTGGTGTAATTTAGCAGATAATCAGAGCTGCAGAAACTAGCTTTATGTGGGAATAATCAGAATACCATAGCTACTCAGAGGAGTCACGCTTATTGCTAATAACTGATGCTCAGGTGGTGTGATCACTGTATCACACAAAACCATGTAAAGGTGTTAAAAAGGAGGAGAGAACTCACGCAGGGCGGCAGATGCCAGAACACATGGGGTGAATTGAGGGCTCAGTGAAATGGGAAGATTTAATCACAAAGTGAACAATTTGCCTGAAAATGCTGCAGATTCAGGACAGCACGCAGTCCTCCAAGCTCCCTGGCAGGAGTCCTGGGAATACCAGGGGCAAAAGCAATGAAGTTACAGTATCAATCACTTCCCTGTGGCAAGCACGTTACCTGATAAAGCATCTCAATTGACCCTGTGTACAGAAGAAGGAATTGAGGCTGAAGGAGATGTTATAATTGCTCAAGGTCACAGAACTAAGAAAGTTATAGAAATGGCCATTACCCCAAGCACTCTGACTCCTTAGTGCATTGCATGCTGTCTCAAGTATGCAAAACTCGGCTTCAGTAACCCTTTTACCATCTTTTTAAGTAAATTTTTTTTCAAAAAGTTTTGATTGTTGTATTTTCATTTTTATTTGTTTCCTTATGTCTTTTAATTTCTTCTCTGTCTGGTTGACTAATTCGTTCTTTAGTAAGATGTTTTTTAACCTGTATGCTTTTAGAGATTTAGCAGACTTTTTCCTGTAGTTTATTCCAAGTTCAAAACATTGTGATCTGAAAGTGCGCATGGTGTCATCTCAATTCTGTTATATTTACTGAAGGCTTTTTGTGACCCAGTATGTGGTCTCTCTTGGGGAATGTTCCACGTGCACTCCAGAAGAAAGTATGCTCTGCTGCTTTGGGATGTAGAGTTCTAAAATACCTGTCACGTCCTTCTGGTCCAATGTATCATTCAGGACCATTGTTTCTTTCCTGATTCTGTCTAGATTTTCTGTCCATTGTTGTAAGTTGAGTATTAAAGCCCCCTGAAATTACCACATTCTTATCAATGAGATGGTTAATGTTTGTGATTAAATGTTTTAAATCTTTGTGTGCTTCCGAATTCACTGCATACTCATTATAATTGTTAGCTCCTCCTGAAGGACAGACACTGTAATTATTTAATAATGCCCTTAAACATCTCTTGCTACAAACTTTAATTTAAGGTAAAGTTTGTCTGATATAAGTATCGCCAATACAGCTTCCTCTTGACTCCCAGTAGCATGAAAAGTAGCTCTCCATCCCCCCACTTTCAATAGTAAGGTGTCCTCAGGTCTGAAAGGAGTCTCTTGTAAGACAGCAAATAGATGGGTCTTGTTTTGTATTATCCATTCTGACACCCTAAGTCTTTTGGTTGGAGCATTTATTCCACTTCCATGCAGTGTTATTATGGAGAGCTATGGTTCCGAGGCACTGTGATGTCTGTACTTTTCATGCTTGTACTGGTGTCTGTGGCGCTTTGTGATACTTGCGACATTTCCCTCATAGAATCCCTCTTAGGATCTCTTGCAGGGATGGTTTAGCGGTGATGAATTCCTTCAGTTTTGGTTTGTTTGGGAATACCTTTACCTCTCCTTCGATTCTGAATGGCAGGCTGGCTGGGTAAAGGATTCTTGGTTGCATATTTTTCCTATTCATCACATTGAAGATTCCCCTATTCCTTTATGGCTTGTCTGATTTCAGTAGATGGGTCTGCTCCGATCCCAATACTTCTACCTTTGTACGTTAAGGTCCACTCATCCCTAGCTGCTTTCAGAATTCTCTCTTCATGCTTGTATTTTGCCAGTTTCACTATTATATGTTGTGCAGAAGATCAACTCAAGTTACATCTGAAGGGAGTTCTCTGTGCCCGTTTGGTGTCAATGCCAGTTTCCTTCCCCAGATTGTGGAAGTTCTCAGCTATGATTTGTTCAAGGTCATCTTCACACCCCTTTTTGCTCTCTTCTGGAAATCCTGTGCTATGGATATTGTTCACTTTGATTGCATCACTTAGTTCTCTAATTATCCCCTCTCGATCCTCAATTTTTTCTCTATCTTTCTCTCACCTCCTTTCCCCCATGTTTTTATCTTCTAATTCATTTAGTCTCCCCTCTGTCTCTTCAATCCGCGCTGTGGCTGCCTCCATTTTAAATTGCACCTCATTTATACCATTTGAATTCATCATGAATACTTTTTATTTCCTTGATCTCTGCAATAATGGATTCCATGCTGTCTTCTATGCCTTTGCCAATCCCAACGATTCATCCTTTGACTGTTATGCTAAATTCTGATATGTAGCTTATATCTGTTTTGATCAAGTCGTTGGCTGTCCACTTCTTCCCGGAACTTCTTTTGAGGGGAATGCTTCTGTTTCATTATTTTGGCTAGTTTTCTCTCTCTTATGAGGTTTACAAGCTTGTTATTTGCTCTGCAACTGCAAGAATTGCTATATGAAATGGGGGTCATGCCCTGTGCAGGTTCTAACCCTGCAGGTAGTGTTTCTTGGAGAGTGTTACTTGCTCTCTGTTGTTGTGGCATTGGCTCTTTAGTTCTCTACTCGTCATGATGTTTTTGACCCTCCACAAGGTGTGCTTTTGTTTGTCCCTTGAGGTAGCCCTGGAAAGGAAAACAAACAAACCAACACACAGGAAACAGAGACATGGAAGGAAACGTGCAACTAAAAGAAATAAATGGACACACACACGCTCACACACACAGAAAAACAGTCTGAAATCAAAAACGAAATAAAACAAACAAACCAGAAACACCAGCTACAAGTAAAGAACACGGTAGAGGTGTTGTTGTTGGAAGAACACATATAAAGAGGGAAATGACAGGAGTGGGGAAAAGGAAAAAAAAAAAAAAAAAAAAAAATATATATATATATATATATATATATATATATATATATATATATATATATATTATTGACCAGACTGGGAGGATAAATGGCTTAATGCAGAGAGAGAGAGAAAGGAAAATAAGGAAGGAGGTGTGGGAACAAAAGGAAGATAAGTTTACCCAGGCAGAGAAACTAGATGGCTTGATTATTCCAGAGAGAGAGAAAGGAAAGTATAGAACTATAGGTAGGAAATGTATCAAGGGAATGGATTATAGGTGTCTGCTTAAGCAAACCAATAAGCAGAGTTATCAACCTAAAAGAGGGAAGAGATCGGAAGGGAGAGTATGTCTAAATAACAAGAGTTGTCCCGGAATTAATCCAGTCTATGCAGCATCACTGGTCCGGATGATGGACCTGCCTGGTTCCACAGCGCCTACCCTGCTCCATCAGATAAGCAGGTACCCAGCACACAGGGGCGTGGTTTGGGGTAGGCTGGTCCCACCTCCGCTATGGACCCTCGGACTGATCCCTGAGGCCCCGCCTTGGTGGTGGTGGTGGTGGTGATGGTGGTGGGGAAATGGTGATGTCCAGCCTCTTCCCCATGACCTGGTGTACTCCGTTCCAGGTGTCCTCATTGTGCCCAGGGCACACGCAGGGTGGTCCTTCTTGCTCCGCTGACTCCTTTGGCATAGCGCTTGTCTAGGATTCGCAGACCCGTTCCGTGTGCTCTGGCACTGGGGAAGTGCCTCTCTGTGCTGCTACAAATGTCTTCCTGGCTATCTTTGTGCTGCTGTGCTTCAGGGAGCCCCGCCTTTTCCTGCCGTGGACTGCGCTGCTGACCTCACTGCTGAGCTTGGGCATGGTGGATACAGGCAGGCATTGTTTTGTCCCACAGCGACGCCTCCAGGGAGGGGGCCACTTTCTCCTACTGCAGACTGCGCCCTAGACCCAGCCACTGATCCGGAGGGTGTTGGATGCAGGCAGGCTTTGTTCTATTGCACAGCCCTCCAGGGAGGGGCTACTGTCTCCTTCTGTGGACTGTGCCCCTGATCTACCCCTGAAACCAATGCTGCCTCCTCTCCTCCCCAAGTGCGCAAACATGGAGCCTAGCCCCAGATCCAAGAAAGCCCCACAGTTAGAGATAAGATCCCTTTCAGTCCCAGTCCGAGGTTCTCCTCTTATCCACATACAGCCCTACACTCCCGGAGCCACTCTTTCTCTTACTTTTGTCTCTCCGCAGAAGGGGATCTCTTCCCTCCATTCCTACTTGGCCCAATTTATGTACCCCAGTTCACAATCAGCCACCTGTCATTTCTCAAGTTGTCTCATTTCCTTCAGGAGTATTCAGTGTGTTTTCCTCACAGACTTTTGTGGTTCAAAATACTTTGGCTTCAGCACTTTGTTTGAGAGACATGGGATGTACACATCCCCATACTTCTCCACCATGTTGACCCCTCTGCCCCAGAAAGATTTATTTATAAATTGATGGACATCAAATTCTAGATCTTATTTTATGATTAATGTTATTAGGATTAAACTCAGTACATACTTTTAGTTTTAAGAGAAATTCCCTGTGATTTGAATCCTTTGAAAATGAATTGAAGACGCAATCCGAATAAATATCACATTCCCTTACTGGGACTTCTCTCTCCATCTTTCTCTCTCTCTCTCTCTCTCTCTCTCTCTCTCTCTCTCTCTCTCTCTCTCTCTTTCTTTCTCACTCTCCTTCTCTTTGACACACACACACACACACACACACACACACACACACACACACACACACACACACACTTCCCCCAGACTGTCAGGAATCTCTCTAAGGTGCCCGCCCAACTCCATGGCCAGTACAGAAACTTCACCAGTACTCAGGACTAGACATCCTCACTAAGGTCTGCCCAAACAAAGTGGAAGAAAACAGCCTCTGTCAGTCCCACTCTCCTGCCTGTTCAGTTTCCTCCCTCCTGCCAGGTCACCCTGACCCCAACCCTACCTTGCTGTAAAAGCCCATTCTATAACTACCTGACAAACCTAGCTAGTGTTTGATTCTGCAGCAAAACGCAGCAAAGTTCCAACAGGTCTCAGCCCTCCCAGGCCAATGAGTCAGCAGGAAAACACCAGGCCAAGAATCACACTAGGAGAATTCTCATTCCAGCTGTACCACTTCCTGGCTGAAGATGCACAGTGAAGCTGTCTTCCAACAACAGTCTAGCTACACATCTGTAAGCCTCTAGCCCACCTGCATTGCTACCAGGCTCGGGGACACATCCAACGATTTTGTTTCTTGAGCCCCTTCTGGACTGTGTTTGCTTTGTTTAAAATGTCTACCTCTAGGATAAACTAGATTTTGAGACACAAATATGCACAAATATGCAAATTCCCCAAGGGAAAAGACACGTCCAGGGGTCTTTTCACTGCAGTCATCCATATCCCCAAAGCACTGATTTCTACCGTGTACATAATTAGAGAGAAGAAACAGGCAGACACCTTCCCAATGACAATGAAAAAGCAACAGAAGGTGATGGAGAGCCCCACCTGATGTAGTAGCTGAAAGCCCAGAGGTCAAGAATTACCCACCACCACTACGGAGGCAGGGGTATACCTCAAGAATAGAGCCTGGCACACAGAGTCCCTCAGTCAGTTTTCGGTGAGTGGTGAATAAAGCCACAAGTGGACCAATAAACTGACAAGCAAGCGAGCAAAGGCAGACAAGGGAAAATCTGCCTGTTCTATGGTGGTATAGAGAAAGTAGGTGCTTTTAGCAATGCCAGTAAGAGGGTAAACAGTATAGAACAGGCCAGTTAGTGAATTCTGTGGGTGGAATGTTTTCTCCTGATTACAATGGGCAGCTTATCCATCCTCCAGCCCTGAAGCTTATGGTAAGTGGACACCACATGCTGGGGACAACACGTTCAGGAGTAAAGGAGTGGAAGTAACAAGTCTCCACCTTTGCTAGAATGTCAGCTTCCATTTACAGGCCCTCCATCTGGCCCCTGGCCCTTTCTTCCTCCCACCCACCCCGATTACTCCCACATATTATGTCCTTACTGCAATCTTGCAATCCTTGGTTTTGAACCATCCTTCTAATCTGTTTTGTTGTTGTTTGTAAGATCTGTCATTTATCTACATAAAAACCTGGGAATTTCAATCTTAACAAAGGTGAGAGCACCTGGATGGCTCAGTCAGTTATGCATGTGACTATATTGCTTTCGACTCAGGTCATGATCTCATGGTTTGCGAGGTCCAGTTCTGCATCAGGCTTTGTGCGGACAGCGTAGAACCTGCTTGGGATTCTCTCTCTCCCTCTCTCTGAGCTTTCCTGGCTCTCTCTCACTGTCTTATGTTTGTGTGCTGCTTTTTAAACTGGCCTACGAGTAATTTGGGACAAGTGGTATGATAAGTAACTTTCTCTTTCACCTGCTATGACAGCTCTAACGTTCCCGTTACTCTGCTGAGTTAAGATGTAAGGCAGAGTGTCCCGAGATCCTCAACCAAACTACACGGTGTAATCGTATGAGCATAGGTATTGACACTTCTGTCCATTCCCTCGTAAACTCACTCATTTCACAAAGAGTGAACACTTACGCTGTGCACTCTGAGAAATATAACAGTAAGCAAAATAGCCTTCGTAAATTAATATTTTTCCCGCCTTGGGATTGCATGGGCCTATAGTACCCAGTCCTATGTTATTCAGCGCATGATTATGACTAACGTATTTCACTTCTTCCAAAGATGTTTCTAAAGATTGGCAGAGGCAGTGGGATGTGACCGATGCTGGTTCAAATCCTAGCTCTGCCACATAGATGTGATATTTGGCAAGTTATTTAAACTTTCTAAGCATTAGTCTAGTTGCGTGTTAAATGGGAATAATAATACCTTTCCCACAGGCCTGTTATGTTTGCTTGAGAGGGAAACGTGTGTGAATTGCAGAGAACTGTACTGGTGTATGGTGGGAACTAAAGGAAAATTAGTTTGTTCCCTCTGTTTTCCTATGGCTTTCTGATCATCTTGTTATGGGTTTGTACCGAGGGCCTTGTGCCTCTCTGTGCCTCTCTGTGCCCTTGAGTATCCTCTTGCAATCACCAGCACCAGGGAATTGGACCTCATTCTACCAAGTAAGCCTGACTCTGACATGGTGCCTTCCATAGTTCACCTCTTCTGTACATTCAACACAGACAATGTGGAGGTTTTAAGTAAGCAAGCAGCGACTTTGTCAAAAACGTAGTTACATCACTAATAAAGGCGAGTGTTTACTGACTCGCAGTGAAGGGGGTTCCATGCATTATTCCAAGTGTTTTACCTTTGTTACCTCACTGAATTCATTTCAGAGCTCTGTGGTGAAGGTGCTAGGTTGTGCCTGATTTTACAGCTGAGAAAACTGAGTAACAAAGAGAAAAAGTAAGTTGTCCAAAGGTCTGCTGCTAGAAATAGAGCAAAATAGGATTTTAGATGCCAAGCAGCCTGGCTCCAGGGGCCACCCTCTTAGTCACTGAACTATAGTGCTTCTTGCTAAGCAAGAATTTACTGTAGGATAGGGAATTGAAGTGGTGTTGGGTTGCAAATAAGATAGTAGGTCTAGATGGCAAAGGTTCCACCCAATTCATCTGATCACAAAAGGGTAAGAGTTCATCAAAAGTTGATTATGCAGGTGTTTGTAAAAAGAGAGAATGTGAGAGAGAACCCCCAGTATAGAGTGCTGCTGTTACACATAAAATTGAAGTGAGACAGCTAGTTCTTCTGTAAAAATTGGGAACTGAAACCCCATAAACACATTGCATTCATTCAGTATGTACAGGGTCCTTTGCACATGGCTGGCACTGTAGTAATGACACACGGATGGCTAAGGTGAGCCCTGTCCATGAGGAACACATGGTCTAGGAGGGGAGCAAGGGCTATGTAAGGAGGTTCATGGCAACACAACTAGTGGGAGGAAGATCTGTGGACACACAAAGGTGAAGTAAGCATCGCCAAGACACTTTCCATAAAAAAAGACATAAGAAAGGAACGAATCCTCTTAGAGTTCTGGAGGCATCCTTCATGTAGGCTCTCATGAGTGTATTTTCACTAAGTGCATAACAATCGGGAGCTGATCCCTGCTGAGCCAAGCTCCTCCAGGACAGAACCTTCCTCTGCTCAGTTGGCTTCAAGCGAACCTGGGTATTCAGCACATCTGCAGTGTCCCTCTCCCACCATCCCACTTCTGGCCCTCTTGATTCCTAGATTTCTAGGAAAATCTGCCTATAAGGTCAAATCCTTATTTGTTGTTAGTTCCTTCCAGAGACAGGGTCTCCACGATGCTATCGATTACTTCAGTGGAATCCTGCCCATGGGCTGCACAAGGAACACCATGATACGAGTTCAATGCCTCATCAATTGATGGGTTTTATGAGAAGTTAAGTCCTCTGAGCTTGGGTTAGAAATAGTCCCCCTCATTCCCCATCTCAAGGCTTGTTTCGGACAAAGGATGAAGATAAAAAGCAATGAATACATAAAAGCCTTTTGTAAAAGCTCAGCCTAAAAACGGCAGAAGAACATATAGGGGGAAAATGTCTTTTCATTTAATGTTAAGAGCCAAAGAAGAAAAGCTTCTTTAGATTTCAAGAAAAAAGGAATAATATCAGTACACAAAGCAAGCTTTAAAGATGAGCTTTATCATCATGTCAGTAGAGCTTTTTAGCTTATCTTAGTTCATCAAGCTTTTTAGCTTATCTTAGTTCATCAAGTTCTTTAAGCTTTTTAGCTTATCTTAGTTCATCAAATAATCTTTTTTTTTCTTTTTTTGATGACAGAAATCTTATTTACACTCCTGAACGTCCTATTACCCTTGACAGGTACCTAGCATCCTGCCTTGCACATCTACTTAATTATGTGGGGAAAAAAGAAAAAAAAAAGACATTTGTTTATTCACCATCCACAGACCGAATAAACTCCTAACGGAAATCATAAAATATTTGGGCACTGAACACGTGACTGCTCTTAAATGTTCATATATTCAATTTGAGGAAATTGTTTATTTGACAGGTGTGGTGAAAGGCCCAACAGAACGATTCAAAAATAAAGAGAACTCTGGGAATAAATGTGTTAGGAAGGTAATGAAAAATTGGAGACTACGATCCAGATCTTAAAAAAAGCTCTGAATGTATACTCACAAAGACTTAACGACTTTTGGTAACCAGGTTAGAAATAGTGCTTTGAAAGCCCATAGAGCTGTAGCATTCAAAGGCAGGGTTTCTTACAGTAAGGTCTGATACCTCTCCCTAATCAACGGAACCATGGAGGCTTACTACAGGTACGGATTCTGAATTCACACCGAATTCTACATTTTTAGATAATTTGCCAGTTTTTGTTAAGATAACCCAAACTAGTAACAGCATTCCAATCTGCAAAGGACACACGAAGCCCACTCTCTTTAGCATAAAGTTTGGGTTGCTTTGGTAGGTGGATGAAAGCAACAAAACACAGAAGTCTGCAGGGAGACTTGAAGGGTTTGAAATGCATACTGTCCCATTTCTCAGGGAGGGCACAGATACTGCTTGATGGCACCCAAATCAGGTGTTTCTGTCTGAACCAGTCCTGCTACCCAGGCCACAGTCAACCATAAAGATTATCCAGAGAAATGGTCTGCATCTGTATCTGCTGGAGATTCACTGACTAACAAGATTCTCAGTGCTGCTGGGGCTAGGTGTGTGGGGTGGGAGGTAGATAAACGGGGAGAATCAGACAAGACAAAGTGGCCAAGAACTGGATGGAGTCCACCCTAACTGTTACCGTGGCCATATCTGAAGTTTCCAAAGCTAATGATGCTACATTCGGGGCCACCATTGTTCCGTGATGATATTGCAGTTGGTATATGATGCAAAGAAAGTAAACAAGGAAACGAGGTAACTTAGTATACATTATAACGTGTCAACAAGAAGACAAAGAAAACTCTTGGTTTTTACTTCATTGGCAATTACTAATAGATATGAAAGTTACAGTACCTCCTAGGAGGCAAGGTTCTTGCCAACAGAAATACAACGCTAATACAGGAACACCTTCCAACGGTTCATCTGAGAGGATACTGAATGGCATGAGTATTTAATGTGATTTGGTAAGGCAGAACTGGTTTCTCCATGACTCACAAGTATTAAATTCTAGAATTCCTATGAGTTTTCTTGATGCATTGATAAGCAAAGGAAACCTAGGAGGGGATTGGGTGGAGCCACATGCCCTAGAAATAGGACAGCTAATTTTTGACTTAAGAAGAAAACGAATGACCTCCAAAAGACATTGACAATTCTACCTCACAGATGTGCTGTGAGCTTGAAATGCTCACACATGTGATGCATCTTGAAGATGGAAAGTGGTAAAAATATTTGTATTATTATATTAATGGCTGCTACCCTTTTCTCCAAAATTGTGTAGTAGGTCATAAAGAAATTGGCAGCTCTGCCATTCCATGCAGCCTGCTGCAGATGACATTGCTGCCTTAATGGAGCACAGCCTACAGCCTCTTTGTGAGTAAAACTCTCTTTGTTCGTGCCACTGGTGGCAGCCTTTCTGTGTCAGCTGAACACATCCCTAACCGATACTACTTGCCCTTACTCAATGCCATTCAAATACAATTTCATGTTTTGTTAGCACAGATAACATCAATAATGTCACTCTTATTGAAGGTGAAATTATTACCAACCTCACTCAGCAGATGACGTTGGGGAAAAGATGCTAGAAAAGTGTCCTAAATGAAGAAGGGTCTTGGAGAATACTGGTGTTCTCTCTCATAAGCATACCCTCGCAGACTAAACTGTGGGGCACAGGGTTCTCTCTGTTACAACATAACTTGAAGTTTAGGAGTGTTTTTCCTTATAAAGGTTTGAAAACGTCCATGTGAGAGAAGGGTTTACTTAATCCCAGAGAGTAAAATGAAAGAAGGCTTTGGACCCACAAACTCCTACGATAAGTAAGTAGGCCAAGACAACCATAAGGCTGTAGACACAGGCTACCTTTCATGAGAAGGGAAGAATGACTTGGAGGTTGAAAGCCAGAACCCCAGAGGAGCTAGAGCCATGGAAAATCATTCCCAGGCCTTAAGACCCAATGAAAGGACTGCCTACCTGGGCCAGCTGAACTTCAGAATTGTTGTGGACCAGTGACTCATGATAACCTCCTTCCTTTCTTTACATATATGTATATATGTATATATGTATATATATTTGTATATGTGTATATATATATGTATATATACATACACATGTGTATATATGTGCATATATGTATATGCATATACATACACATATACATATATACACATATATATATACATACACATTTTACATAACTTATTTCAGTAGTTGGAAGAATCTCAACATTAACATTTCTATGAATACCTTTCAAAGTAAGAGAAGTTCAGTTTTGAGTCCCCAAGAATATTTATTCAAATTTGTTTGAGAGCAATACTGTCCCATCTTGTTCTGAACACTGCTTTCCTTTTGGGCTCTGGATATGTCCCGCATGTTATAAATTTCAGTGTAAGGTGCCATTGCCAAGACAAGGGAGTGCTGACGATAAGTCATTGTTCTTGCAAACTCTGCAGCCAGGCTCAGTTTTGATCTTCTTACCACCAGATAAATTCCATCTAGGGAAATTCTTTTATTGTTAATTTCAGCTACTGTAACATTGACTTGCTCCCCAACCTAGAATATGTTGTTATTCCTTCTGCAGGTGGGAGTGGAATGAGAGCTAAGTCACAGGCATTAGACCCAAATCTAAAGATGAGTGTGTCCATGCTTCAACTGTGAGGCTATCTTTTCCCTATGGTAGCAACGTTCTGCTATTTCAAATCTAACTACTGCACTTACTGGTCTCCTTTAACACAGGAAGTACAAAACTCACACATATTGCTTCAGATTTAGTTTTGTACATGTAAACTCACATGGATTTAGAGCAAACATTACCGAGCTTACCCAAAATGAAAATTTCATGTTGACATTTGGCAAGTTTGTGATCGGTAACTCTTATTATTTGTATAAATTCTCAGATAGTTTAATATACATAACAATATGTTTTAAATATATTTCAGAACAAAGGGCAAAAGACCCCAAATATCTAAGGAAGTCTAGAAAAGTCTAGAAAACCTCCAACAGTGAAAACTTCCTAATAAATCAACTTAACCTCACCTCCTGCTGTCTCTTTCTTCAACTAAACCCACTCATACATTACCTTCTCATCATTTGTCTTTTGGCTTTCTCAGACCACACTCTATTTTCAGGATGTTAAACTCGCAAGTACCTCTCAGCATATATATTTATTTTCAGCCCACATGCCTCCAATTAATAGCATTTATGAAGCATTTTCTATGTGTTCACCCATTAACATCCTTTTTTAATCCTCTCAGTAGTCCAATAGTTTATTTTACTAACCACATGTGGTTCTTCAGGAAGCTAAAGCACAGAGCATTTCTGTAACTTACGTACAGTTCTAACGGTTTCAAGTGGTCAATCTTTCATCCCACCGCAGGCAATTTGATCCACAGTTAGTATGCTGCTGCCTCCAAATATGGATAGGAACTCAGACACAAAGACAAATCCAGGGCACATAATACTATGAATCCTGCCCTTGCTAGCACTCTACCTCTACCCGCTAGGCTGTAATGAAAATTCTGGCTTTACTTTATTCTCTAGGACAGCCTTTACTGTTGCTACTCTTATGCAGCACATTATGTTCTTTTATAATGTAAACATACGTGAGTGTTAGGCTTTCTATCACTACTAGAAGGGGGTTGGAGTCAGGACTCAAAATGAACTTTGATGCAGTTTTAAAGTGTTTATTGTGGCAAACTGGGTAATGGTTTGGACTCTGACATGAAGCATTGTCTCAGGGATTCACTAGATCATCAGACTTGATATTGACATACTGTTGACTCCCAAAATAGCATAAAAACCGTATCTCAAGGCTTCCAGGATGTTGACGTTAACAAAAGAAATAAAAATTTCTCACATGGCTTTGTGATTCACATGCAAACATAAGATTCCATTTCAAAACTTTCCAACATCATTAGAAGAGCCAGACACTGCACATTCTCTAACACGTATTTACAGTTAATACATTAAAAAGAAAAGTACAACCAGATTGTAAATCTTAATCATATGTGCACATTAAACTGTCCCAGAACACAATTCAGTTCCATGACAAACAACTGAGTTCTAATTCCCATAAGACATGACAATCTACCAAAAATATTTTAAATACACCAATAAAGCAAATTTCATATATGTATATGTGTGTGTGTGTATATATATATATACATATATATATATATATCCACTATATAATATATATACCCTCTAAATGATATAAATATTATATATATAAATTATATATGCACTAAAAACACTGATTTTAAGAGCTCCATGGCAATCCTTGGAACACCAAAAAACTATGAGTTCAAAATTGCTAAGATTTCTTTGTATCCAAATATGTTTCATGCATTTTTATTCAACAGTGTTCAGAACACTAG